>NC_132807.1:25743308-26343308 GCF_048594095.1 Paramormyrops kingsleyae | reverse complement strand
AACGCGCTGCAAACACACGAACGCGCAGCAAACACAAAAAACGTGCTGCAAACACAAAAAACGCGGTGCAAATACAAAAAACGTGCTGCAAACACAAAAAACGCGGTGCAAATACAAAAAACGCGGTGCAAATACAAAAAACGTGCTGCAAACACAAAAAAAGCGCTGCAAATAGCAGGCACCACAACGGAAATGTTTCAGGGGGACCTCAAAAAGTGACGAACCCATCTGGGAGCTGATTATTTGTTCAGTGGCTTTTGGTCAGAGCAGAGGTGTTGTGCGTGAACTAAAAGGTGTTTTTTTTTTTAACAACCTGATCATACGATTCATTGGTCTTTTGGATATTATTAGACTAATCTGACGAATCACACACTTAACTGTGGAACGTTATTAATTTAATTGCCAATAAATATCTAAATAAATATATGCAAATAAATGACAAAATTCTGCAGTGCTTCATTAATGGTTAAAATCAGGTCAAAATTCATTATAGATTGATGGAAAAAAAATATATTTTACAATTTATTCAGACCACTTAATAATAATGAACAACGGAATACAAATAAAGCATGCTAAAATCGGTAACATTGTTATTTTTTTTTTCAGATCAAAATGTATTGTCCGTTCTGTGGCTTTCAGCGGCCAACTTTGCACAAATTTTGTAGCTCATGTGGGCGAAATATTAGTTTTGTCGTGGAGAATGCCCCTAAACCTGCAGGTGAGGACCAGGTGTCATGCCAGGCTGTGCCCAGAGGTAATATGTAAGGGATAATGTACAGGCAGCTGGTAGTTATCGCAGAAATAAGCCCCGACAGTGTGATCAGGACCCGACGCGACATAAGGAAAATGACATGGACATGAATATGAATTTGAAACATTTTATTGGCATATTTGTTTTAAAATAACATTTTTATCTTTCCGCGAAACGATATAGTACCACGTGACTATGCGTTATTACTTTGGAGCGGTTATTATTTGAAAATAATGAACCTGCAAATGTCTCAACTGACCAATCAGAATCAAGCATTCCAGAGAGCCGTGTAATAAGAACAAATAATCAGCTCCCAGATGGGTTCGTCACTTTTTGAGGTCCCCCTGAAACATTTCCGTTGTGGTGCCTGCTATTTGCAGCGCTTTTTTTGTGTTTGCAGCACGTTTTTTGTATTTGCACCGCGTTTTTTGTGTTTGCAGCACGTTTTTTGTATTTGCACCGCGTTTTTTGTGTTTGCAGCACGTTTTTTGTATTTGCACCGCGTTTTTTGTGTTTGCAGCACGTTTTTTGTATTTGCACCGCGTTTTTTGTGTTTGCAGCACGTTTTTTGTGTTTGCTGCGCGTTCGTGTGTTTGCAGCGCGTTTCCGTATTTGCAGCACCTGTGTTGTCAAACTGATGGAGACGTTTTCTTAATTTGTTGTGTTTTTTTTATGTTTGCATGTGTTTCCTTGAAGTTGCAGCGTGATGAGCTCTCTCGGCCACCGTACTATTGTCCATATTGTGTACGTACATAAATATACTTAGAAAATCTGAAGATATTTACACTGTACGTATTTTTTCGGATCCATATTTTACATTATCAGCTACTTTTTTCCTTCTTCATATTTTTCTCTAAGGTGGATATGTATATTTTATGAGCATATCTATTTTGCTGTTCTATTTTGTTTTTCATTCTTTTTTGCAGCATCTGGAGGAGCAGACAAACTAAGAATTTCATTGTGGAGACACCACACGTACGACAACAAATAGCTTGAATCTTAAGTCTTGAATGGTCTGTGGTCAGGCTCCGGACCCCCCGCGACCCAGTAGGATAAGCGGATTGGACAATGGATGGATGGATGGATGGTCTGTGGTCTTAATTTTTTGGTCAGAGTAACTTTCTGTTTGCAAAACTGCTTCTGATGTAGACTGAATATATATATATATATATATATATATATATATATATATATATTCTCACACATATAGGACTGCTGCTACATTTTTAATATAATCTTTAATGTCATAATACATCTTTATACTATATATTTAAATTTCAGTTCTAGAATTTTCCATAGGTGTGAATGTGTGTGCGCCCTGCAATGGGCTGGTGCCCCATCCTGGGTTGTTCCCTGCCTTGCGCCTGTAGCCTCCAGGACAGGCTCCAGACCCCCCCCCACAACCCTGCACAGGACAAGTGGGTATGAAAAATGGATGGATGGATGGATATTTTTGTCAGCGGTCGAGGGGCGCTGGCACAAACAAAGGCAATGGAGGGTGGAACAACACCCCCCCCCCCGGACCATGGGGCTCCCGGCATCCGCTCAGACGCCTCTGGTGAACCTGGGAGCTTCCCAAGGACCCCAAAGCCCACTCCTCAGCTCAGACTTCAGGCAGGTTGCTACGGTGAACGCGGCATAACCACAGTGGAGCCTGTCTTTTGGAGGGGGGGCTTAATGACAAGCTGACAATGTGGACACTAGAATTCTCCAGTACAGACTGATTTTTTTTCATCCAGGAATAAATGAAGTGAAAACACTCTAAGGGCTGTTGGTCTGCACAGAGACACGCTGTTTCCATCCAACCGGCTAATGACTTAATTGTGGAGGATTATCAGCCTTTATTAACCCTGATGACTAATGTTTGCTGTTTGCTAACTGAAGTAACCTACTGAATTACGCAAACAAATAGGCGTCAATCCCAGAATAACTTTTTATTTGTATACCTGTACAAATATATTTTCCAAGTACTTTTTCTCTAGATATATTAATTTGATACAGAATATAAGGTAGTGTTTATGGCCATCATGGCAGCTTAGCGCAATGAAGGAAGGTTTCTGCTGAAGCAGCCAATAAGAAGCCGCAGACAGCCACGTCATGATCACGTTTAACCTGAATAACTCCAGTATACAGGCCAGTTGTATGAGCGATAACATCTGAAGCTGATTTGTATTAAACATTCCTCTGTGATATCTAGAGGTGGAAAGTTCAGGTCCAGAAATGACTATGACCTTTCACACTGGTTGGTTGGAACAAAATCTTGGTGTGAATTTGTACTTTCTGGACCAGAACTTTCGACCTCTGGTGATTTCTTGCACTTTGTACTGTAAAGCTGCAGCCACCAAAAGCGTCACTTAATAGAAGCCAGTTACATGTCACAAATGTTTGTCTCCAGTTGCAACTTGCCTTTCCTTACAGCTGCACTGCGATCATCAGCAAATCCCCTGGGAAGAGTTTCCGCTTTCAAAATTACCCACCCTTTGAATAACGCAAACTCATGTTTTCTTGTTTCACCCTCCAGAGCAGGGAATAACAAAGGATAACTTGTTTGGACTAATGTGTAGTTGCCAGGCAACAAGGTTGTCTAGTCCATCACCGCTGTTTGAGGTTACTTGTTTTTTTGGTTCTGCAGAAGTACAGGCAGGCAGACAGAAACCCTGAATGGTCCTTAATTACAGCACTGTGGTGGCACTACCTGCACACTCAGATTCAAGGTTGTGAATCTTACGGTCCTGTTTGGACACGTGTTTCAGATCCTTTGAAATTCTCTCATCAAATTAATGAAAAATAAAATTGTTTGTTTCAGATTAGACATTTAAATCATTTCCCGGCAGTGATCGGCAAGATGCGCTGTTGAACTAAAATTAACTGTGTGTGAAGTTATATGTGAAATAAATATAGAAGCCATCTGCCTTTCCTTCCACTATCCATTTTCTGTAACTGCTTATCCAGTGCAAGGTCATGGTGAGCTCAGGACTTATCCCAGAATGCACTGAGCACAAAGCAGGGGAACACCCTTCAAGGGATGCCAGGCTGTCACATGACGCACGCGCCCAATCACACGCAGGATAGTTCAAAGATTGTTGCCTCTCGGTCTCCTTAAAAAGAATACTGCTTATTGATTCACAGTTTCCAAAATGCGTGTTGGCTGAAATTAGATTAAGGCCGTCTGACCGTATTTATTCTCTGTATCACTTTCAGGCTGTGGCCTGGTTTTTGTTTTTAAGTTTTCTGAAGCGATTACCATCCACTGCTTTGGCAGGTGTTAATTACTCTTCATGTCCTCACAGCATGAGGCTGTGTAACCACTTTATGGCGTCATGTCAGGCCGAATGTTGCACAGTGAATGATTGGCACAGAGGACGTGAGGTTTGGCACTTTGAGCGTTCAGTCACTGCACACTTCTCAGGGGATGGTTTTATGCTCTTCAGGCTGCACAAAACCAGTTCCGCCATCAAAGTATCCAGTGTCGAAACAGTAACCTTATCCGAAACCCTTAGCCATGCCCGTTCCGAGGCTGCCTTTGAATGGGCACTGTGCCCGCTCCACTCCCAGCAAATCGAACGGCTTCTGCCGCGTAGTCATCCCCGCTTCTCTCTGACGCCTAAAATAGGGTATTACGATAAAGCTGTAACATGAGCACGGCCGTTTGACATGGCGGCGATACCAGCAGCGGATCGTGGGAATCACCCTGAAACGTCTTGGCCACCAGCCCCTTCCGTCCACAGGGACGTCAAGAGAGACAGAACAAATGCAGTCCGGGGATCGCAGGGGCCCGATTTACCTCAGCGGCGAGCAGATTCCACCTGAAGGAAGCCGCACATTCCGTTTGCCACAGCCTCCTCTAGCATGACCTCCAAAAATAACACTAAAAGTGTATGTCACACTTCCACAGATTCATTCTGATTTTAGGTCTTCGGGTGATTCTTCAAAGGTAGATTCTTTTCAGAGATGTATTCATAGCTTTTATACAGCTAGAATTTCTGACAGTAGCAGGCGGCTGCTCACAGGAATAACTGAAGGACCCCACCAGGGATCCGGGTTTGATCCCTACACAAGCTGCACTATTTTAACTCCCATTTCATGTTAACAACACTGCATTTCTGATTATATTTCGATGGAAGTATGCGACTTCCTGTGACTAATTTCCAGGAACACTGATGCTTGTCTGATTAACTGGAACGTTGAGGCATCAGGTTCTGGTATTTGGTTAAAGACTCTAAATATTATGGTTAATCATGTGTTCAAGACAGTTCAAGTGCTGAAGTATGATGAAGTAAAATTAGTGACTTATGTGCATCTTTTTGTAAAAACTGAATATACACTAGATCAGCATATTTTGTAGTTCTTGAGAACTACCCCCTAATTTATCTGACATAAGATTTTCTATTATTTTCATCCTACTCCAGAAACTGTCCATACAGGTTCATATAAACTAGAGGGAGGGACCAATTCCCACCTGCAAGGTCCTAATTCTGGACCAGCCCTGCCAATATCCTAGTGTGTCGCCCCACCTAGTGGCGAGCAGAGGGGCTGCAGCCCTATGTTTTAAGGGCTCAAAGTCAATAGTGTGACCCATGATTCAGAGGGTCTAGATGAATAAATTGAGCAGCTGCAGGGAGCAGCAGAGTTCAGTCAATGACGATGATGGGAAAAAAAAAAAAAATCACAACACAGCAGGGTTTTTAAGCATGTAAACATTTACTGTGGTCGGTCATAATGTTACTATGGAGCCAGTGGTACAAGAAGATGGGGAGACATTTTAACATTACACCTACAAAAGGTGACAATGGCTTCTTCCTTATCACTTACACATACAGTGAGGACTCACGATACACAGACACAGACTATTAAAGTGCTCTTCCTCAGTTACACTACTGGGCGGTGCTGGATAACGTGTCAAAGCACTGATTCTCATTGGCTGATTGGGCCCTGGTGCCTGGAGGGGGGTGGGGCTTAAGCATAGTTCTTCTTGAAGAAGTTGATGAGCCCGTTGGTGGAGCAGTCGTGCGTGTGCACCTCCGCCGTGTCCTGCAGCTCCGGTTCGATCTTCTTCGCCAGCTGCTTTCCCAGCTCGACCCTAGAAGCAGGGAGGAGCCGTCGACGACGGCCAGTGAAATCACGCTTTTTGCCCCCCCACACCGAAGGCCTTTATAAAAGCAAGCCTCAAGGCTTCTTTGGAAAATGAACTTTTGTACAGAGTTCAAACTCACCCCCACTGGTCATAACTGTTGATCTCCCACATAACTCCCTGCACAAATATCTTGTGCTCATACATGGCTGTAAGGAAATGCATTTCAGGTTTTTGTTTGTGCAAAAAAAAATAAAAAATAAACTGTAAAGTCATAGCTATGTGGACATGCAATTTTAACAATTACTTAGAGTCAGTACTCCAGGGGTGGCCAGTCTTATCCAGATGTTTGCAGGTTTTTGCTGCAGCTCCATAATTAGATTACGAATTAGGGGACTGATTGGCTGAGGAGTCCTCACACCTGGGTTTGAACAGCAGACCTAAAGGTTACCCCTAAAACCTGCATACACACCGGCCCTTTGCGGATAAGATTAGCCATCCCTGCAGTAGTAAAGCTACAACACTGAATGTGTATGGATGCAGAACCAGATATCCAAATTAGTAAACCCAGCACCCCCCCCCCCACACCTAATATTTTCTACCCACACTTACCAACAAGTGCCCCCAGGATATAGGGTGACAGCTTCCTAAACACTATGGAGTTGGTAGGCTTGTTTCCTTCGAAAACCTTCAAGTACAGATTCACAGAGTGAAATCCCCATATATTACCCTGTGAGACATCACACTCTCATTTTAAGTGATCTCTAATTAGTGCCTCTGAAGAACAATTCCAGGATTTATTTTTCCATTAATCCATGTACACAGTTGAACATTTCACAGCAGCACTTATGAGTTCTGGCATATGAAAGCTACACCAGTAGATTGCCTCCTAAGGTCCTACAAAATGTCATAAACCCAGATTCTCAACCATAAGGCTGGTGCTCACAGAGCAGCAGATCGCACTGCATTAACCAGCACTGCCTGCTTGCTGTCCTGCCGCAGTTCCCCATAAGCCACTCACTTTGTGGGGCAGAAGCTTCTCCAGAGGTTCTCCACTCATGCCACTTCCCTCCAGCTCCTTCCTGGCCTCTTCTGCAGTCTTGCCCTTCATCAGGGCCTCCGTCTGGGCCAGGAAGTTGGCGATCAGGATCTGCAGAACCAATGGAAGACCGTGTGTTAGAAAGTCAGGCCGGTCACGAAGACCGTGTTTAACTTACTGCGCTTAGCTGCTGAGCCCAGTGATGGCCTCCTGATCCTCCCTGCGAAGGGGCCCATCGACCCTCTGTGGGGCCCCCCCGTTTGTGGGCCCCAGTGCGGCTGCACCATACACCCGCCTTACCCAAAAACACCTACTGCAGATCCCAGCCGGCCAGAGCACTGCACCGACATGGCACTGTTCACCACAAAGGGCTCTACGCCACAGTCATTAGAGTTACATCTCACACACAGATTAAAAGCTCCTGCAGCTCAACAAGTACAGAACTGTGCTAATAATGTGTGAGTTGTACAAAAATAGTAATCCTTGCCTTATTTCCTTAGAAACGGCATAGGGGAAATCGTTAAAGGTAAAGGTTATTTAAAGGACCAGATTAAATTGTATCAGCACGTAAAGAGTCCTGTAATGTGTATTGACAATTCCATCTAAGTGTCCACATTGATTTAGGCAGAGGTCCACATTTCAATTACATTGGATAAGCCTGATAAAGTATAAGCTTCAGTAGGTACTATAGAGAAACTTTCACCTTAGTTTAACAGTGGTGGTGCCTAATCACCACTGTCTCGGTTCCAAATGGATTCCGAGTACAGATCCTGTGCTATTTCTGAACTCAGACTAGTCCTGCTGTGGCTGAATGTTTTCCGTTTCCATGGAGATGGTGCGGTGGCTCAGGCCCGACTGGGATGCGCTCACCTTGTGGTGCAGGTTGTCCCTGATTGGGTGATGGCTCTGGGCCGGCATGAGGAAGTCGGCCGGGATCATGCGTGTTCCTGAAAGGGGTTGGGGCACAACAAATGGCCAAATCAGTGTCAATTCACTCCAAAAAAAAAACTGTCATTGTCACAGTGTAATAAAAAAAGGACATGTAATTAGATTGCCTGACTTAAGGAAGGTTAAGCAGAGACGCTTTGCAGTGTCATGCAAAGGAAACACACAGCATACAGATTTCTTGCTTTACACACCCCCTAAAGTAAAGCACTTTACTCAGGACACAAGAGCAGCGCAGGAGCTGAACTAACTATCCATCGGGTGGCAACGCCAGATCCATAACAGCTACTCTACAGTTACCCGAATACGGGATCAGACACCACTGTGGATGTGCGCTCTGGTCAGTGACGCGTGAGCGCCCCCTGCTGGCCGCTTACCCTGGTGGATGAGCTGATAGAAGGCATGTTGCCCATTGGTCCCAGGCTCCCCCCACACGATGGGCCCGGTGTGGTGGTTCACACGTGTGCCCTGGTTGGTGATATACTTGCCATTGGACTCCATGTCCCCCTGCAGAACACACACTGCAAATGATCACTCATACATAGAGCCAGGCTACACATGGTCTCAGCTAAGACCAATAAAGCTTTGGTGTTTCTTCTCTAATGGTGCAAACTGCAGGTGTACGAGGGACCTGTAGGACATGGTCGCGTCTAGCAGTCCCATTTAAGCGCGCCGCCACACAGCTCGCACCCATACCAGCACTCCCACTTCCCCATCGCTGTCCGGGGCCTCTGACCTGCTGGAAGTAGGCGGCGAAGCGGTGCATGTACTGGTCGTAGGGCAGCAGGGCGTGAGTCTCGGCCTGGAAGAAGTTGATGTACCAGATGCCCAGCAGGGCCAGCAGCACAGGGACGTTGCTCTCCAGGGGGGCGCTGCGGAAGTGGTTATCCTGCGGGGGGAGGGGGGACCTCGCTCAGACTTCTGCTAGAGAAATGGGATCCTTCGGCGCCCCCTCCTCCGATACACAGCCTCTCTTCTTTCACCAGTTTCAAAGTAAATAGTAGGAGTCCTTTCAGTTGGGGGTGCCAAATTGTTGTTTGTACCCCCCCCCCCCCATACGACAGGTATGTTAATCTTTGCAGTCATTAAATATCCAGGAAATTGTTTTGTTTTTTAAGTGGATGGTGGATTTCTGACAGTCATTCACTTTTATGGAAAAGGTTTCGGAAAACTAAGCTAAGTAGGACAAGGGTGAAAATTACATGACACGCTGGGTCCTTCGGGACTTAAACATAGGCACCTACCATCCAGTGAGCTCCACAAAGCAGCTGCTCAAAGTTCTCAAAGCCTTTGGAGAATGAAGAAAAGACAAAGACCTCTGATAAAGTATCTACACAGGGCAGCGAAACAAGGAGCTTTAGCTACGGAACAAACAACTACATGAGTAATATTCAAATTTCCATCAAAAGAAACATAAAAAAAATATATAAACGTTCTTCATCTTGAAAAGCAAGGTCAAAACAAGCGAATAATCCAGTGTTTCAGTCATTGTCTATCCAAAATCTCCCTGTGGGGGGGTTTCTTGAGTGATAATGACGTTTGACAATTAATAACGTACCAATGTGCAAGGCAATGGACAGCCCAATTGCCGACCACAGAGAATAACGTCCACCAACCCACTGGAGGGGAAAAAATGCACAGTCAAAGGAGGACAGCTACAGTATCAACTACAGTCATAATAATATACATACAAAGTAGCAATAATAGGAATGTTTCCATAGAGGCGCAGGATAAATCAGCATGCTCTATTATACGAATAACAATTGATATTAATCTTGCAGTTCAGTTCCATTAACTAATATAGCATTGAGTCACAAGTAAATGCCTGAGTCATACATTCTACCTCAAGGCTATCTGGGGGGGGGGTCTGTCTTTCACCATCACTTCGTGGGACTTAAAATACTACATGTTTGGTCACAGATTAAGGCCTCAGACAGCGACCCAACCTGTTACCTCCTTAATGCCTCATAAAAAATGGAGATAATATTTCTGCGTGACTGAGGAGTAAAGCTCAGGCCACTTACATCCCAGAACTCGAACATGTTGTTTGTGTCGATCCCAAAGTCCTTCACTTTGGGCTGAAAGAGGAGGAACGAAACCAGGATGAACCACACAGAGCAGCAAGATCGCCCAAACGGAAGATTATGTTCTGATGGGTTTATGAATAGAGAGCAGCAGCTCAACACTCACGGCGTTGGTGGACAGTGCCACAAAGTGCTTGGCGACAGCAGAAGGCTGTGGACAGAGGGGGGAAATTAATTACAGCGTGTTTGTTTTGTACTGGGACGCCCCTCCTCCGATCCCCAGGCCAGATCACTCACATCATTAGCAGACTGAAGTAGCCACTCCTTGGCAGACTCCGCGTTTGTGATGGTCTCCTGGGTGGTGAATGTCTGGGGGGGAACACAAGAGACTAGTGAGGCGACAGCTGAAGGCTGTAGAGCAGGTCCGCATGCTCTCCATTCCGCATTCTCACACGCACAGCAATGGAAATGCAGCAAAAACACATTTGTACCCAATTCATTTTTGACAATTAGCAATATCAGAAACAGCTTAGGCCACAAAAGGCAATTTAAAGTTGTTGGGAACGGGGTTGGGGGGGGGTTCACATTACACTGAGGCACTGATATGATGACATAACACACCACTATAACACAGTGCAAACAAAGGAGAGATGAGCTTGACTTTTAAGATCTGATGCATTATGTCACTGATATGGATTTCATAATCATTGATATGCACTTTAAAGATGTGATGTAATTTGCATTTTGCTAGTTCTGTTCTCATATGGACTTTTTTTATGCCATTTTAAACTGCCAAGTTGGTTGGTTTTCTCCAAACTGAATGTCACTGTGCACCAATATGCAGTGACGATAAAGCATCCATCTACATGTAACTGAAACAGCACATGGAGGAAGATGTGTAGATGTTTCACAGTCGCCACAAACATCTCAAACAGATAACAGAAGCAATAAATAAAACTGAGAAGATAAGAAAAGCAGCAGATTCGGTAAGACAAGGGTAGATACAGTAACTATTGGCTGAAACATGCAGAAAAGCAGGGCTGACAAGGCGAGCCTGATTCATCACAGGGGCCACATTCCTTCCTTTATTAAAGAATAACCGAATTCGGGGTAGCCGGTTTCCTCATGGGGGGGGAGCCGAGTCACACTGACTCAGGGAATGATTCCTGCATGTGCTGCTGGTTTGGATTTGGCAGCCAGCCACTGCACTAGTACACTGTAGAAACCTGAGCTGCACGGAGGCGGATTCTATTCCACAGAACCTAAACATACAAATTCCACCACCAGCTCCAAAACTCATGGGCATTTGAGCAGATATGGGTATGGAGTAGATGGATGGATGGATGGATGGATGGATGGATGCATGCATGCAGGTGTCAATTTTCCACTTAGTGGAAACGTGACAGGGTCAGATGTCCCCACAACTCTCCTCATACTGTCTGCTTTCAAGTTACTTCCCGATTCCAGAACCCAGTGTGACACATGGGGGGGGGGGGCGGTGGCTTCGTTTTATATTAGCATTAAGCAATTTCCTACACTTCTGCTTTTACAAGTAGCTTGTTGACTAAAATTACAAAATAAAGCAACACTACTGCTGGGCAAATCGTGCTGAACTGGGGCCGGCATCAAAGTTTACGTTTGTTAGCCAGATTGCTGGATTTAAGCTAATCTGGGTTAAATGTAAGCGAACGAAGATAAAGTCCATTTAAACTGGGGCACCTAAAATCCAACAAGTCATCTTGCTAACCCGAAATCCAGCTTTGTGGTGCAGGCCCCAGGCGCTCCGGATAGCGGAGTCTCGCTATTCATCCTGCCTGCTCCACTTGCTATATCAAGCACGGCCACTAGGGGGAACACCGTTCACCATATGCGGGGCCATGTTGTGAAGAATCTCAAGGTGCGAGAGGAAATGGTCAATATGCCCTCGCACTCCAAAGCAAAAAGTTCCAAGGACACCAAGCTGATGGATGGTCCAGACCAAAATTAACAACAGTCCGACACCTCACTGCGCCCCCATTTTGTGCCATTAGCAAAACATTTAGAAATCAATACCCTAAATACGCTCAACACAAGGACATCTAGAGCAGTATTTCTCAAACTTGTCTTCGGGGGCCCGAAACAGTCATAATAATATACCGAAATGTTTTTGCTCCCTCCCATCTCCCTGGGGGAAAAATGCATGCCATCTAGGTATCCCTATGGAGTGGTTTGAGAAATACTGCTCTATATGTCTGTATTGAGCTGCATTATAAGGCATAATTCTAAGCTTCACTACTCAAATATTTGCTTTACAGCTACTTTAAAAAGTACAGTGTAACATGCTAAATTAATCCAAACCAATGTCTATATTTACACTTGCCAACATTGAGATGAATCCTAAAAAGGATGGATGACCCTCTTGGCTTCTGTGACAGATTTAATGTGCAGCAAAGCTTAGTTAGCGCTGATATATTTGTCCTGATATATAAACAAGGAAGCATATAACTGGTACGCAAGTATGCATTCAGCTTTAAGCCACACGTTTGGAAATTGATCGTTTTAACGACGCTAATGTGTACGTATTATGTGCATTTGCGCTGTTATGACAAATTATCATGCATTTTAACCTTTATATCCCAAATCAATTATGAATTAGCATATAAAAGTAAAAATGCACAGTAATTTCCTGTCATATGAGCACAAATGCACAGAAAATAGATGCATTTGCAGTTACAACAATCGATTGCTGCAGGTATCGCTTTTAAAGGCGTAACAGTTAAGTTTATCCCCGTATAGAGAAACTAAAAGATGGTACAATACCTTGGATGCTACGATGAAGAGGGTGGTTTCAGCATTGAGCTCAGCCAGAGTCTTAGCAATGTGAGTCCCATCAATGTTGGAGACAAACCACACACGTGGTCCACCCTTAGAGTAGGGTTTGAGAGCCTCTGTGACCATCAGGGGACCCTAAGGGAGAAGCACATCATCACCAAACGGAATCTCAGGACGGGGTAAACATGAGCAGGCCTGCCAAAGGCGGACCCCAAACGGAGCCCACGGAACCTCACCAGGTCAGATCCCCCGATACCAATATTGACGACGTCAGTGATTGACTTCCCGGAGTAACCCTTCCACTGTCCGCTGCGTACTCTCTGTGTTGCGAATAAGATACAGAAGACTTAAGTTCAACAGCTAGTGCTTCAAAATCTTTATCTGGATTCATCTTCCATTCTTATTATCCACTATAAGTTCTCCTTGCAAACAGGTTCCCTTCAAGTTTACCACTAAAAAAAACTAAACCAAAAGGTTAAAAGCTCCACCATCACAAGTCAACAGTGTGGTACTTTTCAGAGTATATTTGGTACTTTTCAGAATATATTTCAATACCGTTGCCTGATGCAACAGATGAGCTGGAAAAGTACGCCAACATTTAGCAAAATAGACATCTGTGAAACCTTCAGTACAATGGTATCCAACTTTGAGATCAATTGGCAAAAAAAAATAACTTACATGGCAAAAACCCTTCATCTTGTCCAAGACCCTGTTGACGTCAGCCATGACATCTTTCCCACCGACATGAATAGGGGTGTTGGAGCGGTTCCTCAGGGCAATATGAAGGACGGCACGGCCCTATCCAGGAAAGGAGCAGGAGGAAGTCGAGGTACAGACCGGGTTACAGACGTCTCTCACAATTAGTTTATACGCCATACTGGGGTTTCCCAGTCCGGTTCTCAGGGACCCATAGACAGTCTATTTTTGACTGTCTGGCAGGGAGCAGAGAGGGAGCAAAAACTGTGGGTCTCCAAGGACTGGATTAGGAAAATCTGTCCTAGATGACTGGTATTACTGAAAACATCAGTCCAGTTATTACTTTGCGGGTGAATATAATCAATTCTATTCTGCACAGCGTCACAACTTATCAAATGGGCACTAGGAAAGGCGCCTATATCATGACGCTTTTGAGAGAAACAAATCCAGGATTTTAAACGTGACTTGCTTTTTTTTTCTGCCGCACGTTACATGAGCAAATGTAATGGTCCGATGCATTTGGAAGGTTCTCCCTTCGCATGTAATCTGGATTTGCAAAATACACAGTTGCACAACCTGAGCTTTACATGTGAAAGACAGACTGATGAACGTGCCAACAGAAGCCAGCAGCGTTGAAGGCTCACAACAAAAGACAAAGTGGTATGATCAACACAGAAAATAGAATTAAAGTGACTAAATATTTACCCTTGCATCATAAAGAGACCATTAATAATCTTTAAAACCATGCTTATCTCTCCAGGTACCTCAGTAAAGTTGATCTTCTCGCCGGTGAACATCCTCTCCCGGGCTGCCTCCACACCTCTGGACTTTGCCTGTATAGAAACAGAGCAAGATAATCAGGGAAGGAGAAAATTACTTTCAATATTAAAAGTTTCAGCGAGGCACAGGACTAATATCTAGCCAAACTGGACCCTCTGACAGAACTCAGGCAAATGTGGAGGCATTTGTCTCGTGAAGAACATCCCTTGTAGCCCAAAAATGTGTCACTGTAGACCTTTAATGATTGTGGTCCAAGTAGCCTGGCCTCATATCAGACACATACCTTTGCCAGTCATCTTTCCAAGGTTGGGGGGTTGTGCTTGGGACCCGGTGATATAAAAAGGGATAATTTAGTCTAGGATTCCTCAATTTTGGTCCTTGGGGTCCAGCCTGCAACACAATTTGCAGATTTCCTTGCTCAAACACACCTTATTCAGCTCACCAGTTTAACTGCCAGGTTTAGCAGGTGTGTTTAACAGGGAAATCTGTAAACTGTGCTGCAGACTGGACCGCCAGAACCAGAAATGGGGATCCCCGCCTTAAAGCCTTAAAACTGCAAACTAGATATGTGCACAAAGTGTGTTTATGGGCATGACAGCTAATTAATAGAAGCTCCCCCTTTCTGAGTTTTATCAGCAAATAACCAGTGTTCACAATAGACTACTCAAAGCACAGGAAATAACACTATTATTTCAGGATCTTTATGGTTCAAAGCATTTCTGTTCATCAGGTTACCAAATGGGAATGCTGAAGAGGACTAAACTACTGTGGCAGCACTGACAAAGAGAGGATTTAGATTAATAGAGAATGACAGTTTAATCACCGTTTAATCGCTCAGTATTGCCAGAGTCTCAGCATGTCATTAAAGCCGTGCATTTTTTCCCCAGACTCGACCATTAGAATGATTCACTATACCAGGGTCACACTGGTACGTGCAACAACACAGTGTCTGTGAAATCAGTTTATTACCATCTCCAGCAACATCTTCATGACTTGCTCATTGATAAGGTTCTTGGAGTAATCCAGCAGGATGTCACCATCGTCAGTCTCAAGAGTGGTACTACTCACACAGAGGAAATTGTATATCAGTTGTAGACAGTGGACATTGATTCGTTATTGGCCAATTATTAACCATGAAATGAAGCATCATATAACGCTCATGCATGTACGATGCTCGAAACATCGCATAAAGCCATTAAGACCTTTACTTTGACAAACTAGAGTTTAAGTGTATGTTGTAATATGGAGGTAGAGTGGGGTCTTGGGGCCCCGTGCGCGTTCCCGCTCCGCGCCGCCGCCGTTGTGCCGAGCCGCACGTAGCACAGGATGAAACTCCGATGACGCACTTGGTACCTGCGCAATGGAGCCCGCGGACAACGGCCTTATTCTTCGCTACATAAACACATTAGACAAACTCATTCTCGCGTGGCGAATGCGCCTCCACTCGTTAAATGTCCTCTTTGGGAATAGGGCGGAGAAACAATGCCCTCGGTGTTTGCAGTTTGCTTATTGACCGATTTTACGAAGAGGAGTCTGGAGTACGTGCCAGGAATCTAACAAATGAGGCTGCGCGTCTTACGCAAACGCCCCCGTTTCTACACTCTGACAGGAAACCGGAGTTTTTGAAGCATGTATTATCTTCTTGCTATAAGTTTGCAAACATGACTGACAATATACGCAGCGTCAAATATTATTTTAATCACGGACTTGTTTAGAAAAACGGAACCCACACTCCGGTATTTACAAATCCCCTCCTCCCCGTTTGTTAAATTAAATTTAATCCACAGACCCTGGAAAGTAGCAAGCGTAATCATTCTAATGCGGATTGTTAGAATGATTTTGAGATGCATTTCTAAAACCCATTTTAACAGGTTGAAGCGCAGGCCCCGCCCACACGTCAGCGCAGCGCTAATGGACGCACGTGAACTTGACACGACGTAACAAGATAGCGGAATAACAAATATTACATTAGAAAATGTATTATCAGACATGCACAGAAAACAGATACTTCCACCAGATGTTATAAACTGTTAGATTCTTTTTAGCTTCAGCCTGAAATTTACTATGCCTAAACGCACATGCTAATTATTGTTCATCTGGCCAAATTAATTAGCTTACAAATCAGAAATACACCAAAGTGTGTGTTCTCATATACGTTATTGCTCAACCACAGAACAGCTTGTCCTGTATTTACCTGAATTTGCTGAATCGTTCCTTATCGGCATCAAACATCTGCCTCATGTTGAGATTCCCAGCACTGGATTTGTACCATTGCTCCAGGGTCTGGTACACTGGGTCGCTTGTGAGTCCCATGTCGAAGTAAGATGTTCGTAACAATACTGCTTAAACGGACGAACTACGACGGAATGTCAGCGTGTCTGTATCTGGAAGATGAAGGACAGCGCCGTGATCTACCAGCAGGAAGTCATTTGATCATTTTACTCCAATCACATCTTGACCACCTTCCCCGCCTACAGTGACGTCCAAGTCCAAGTGGATTCAAGATTTAAAGGCAAAGTGCAATCAGGATCGTGTCACGTTGAGATACGACATACGGTTTATTCTTAACTTGAACGTGATTTTTATTATTTTCGTTATTAAGAAATACAAGCCGTTTTATCTTGTGATGTAGTCACTGGAAGAATCCCATTGCTTTCAATAAAATGCCTGCACGATCTGTTCAAATACATACTTGTAAAGTATAAGAACCTGTTATCAACATGTGTTCAAATACAACTAACCTACATTTTTCACAATTCCCAAAGAACACCTCGGTAGGGTTTTAAAAAAGTTGGATCCCAGCTACATGCAGCACCCATGCAATTTTGGGTAGAATAGCACGTCCGAAATTTTTTTTTGTCGGAGCTAGGTCAAACTAAGTTTAATTTTGCAACTGGACCACGTGTTCCCTCGTCTCTGAAAACTGATCTAATTTTCAAGAACATTATTTGACATTTCAGCTAAACATGCAATGATGTGTACTAGCCGAATATTAGACGTTGCTCTGGTAAAACTTGTTGATTTTGCAAACCAGTGCTACTTTGGGAAGCTTTCCCTATCTTATCTAAAGAAAAGGGGAATTTTTGTAACACATGGGTGGCAACTAACAGCACACGAAGTATGTTCTTTCAGTTTTAAAATCTTTCTTTTCCTCAGTTTTTCAGTTTCAGAACACATTATAGCATTAAGTTATTGATTAAAAACTGAAGCAAAATCGTTATAGTCCTTTTAGCAATGTAATGTCTCGTTTTTCCTCATTATTCTCAGGGGTGTAGGACAGAGTTTGAAATTTGAACTGGCACCAGTAGCGGAGGGGCTCACGGCCCATCACGGCAAGGGGCCCACGTCAAAATTTACCAAAGGGAAGTAACCCCTTTGATAACTTATGATCAAATACCCAATCACCTTTTTAAAAAAATTATAAGTGTACTTCAGCGAGATCGATTTTAACGGAGGGGGGAGCTGTCCGGGTGTTGTAGGCATGGGCGTTAATTATGGGGGGGGGAGGGGTTATAACCACCGCCCCTGCAATAATCAAAACCAACCAATACAACCACTGTAGACCCCCTTAAATGGGTGGTGACCTCAACTCCACCAATGCTCAACCCAAAGTTATTATGCCCTTGGTCGTAGGCCTATTTCGGATGTGGTTTAAGTGAGTAATTAAACATGACTGAGCATTATCACTGATCACTGCGAAGTACGGCAACTGCACATAGACATTAAACTACGGCCACTACCCAATCTATGTGAGGAAGGACACTGAGATAGGACAGGATTTTCAATCTACTATTTCAATTAAAAGGCCCTGGATGTCACTTTAGCACCGAGTTCTTGCTGTGTGCTGATTGGCCAGTCTCCTATAATCATACATGTGCCGCTAATGTTAATGTGCAACAGCTGGATAAGTCTTTCAATCAATGAAACAAACCAGTCAAAAAACAAGAAGAATTGAACGATTCAGCCAACAACAGGAACCTTTCAATTTTAAAGTAGTCTGTAAAAGCTGAAATAGCTCAAAGTGTCCACCGCATCCCACAGATGCTCGATCGGATTAAGATCTGGGGAGTTTGGAGGCCATGTCAAGACCTTGAACTCCTTTTCATGTTCCTCCAACCATTCCTGAACAATTCTTGAGCGTGGAAGGGCACATTATCCTGCTGAAAGAGGTCACTGTGATCAGGGAATACTGTTGCCATGGAGGGGGGTACTTGGTCTGCAACAATGTTTAGGTAGGTGATAGTGTCAATGTCACACCCACATGAATGTCAGGACCCATGGTTTCCCAGCAGAACATTGCCCAGAGCATCACACTGCCTCCACCAGATTGCCTTCTTCCCCTAGTTCATCCTGGTGCCATCTCTTCCCCAGGTTAACAATGCACAGCCACATGATGTAACACAAAATGTGACTCATCAGACCAGGCCACCTTTTTCCACCACTCCATGGTCCATTTTTTATGCTCATGTACCCATTGTAAGTGTTTTCAGCAGTAGACAAAGGTCAACATAGACACTCTGACTGTTCTGCGGCAATGCAACTCCATACGCAGCAAGCTGCTATGCACTGTGTGTTCTGACACCTTTCTATTATAGCCAGCATTAATGTTTTCAGCAAATTGTGCTACAGCCAGAAAAAAAGTACCAATTTGTACCTTTGGTTTGCTTATACCCCAGTGTAGGGTCTGCCAATTATACCCTAGCTATAGGTAGATGTACCTTTTAAGGTACAAAAATGGACCATGAGGAATATTTTTGTATCATTTTGTACCATTAGGGGTACATGAATGTTGTTCATACCTTGGGGATGTTCCTCAGAGTCTATTTCAGTACCTTAAATTAGACTAAAAGGTACATTTCTATCTTGTATGATTACATAACATGAAACATAATTTCATCAGAAACTTTTGTTGTTTGATCATTATGAAAGTTTCAATTCTGTTCAAAATGAATCACTCACATACAGAGATCTGTGATGCCAAACTCATAGGAGAAAGGTCTGCTCATATAAGCAAGCCGTTTGTAGGTTGTGGGTTTTGGATTCATGTGCATTGGGTTGTGGGTTTGAATCCTTTGGTCAGGGGAATATTCGTATCATCGCTGGACCTTCAGCCCCACCTGCTCTAGGAATGCTGGCTCAAACTTCTCCGTGACCTCATGCTTTTCTCTGCTAAACAAAGTCACTATGATTAGCACTTAATATGTCCACTAGGTGGCAACGTTATATCACAAGTCTCATTGTAACAAAACTTCCTACGGCCTTAGTCATCTTGAGGTTTGGCTACTATTCTTCCTAATTATGCACCCTTGATTTTGTGGTCTACCCGGGCTTTTGACTTTATATTTTTGCAGTGTAGTTATGATAACCTTAATGCGATTTTGTTCAATTCAAACAAGATATTTTATATGTAAGTTTAAGATAATTTAGGCAGGCCTATTTATCAATTAAAATTGAGTATTGATTAAGGTGTTCGTGTATAATTTTATTACTAAATGTAACATTTTCAAGAGTAAACATTACTATAAATGTATTTTTGAACTGTTCAGTGGCGCCCACAGAAAATTTCGATTGGGAAGCCCATCAGGGACTATAGTTGTGTTTACGGGGGTGGCCAGGGGTATGAACTTCCGACCTGAGAGGGGGGTTAGGTATGCAGACGATAAAAAACGATCGATTGGCCACATTTGTTGATGTGGGGTGGCAACATATTTTGTAGATCCGCCCCAGAAAATGTAATTTATTGTGAATTTTGCTGATTTTAACATTTTGGACAAAGCGACTTGCCGGATCAGTCAGTCCCTGTAACTGGGGGTTAAAGGCCCAAAAGTGAAATCATTCTGTCGATTTTGACCCAGCGCGACCTTCCAATCAGAGACACAAAGTCCTAAGCCACTGAGCCACCCACGTTCACTCTGTGTTTACTTTTACTGGTATACAGCTCTTACTGTGTTTTGTGATTAAAATTGTATTATTGGGTTAATAACTAAAGTCAATAATTGTATTATTGTCTGTGTTTGAAATTGTAAAATTTGCTGTTAAGTGATCGTGACCGAAGCAACAAATGTAAACCAGAGGAAGAAAAAATAACCAGCAAAGTTAATAGACTGTAGCAAAATCGCCTCCCACTCGAATCCAGGGAAACTCCCTTTTCGGCCACCTCGAGTCGGGCTCGGCTGCTGTGCAGTGACGTCAGTTCCGGTGTACACAGACAGGGATTCGCTGTCAGGAGGGTGGGATGCGTAGCTGCCCAGGGATGCGGCTGCCTGCTCCATTCTAGAGGGGCTTCGTCAAGCTCTGCCAACGACGAATTTCCTACCGGGAGGTAATCTTTCCGCGTTTTTACGCCCCAGACTATTTCTATGGAGGGGTGTGGGTGGTGGTTTGGGGCGCTTCGCGTGTTTTTGGTAGAAGCACGAAAAACCGTGTCGCAAAATAGCTAGGGGATCTGAAACGCCCGCCAGCCCCGGCCATGGTGCAGTGCATTCGGAATGCGCCGTGCAGGCTTGATCGGGGGGCTGCGCGGTGCTCAACCGCGTAACACTTGCAAGTATTAATTTATTTCTCAACATTATACATGGTGGTAGGGGTCTGCATGGGGAATCGGGGAGGAGATGGGGATTCTGACGGGCTTGCTGTTTTAGTGTACCCGCTTAGTGGAGTGCTTCTGTGCTGCGAATAACTCCAGTATTCCTCTTCCCAGTCTGTGTTTTTTTGTTTCTATATCCGGCTGGTTTAAACTTGACAGACAGGGTGCGATCGGGCGCAGTTACGCGGCGATTCCGATGTCCGCCTTCCCCATTGCACGGTGCGCATTACGCCGTGCTGATCTGTTGCTTCGCCCCGAGTTCGGAATAAGCGAGGCGATCCCTCGCTGGTGTGCCTCTGTGTGTTTCTGTGCCTTTAAAAATGCCATATAAACAGAACTCTGCCACAAAGTGTCCCCCGGAGAAGGGCTGTGCGAGTTTCGGTGAAACTGGCACACTGCGCTTGCGGGGACTCCGGCACACCTTCCTGCGAAATAGTGATTCACTGCCAGCAACCCAGTGTCTGTTTTTCCTGCTGGATATGGTATTTACCAGCTAGTGAGCTAGCTAACTAAACCGCGAGGCTGTGGTGTCTAACCATCTGAATTAGCTATGCGGTCAGCAGGCTAGCATAAATCACCGACTGACAGGTAAGAATGCAAGTGGATGCGATTTAACCTGGCTTTTACTCCATGCGCCAATCCCTTCTCACGTATTATAAAAGTTGGTGGATGGCGATCGTGGGCTGTTTTGTCCGCTACCGGCTACCAAATACTGTATATGAATTACGTACCGTTTTCGAGTTGGATGAGACGCCAGATGGTACATTATTAAACTGGAAGGTGGAAAGTACCCTTAATTAACCACCGAATCAGATGGTCAATCCAAAGGGTATTATCGGTAAACAATTGTGAATGAACCGTATTTAGTGTACCCGAATTAAAAGCTGCGGATGATATGGTTTACTGTACGTTTCGAAACCAGAATGACAAGATGTTCGGCAGCAATTAGAATCGGCATGCAACTTTTGTCATGTTTACGTGATTATTTCTGATGCAGCCCGGGGAACGAGAATTTTCAGTTTAAAGGGATTGCATGGCATGTATTCTGCACGGGGAGTAATTAAGGCGGCTGCCTGATTTACCCAGTAACTCAAATTACTGCATCCAGTTCGGACCTGAGAAAAAGTTGGGGGGCGCGTTCGGTCCGCAGCGCCGGTGACCGTGTAAGGGAATCGCCTCAATGGGGCGCATTCCTCGCGGATAATCCCTATTCTTGCGAGCCCATGACCTAATTATATTGGTATTTGCAGAGCTCCTTAGATAGCCTTTGACAGGAGGTGCTAATGTACGCACATTTAATCAAGTGTCTTCCTCATTTCACCGAGGATGTTGATATCTTTCAGCATTAATATTAATCTTCTTAAAGATCGGCGTCCGCACGCACGTTTGTTTCTTTTGAGTGTATTATTAAGGTTATTCACTACTTTATTAGTATTTTGCGGTATGAACATGGAGCTTTTTGGCGAAAAGGACTCGGTCTGCCTGCACTGAGGTCGTGTGGAATGTGCTTCCTGTTTGGGTCGCCGATGCTCGGAAATGTTGGGGAAATATGGCCGGTTGCTTCGTATCTTACCACTCAATTAGCGTTCAGGGAAAAAGCCCGAGACGGTAATGAATATATAAAAGGGATCTATTTTGTTAGCCACAGGTTGACAGACGATTGCCGGTCAGAGTGGATATGTTGGGTGCCTGAGCAGAAGTTATACTGGGCTGGTTATTTATTGCCTTGGGTTGTGCGTTCTAACCCGTGGCAGAGCGGCTCTGAATACTGTCAGGAATGCGCTTTTGGCCACTTTAAATGTAATTCTGCCAAGTGTTATATTACAGCCCGTGTTCACAAGGCTTCTGTTGTTTGATTAGATGTGCAGTCTCTGGCTTGTGTAGCATGTGTTTTCATGTGTAATATCCACTGATAAATGAGCCAGTTTAATATTTCTTAAATATTCATTCAAATTTATGGTTAAAATACAGCGAAGAACTTTTTTTTGGGTGGGGATGTAACCTTGGTCTTGGTTTTATAAAACCATTCTCATGTGAAGTAGTCCTGTAGTATTTCTCTCTTTTGATTTTGAGTTCAGCAGCTGTTTTGTTACAAATATCTAGCACCTACACAGGTGTTGGGCTAAAAAATACCGGCTGCATATTGCATGCTTGTAGGCAGACAGATGCAGGCAGTGCTTCCTGTCACTGTTTTTGACCGTTTGGTAGAAATTTGGCACCATTCTGCCACAAGGAATTCAATCTATGCTCTGTGTCGGTGAGCTCTAAGCTGCTTGTAAGCACCTCTTCAGACGTTCCTTTAGATATTGCTGAGATTGGGGCTTGCTGACTGAAAAGGACAGTGGGAGATGGTAGATACGTTCAGCACTGTGCTCTGGAATCACCTGTTGACAACCTGTACCTGGTGGGTTGGCGCAGTGGAGGATGCACCTTCCTGAGGTGAATGACGCTCACATAATGAGGTAGTGTGATAATGTTGTGCTGTGTCAACACAGCTTTGCTGAGGGATTAGTGAGTCAGGCCCAGGGAGGAAAAAATCCATAAAATCTGTGTGGTATCACTGGTACCTTACAGAATTGAACTGGGGCTTCTATTGCGTGATACCCTCAAAAGTGCTATATGTGACCCAAGGTAATTCAGTATGATTTCATTCAGAAGAAACTGGAGAAAAGGCTGCTATAATGAAACCATGTTATTAAGGTGTTGCTGTTCAGGGTGTCCTTCATGTAAGGCAGGACACTGCTTTCTTGTGTTTCTCGTCACAGGTGTAAGAGAGGCAGGTGAAATGTAAGAAATCGTTCTGTTTCTGGAGTCTCCATCTTCAAACGCCACTTGTTTCATTAATGGCCATTACCTTGATGATATGAGCAGCCTGTATACAGGAAGTATCCTGCTGTGTTTGGTCATTTGAAATTCCCCTTTGTCCACGTTTTGTTGTGGGACTCCTGTGATGCAACGTTGGGTCGGTCAGTCTTCTGTCTCATCTCGCTCCATCTCGTCCATACTAAAGAATCACTTTGGCATATGTGGTCCAATCCCCCTTTCAGCTGATCTCCAAAAAGGTCTATCCCATCTCATTCCAGCTCGGTCGGTTTAATGTGTTTGTCATGTTCCAAGATGCAAATCCTCAATTAGACCCTATTGATAGTGGTTGAGGTAATTTCATTGAGTGTCGCTGGATTTTAATACCAGCCGTTAGACAGTAGCTCTTGTTCTCTGACATCTACGGCTGCAGGAGTTGAGAAAAAAGTTTTTTTTCGAGGTATCACATAGTTGTAGGACTTGCAAGTTTGTTGTGGGGTTTCTCCTGGGAAACCTTGCTAGAAGTCCTGTGGTATAGAGGATTGCTCAGTGGTAGAATGGGACTTTGGAATTTATGTGGTGAGTTTAACGGAAAGGTCTGTCTTCGGATTTGTTTGTCATGCGAAGATCATGGTTCTGTGTCTGTCTTTTATTTGTCTCTGCTGCCATCCTGTTTGGCTTTGGGATATTGGTTCTGGAAGATGTGTAGCATTGAAGTCTGAAGGTAAGCAAACAATTAGGTGTTTTGGTGCCTGTTTCCAAACGAAGTAAAACCAGTTTTAAAATCCCTGTTCACTGGCAGGTAAAGAATATCCTTTGGTTTTATGCCTTATTCTTTGTAAAACTGCTTGATGGTTTAAGTTGTATGAAACTAACTCGTGTCATATTTCTCTTCTTTTTTTTTTGTTAACTGCTCTGTGTATCACACTTGGATCTTGTCGCTAAGTGATACTTGAGTGGAAATCTGCAAAGGCTGATGCTGAGTGGTTTTTGTTTTCATCATTTTGTCCGGCACTGAAATAAATTAAGTATAAGCTCATTTGGGAGTGGGGGTTAGGGTTAGTGATGGCTGCTGTCATCACGACCCACTTGACCGCCTCCAGTCTGCTCCGTTGGGTACCAGCGTATCTCAGGTGCGTATGGAGACCCGGAGATGCCAGAGAGGCTACCTGCCAGGCCTCTGAGGCAGAGTGTCCCCGGAGAGCCATGGTACTACAGAAGATCTCCTTTCACACCTTTGTGGGCCCGTCAAGCTGCTCAGAGTAGATAACGGCGAGGCTCTGCCTGTTGTTCAAACACTCCGAGTTGTTTTCCTGTCCACTTCACTGGCGAGTGTTGCTAAAAAAGATTGACTATCGATTATGTGGTTATTCTAGGGTGTTAACCTGTTTACAGGTCTTTTTCCCAACTTTCGACGCAAGTTTAAACCAGACATGTTAGGACTTGTTTTATTTATTTGTAATTGTACTTCAAGAATAAAATCCAACGTAATGCTGTCACTGTAACGTGATTTTGGAGGCATGATGACTCACTGGTAGCACTGTAGCCCGACAGCTCCAGGGATGTCCGTTTGAACCCTGCCTCACTTCTTCGTTTGTGCATGTTCTCCTCGTTTAGTGTGGGATTCCTCCTGCAGTTTGGTTCACTTGCATCTGTAAGCCATCCTGAGTGTGATGCATGAATATGTGTGTGTTTGTGTTCCCTGCCATGGCCTAGAACAGGGGTGAGGAACCCGATCTATGGAGAGCCTCCCAGCGGATAAATAGGCAAACAAGTTTTCTTTAAGTTTTGTGGTTCCAAAACAAAACTGAAAGGCCCCAGTTTTTCGTTGACACTGTATTTTGAGATGTTGAGGTTGCTGTGTGTGATCAAAGCCCACCTTTATGTCTAACGGTTTGCTCTATAGTCAGTATCCATTCACACTCTCGTCATCACCGGACATGACCACTAAAGACACATCTTTTGCACTTTCTGCTTATAAACATTTACCAGAAATGCCAAGATGGTTACTCCTACCAAATAGCTACTTTGGAGATCACTGTGTTCAGTGGAATTGTACCTTGGAAGCGGCCGGATTGGAATGTAAATTCGTGGAATTTTTGTGGCGTATCTGTGCTGCCATTGGCCGCCTCTGGACCCGTTTTTGATGCGTTTTTGTTCTTGGCGCCGTCATTCCAGATACAAGCCAGGGTCTTGGACGGTAATCTAGCCCAGTGTTTCCCATTCCGGTTCCCAGGGACCTGCAGACAGTCCACGTTTTTGTTCCCTCCCAGCTCCCTACTGGTAGGGAGTACAAATGTTGACTGAGCTGGGAGGGAGCAAAAACGTGGACCGTCTGTGGGTCTCCAAGGATCGGGTTGGGAAATACTGCTCTAGCCCGAGGCCTGACATGGCTGTTTGTGCCGTTATAAGACCCACTGCTGCTTCACACAGGACTTCTCACATTCTCCACTATTACACAGCAGAGCTGACCTGCTCAGTTTACTGCTATGCTGAGATCATTATAAAACAAAATAATATCCTGTATTATTAAGAGTTATGTCAATATGCCACACACCTATTTGCCTGTTTAGGGTATAGATAGCTTATAAAAGGCAGAGTTAGTGTTATTTGATGTTTAACATGATTATAGTCATGAAACAAAATAACTTGGTAACATGATTCTCTGGGCGATTTATTTGTTCTCATATGCATGTCATACGGGGTTGCAGTCATTGATGGGTGGACTCCCGTACCTGCAGAAATGGCCTGGAAATGAAAGCAGTGTAGCTGACTGTAGCAGTTGTAAGATGGAGAGCAGTGGCTGACTAGTGCAGTAGAGATACCAGTATGGCGTCCCACAGAAAAGGCATGATTGGAAAAAATGCTACAGTGGTCCTGTACCGGTATGGCATGATACAGGACTGGCCTGTATGGAGGAAGACATTGTCTGCTATGAATGAAGGCTGGAGTCTTGCACTGGCGTTGGACGGAAGGAGGATCTTCTCCGCCAAGGAAGCGGCAGTGTGGCAAAGGGGCAAAACTGCTGCTCCAGACTGGGTTTCCTTGGAAACCAGCTCAATGCCTGCATGCCACTTGTTTCTCTCCATCACAGATTTCCCATGTGGAACATGGGCATCGATCATTATTTGCCGGTGTGTGGGGTGGCGTGCGGCTCTGTCGGTTAAGAGTTTGTGTCTGTGAACAGAAGGTCACCGGTTCAGATCCCACGGTGAGCCAAGTGACGTCGCCCACAGGCCCTTGAGCAAATCTCTGGCCAAGGCTGCTCCTTAAAATATATCTGCTCAATAAAGAAATGTAGATTTGAAATGTTCAATATGGTTGTGTCTACAAAGTTATCGCCACAACAGATTTGTTTATTGGTTTAGTCAAAACACATACAGAATAATTTTAAGAGTATTTAAAAACATCGAGAACATTATGAAGTTGAATTGTCTTAACATGACATTTCTAATGAGAAAATCCTGAAAAACTGGCTTTCAGCTGTTAAATAGCTTTTGCTTTGTTTGTTATTCTATTTTAGCTATTCGTTTAATAATTAAGTACTTTACTGTGCTTGTGATTAATCATATAACATTCTGTTTACATAGTCATTTTATTATTGTTTTTATTCTAATGTTATTGTGTATTCGTGTCACATCATATAATTGCTGGGTTTGCATCATTTCTCCATGAAGAGAGAGAACTTGGCAGAAAACAAGGCTCCACAAGAAATCTCCGCCTTCACACTGTGCACGAGGAGTGTTTGTATTGCATCCATCAATCATCTATAACTGCTTATCCAGTGGGGTGTCAGAGGGAGGCTGGAACCCTTCCCAGGATTCGCTGGGCATGAGGAGCAGGAAACACCCTGACGCGCTTCAGGCAGCTTAGAAACACCCATCCACCTAACCACATGTTTTCGGGCTGCGGGAGGAATCCCCGGGGAGACGGCGCAAACCCCTTAAACGCCGAGCTGCCGGTGGGAATCGATCCTCAGATTCGAGGGCAGGCTGTTGAGCTGCCGTGCTTGTGTGCTGCTGACATTCAGAGTTTTTGGGACTTTAAGACCTGACAAAGCTCTTTACCCTTTGGGCTTTTGCATTATGAATTATAAGCCATGCAGCTGAATCACTAATTGGTTTCAATTATCCAAGTATTAGATAAACGAGTGTGAAATGAATTGCAACAAAGGTTGGCCTGTCCCTGAAACTGCTGAATATTACAGTTGGTTTTCTCATTGTGCGTGATGGAGTCACATGCGAGTCTTTACGTTTTTCTTGCATTGCAAGTAATTGAGATATTAATACTTAGGAGCGTGGGTGGCATCGAAAGCTAAAATTGTGTTGCAGGTTATGATGAATTGATCCCTACTGTTTGCTATGCGGACTCCTGACGACCTGGACAGAAAAACAGTGGAAGCCTTTGTGACAGCTGGGCTCATCTTTCTTTAACTCGCTGTTTTGATTTCAAACCTCTTTATTTGTTGTCGGGTAGGGAAAACTTTATTCTGTGCCACATTTAAAGGCCCCGGGTCCTCATTTGCAAAATGAGGCTTGATGTTTGTTGTGCAAAGCGAGGCTGTTGGGTGTTTTTTTTTGGGGGGGGGGATTGTGTTCCACTGGCTTTTGAGAAGCGTTTGCGTGCCTAAGAAGTGTGTTACTAGTTTTTTATTAGCTATAATTTCTGGGAGAAGTTGCTTTGATGCTGATTACATTGAATTAAAAAGAACTAAATAAAAGAGAATAAAAGTTGAAATTGCAGCTTGTGAACTTTATTGCTAATGTAACTTGAGTTACAGTGTGTAACAGCACCAAAGCATCGTTCTGTTATTCAGGCACGTGAGCTGGTTTAATATGAGGAGCACAGGCTTGGATCTTACTGGGAGTTGCTGTGTAACGAGGTCACACAGCAGCAGAGCTTGCCATCATTGACAGATTCAGTCGACAAAATAGAGTAAACATCGAGATTGAATGAGCAGGATGTGTCTGCCTGCTCCCTGTGGTCCCAGTTCTGTGTGCTGCCACCCATGACAACAAGCTCAAGCTGAGTGGCTCAGGGATCTGTGCCCATGTCCAGAAGGTTGTGGGTTCAAATCCCGTGGCTGGCTGGTGGGGGATATCACATTGCCTATAAACTACAAATTCGCTGGGGGGGGCTACGTGTTTGGTGACCCTGCTCCCCGCACCGTTTTCTCACCTGTATATGCATACCTGTGACCGTCATGGAGAGAATGAAGGGGTATGTGATGAATGGAGATGAAGCGCCGTGTTTATCAACCCGAGAGCTGGGAGGGAGCGAAACCACGCAGTCACTGCACGGTCTGCGGATCCCTGAGGACTGAGCTGGGAGACACTGACTCAGGAGATGAAGCAACATACAAGCTGTGTGTTTAACAGCTTAGTCGTATCAAAACACTACACAAGTCACCCCTTTATTTGCATGAGTTTTTTTTGGATGGTAACTCAACCACTAAGACACCTTGTTTGGCTAATCAGGACCTCATGACATTAATTAACTAATCAAGCAAGATTGTAAAATGTAGCAGATGCATGCATTGGCTGAGCTGCACCAAGGACAGTTTAGGGCAGGGTTCTTCAACTCTGGACCAAGATTCCAAATCCAGGCCGTGTTTTCAGTTCTCCCAGGTAGTTGTTTAATAATTACCGATTCTGATTGGTCAGAGGCTTCACACCTGACTGACAGGTAAAGGAAGGCTGGAAAACCAGCAGTGCTCGGACCTCGAGGGCCGTGAGTTGAATAACCCTGGTTTAGGGAATTAAAGCTGCTGTTCCAGCCACCCAGAAACCTATCGATAAGTAACACGTACACGTTTACTGCCGGACATTGTTTTCTCTGGGCCCTTGTGCTCAGTCCTGTATCTGTGTGTCTCCCCAGAGCAGTTCCTGGGCTGACCTTTCACAAAAACCACTGTCACTTTTACAGGACCACTAACTGTAGAATGACTGTAGCTTGTATGAGACTGCTGACTGCGTAAGCATATGGTGGTTACTGTAGGGTGACTGTAGGGTGACTGTAGGGTGACTGTAGCTGTACAAGGCGTTTGTCAGACGTAGCAGTGAATTTACAAAATCTGAGATATCAGTGAGCGCAGAGCACAGCAGAGCACAGCACAGCACAGCGTGTCAGTTTTGTCTGCGGTTTGCATCCATCGTGCTGCTTTAATCATGTATCTATTACGGTGTAAAAAAAATAAAATCATATGGAGTTAAGTTGCTAAACCGAACAATGTGTGACTTTGATGCTAGTGTGCTGGACACAGGCCAGGTGGGCGTGACCTTGCCTTTGATGTGCCGTTTTGTTCGTTATGTTTGAGTATCAGTGTCTTAAAGGTGAAACATCCCAAATATTTCAGCCCTCAGCACTGTCATTCCTTATAGAAAAGCTGAAGACACCTTGAGAAACTGCAGTGAAGTTGCGCCGATTGTTGGGTCTCCTCTCTCGATATTGACTGTATTACTCTGTGCTGTTCATCTCGATTTAGTCTCTCTTTGTACTCTGTTTTAAGGGGTCAAAGTGGCGCAAAAAGCACGGCCACTTTTGGGCCTTTTGTAGAGCGTCCTTTTCCCAACTCTGCTGCCACCAGATGTTGAGAGCTTTTCTTTCAAACTGAACTTTGACTCCTTTCAAAATAAACCACAACAGCTGTTTGCCTGCATGAGGAGAATCACAGTTCACCCGAGGTGTAATTTTCAGACGCTCCCTTGTGTCCGTTGCTGGTGGAACTGAGCCACGGGATGTCTTGGTGTTAATGGATGTCCCTGGAGGGTGGGCTCTCTAATTTAGGTCATGAGGTCACCTGTCTGATGATGTTGTGGCATTAGCAGGCGAGCTATGGCTTCATATCCGAAGGTCAGTCAGTTCCTTTAAGTTCAACTCTTGTACCATATAGCAGGAACTTAAGCTGACTCTCTTCAGTGGCCTAATTGGGTGAAAAAATTTATGGAAGTGCCAGATAGGTGATTGATTATAAGGGTAGAACATCCACCCTTGGTCCAGTATGACTACAGTCCAAGTGGTAACCATAAGCAGGTGGGCTGTGTGCTCTCAGTGCATCTCTGCTCCATAAATGAGCAAATGTGGGGCAGCATCTTAGTATTTAAAGACATGGATTCATAACCCAGAGGTTCGAGTCTCAGGAGAGGTTTGGCCAGGGGGCCTTTAACCTGGATGTCTGTGGTTAAATGTGAATCTGTATAATTAGGTAAGACAGGGACAGCATAGCGCTGAGTGCCAGCGAGACAGTGACGCTGGAAGGGAGCTGTAGTTAATTTTGTAAGGCTGTCGTACGGTGAACCCGTAACACTGAACGTGGTGAGTTTGCGGCGTTACGTTTGAGCTGCTTCTCCAGGCAGTTGTGGCCTGGAGCCTGTTGCTGGATGTTCAGGGTTTAAGGTGGGCTGCACATGGACGCCGCCACGCGACGGACGGTTTGCAGTCTCTCCCCCATCAGAATAACACGTTCAGATTGTGGGAATGATCCTCTGCTTTTGAATCCGTCACATGAGCACAGTGAGATGATCTCACATCCTGGCCTTGGGTTCAGACAGCTGTACTGAGATCTTCAGAGGGTGTAGTGTGTGCATTCTGTTTGTAAATGAAACCATTCTTTACACTGCTAACCTCAGCAAGTCTTAAACGCTGAATTAATTAAGACTAATGTTTTATTGCTGAGAATTAGGGTATAATATGACTATAATTCAAGGGTTCTTGACTGTTTATTATGACAGCTAGTGTAATTTAAAGAGTGGAATTTTCAGTGTATCTTCTTTTTTTGACTATTTAGGATATCCTAGGAAAAGTTTTCTAAATTAATTTTTGTTTATACATCCTGAATTTCCCTTCATTGTGAAATGTCAAATCAAATATGCTGACTGTCTCGAGGGGGGGGGGGGTGAGTAGCTCAGCTTTGCTAAAGTTAATTGCAGTGTTGCCCTTTCTGTTCCTGTTCCTGTTTCCGTTCCTGTTGCTCAGCAGTTTCGGGGTCCTCCTGATCACCGGCATAAACGGCCCGTGTTATGGCAAGTTCGATTAAGTATGAGAGGTTCCTCATTGCCGGCCTGTCTGCAGTGGAAAGTGGGCACCCCCACATGTCCAGTGCCAAGCCATCCTGCCAGCAGAGCTCTGCTCTGACCCCACGGAGGGGCTCTACGTAGACAACAGGGCGCCGCTCATCTGTGCTTAGACAAAAACACAAGCCGGGTTTGTGTCTCACTTGAATAGGAACCGGTTCCTGGAAACCTTCATAAATTTCTAATTTATATTTTATACGATTATTCCTTATTGAAAAATAAATACGCTTGCGTTGTTTTTCATTTGCCTAATTATATTTACAAGAAAAATATTCTTGAGGTTATATGGCACTATATTACATGGTAATAACCCACAAATGCGCTGTTCCTGTTCGGGCATCTCTTCCGATGGGGGAAGGAGGCAGGGTTGGAGGTGGCTGGAACACTGTCAGTGAGGTGAAGGGCTTCTACAGGTCACCGCGTGCCCTAGGCTTACGCCGGCGCGCCGCTGGTTCACGCCCCCTGCCACGCGCCATTACTATGGCGACCATCCCTTGTACATAAATGGAAAAACTCCCCAGCCCAAGGCAGTGATTTAAAGCCCATCCCGAAACGTTGCGCCCGGCCTCCTCCCAGTTCTCCGTCGTGCTGTTTTTACACCCAACCGTGTCAAGGCAGGTCAAAGTTCAGCTAATGCTTGATTTACGTGGGTCATGCGCTCTGCCCAAACAGTGTATTTTTGACACATTTAGTTACAATTTAGTTACAAGTTGATCCGGACAAGTTTGTTAATGCGTTTTGGTGATGAGAGCCAGCTTAAGTGCCCTTAGATATCAGGACTAAGTGACTGACTGCGTTAAGCGACGGAATGTCACCCCCTCCCCAACATGCAAATGAGTGACGCAGACTTGCATGGTGACAACAGACCACAGAAGGCGGAGACACAAACGTTTCCCCACTGGCGTTTCAATGGCTGCATTGTGTGTGCCACTGCTGGTGATTCATCCCAACACAACAGCCCTGTTGTCCCAACAGCAGGATGCTCAGTGGGTACCATCTCTGGGGTCGGGCTACCTCGCACATGCTCAGTGGGTACCATCTCTGGGGTCGGGCTACCTCGCACATGCTCAGTGGGTACCATCTCTGGGGTCGGGCTACCTCGCACATGCTCAGTGGGTACCATCTCTGGGGTCGGGCTACCTCGCACATGCTCAGTGGGTACCATCTCTGGGGTCGGGCTACCTCGCACATGCTCAGTGGGTACCATCTCTGGGGTCGGGCTACCTCGCACATGCTCAGTGGGTACCATCTCTGGGGTCGGGCTACCTCGCACATGCTCAGTGGGTACCATCTCTGGGGTCGGGCTACCTCGCACATGCTCAGTGGGTGCCATCTCTGGGGTCGGGCTACCTCGCACATGCTCAGTGGGTGCCATCTCTGGGGTCGGGCTACCTCGCACATGCTCAGTGGGTGCCATCTCTGGGGTCGGGCTACCTCGCACATGCTCAGTGGGTGCCATCTCTGGGGTCGGGCTACCTCGCACATGCTCAGTGGGTGCCATCTCTGGGGTCGGGCTACCTCGCACATGCTCAGTGGGTACCATCTCTGGGGTCGGGCTACCTCGCACATGCTCAGTGGGTACCATCTCTGGGGTCGGGCTACCTCGCACATGCTCAGTGGGTACCATCTCTGGGGTCGGGCTACCTCGCACATGCTCAGTGGGTACCATCTCTGGGGTCGGGCTACCTCGCACATGCTCAGTGGGTACCATCTCTGGGGTCGGGCTACCTCGCACATGCTCAGTGGGTACCATCTCTGGGGTCTGGCTACCTCGCACATGCTCAGTGGGTACCATCTCTGGGGTCTGGCTACCTCGCACATGCTCAGTGGGTACCATCTCTAGGATGGGCTACCTCACACATTCTCAGTGGGTACCATCTCTGGGGTCGGGCTACCTCGCACATGCTCAGTGGGTACCATCTCTGGGGTCGGGCTACCTTGCACATGGGCAGGTTGCAGATCTGAGCCCTGGCCTTGGCGGTAGATCCCTGAGCAAGGCCCTTAGCCTCCCAAAAATACTCCTGAGACACTAGTTAAAGGGCCTAACCCTATGCCTCAACCTTAACTATACATATATGTCTGTCTGTGTCTCAAAAGAGAGAAAGATTGGGTATCTGAAAAGAAGCCTTCCAGTGTAACGGTCCTTGTGCAAATGTTAATTGATGGACATTTCGTTTCACACTCATGCTCACCATTTTACAATGAGACTAACACGCTGAGCCCACTGAGAAACAGTGTTCTGGTTTGCTGTGTGTAAGTGCCTACATGCGTTATTGTAACTTTTACATTGTGGGGACTCGATTTCCCAGCAATATAATAAAAACCTGTAACTTTTTACTATGTTGGGACTTTTTTTTGGTGCCAAGAAGGATGATCTCAATTTGATAAAACTGTGAATCAATCAAAAAACTATTTTGCTTGGTTACTTATGCTTAAGGTTAGGGCTGGGTTGAGGTTAAAGGGATATATATATCTTTATCTATATATATCTATATATAGATTCTTTTTTTTGTATCCATAACACTTGCGATCTCAAATTCTGGTCATTAATGCCTGTTTCATTTTTATTTTTTTTAAATGTTTGAGAGATTGTTCTGAAAGTGGGTAATTATTATTAATTGCTAGCCTTAAAGAAATTGGTCGATTCATGCTTTAATTAAGGATTACTTAATAATTCATAAATCCTGAATTATTTACTAACGTAATCTTAAACTGAGTATTAAATTATGCCCGTTTTATTTTCAAACAAGAATGTTAAGTCCTGTTAATGAACCCCTTTGTTTATTAAAAGAAACATCCCATAATTGCATTTCTACTAAGATCTGTAGCTTGTACCTCTTCATGAATGTGAATCAGTGTCACCGTGTGAGCCAGCAGCTATAACAGTTCAATTTAGCCCAATTTAGAGGCTTGTTGGAACAAAGACAGATTGGGGGTCCAGGAAGAACATTAGGAAAACCTAATCAAAAAACATTAGCCAAAAAACAGCCACATTTTAGTACCTTAATCCTGGGTGTGGCGGACCAGGTTAGCCCTTGTATGAATAAAATGTATCTGTTTGTCCGTTAGCATCGAAACGGTATTTTCTTTGACCAGCAAACATTGGTCCTGATTCACCAGTATAATAAAGTTTTTTCCTAAGTTTGTTCATAAGAAAGTTCCTAAGAAAAACCTACGTCAGATTCAGGACACGTTCTTAAACCGCAGAATTGTTCGCAAATGTGTTCTTGCAGTGATGAATCCCATTGTCCTCACAAATTGAACGCGCGTGCCAGTTGTCCCTAATTAGCATAGGTATCGCCCCGCCCATCCCCATAAAAGGGCATGGCACTGCAGGGCTGCGTGCAAGGGCGTGGAAAGGGGGGGCGCTAAGGATGCTGCAGCGCCCCCTAATGTTTGGGTCTGGATGTTGTTAATTGATGCACTTGCACTAGTAAATTAAATATTTCTATATCTATGTATTATGACAATACCCATGTATTGTCAAGGGCATCAAAAATAGGGTGATATCAGAAAATATTGGAAAAGAATCACGCTGCGATATTTTTGGGTTTTGTGATCGCCGTTTATAACAGCACTTTTTACATTTTGACAGTTTCTTAGAGCGCGTTCCTGATCTTTCATTATGAATCCATGCATTACTGAGGCCAGTTCGCTGTGCATGCAGAGTGTTAGGGTGAAACATCCGATTGTGGTCGTTAACGATTGCAGTTCTGTGTCCGACAATCATTTTGTCAAAAGGATAATTTTTTTTAGTTTGGTTGTGAAACTGCACCTTAAACAGTGTTAGCTATTTAAAAATCTTTCTTGCATCACATCCTTCCACAATGTGACTGTTGCACGTGTACCCATTGCGATATCGTGATGATACCTATCCATAACAAGTCCTACATCGTTATACAACTGTAGAATTAAAGAAAATGCAACAAGCAATTTTTTTGCACAAACTTGTCAGCATTCAAATGTGTGCTCTTGAGTGTGCATAGATACTGTTCTTGCATGAGAAAAAGTGGAAATGGATTCTCCTTCCTGGTCATGTGACTTGTTTGCTTGGAGCCGAAGAATTTGGTCTCAATACAGTGAATCTTTCCTCTGTCAAATTCTGCTCATCCTCCCTCCATCCTGCCCTCCTGACATGGCCCCTCCCGCCTTCTCCCACAGGAAATGACCTAGTGGCCTCACGGATATTCGCCCGCTCTGTCGCCACAGGCCGCCGGTTCTGGGAACTGTTTCCACGGAGACAGCGAAAACTACCTCAGCGGGCAGAGAGGGGGAGAGCGGAGCGCCTGTGATAAAATAACAAAGGCCCCACTGGTTTCAGACCGCAATTGACTCCCCCCCCCCAGCTGGGCCTGCGTGGAACGTTCCCCAGGAAGGAGCATCGCGAGTCTGGTCAGTGGGAAGAGACACCGTACTGCTGTAATCCCCTTCATTTTTGTCTGTTTCCTCCTCTTGCTGCTGACCATTGTTCCCATCTCCAGGAAAGCCTTTGTTGACTTTCAGAGTTAAATTTATCTGTGTGTGTGTGTGTGTGTGTGTGTGTGTGTCCCACAGACTTGTTCCCGTGTTCAGGATCTCCCGCTGGATGTCTCGTGACTCGTCCCAAGAGCAGATGTGATGTGGAGAAGGTGTCAGGTTTCCTGCCACTGACTCTCTCGGAGCGGCTGATTCCGCCGCACCCCCCCCCCCCCTTTTGATGGCCGAATCTCGGCGCGGCTGCACTGGGTAGGCGGCTCCAGGCCGCGAGACAACATCCCCCTCCCCTGCCTTTTTCTCCCCAGCTGATTTTGCCGTTGCTTGGAAAATGCCCCCCAGTGAGACTGTGACTTTAGGCGGCCCGTCGGCACGGCGTGAGGCCTTCTGCGCTTAGGCCGGTGTGGGAGTGTCACAGCAGGCTCCCCAGAGGCTGATATTCGCTCTCCAGGCAGCCAGCAGGTGGGACGACCCCCCCCCTCTGAGACCTGCTGTGTCCCCTATGTATTGTTGCAGCGCGCAGGACAGTAAGATGGACTACAAGCGGCGGTTTATGCTTGGCGGGTCCAAGCAGAAGGTACAGCAGCACCAGCAGTACCACATTCCCGAACTGGGCCGGGCCCTCGGCGGACACCTCGGTTCCTCATGCTCTGGGCCGGCCCCCATCGGCGGCTGCGGGCACCCGCCCCCCTCCCCTGGCGGCGCCGGCGTCACCTCCACCCCCGGCAGCGCCGTGGCCGACATCCAGCAGGGCATCTCCAAGTACCTGGATGCGCTGAACGTGTTTTGCCGCGCCAGCGCCCTGCTCACCGAGCTGTTCAGCGGCGTCTTCCGCAGCTCGCACTACGCCAAGGCGGCCGCGCAGCTCAAGGACGTGCAGGACCACGTCACCGAGGCGGCCGGCCGACTGACGGCCGCCATCAAGCCCGAGATCGCCAAGATGCTGATGGAGCTCAGCTCTGGGGCGGCCGGCTTCAAGAACCAGGACGACTTCAACCTGCAGGATGTGGAGGTGAGATGAGAGGCGTATCGCCGCAGCCAGGAGCCCAATGGAAGTGGGAGGGGCAACGTGGGAGGGGTTTATAAAGAGGGGCCTGTTATCTGATACCATATCCCACGGGTGTCAAATTCCAGTCCTGGGGGGCCGGAGCCCTGCACATTTTTGGGTTTCCCCTCATTTAACACATCTGATTCAACTCCACACAGTTCTTGAGCTGAATCATTTGTGGTGGAACAGGGAAATAAGTAAGCTACGCAGGGCTCCGGCCCCCCAGGACTGCAGTTTGACACCCCTGCCCCTTGTGATAAACCTACTCTCCTACTCGACATTTCCACTCCCAGTCGACACTTGGCTCCCAGCTGTAGCAATATATACTTAGGTGAGCAAGTAGGGGGCGTGTTTTTTAAAGTTGGAGGGGGGAAGAGGGAATATAGGGAAAAGACTGGAAGTCGCCCGGGGCGGTATCTTCTTAGGTGACCCCCCTGTGCAGGGCCAGATGTCTGGGGCCCTATCAGCACAGGGGGGCTCAGAAATAATTCCCATCCGGTGAAATGTAGCATGGAGGATCATACACAGGGCCCCTAAAAAGACAGATCCAGAGGTACCTCCTTCCATAACTTTTACCATTGCTAACACCCCCACCCCCCCAACAAGGGGCACATGAGACTTCGGCCGCCGCTGAACACACGCCCCCAGCAGTCGCTGTCGATGTTTGTCGCGGTATGTCTTGATCTTCCAGCTAAACGTAGCCATGCTCTGCTTGGACTCGGTCCTAAAGGTCACACTGCTCAGTTCTTGGCCTGCCTCCGGTAGGTTGGAGCTGGGCGTATTTCCCAGGATTCCCCAGTGCCGCCCGCCGGGCTCAGTTACTTGGCCAGCACCTTGTTTTCCTCACTCCTCTACATCATGTTTGTTTACAGTGCGACAGCATTTTTCACAGTCTGCACACGGGCAGGCGAACATGCAATAATGAGCAGGGACACTCGTGTCACCTGGGGCCTGGGGACGAGCCCTGTGTCCCTGCAGCTAGGAGCCTGGCCCCGTCCTCCCCGGCCCCTCAGAGGGCCACATTCGAGCCAGAACTCGGTCACAGAGACCCCTGGGTACCATCCAGAAATCGCTGGGGCTTTTAGGCTGGTCTGTCTGCTGTGTCAAAGGCAACACAGGGACCAGTGAGAGCTAAATGAGAGGTGCTCCGTGTAGAAGGTATAACAGATGTATGTGGGTCGGGGTCAAAGGTCACGTGTGCGTATGTTTTCATTTATCACTTACCCTCTGCCATGTTTTTCTTGGCTGTAATTCCAACCTTTTCCTAGCTGATGCAGTTTCCCATTGTTTTGGGCAGCTGTGAGACCTCAGCTTGCCTGCCTGATTTTGGCAATATGTCGAAGCGTGAGCCACAGACACCCGGGGACGGTGATGGGGCGGGGGGGGCGTCTGGGGAAGCTCTACCAAGACCCAGCAGCATAGTGTCCCACCCATCCTTCTGTCAGAAGGGGGGGCGGTTTCCTCAAACTGCTCCTCTACCGCTCAACGGAAAGGACCGGAAGGAGCCGGAAACCTGGCCTTCCCGGCTGCTCGCGTCAGACTGCTGGGCTCAGGACAGCTCGAGATTATTATTTTTTTTTGCATAGCAATGTTTATGTGGGATGGGTGGGGGCAGAGGCGCGGGGGCTTGAAACTTTAGGGAATGCTGGAATGTTGAGCCGGTACCCCCCCTCCCCCCCCTTTCCTCCTCCTGCTGAGACACCCGGCCTGGAAACAAAAAGTGAGCTTTCTTCCTAGAAAGTCTGCTTAGCTATGAGGAGAACATGCAGCTAGCGGAGAAGCACTTCAAACACACTGCTGCTGCTATTATTATTATTTATTATTATTATTATTATTATTATTATTATTATTTTTATTAGCGTCAGCGTTTTTACTATACACTATCATTGTCATTTGTTTCAGTTGCCATGGAGATGAGAAGCATAATTATTTACCTCATCCTTGGACCTCCTGCATGATTACTAATGGAGAACAGTGATAAGTCTCCCAGTGACTGAGAGTGTGTCCTGGGCTTTTTTGATTGGATGTCAGGCAGATGCTCTCAGCTCATTGGACAGGGGCAGTGTGTGAAAGGGAGCCTTCTGCTGTTTATTCATGTAAAACGCTGCGGGAGGTAATGTAGGTCACTGCTGGGAGACGCGGAGTACTGCAGGAGGAGATGCGGGACGGATCCCCGTGCCTTAGTAGAGGGACCGGGGCTTATGGAGGTCGTGTAACTGCCCCGGATCTGCACACAGCTCAGAGTTTCCTAAGAGGAGATTTCCATTGGTCGTTCACATCCTGGAGCAGCCCGGATCATGTGGGGGCGGAGTTTACACCGTTACACTGCTGGCTGGAAAACGGGCGTAGCTGGATGGTGGAGCAGGGATTGGGGGGGGGGGGGTTCATCCGACGGTGCTCATGTTTTGGCATTCGATGCACCCTCTGGCTGTAGGGGTGAATGAGCTTAACTCTTTTATAAAGACACTTTGTGTGGCTGTGTTGAGTTCTGCCACAAAGCTACACCGTCAGAGCGCTATGCAGGATTCAGCTCTGTGCCCTCATCACCAGAGAGTGTGAAATGAGAGGTAATTATGCAGAGTCTGGGGGGCACTTGTGTGTCTGGTCGTGAAAGGGCTGCCTTTGTGCTCAGGCTCTATGAATAGTGCTGTGCTTTGGCTGGGTGGGGGGGGGGAGACACAATTGAGAGACAGACCTCCAGCGCCTAGTCTCGAAACCCCCACTCACTGTCGCCGCCCTGGTGGTGGCATGCCAAATACTTAGTGATCTGTCTAGTGTGTGGCTGGCAGATGGACCGACGACACTGTCAGTTGACAGGTTCTAGGACTGCGGAGAGATGCTCGTTCGGGATCGAGGCCGACCAGCGGAACGTGAAACCCGAGACGGTGAATAAATAGAGTGCTTAAGCGAAGGTGTAACTCAGAGGGGGGGGGGGGCGCAGTGGCAGATTAGCAGGGATATCCCCCCTCCCACCAGCAGCGATAGGGGGGAGGAATGTGGATCTGAGCATAATGAGCCCCATTTCAGCTATTGTGTCCTGCCCTTTGAAACAGAGAGGGACTTGCCCCCCCCGGCCACCACCTTTGAAGGGAGGGGTATTTTTCAGCATGTGGGGACATGCGTGATGGCAGCATCGCATTCCCTGCACTGGGCTGCATTTCCCGGCCGAATCGGCGTGGGGCTCCGTGGCGAGTGCATGCCGTTGAGGTGACGGCGGTGGGGGGCTGCCGGCCTCGTGTTCGGCCCCACCTGCCACTGCTTTCCTCGCCGGTCTGCTGGGGGGCCCCATTCACCATGTGAGCGCCCACTGGTGGAGACCATGTGCGCTGTTCTTTGCCTGGTGAGGCATTCTGCGGATAACGTGAGATTTTAGGCGTCTGAGTTTTTGGGGAAATTCCTGCTGCCATGCGGCCTCTGGGCGTGCAGTGTGATTCTGCTCTTCTCCTGCGGGGGGCGTCAACGAGGGCTGGTCTTTGACTCCAAATCAGTTCAGACCTTTCTGACCGTGACCTTACCGTCTTCCACCAGGTGCTGGGCCGCTGCTTCCTTACCGTCATGCAGGTGCACTTCCAGTTCCTGTCGCAGGCACTGCAGAAGGTGCAGCCAGTGGCGCAGTCCTGCCTGGCGGAGGCGCTGGCGCAGGCCCAGGAACGGCGTGGCGGAGGGGGCGGGGCCGGCCGGCCGCATGTCTCTGCTGCCGGGTCGCTCAACGAGCTGGAGGAGGCCTCGAGGTCCTGGAAGGCCGCGGCGGAGGTACGTCAGCAGCATCGGCCTGGTGGCTTTGATGGCTCCAGGGTGGGGTGGCTTTCAGCCAGAGGTTCACTAGCCTCTGACTCAGCATCACACTGATTCAGCTGTAATCAAGAGCCAATCAGCACACTGATTCAGCTGTAATCAAGAGCCAATCAGCGCACTGGCTGAGCTGGACTTTACTGCAGTTCATTGCAGTCAGTTCTTTGATTGTAATTTCTTTCCTCCTTATGTCATCAGTTCTTTCTTTGATATATATCTTGGGTGAATTTCCCACTGTCCTGTGTGATTACGGCCCTTTGTTCAGAGCGAGACACTTGCGTTTGACGTCTCGATGTCTGCGCCTTATGGCTCGTCTCAGTTACTTGCCGTACTTGTTTAAACATTTCTGTCCTTTTGCTGTTACTGGCCAGCTTAATTTACTTTGCCCTTTTCCCCCCAAACCCACCCCCACCCCAAACCAATGAAAAATAAGATTTTGTGTCATGGTGACTTTAAGGCAGGGGGTGTCTGTGCATCTCCACCATTCCCACTGAGCAGGGGCCCTCAGACTGTTCATAATCTCCCAGTCTGGGGCTCAGCTGCCGCCCGTCTGCCCTGGGGCCCCTGGCCTGCCCCCCCCGCCCCCCCCACCTCCACGCAGCATAGTTGCTTGGCCAACAGCCACAGATACTCTCACGCATGTGTCAGCGATGCAGATTAAAAATCATGTGGAGAGTGTAGATGGAAGCAGACTGCGGGAGTTTAAATGAAGCAAGATAATTAAAAAGCAAATGGATTACCTGGCTGGTTTGCATTATTCCCCGCCCTCCACTTGGCCTTCAGCCACTCAGAGCAGAGGTGGGAGATCCTGCTTTCCTAATTGGCCGTCTCGCATGCCATTCAGGCCACGGCTCGGCTCAGGGAGAAGGGCCGCGACGGCTACCTGGCAGGCCTCCAGGTCCAGCAGCTCTTCTGCTCTCACAGCCCCACCATCCCGGAGCAGCAGCTGAAGGAGCTCAACCTGAAGATCGACAGTGCCCTGCAGGTGGGCCGCGTCTGTGCCGTGCTGTGACACTGCCCCAACTTCCCGTGGCCTTAAGTGCCTTGGGTACCATTTTGGAAAAGGGCACCTTCCCGGTAACTCTGGAAAAGAGATTAGCCCTGACACAACTGAGCTTCAACAGACTGTTTCAGGTTTCTAAAAGCGTGTGGCCTCAATGGGTGTCCTGCTGCATTTAGAAAGCCTGGCAACCCCTGTGACACCAAACAATGTGTCTGACAGGTCTACAGGGCGGCGCTGGAGAGCCTGGGGCACAGTGACTACGCACTGAAGGCTGGTTTTCATCTTGACCCCAAAGCTGCGGAGGAGTCTCTGCAGGTATGACTCTGAGTGGGCTCCTGTCTCCAGGCCGGGCTTACAGCTTGCATGATTACTGTGATCCTGGCGCTTATTGGTGGGAATCTCATAACATGGAAAGCCTTCCCCCCCGCCTCAATGACGGACAGTTTAATTCAGATTTTTTTTCCATTTGGGCCTTTTTTTCATTTGTGATTTCATTTGTGAAGAATGAAGCATCTTCTGTTAACCGATACAGAACCTGTAAGGTATGACACAGAGGGTTTTTGTGACTGACAGGTGACCTGCACCTTCTTGCGACTCCCTGTGCCATCCCCTGCCTTCCCATACCCTGCTATACCCTCCCCTGCCTTCCCGTACCCTGCTATACCCTCTCCTGCCTTCCCGTACCCTGCTATACCCTCCTCCGCCTTCCCGTGCCCTGCTATACCCTCCTCCGCCTTCCCGTGCCCTGCTATACCCTCCCCTGCCTTCCCGTGCCCTGCTATACCCTCCCCTGCCTTCCCGTACTCTGCTATACCCTCCCCTGCCTTCCCGTGCCCTGCTATACCCTCCCCTGCCTTCCTGTGCCCTGCTATACCCTCCCCTGCCTTCCCATGCCGCACAGGGCTGCTGCAGCGAGGCTGAGGCCCAGCAGGCGGGACGGATGCAGACCCCCACTCAGCCCATCCAATGCGAGCTGCCCACCATCCCGCTGCAGATCGGCCCCCACTTTCTCAAGGGCGTCTCTTTCAATGAGTCTGCGGCCGACAATCTCAAGCTCAAGACGGTACAGCCTTGGTTTCATCCTTGGGGTCTAGCGTGAGCCCTACTTGTCGAGTCCCACCCCCCTCAAAATTCCAGCTGGTGCTCTTCCGGGTTTTCACTGTGTGAATCTGCTTGTGCGCCCCCCCCCCCCATATTCTATTTTAGTTTTCACTGGCCTCTTAATTAAATGAACTCCAGTGAGCCATTAGACAATAATTATCTGTGCTTTGTTAATATATGTTAATTACTGGCCACAACACTGCTTCTGCCTGTAGTTGGGGATCTTGTAATTGTCAGTTTGTTTCTAGAACTTGTTTAGGTTAGAACAGACCAGCAGACACTAATTAAGCCACTAGGATAGGGGATACCCCTGGTCTGGGGTGGCTGGAGGTGTAAGTCTGACACCCCCTGCTGGTGGGGCAGTCAGTTCCTCATCCCTCCCTCTCTCTCTCTCTCTCTCTCTCTCTCTCTCTCTCTCTCTCTCTCTCTCTCTCCCTCAGCATGCTATGCTGCAGCTCCTCAAGGAGGCAGCAGGGCCTAACGGACAGGTGCTGTGCGACGGCGACTCTCCCGCCACCGAGGTGCTCAACCAGGTGTGCCCGTCCAGCTGGAGGGGGCCCTGCAAGACAGCTGTGCAGCTGCTGTTCGGCCAGGCGGGGCTGGTGAGTGTCGGCCGGCCGCCGGCCACGTCGCCCCCTGCTGACCTGTGTCAGTAAGCTCATCCTGCCTGTAATGTATACATGCTCATACAGTATAGTAAGCTCAGAAGCTGTGCCTTTTTTGCCCCGCGGTGGTCAGACTGTGCCCCGCAGAGTTTACATGGCGCTGTGCAGACGTGGTTCACTGTCCTGTTTACCAACTTTTTTTTTTTTTCTTCCCCCCAACCCCAACGGAGTGACAGATGTGGTTTTTCTGTTTCTTCTACCTCCTTGGGTTGTCCAGGCTTTTCCGGAACCCTACTCCCCCCCCCCCCCTCCCCTCCCCGAGCTGGCCTCGAATCCCCATTTCCCATCAGCTCCCATGAAGCCGTCTCTCGCATGAGTCAGACGGACACTCCGTCCCTCCCTGTTTCCACTGGGGGGGGGGGGCTCTGCCCACCTTGTGGTACAGAGGATGCGTCAGCCCTGGAAATAACAATGTGGGGGGGGGGTGCTTCCTGAGAGACAGGAAGTTGCTCGATTCCCAAGCTGGGGGGGGGGGGGCGTGGTGTCAGTGGGAACACCCCCATAAACACAGCAGTACTGCCTGTTTGCGCTTAGCCTCCTGGGTGTGAGCTGTTTATGTCGGGCTTTTCAGGGTCTTTCAGGGGGGAGCTGATGTCAGGCAAGGTTGACCGTAGCGGGAAGTGAGCAGGGGTGATTTACCCTGGCCGTCTCGGTGTGTGCGTACAGGTGGTAGTCGACACGGCGCAGATGGAGAGCAAGGAGGCATATGCTCCCCACATCACCCTGGAGGGGAGCACGTTCGTGGTCCAGGTTCCTTCCACATGGTAAGAGTGAAACGTCACCGTTAAGAAGCATGCATGTGTACAGCCGTTTCTGCTGTTATTCCGCGTCAAACAGCTCGTATGCGATTGGCAAACGAGGAAGACCCCGGTATAAAGCAGGTCCCTCATTGGCTAATACGCTGTTTCACCCCCCACGTAGTAACACCCCAAGCATGCAGGTCTGTTTAAGAATGTGCTTCCCTTTTGGAAGGGAGCGTTTTTAGGTGATGTAATGGAAAACTCCTGAATCAGAAATCTGGTCGAAGTATCACCAATATAACTGCATCATTTCAAACCTTAAATCTGACTTGAATTTAGAAGGAAATTGACGAAAAACTGCTTTATCTGTTACATCACAGAAATGCATTTGTGTACATAGATACTGTGGTTGCCAAAAACGATTGCACAGTAAAGAAGACTTCATGTTGGTGTAGAACTATTGTTATGTCTGTCAAAGTGTGTCATCTTAGCCATTTCAAAACTTCTGCTGAAATCACCCCAGTATTTGCAGCAACCATCCAGTGCACCTATGTTTTTTGACTTGACCACTTCATGCACCTCGTATAGCTAATCAGTATCTCATTGGCTTTAACTAATTTTCTGAGCTGGTGGTGAAATTTAATAATACATGGAATGGCTGGGGTGTCCCTGAGGAGAGGTTTGGTAACTGAAGTGGTGTTCATCTAGATACCAGTAAAAGTTATGTGTGAATCTTAATTTGCATATGTTCTAATGCTAAATTGTTTTGTTCTGAGCAAAAGTGCACATACTATCCAGATAAATAGCTTTAAAAAAAAATTTACTGCCTAAGACGTTTGCACAGTACTGTGTGTGTGTGTGTGTGTGTGTGTGTGTGTGTCTACATATATCTAAACATGTGTACCCACTGCTTTCACTTTTCCTTTCACTTTGGAGACGTTCTGTCATACCTGTAGTTTGTAGGTGATTTGATGATTTTCAGCACTTTCTCGCTGTGGTGAGAGAGTATGGGGTTTCGAGCCCCATGCTGGGTTGGATTTCTGCCTGATGTCAATGACCGACTGATTGCATCCACCTGTTTGTCTCAGGCGGTGACCTACAGCACTTGGTGTCTCGCTTACAGCGGGTTTTGCGGCCCCGTCTCTCTCCTCCTGTACCGTGTCCAGGTGCCTGAAGGAGGATCCAGCCACCATGTCCCTCCTGCAGCGCAGCCTGGACCCCGAGAAGACCCTGGGCCAGGTGGACGTTCTCTACACAGCTATCTTCGACCTCAACAGGTGGAAGGAGCGCAGGTATCAGATAGTTCTTTCTGAGGGTTGTATGGAAAGCGAAAGTGGGTGTGGACCTCAATGCCCTGGATTGACCTGGTCCCTCCTCCTTCAGAAATCAAGTCCTGCCCACCATCCAGATGCAACTGCAGCGCGAGGCGCCCGACCTCCCACCCGGAAGCAGCTCCAAGTCTTCCGGTGGACTTCCCAAGACCATCTCCAAGCTCACCTCCAAGTTCACCAAGAAGGCCTCCTCCAGTGGCAGCAGTTACTCCATCCCCAGCACGCCCTCCCGCTCCCTCTTCTCTGCCACTGGCTCCGAGGACAAGACCAAAGCCCCGGGGCCTCCGGACGGCCGGGTGCCTGGTGTTTTCCCGACAGGCAGTCTTCCGGGCACCCCTGACCCCGGTGGACCCCAGTTAGCCAATGGCTGCCCTGCCGACGACAAGGGCACAAACCTGCCCACGGACCAGGAGATGCAGGACGTCATCGATTTCCTCTCAGGGTTCAACATGGGCAGGTCCCAACAGGCCTCGCCCCTTGTCAAGAGGAGGAACTCGGTGGCGTCTGCTGGAGCAGCCGATCTGAAAACGCCCCCGGCGCAGGCAGCGCCCCCCCCTCCCGGCCCCCCCCACGGGGGACTGCAAGCGCCACCACAGGTCATGCAACCCCAGCAGCAGCAGCAGCAGCAACAACAGCAGAGCCATCCGGGCCAGCAGCCACCTTCCCAGCAAGCTTTGCAGTTCTACCAGCACCTCCTGCAGCCTATTGGCCAACATCAGCAGCCCCCGCCCCCACAGCTTCAACAGCAGAGGGTGCCGTCCAAGTGGCTAGGCAGCCCTGGACAGCACGCTGGACCCGGCCCTCCAGCCGGCCTCTCCCCCATCGGGCCTCTAAGCCAGTGGGGCTCTCCAGGGCTCCCAGACCTCAGCTCCGACTTGTACAGCCTGGGTCTGGTCAGCAGCTATATGGACAGCATCATGTCCGAGATGCTGGGCCACAAGCCACAGGGGCCGCGGAACAACACCTGGCCCAACCGCGAGCAGACCGATGGGGCCTTTGGCATGCTGGGAGATGTGCTGCCCTTTGACCCCGCTGGTGAGTGGGACCTCTCAGACCTGGCAGAATGCTCTAAAGCAGTGAAGCAGTGCTTCTCAGTGGGTCCTCTCAGACCTGGCAGGACGCTCTAAAGCAGTGAAGCAGTGCTTCTCAGTGGGTCCTCTCAGACCTGGCAGGATGCTCTAATGCGGTGAAGCAGTGCTTCTCAGTGGGTCCTCTCAGACCTGGCAGGACGCTCTAATGCGGTGAAGGAGCGCTTCTCAGTGGGTCCTCTCCGACCTGGTAGGACGCTCTAATGCGGTGAAGCAGCGCTTCTCAGTGGGTCCTCTCCGACCTGGCAGGACGCTCTAAAGCGGTGAAGCAGCGCTTCTCAGTGAGTCCTCTCAGACCTGGCAGAACGCTCTAAAGCGGTGAAGTAGCACTTTTTTAACCGGTTTAGCCTCAGGACCCACTTATTTCCTTGGTCATTAAGTCACCACTGAAATTATTTTTTTTTAACCTATTTCATGAAAAATTAGCACAGTAATAGTAAATAGAACAGTAACAGTGGCACAATGTCTTTATGCACTGTTAAAAAACAAAAAGAGTCATTAATGAAAATAATCCCGTGACCCACTTTTGGGTGACAACCCGCCAGTTGACAAACACTGCCCTAAAGGGTCTTCCATTAGTAAGGGGTGTGAGGTGTGTGATTTTTACTCTGAACATACTTTGGTAATCATGAATCTAAAATTATTTATGCAAATTTTGTTTACAAAATGATCACACACATTCAGGTATTAGAGATTCATTTGATGTGGTCACGAATTTCACACACTCAGATACACACACATTTTCAACGTTATGTCTACCTCACAAAATGACATCTCATTTAAAATTCCCAGCGATGCCGTATACATTTCAGGTTGTTTACGTGGGTGGATGTGAATCCGATAGGGCCTGGCCTTAAAACAGAAAACGTTATGGCAGGTTTTTTTCTGTTCCAGTTTAACTGCTACTTTTGGTCTGGGCATTGTTACCATGAAAAAAAAGTATGAATTGTTATTTTACTGTTGTTGTTATTATTAGCATTATTATTATTGTTAATAATAATAATAATAATAATAATAATAATAATGAAAAGAAACATTATTTCTGATTAAATTTAGTCAGTCTATTTTATTTTTGTTTTATTTGCCAAGAAGTGTTTAGCCGCTGAGAGGGGGGACATACTAAGACTAGACGTTTCTATATGACAGACTTGACATTAAACCCTGCACTCAGCTCTGGATACTCCGGGGGGGGTGGTGGTGAATGTCTTTAGGGGTACTTGTGTCCATTCGACACCACGCTTGGATGACCTGATCTGATGGTGACTGGAGGGGACTGCGTCACCGTTAGTTGCTATTAGCTGGTTGGCTAACTGTGATGGCCGACAATACCCCAGCTACTGTAGACCACATCTAGGCATTCAGGATTTTGCAAAATGGACCATTTTGGTCCTCTGTGCTGTCACCGTCAGTTTTCAATTGAGCATTTCCACCAGCAGCTAACCAAAAACGCACACAAAGCAAAACGCCCGTTTCCAAATTATTATGTTGCTACTTTTTTGATATAAGACTGATTTGACAATATCACTTGACCTATGCGGACAAATTTCTTTTAGCTGTGACTGTGTGCAGCGTATCTGTGTGCAGCGTATCTGTTAAGCGGACGCTAATGTTCAGCTGCCTGCATGAGGGGGCTTGTTTATTGAGGTTGCTAAGAGTGACTTTATGACCCCCTCATTAAGCGGCGCTTGGGGGACAAGGGCTCTTTGTGAATGAATCAGACTGATTTTCTGTGTGCTGGGTGAAGCGTCCCGCCTAGACCGGCCTCAGCAGCTCCCCCTCTGGCGGTGGAGACCTCAATGCCTTGCGTATGTAACTGGTTCGGTCGAGGTAGGGCGTATTTGTCAAGGAAATCCAGCTGTATGGCAAACACAGGGCAGACAGTCAGGGCTCCCTAACGCTTCGTGTGCTTGGTGTAGGATTCACAGCTCAGCTGTCTGCCAGATCACAACAAAGACTGCAGTATTCTCTGCGTATATCCAACACCACACCCCGTCACCTTGACAATACAGTCAGTAGAGGGTCGACCATTGAGGAGCTAGAAATGTTAGCTGTGTTTTTACACTTTATTCTACTTATTAAACTGTGGCCTCTGGAAGATGGACATGTTCATAAATTATAATTTGGAGTTGTCCTGCTTTACAGAAGTAGTACCTTTGTGGGCCAAAATGTAATTTAATTAAAATAAATGTATTTTTACGTGAAATGAACCTGAGTGCTGTGCAGTTAGACCCTTTGCTTTTGGCCACATAGATACACGTGGGATTGACGGGCCCCACACTGGTAAACAATGACAAGTGTGTCTCATTTAGCCTCAGAAATATGTGAGTTGGTGCTCAGCTTGTCATAGCCCTGTTTCACTTCTGTTATCAGATCCTTTCCCCGCATTTCAGGTATTTTTGGCATTTAGCTGTTAACCTGTAATGGAATATATTTCATCATATCATTACTGGCATGCCCAGACTGTCAAGATTAATATCTCTGTGTGACAGTTTTTTTTAATCCTCCTTACTTTAATGTTTTTGGAATAAAAAAAAAAAAACCAACAATCATTGATTTAGTCAAAGCAAGGTTACTCAGAAAGGAGAAAGAGGGTAGATGATTTAATCTTTAATTTTGTCACCTAGCATGTGGTGAACAGTGGAGTAATTTGCTTAGCTGGCTAAAGGCAGCACAGCTCTGACTGCTGCCTGAATCTGTTATTTGACAGTGCAGGACACCCTGTAAAACAGTCTATTTCGTTTGACGCATTCAAATTTGTATCGGAGGCAGCATCAGTATTAACGGGTGTAAACAAAGCTCTGGATTGTACTAATGTTACTGATTACTTAGTGGTGCCGCTTAGTGGTAATTGGATGACTGACATTGACAATGACGTATAGTCAGCTCACTGGTAAGCAGCTGGTCTGCATTAGACCTGCATCTAACACCTCTTGGTGGTGACATCTAGCCATCTTCCATAAGAGCTTACATGCTGGTAGCCTGGAGCCCATCCCAGGCAGCAGAGAGCAGAACACGCTGTGTGGGGCAAATGTCTGTGGCAGGGCTTACACACACAGACACATTTGTATTCATATTTTGGTGGGGAACGTCCATACCCAGAAGAAACCAGCACAACACAGGGAGAACATTCTAGGGAGTTTTTCCTCGCCATTGTCGCCTCTGGCTTGCTCACTGGGGGCTTCGGGCACAGATAATGTAAAGCGCTTTGAGACAACGTAATGTTGTGAAAATGCGCTATACAAATAAAATTGAAACGAATGCAAACTGCACAGACTGAGCAGGTGTGCGATTTGAACCTGCAGCCCTGGAGGTGCGAGGCTACATCCCATAATAACACTAAGTCTGAATTGTTGGCTGGATCCCTGAGTGGTGGCCCACAGTGCAGTCAACTCTGAAGTCTGAAGGGTGTAATCAGAGGGCTCATAAAAACATTCATTTGATTAACTGCTTTTAAGCAAGTCCTGTTACGATGTTTTTGCCATTCAGTGATTTAATACCAATAATATAAAGTGTTAGATGCCAAACATGTGACTTAAACTGTGTAAACCACCACAGTGTTGATCTTCCGTCCATCTCTGGCTTTTTGGACCTTTTCATTGTTTTGTGGAAGTCATTCATCAGCCAAGCTTAGGTGACACGTTAGTATATGCGCTGGTCCTGGAAGGTCTGTCATGGGGGTCGCATGTCCGTGAGCATGAGTGCTGTGTATGTGACACAGCAGCAGATAGCATGGGTGCAGGAATCTATTTTTTTCTTTATTTCTTTTTTTTGTAGGAGTCTGATATTTTTCTGTACATGTGTGCATTAGTTCAGTGGTGTTTTACGGTTTGTGTATGAATTGATTAGGGGTTTGGATGAGTCATCATTTCTGTTGTGGAGAGGACTCCGTTTCGCATGAACACAAGCCATTGTGTCTTTTCTGCCACCGTAGACAGTCGGGTTTGTTGTGCTCAGTGCCGGAGCTGAATGGCCTCAGAACAGTTGAGTCTGTCACAATCTGACGATGCCCTCCCTCTTCCCTACCCCCCCCCTCCATGTGCAGTCGGCTCCGACCCCGAATTTGCCCGCTACGTTGCTGGAGTCAACCATGCCATGCAGCAGAAACGGCAGGCGCAGCATCTGCGTCGCCCGAGCAATGCCCGCGCCAACTGGCCAATCACGGATGAGCCTCACAGAACATGGCCGCACCCAGAGTACTACACAGAAGGGTGAGTCTCTAACAGTGAGATTAAGGGATCATTTTCATGTTCCCGAATGCTCCATGGCTAAACTGCTGTGTTTACACTCTGCTGAATATGAGTAGTATGTTAAGCTGACTGGACAGCCAAGCCTCCTATTGAGCCTATGCTGTTATGTACAGGGACTCCATGAGTGGCAGCTGGTCAGCCAATCAAGGGGATTCAGCCAGCTCCAGTGATGAGACCTCCTCAGCCAATGGGGACAGCCTCTTCTCCATGTTCTCAGGACCTGACCTTGTAGCTGCAGTCAAACAAAGAAGGTTGGACTTAACACTGGTGTATGTTAATGGCTAACAAGTCCAAGACTGGTCTCAAAACCACTTTTTCCACTTACTCAGTCTTGTCTTGGAATTGAAAGCATTTCTACTCAGTCTTGACGTAGTGTGGACTCCCTCAAAATCTTGGTCTTGACTTGGACTCTACTTGTTAAGGTCTTGGTCTTGACTTGGTCTCAATATAGATGCTCTCCTCCACATCATTAACATACATGGCTTCACCTTTTCTCACAAGTAATATGTTTTTATTTCTCTGTTCACAAATTGTTGTTTAAGAATTGCTACAGAACAATTTAGATGTTAAAGCGGAATGCTTCAAAAAAACACTAAAACGGGATGATATTTTTGGGGTATGTGGAGAACGGCCATTGACTGCTCCTCCTTGTCAGGTCCAGGTCGTTTGCTCAGTCTGTCTCTGGCTTTACTCAGTCTTCCAGCCTGAAAGAAACTTGCACACTGACCTCATTGGGGGAAATCAGTCAAGATGTTCAGCGAACTATCTTTTTTTGTCTTTATGCAGAAAACACAGCTGTGGTGAACCTGAAGCATGCACCCTCCCTTCACCGCCTATCCATCACCCCGGGGACGACGGCGGCCAGGTAAGGAGCTGTGCTGCTCTGTGGTGGTGTCTTTGAGGTGCTGGAGAGAGGGCCCTGTGTGAAGGTCCAACTCTGCCTCCACAGGACAGCAAGACGAAAACCTGGCCACCCAAAGCCCCCTGGCAACACTCCTCCCCTCACACCAACACACTGCCCAATCTGAGCTCTTCCTTGTACCAGATGACCATCCCCTCCAGCCAATGGAACGACTCGATGCAGATGCTGCAGTCGCAGGTGTGGTCCACGGCGGGCGACTGCCCCGCCTCTGTGGGCCTCTCTTCTGCCTTCCCATTCGCTACGCAGCAGCCAACCACAGTGCAGCAGCAGCAACAGCAGCAGCAACAGGTTTCTCAGCACAAACCCATCAACAAGGGCTTCAAATCCTTCCCGCTCAAACACGAGCACAGGCCCTCCTACCTGCCTCAGTACTGATCACAGGTGCCGAACCTGCTGCTCTTAGTGTGTCCTATGGCCAGGCAAACGGCATCCTGTATCAAATGTGCCACTTGGGGATCTTTTGCCGATGTGTATATAGGCCTGTTGGATACTTGTAGTGCTTTCCTAGTGCTCTTTCCCCTTCTACCAAGCTAGTTGTGACTATTAATTTTCATTTGCATCATTTTTTAAAAATCTAAAACCTGTATAATGGAAGGAAGGTCTTTATACATAGTTTATTGTCATTATTATTTTTTAGACCAACTGCATTGTAGAGAGTGAACCGAAGTGTGCATCTGTCCCATTCCACGAAAGCTCCCCAAAAGCCTCCCTCGCTGTAGCACTGGCAGCGGACTGTGAGATCGGCATAGCGGCGGCTGAGGTAGCTGAGGCTCCGCCCCCACCAATGAGAGCGCCCTGTGCCGTCGCGGCCGGCGTTTCTTCTGACATACATTTGTTGAGCTGCCATGGCTTGGACGTGGTTGGGGGGGGGAGAAGGACCACTTTGCAAGACCGATACCCCCCCCCCCACTACTGTTCAACTATACTGTCTCTCATGAACTTGTAACTGCCAAATCTTGTGTTTGTATCACGCAGGACAGACCAGACTACAGCTCACACTTACTGTTCCATAGCTTAGAAGTTACTTAAACTGAAAAATAAAAATATATATATATATAAAATTATATATATCATTCTTTTTATTAAAGAGGCTTTGAGCTGGCTCAGCAGAAATATAATCATTGCAGATGTGTAATATGAAAAAACATACACTATTTTTTTTCTTTTCTCCATACACTTGGAGAGAGATTCACAGTAACTTGTGCCATGTTGATATTTATAACACATTCATAATCTTAGTTTTCAACCAAAGCGTTGTTTGGAGGATGAATGGTGCTTCAGAATATATATACATATTAAAAAAAGGAGATATTAATCATCAGTAAATTATACTTCACTACACTAGAATCTAGCAGCATTTTGGGGCGGGGGGGGGGGGGGGGAACTATATGGTCAGATATTTAAGTTTGCGTTTTTTGTTTGACAGGTTGTTTCTGAATGACAGTGACAAAAAAAATCAATACAATATTTTCTTGTACAAATTATTGACAGTATTAATCTTATTTTTGTATTTTCCTAAATCTTATACCATTACTGTACATGTTTATGTTGTCATATACCATTATGTATGTTTGTTAATGTACTATAGTCACATTAGTGACTGATTATCCGGTCTCCCAGTTACAATAATGAAAAGCACATTTTTCTTTCTACAGAGTTTAACTACATTGTATCTTTAAAGATTACCAAAAATATGCCATTATAAACACTAAAACATTATTGTAATATTGGGGTGTTTTTGAGCCCATATTTCTTCAGTTTCTATGGTGATGGGCTATATTTATATGCCCAGAATGTCAATTTTTTTGTGAGGTTTGCAGATGCCAGTGTTGCCTGTATTTATGACGACAACATGTTTTCAGAAAACTAACATACTTACCATGTTTACAGAGAATTGTTTGCTGTATATAACTTTTTATAGTTCTGTGCTTTGCACAATCAAATGTAGGGTTTGTTGCTTTTGTCTGTGTTAATCTCTCAGATGTTTCCACGAAATGTTTATATGAACATGTATGTATGTACGTATGTATAAAAATCCTCAAAGACCTTGAACTGTAACTGTTAGCATTTCTCAGCTGTGTCACATGGTTCACCAGTTGCTTCTCCTTAAAGCGAAAACGTCCCCCTGATAGTAAGAAATATGAAGGGGCAGGAATGCTTGGCTTATGTTGTTTGCTGTTCTCTTCAGCTGGTAACTGAATCTTCCATTTTGTTCCAGCAATGCAAAAAAAAAAAAATAATAAAAAATAATTACTAGCAGTTTGGAACAATCCTTATGGCATGGTGATTTTTTTTTTTTTTTTTATGATTTACCCCGTGTTGTGTTCTACAAAAACATACGGCTTATACTCTAGGTCTGGGGATTGACTTTTCTAAGTGCCTTGGACGAACGATGTGTCAAATGGTTTCTTTAGAAGAAATCCTGCATGCTGGTGAGCGAGTGCTCTGCTCAGCACACTCAGTACAAGATTATCAAGAGCATTCATTCATCTCAGCAGCTCTTGAGTGCTGATAGGGTTAGACAGCTGCAGTTTACTTGCTATAGATTTCAATTTTTGTTTTTTTGATCTAAGTCTTTTTATAATTTCACAATTTAACCAGTACAGAACAGTAGGAAGAAAAAAAAAAAAACCAGAACCATTCTCACCCTCCCACCCCCATAAATAAAAAAAAATAAAAATATAAAATAGCATACCTATAAGCTACAGCCATAATTATGTAGTTATGTTGGTTGCTACCATGTTTTCGACAAAGGACATGAATGGTTGCGAGGTAGCATAGAACTTCCCAACAGATCCACCAATGGTATATTTTATTTTCTCTAGATGAATATGACACATAACCTCTAATCCAATGCCCAAATGTTGGAGGACGATGATCCTTAGTTATTTCAATTTTACTTGGAACTGAGTTTTTATATATTTACTTTTGTAAATACCAACTCTTCTGTAAAATGGAGGGAAAAACATGTAGTCTAGAAACAAGTGACTTTTTCAAGAATGTTATATATCTAATTTAAAAAAAAGTTACTGCAGTAGGTAAACTGAAGGAAACTTCAAAAACAGTGGTGCCCCCTACAGGATAAAAAAAAAAGCAATACTTACGGTTCTTTGAATATAACTTTCCTTGCTTGGGATGTGTGCGCAAACACAGACAGACAGACCAACCGACAAAACTAAGTTGTACAGATAAGTACACCCAAAAGCCTCAAAGTCAAGAGCTGGGGGACTGTGTTTACCTGTGTGAATCTGCCTGTGAAGGACTGGCATCCCCCCAACCCCCTGGTTTCAACCCCCAGTGCGAATGGCTTTAAGAACTAAGTTCGCCTTAAAAAAAAAAAAAACCACATCACCTAAAAACATCAAGCATTTGAGGTCTCAGTGAAGTGTGTAGTTTAGTCACTTTGCATAAAGATATTTCTAGCGATATTTATACATTTACATAAAGGTTTCGAATTAAAAAAAAAATATATGTAAAATCAGTGACAGACACCCAAAAAGAACTCAAGACAGCACAAAGTAAGGCAACCACATATGTTAAAAGCAATCGCGAAACGGAAACGGCTTCTTACGTTTAATGGAAATATAAATTACAAGACATCCGTCAAAAATCAAGAATAGGTAATATAATACATTTCATAAGTATCATCATAACACACTTGTTTTATTTATTTAACATAGAAGCATCAGTGTCCTTCAGGTCATACTTCCGGATATGTTCATGACGATTTCTCTCCACGGTCACACGGCGCCTAAAAACAAAGTGTATACTCGTGCTTTTTATTTATATTTTACCTTACGGTATGACATTGAGCAAACCTATATTAATATTTGTAATAAAAGCTGTATTAATTCCAGGTTATTTTGTTGACTAAAACTGACACAAAGCATTTTATCGACTTCTAAAGTAGTGTTGAAACTTACAGGGTCAGTCGGTAGATCGGGACTTGCATCAGCAATAGTTCCCAAATATATTATGTTACGGTGCAATATCTGTTGATATCTAAAGATGGAATGACAATTCAGTGTTAATTTGAACTTTTATTCAAAAATATACAACTCTGGACAATATTACTGTAAGTATTGCAGTCTGATACTGTGCTGGTATGTATCACAAATAAGTATAGTATAGCTCAAAGGTGTTTTTATTGTTATTGTAGTTTCATTATTGTATTTTATGCCAAAAGGCAAGGATGCTGCTGATGATAGACAGGTATTATACGCGATGTTAAATAAATATTAATAACTCACTTACTGGACACATTCGGCAGCTCTTCCTTTCTGCATGTATTCCGCAATACATCGTACCAGCTGGTCATTCTCATCCAGTAACTACATACAAGTACAAGAGAAGAATTTAATCTTTTGGAGATCACGGCAGTTTATCTGAGCATTTTAAAAGCTGTCTTGAATTTGACTGACCGTTGCATATTGCAAACATAAGGGGCATAAAAATAAAGAGCGCCCACGATTTAACAGCGGTACACACCGCGATAATTCATACGTTCCATAGCCACATACACATCTTGTGGCGCAATGTGCTGTGTGCGTTTTGTTTTAATTTTTACAATTATTGGAAACCCATCTTTTGGTCACTTGCTGTCGCAACGTTGTTCTTGGGGAGCGTTATTTCATGACAAAGGACTTTAGCATATAAACACCGTTATATACTATAGTAGTCCTAATCCTAAACTGCCCAGCTGGGACAAGCCCCGCAGCCATGCCACAGTGATGTATCGACTTCCACCAGAGGCTGCCGGTTATTAATCTGAAGGTAGGGCTGCGCAATATGACCTCAAATCAATATCACGATTAATCAAATATTTTTTTCTCAATTGCGATTAATGAACAATTATTTTGTTTTTGTCTGACCTCACTTGACTAACAAGGTTTGTACTGTAAATAATGCTCAACTATTAAAGCCGGGATATTTTTTTTTTCTAATGAAAGACTGCACATCTTTATAATTTTAAAATAACTGAAGAAAACACAAAGTTGAACCATTTATGGTCATTTATTGAAAATTTTGAACAATCGCTTGAAATAACGTTTTATGGAAAATGGCACATTTTAGTTTTAATGTAAAATCAGTCAGGCCGATCTCTAAGTGTCATTTGTATATGTATTACATGTATACAAGGTAATAAACCGGACAGTGTCACTATTTTCTGAATTTTGTTCACTCTCAAAACAGAGTACAGCTGATTCAAACACTTCAAATTACAGTACTCCACAAATTAAATTACCTACTTTTTAAATTTATTTTTATTTTTTTGTTTATTTATATATATAAATAAACACACACACACACACACACACACACACTGTATAAGTATTAACAGAATATAAAAAAAACCCGAAGTAACCGACATGGGCAAGATCACGTCGATTAGAGGTTCTGAATGTCGGTTTTGATTAATTTTCGATTAATTGCCCAGCCCTATCTGAAGGTGCCCATTATTAATCTGGAAGTGTCCGTTATTAATCTGAGGGAGCCATGCAGCTTTGGCACTCCTATAAACACGTCTCTGAAGCTCTACTCTCCTCGTTGTTTCAGCAACCACAGAATATATTACAGCTACACGGCGAACAAGTGCGAACGAACGTTCCTACGCCACAAAGCTCCAGCAAAATGTTGTAAACTACAAGCATTTGCAAAATACGAAGCGAGACTCGGAACTTGGGTTTACACAACAAGTTTCATAAGCAGAATTTACCCTTTGTATTGTTTCCTGGTTGATCTGTGCTTTCCCCCGCTGCTTCTTCGGAACGAAAACAACAGACATCTTATCTTACATATATAAAGAGGAAAAAAACAAACAAATAAAAGTCTAAGAGGCACCACAAAAAAGGCAGGACTTAACTAGTGTCTCTGCGAAGCAGAGCTGTACAACACGTAAATATAGCCGCCATTTATCCACCGGAAGTGTCGCGTGTCTGTGTCCAAAAAGAACGCATTGCTTCTCACCAAATTAGAAACGCTTTTCGGATAGGAAAAATCCCGTTCTTGGTCGAATTATTACATTTTAGCATCAACAAGAGTGGCACGACAAACGTAAACTACACAAATTAATTTTGTTAAATAAATAAATTTAGAAAACATGTAATTAGATTAATATATTTGTGTTCCCACTTTGCATTATATATACACAGCCGTGAAAAAATTAAGAGGCCACTTTATATTTTTAAATAAATCTGCATTTTTAAACCCTGGTTTAAACGTGGTTCTGCTGGCGGAAGGCGTCACTGCGGGACAGGCTGCTCAGAATTTCTAAGACAACAATACCATCAACTTATCTAGCAGTGCCTCATAAATCGGAGGATGACCGCAAGTGAGCTGCAAAAACAATTGGAATCATTAACTGGTGTGAAGTGCGCTGCTAGGACAATTCATAACAGGCTCATAGAACCAGTATTGAAGTCCCGTAGCGGAAGGATGAATCCCTTAATCGATGAGAAACAGAGAAGAGCCGGGTGGTGGTATAAAAAATGTATATTTTACACAGAAGCATATCTATAAATTGAGAAATGAGTGAAACTAAAAATTTTGCTGTAATCTCATCATTTTTTTCCAGAGCTGTGTTCTCTCTCTCTCTCTCTCACACACACACACACACACACACACACACATAAATGGTTTGATAGAGGGGTTTGTGCACTGCAAACATGTGCCATGACCCAGAAAGATCAGGCCTTCACAACAGAGGTTGGAACATTACACTTCTCTGTTGCAGACAAACCCTGAGCAGGTGTGGGGGAACTGAATCTGCAACAAAATGTATATATTAGGGATTGAGTTTCTCCTACTTTAGTGTTTGACATGGTGAAAGACTTAGGTGGGTGTGAGGATGCTTACAAGTTCTAGGATGAGGGCTGTGCAGTTTTTCTTCCCAGTGAATAAAAGGGTTGCCTTTGCGCAGTGTTGGTTGAAGCCCATGTGGTGCCCCCTGTCTGAAATAACGTGAAATTGGCTTGCTAAGTCAATGCTTTATGAACCATTTATTGTACTTTCTGACCCCACTAGATGGTGCTCTCTGTTCAAAAAAGTACTCAAAGCATGCTCCAACGTAAACCAAGAACACCATCTAGTGTGGTCATCAAATGGTTCATGATGACTGGTTGATGACTGGTACTGCCTCTATGTGACCGTGAGATGCAGAAAGGAAACCCCCTTTGTCGGTTTGTGAGTAAATTCAATTCACACATGGGCACAGAGATACCTAGCATAATTAGGACCTTTTGCGGGACAGAGAATTTGTGAAGAGAAATTGTCTGGATGAAAAGGAGGCCTGTTATGCAGGTAGGGGCTGGGCTGAAGGGCCGCAGTAGTTGTGGTAATGAAAGCTTATGCTCTGGAGAAATTTATGGAAGCCATGGACATATGGTATTGGGTGGCCAAAAAGATGCTGTCTGATGCCTTTGGAGAGGGAGATAGGACCTTAATCAGGTTATATTTACTAGCAATGAGTAAGTGCTGACCAACTTGAACAGTGGAAGGAACATTCTAAGGAGCTCCTTACCTAGAGGACAGAGTCAGATAAAATGATATGGGTATGATGATGCCACCTTACTGGCTACCAAGGGAGATCTTCCAGGTATGTCCCACCTGGTTGAGGCCAAGTTGCAGACAAAGGACAGACTGCTGGGATTGTTTCTCCCCGCTGGCTTGGGAACTTAGGGGATCCCCTGGTGGCACTGGAACAAGGTCTTATTTGACTAAGACTTTCTACGGTCAAGAGGCTGAACATAACATGACCCAGAGAGATGTGAGGATGGAATGGTTACTTTATTTGGGTACAAGTTTGACAAAACTGTGAAAACAAATGAAAATAAGCCATTTGGCTTTAGCACAAGGGAGAGAAAAAAAAAAGTGTTTTAGGTCTTGGCTAGGGCCATAGCCTTGTACTAGATCAAGTAAAAGGTTCTAGGTATATGGAAAAACAGGAACCTATTTTCTGCTACTGATAAATAAGTGCAAGTGGATTGGCTTGTGTCCATAGCAAGCAAACCTCAGCTGGATTTTTTGAATTAGTACAATGATGTGGATGCATGCATTTGAAAACTGCCAAGCATATTGGAGGCAAATTCCTGTACAAGTACCACTAAGCGAATGATTCAACAGCAAACACAGATCAGAAAAGAACAATGTCGGGCTGCCATGTTAAATGCAAACAATTTGATCTGAAGCTGGATCGCATTCTGGCACCACAGAACATGGACTCATTGCTGGAGTATAAAGCATACCAGATCACTGCACCATACCAGATCACTGCACCATACCAGATCACTGCACCATACCAGATCACTGCACCATACCAGATCACTGCACCATACCTCTGGCACTTACCACTAGCTTTGAAGACTCATTCAATGATGTTGGATTCTCAAAGCTTCACCCTTTCATATCAAATGAAAATTCAGCAATTTAAGCAGCTAACACTAATGCAATTAATCCTGTCTGAAAGCAACACAACTCCAAGGTGGTGAAGGTTCAAATCAAAGTGCCGACAAAGACAGCTATGGAACAATGGTTTATTTCTCAATTCCAATAAAAACCCCACAGTCAAGAGGCACTGGGAAAGGATGCCATGCCAGTAAACTGAAGGACAAAACATCTGGTTTCAAGATCAACCAATACTTCACAACATGTAGCATGTAGACATTGTTTGATGGGACATTTCATCATTTTTAATTGACCTAATCACCTCAAGAACATTTTTTTCCATTTTCATGATTTTTAGAACTTCTAGCAAGGCATGGCATCCATGCAGTGACTCGTGTGCTCGCCACACCCACATTTCCACCGAATCTATTGCCAGATCCTGTAGCCTGAGTGTCAGATCAATCTGTAGTGCTTCAAAGTCTGAAGTAGGCAATATAGCTCCCTGGCTTGACCAACAATTTCTGCAGTGACAGACCAATCAGATATACCCATAAAGAACTAATTCTGTCCCATTTTAGATTTAAACAGTTCCCATAAATCCTATGTACCAGTACATGGTAAATATCTAGAACATTAACACTTAATATTCCATAAAACACAATACTATTCCACAGCATAGGAGATGCCAGAAAGAGCCTGGTTGGGGTGCCCTGTCTTGCTTAGAAAAACACGAACAATTCCTCTCTGCATTTTCAGAGCTCTAATGCATGTGGCTACTTGAAAAGAATGTTTTTCTCTTTTTTTTTGGGGGGGGGGGTGCATATTACATCCTATAACACTGTGCAACAGTCAAGCATATAGGCCGAACCCCTGAAGACAACCCACTACTTGAATATACAGTTGTTCTTGGAGATATTTAAAAAGTAAAATATAAAAAAAACAAGCTAACAAAACTGCCCCCCCTGCAGTTCAAACATTTAGAACGCAAAGCGGAACACAAATTCAAAGCACCATCGAACTACAACCTCCAAGGACCAATCATACAGAACGAAGCACCTGCTGCAGAACCAGAGCTACACAAAGTTGTTTCTTGAATTATAACAGCTGACCAGGATTAAGTAAGTAAAGTGCAGAGTACGTGTTTCTCAAGATCCAAGCTCATCCTTTAGGAATCCATTTCCGTCCTACCATCTAAATACTATGAAAGTCCGGCCCATTGACGTCACAGAACAGAAAAACTAAGAGGCGACGAACATCCTATGCTACTGATCCCTGCGTCTGCCGCCCCAAACTGGACAAAATACTGCAGGTTTACATACAGCTTAATGACAGCGGTCACCTTCTGCAGCAGCCATCAAAACTAAGCAGGGGCTTCTAAAAGTTTCCGACGAAGCACATTCCACAAAAGTGTAACGAGGTTGGCACCACGACTTCCCTCTGAGAACCGGAAACCCAGAAGAGCGTTGATGGGAGGCAAATACATTCCGGCCATGTTTGGCCTCTGGACGGCATCTGTGTCGGCTTTTAGAGAGAAGCCTATTGCATCCTTGCGGAGGGCCAAAGCAACCTGGGGCAGCGCCGACAGCTAGCTTGCGCTAACAGCTAGCGTGCGCTAACAGCTAGCTTGCGCTAACAGCTAGCGTGCGCTAACAGCTAGCGTGCGCTAACAGCTAGCGTGCGCTAACAGCTAGCGTGCGCTAACAGCTAGCGTGCGCTAACAGCTAGCGTGCGCTAACAGCTTGGTATTTCGCAGAAGTAACTGCCAGCATGGCCCATGATCACCCACACAGAGAGTAACTCTGACAAGAACAATCTGCAAGTCACAGCAGGCAATACAAAGGTGGGAGAGCTGACTGTCAGTATGTGTGAAGTACAAAACAAATTAAGGTAAAAAGGTAAAAAGCTTCAACTTGAACCAACAGACTATATACACAATTTTGTTGCTTCTAAAGGTACCATACAGAATATATATATAAAAAATAAAGCTATTTTAGTGATAAGATCTCACAGTATCTGCGGGCTCCTCCATACATACCGTACACCTAACAGAACATTATCAAATACATTTCAGGAGAAAGAGATGCAAAAATACTGAAGTTTCACTGAAATACGGTATTTATGAGATTTTAAACAGCTGAAACATTTTCAAAGACTGCAATACTTTTCATTAAAAAAAAAAACCAAAACCTGCATTTACACTCTGAAGAGAAGCGGTCTACCCCAGTGCTGGTGACAGTTAGACATTAAGTTAGATTCTTCGTTTTCCTTTTTTATTAAAAGAGCTGAAAACTTGTTTTTGGACTTCGAGGAGATGTTTCCTGGGTGCAGTTTCAGGTGCATCATGCAGTCACTTTATCCTCCTTCTAACAGGACAAGAGGGAAAAAAAAAAAAAACAGCCATCATGAAAATGTTAGGCGCTGCTACGGCTCCCAAAACAACACACACGAAGATGACTGACCCTGAACTCCAGGTCTGAGACTGCCCTCCCGCCACGTCCTCCTCTGAAGCCACCCCTGACGTTGCCGACGTTGCCGACGTTGCCGTCGCCGCCCCCCCGGGGCGGACCGAAGGACCCTCGGCTGGCTCCCCGGCCTCTGTAGCCACGGTAACCAGTGCCGCCCCGGCCCCGGAAGCCGCCGCGGGTGCGACTGTGGCGCAACGGGATCCCGAAGGTCTCAGCATTCATGCGGCGCTCCTCGGCCCAGGTCTGCTTCCGCTCCCTGTCGGCGCTCACCGTCAGTGGGATGCGCATGCATGAGCACGAGCCCGAGAAACCTAAGGCCGCATCTCAGAAGTACCCAGCATCGAGCTAGTATGCAGCAAGCCGGCATGACATACCTGGGAAACACTGATCCGCCAGACTTTTCAGCTGCTTTCCTGAAGGGGGGGAAACGCAACAAGAAAATGATATAAAAATTCCTCTTTTTTCCCAGCAAACCTACTGCTGCATGCACAGTCTAAAGCAGGCAACCTTTCCAACGAGGAGGCCAGGCTGTCAGTGGGCTACCACGGGGAGGGGGAGGGGCCCCCTTGCTTAATTTTGGGTTCCAGCAGCGGCTCATTACAGACCAAACGGCGACTGCCTAATGTAGATCCACGGCCCACTAGAGCCTGCTTCCGGTTGAGAAAACCTGATATAAAGCCTCCATAATACACCATCAAACCTGAGTAGGCTCTTCTATACAGAGCAATGCTTTTTTTTTTTTTTTTTTTGGAGAAATCAAAAGGGAGACAACTCCCCCATTTGCTCCAGGTACCAAAGACCTTGCTTGGGGCTCCAACAGTAAAATCACTCTGCCAACACCAGGATTTGAACCAGCGACCTTCTGATAACAGCATCTTAACACTCTGTGCCACATAACGCACCCAAAAGTTTCAAACCTCACTACAAAATATGCTAACCCAACTTAAAACAGAATATCCAAGATGTTAGTACTGAACCACCCAGATGCCCAGCCCACAAACTGCTCGCCGGTTTCTCATCAGCGCGGCCCCTACCTGCTGTCGTCACACGAGATGTTGTCGAAGAAGCTCTTCGACTTGTCGTAATAGCAGTTGGGCCCCAGGGGGTCGTCCTCGCCAGCGTTCTCCTCGCTGTTCTGTGTGTCCACCCCCGAGTCGCCCTTATCCTCGCCATTCAGTGCCTTCTCAGGGCGCTCGTCTGCACAGGTCAGAGCGGCAGGAACAAGACGGCATCAGGGCATGTGAACATGAAGCAGAGGCTGCAAGCCTAACCCCCCCCCCAGAGGACCGTACCCCAAAGTCATGGCAACAATCAACGTTATCGGTACCGAAAAGCATTTGAGAAGGTGTGTTAGACACTGAGACTCAACCCTATTGCCTGCAGAAACGGGAGAATCACACTAGCGGCAAATACGCAACACAGCCTGCCAGGTTAAATATATCCATAATCACAGTAGTGGGGGAAATAAAACCAACTACAAGCAGTGAAGCTGTATCGCCACAATTAACAGCGTATTACTGCAAAAGCCATACAAGGCACCTGCACCAAACAAGGCAGGCATTTGCCGGAATGCAAGCTGGCCCACTGTGTCAGACCCGGTTAATGCGGCAGCGGCCGGCGACGGGCGAACCTTTCAGCTTCAGCTTGCTGTGAAACTCCCTGTCGATCTCCTCCTTGTTGAACTGGGCGTTGGCGCTCTCGAAATCGAAGTCCTTCTCGAACTTGACGGGGCCGTCCCTGCGCACGGTGAAACGGCCCCTGCCGCGATGGCCGCCTCCCCCCCCGCCCCCACCGCGGCCACGCCGGGGCTGGGACGCACCTGTGGGACAGCATCACCGTCAAATACACCATCGACCGCACAACATGGGAAGTTACCTTGGGTTCCCCTGCTAGGGTTGCTACTTTCCATCTGGGGGGGGGAATCAGGTCCCTACAGCACAATGATCCCAGAGTGCATAATTATTTTAATTTTCCATATTCAGGGCCCTTATAACATGCCCCCCTACCCCCAAATCAGCCAAAGTGCCCATAATGCTTATTTTCGATAAATTAAAATCAGCAGGACTTTATTCATGCACTCTCCCTACACTGTCAAATCTTTTTCATTAACTATGTTTGTTTAGGCTTGTTTTTATTGACTATTAAAACGAGATTCTAACATATTCCATTTTTAATGTGTCCCCATGTCTCAGCAAAACGCTCTGCATTGCCATGCGTTTCAGGTGCGCTATAGAAATAAACTTGCTTTGCCCCTCCTGTGCCCGCGATGAGACCGCACAGTCACCGTCACATGGGGGAGGACGCCACACCTCGCGGGGTTCGGGAAAGGGACCGTAACCCTGGAGACTTTCCCGAAGCACAGCTTGTGACATTGTCCTACCTGCTTGCTTTTTACTGCCGTCCCTATTTTCACCGCGCCCCGGTTCATGGTCAGGCCGCTGTGGTTTCTGCACATCAGCACCTACAAAATAACATACTTTAATAAAAAAAGAGCCAAGTGCCCACACACCTTAATCCTTTTCTATGCCTCTTTTCTAATATCACAGAAGTAGAAATATGATGGGTGTTTGGGATTACACTCGAAAACTCCATCAAGGGTGGCTAACACCAACACAGACTGCCCCTCCAACATCATGCTGTGGTTCACCAGCAGGGGGCGCCAAAAGTCAGTCTCACCCCTCCGCAGCTCATGGACTTCCATGGGCTTCTGGCCACTGGCGTTGGAGGGCCAAGCCGGACTCCTCCGGCTGAGGGGTGCAGGGGCAGCGTGGGCAGCGTGGGCAGCGTGGGCAGGGGCGGATGCGGAGGCTGCCGGGACCGCCTGCTCCAGGGCGGGACTCTTTCGCAGTGGGTCCATCTGCGGACTAGAGCGACCTGACGACAAGAAAACACGTGGTTATAGAGATACTGGAGACACGTCGAGGTGCGGCAGCGTCAAGCGGAACCGAAGGGTGCCCAGAACCCCCCCCCCAAGAACCAGGACCCATGCTTTTGGTACGTCAGTAAAGTACCACAAGGTGTTCTCATGACACCACAACGCGAGGCCAGGGGTTGCCTCACCCTGATTCCTCAACGCAAGTATTTTATACTTAATTCGAAAAACGGCTGTAGCATAAAGGGCTGGACGATGTGCGATATTAATACCAACATTGCATTTTACGCAAATGCAATTCTCACATCGCAAGGACCACAACAGCTGTGTTGAGATCAGGCTGAAAATACTGTCTGAAAATCATTACATGTCGGGGGTGGGGGGTTAAGTTCTGCTAAAACCTTTTTATTGTGTCATATGAAATGAAAATTAGCAAGCTTGGCAATTTTAATAATTATTCCTTTTCAATATAATTAAAAATCAGTATAAAATTTACCTCTGCCACTTTTGCATGAACGCTGCATGCGTTCTTTAAACCAATCATAATCATTTTCATCCAAGCCATTTAAAATCAGTCCTGAATGGGTTGTTGAGAAATTTTGAACTCGTTTTTTGCTATACAAATATACCAATATTTATTGCAACAAAATCACATTTCGATACCTGAAAATTTTCCAATATCGCCAGCCCTAGTATTTCAAAGAAAAAGCTCTTATTTCTCATCATGCCATCCACGTCTTGTTGAATCTGTTACTCTGATCAATTGCTTGGATCTCTTCAATTGTCTACACATCCATTAGTATTACTTTTTTTTTTTAAATGATCATTTTCTGAGATCGTAACTATGCACTTTCAGCATGCTGGATGCATTTCATGTTGGTGAAGCAGGTTATTTGCATAACCAAATCGACAATAAACACACTTGCAAGTCCCGCCCCAAAGCACCAAAATAGGACCACAGCCAGTTTGGTGCGATTTGGTACCAAGATTCAGCGCTTTCTCTTTTCCATTGATTTCCGGTCAGGTTCCAGTACCAAAGTACAGCACCTGGCGGTGGAAAAGCGCCAATAGGTGCCCAGACACTGCTGTGTGTCACTGCTCGTTGTCTTCAGAGGCAAAGTCATCAAGTCCCGCATAAACACATCTTAAAAACCTCCACTACTCCAGCAATGGCTAAACATCGCAAATGTGATTAGGTGTAAAGTATGTGTGGCAAACTCCTCCCAGCCCTTAAACGCACGTCTCAAGCACAAGGGCATGTTTTATTTAATATCAGTTACACTTTATTAGAGTATAACTGTTCTGGCTCCCTCTTTAGCGGCACGGTGCCTGGGGAGCTGACGAACCAATTCCGCACGTTTATGGTCCTGGAAGTCAGCCACTACTCTGTCAGTCTCGACAGAGCGTCTAGCTCGCAAGCTCGTTACCTTCTGTCAGGCGTGCGGACTGCAAGCGCAACTCTGGGGGGAAAGCAGACGCCAAGCCGCTGCTCTGGGGCAATGGGGGGGCGGTGGCACCGCTTGCGTCACTGCCAAAGGAGGGCGCTGTACTTCCTGTACACACAAGGGGACGCAAAAGGCTAAAGTGACAATTGTGAACCTCACACAGAAAACATCACTCATATATACATGAGTCATATCTACATGAGAGAAAGGTGCCCTTTCCTGCCATAAGAACCTAGTGTCAAAATCTTTAACCACAATGTCATGGGTTTGAATCCCATGGTGGGCAAAGTAAACGTATCACTGCTTGAGGAAGGCCCTTAATCTCAGCTGCTCCAACGGCGCGGGATGCTGGCTGGCCCTGTTCTCGGACCCCAAGCTATCCATACTTGAAAGTTATTTGTACAAATAACCCTAATTTAGTGTCTACGAACCATCAACCATAAGGTGAATAAAAAGAGCCCAAAGCAGGAAACCTACCGATGTTCCCAAACTGCTGGTTTACCAGGGGGTTAGAGTTGAACTGGCTGTAGGGGGCAGCAGGGGGCTGGGCACATGACCTGTAGGAGGCCATGGGTTGAAATGATGTAGCAGAAGGGGTGGATCCCAGGGATGACTAGAAAATAAAAATGGACAAACACAAGGTGCTTCTCAATAAGCGTACTTGACCATACTTGTTCCTGTGTACCCGTTTTATGTCATCTTCCATATACCAATACTCAAGAACACAAGCATAAAAGACAGTAAAAATCCCTGGATGTCGTTCCTGCCCCACCCCAAATATCAAGGGTACATCGGTTGCATCCTCGCCAAACGAGACCAATCCCATGATTCATTGCGCCCCAAGTTCATTCTTGGGAGGCAAGTTGGCAAGACTGGTCTTGCCAAGACCACGAGTACGATGTTTGTGTTCTTGGTACAGTGTCCACTTAGCAAACACTTAAGGAGCCGTTAGAGAATGAGACACCATTTATAAGGTTCACACACTGTACTGTCAGTAATGCTGGCTAATCACAACCCTCTTCGTCACATTGGAGGCTGCATACCTGGACGATGGCTGGGTCCTGGGGGAGCGAGCAGGTGGGCTTTGGCGGCTCACAGACCGTAAGGTCTTTGATATCACTGCCACGGAAGATGATGTACTCGAAAACCTCATCTCTGGGTAGGATGGGCCTATCAGTAGGTCGGTCCTCGGTACCAAAGGAGCGCACTGGAGGGGGGGAAGAAGACATTTAACCAGCATTGATCAGGAGTCACCTGCTAAAACTGTAAAACTGATCATAATCCAGTTAGCATGAAAGTATAGTCAAGAATGCATAACAAAAATGCAGACACACTCGGCTTCAAGTTCAGTCTCTTAGACCCCAGTTTCTACAAAAGCTGCTTTCACACTGTCGTCTAGGGCCCTATGAAATCTTATTTTTTCCCCTCAAATTCCATTACATACATTTTATCAGATTTATTTTGATCCGTTTCAGATGTTAAGGTTTTATACAGTGCCGAACCAAAAAAAAAAAAACAGTTAAGAAAAGTCTTATGAGAAGTGTCGTAGTTTTCAGGTTATGACACTATGTACTCCAATCTTATTGCCTAAATCCACTTTTGCCTGCTTAAAGGCTCATTTTTCGGATCAGCAATTTTCAAAAACTTAGCCCTGGTTCTGGGATATTAGGGTCGATTGTGGGTGGGTGTATCAATTTAAGCATATAAAGTGGGTTGGGCATCATTTTGTCTTTATTAATATTAGCAGCTTGAATCGCAGTCGGGTTGAATAAAACCATCAGGGTTTGGGCCTCTCGTGAATGGATCTGTGCATCACTGGTTCCTACATGGCGACGGAGATGCTGAAGGCTATAAGGGCCTTTGGCGTCTCCAAGCAGCTATTCCTGCAAATGTTAGAGCCCCCAGAGAAGTGCGCAGAGTTCCTGCAGTGCAGACAGGCCACATGGTAGTACCATCCTCGCACTCATTTGGCCAGATCTGAGTCCTTCCTATTAGAAAACCTACAGCTGTGCCTACTGCAAAGGTATTTCAAACTATCTGGACAAATTGCAAAATGCAAAAAAAAAAAAATCCATAGGCTTAAAAAGTCAACACAATATCATAAGAACATAAGAAATTTACAAACGAGAGGAGACCATTCGGCCCATCAGCATATTCCGCGCAATTCCACGTTTGAGTGAATACCATTTTTCATGTCTCGATTCAGTCTGCATTTTCCACATCATTGAAATCACAAGGCCCTAGTTTGCAAAATAAGGAAATACAAATACAACAACCATACTTAATTCACATGAAAGATCACTCAGAATATTCCATTAGAATAAAACTGGTCAGGGATGACATTCATAATACAACATCTGTATTCAGTGATTTATGCAGCTGTTATCAAACAGAGCATCACACCATTCTATGATGTCTGAATTTGACATGCCTGTCCTATCTTTAAAACATCAGGAAAACGAACAGTAGATTGTGCGTGCAAGTGACTTTTGACAACCCAAAAACCGTACATGTTCAGTTATCTTTTTTTTTTAAAGATGGTGAAATTAACAACAATGATTTCATAGGGTCAACTGCATATTTTTGAATTGTGTGCACTTGCTATATTTAAAATTTGGTTATCAGTGGTCATTGTTGAAACACCACAGCACACAACAATGAAATGTGTCCTCTGCATTTAAACCATATGTGACGATGTGACATAGCAGGGGGCAGCTAATTCAGCGCCCGGGGAGCAGTGCTTGGGGGCGGTACCTTGCTCAGGGTACCTCAGAGGTGCCTTGCTGGTCGGGTATTCGAACCAGCAATCTTTCAATTACAAGTGCACTTCCCCAACCATTAAAACACCATTGCCCAAATAAAATGTCCATAAAAAAATACTACAACCTGAAATTAAGTTTTGCAAATAATAAAACAGGCAGTCCGCTTTGTCATTTAGCCTCCAGACCACAGTGGGGTGCCACTCGACAGATACAACCTCCATTGCGACTAAACAATAAACTGATTAGAACCATGTTTACAGCAAGAGTGTACACTCAGATTAAAAGAGGCGGAGCATCAGAGCAAATTTACCATTGACCTCCAATGTAAACAATAACAAAAATGCCTTGTTGATGTCAGAAGATGAATCTCTTCAGAAAACAAAATGGAAGTCAGTAACTGAATTTCAGGGGACACCAAGGAAATCTTGTAATGTTCACAAAACACACCTTACATTTGGTCTCTCACTTGCACATCACTTTCATCACATCACCTGTCAATGAGATTTTATTCTATGAATGCATATAATACAGAAAATGTAAAATCTAACAATTTAATTATGGAGTTAATTTCAACTGTAGTATCTAAACCCAGCAAGCCAGTGAATACAGAGTTATATATTATTGAGTTAAATTTCCTCCCTAACTTATGAACTTGTCCTCGACAAAAAAAAATAAAATAAAAAAAAATGACGTGGACCATGTGGAAACACACTCGCCTGTACAAGAAATAAATCAGCAGGAAGCTGTAAAAAGAAAGAGTGTCTGGCTGCACTATCCATTTATCTCAGGAAGACATCAAGGAACCACGCAAGAGCAAGAGGGAAAACCCAATGACTTTCAATGCATAACCAGTAATTCCGTAATTTAGGACACGAGGCCTATACACACAGGTCCCAGGTAGTGCACTAATGAGCGATGCTCTACTCTTAAAAACACTTGACTGCTGTATAAATGCAGAAAATCATTATGGGGGGGAAAAAATCACTTCAGTTAACAATGGGGGAAATGATTAAACGGTCCTCATCAAAAAGTTTAGATGGATGATTAAAGTAAATAAACGCCAGTGTGATTTCATAATTTTCCCTACAGCAAACACACAAATTAACAACAGACGAAGAGAAAAAGAGAAAACACACACACACACACACACACACACACCGTTCTGACAAAGAAAATTTAGATATTAAGAAGTAAAAGACTAAGTTCAGTATCAGAAGACTGTCCTGCTGCAATACCTTAAGGACAATGTTTATTCTGCTATTCAGCTGTATCCGTGCCACTAAAAAAAGTGTCAAGAAATTTCTAAAAGCCCGTGACCTGGCTGGATTCGAAGGCGCATTTATAGCCTCTCACCAACATCATCTAAAGCACGTAATCTAAGCGAAGGATAACCTGTCTTCCAAAGTAAAAAAAAAAAGACATTTTCATACAATCTCACTGCCACACTAGTTTCGTCAACGTGATATTTCACCATTCGACCTTAGTATACAAATACACCAAGCAGTTAGACCTAGCCAAGTTGTAACGTACAATGGAATATCTACATACAATGCTGAACTAGTTCGTGCAATTTAACGTATACTGCATGTTAGTGTTGCGTATCAATCTTTATGTCGGCCGACAGGCCTGTATATTTCACCAGATGTCACTGAACCATGTATAATCGCTTAAGCTAGCTGAACAAAAGATAACCAGCTTTGCCAAAAACATCAAATATAATTACGATGTTAAAATAACTGCATAACTTCATGATTTAGCTTGCTTCCTTGCCATTCGGGATAAATATTTAGTTAGACAGCTGTATCTGCCTTAACAGCGCGTTATAACCGGACAATAAGTTAAAACTGCCAAACGAAGGCAGCGCTGGGACCAGGTTAAGCAGAAGTGAAAACCCCGCAGAATGCTACTTTATACCCTCGGATCCTTTACATCACACATCCGCAGGTAAACAGCATCTTCACCTTTTGCGAGGGCGACAGTGGAGTTCTCGGTGTCGATGGTGTATAATATCCCTTCGTAACGAATCTCCGCCTTGGAGATCAGACTGATCTTACTGCCGATGTAAGGGGTCCCCCCGCTCATGGCGCCTCTCGTAGGGTCCGGACTCCTGGGATGGCCGATTATCTAAAGCTCCTTGTACTCTTTTCTTTGAGCTGCCTTAAGCTGCTTTCGCTCTCCCTTGCCGCGTTTCTACCCCCTTTCTTTCGCCGTGTACCGTTAACACAATATGGCCGCCTTCATTTTGCCTGCTCGGGCTGCGGTGGCTGATGGGAAGCGTGTCCCCGATTGAAAAAGGGGGTCTCGCGCTTTTTCACGGCCACGTTCTATTACCTTCCTCTAAAGACCGCTGAATTTAGGATGCATAGAGAAATTTAAACTTAAAAACCAGAAACGTACATCAACACGTACTTATTAAGAACGTGACAGTTAAATGGCTAAATTAAATAAATACCGAGTTTTCGGTAGCATTACAGTTTATTACGTATATTACTACTTAATCACGTTTAAATGCTAGAAATATCAATATTTCTTGGAATTTGTAAATGATGAGTATGCATTATAAATGCAACTCAAACAATGCACGATTTATAAGTAGGCTTGATTGACTGTGGCAATGATGTATATTAAAGCACAACAGGGCACGTCGTGTCTGTAAAATTTCAACATTACTGTAATTTAATTCTGAGGATTTTTTTTTCTTAAACACCCACCATTTCTTAAGTCCGTTTCCAACAACCCCAATCCTCGTAGATATCAAGCAGTGACAGAGAATGAATTTTGGCGCTCTGACGTCAGGCCCACTCCCACAATGCCCAGCAACACGCATGCGCGTTGTGTACACGAAAATTTGGACAGCGATCTCAGAGCAAAGATGGCGGGCACCTCCGACCCTCTGGAAGATATGCTCTTCTCCGAGGTGGACGAAAAAGCTGTAAGTGACTTAGTTGGCTCGCTGGAGTCGCAGCTTGTCGGCCAAAGCAATCCAGCAGCCCCCCAAGCCGAAACCAGGAGTGCTGTGTCTACAGGCGCTGCCAATCACCACTTAGGAAGAATGCTACCTGCCCAAGTGGGCACTATACTGGAACAGCAACAACAACAAGGACAACATAAAGCTGCGCTAAATCAGGAGCCCAACTCTAAAGAAATCAGCTCCGAAAAAACTGTGATGCCGTCTTCGCTCAGTTCCATTGCACCTTTCGAGGAAGCTCCCATCACTTCTGGGACCGGAGTAAATGCGAGTAGCGGCTTGCAATCACATGGAGCATCTAGTAACACAGCACTCTCTGCATCTGGACTGGTAACTTTGCCATCTCCGCTGGTCAGCGTAAACGCCGCTAATAGGGGTTCTGTTCTGGGGTCGGGTGGGTCAGCGGCGGTCACGACGGAGACTGATTCTGCAAAAAACCACATCGCGTCCACCATACGGACTGCCCCCGCGGGAATACAGAGTTTAAACGGGAGCGACGGAGCGGCGGCGTTAGTTAGCTCTCCCACGAATACCGCTAGTCCTGCTGCTGTTGCGGGTTTCCAGCCCGGATCTGTAACCGTGTCTTTGGTTAATAACGTAAACACTGTCGTTAGCAGCAGCGGTAGCGCCGTTAACTCGAGCCAGACTCTGTCGCCTTGCGTCAATTCGACCACTTTTAGTGTGTCTCAGCCTGATTTCCCAGCATCACAGACCGCGGTTACTCCGGATGGCACTGGAGGCACCCCTACTATAGCCCTGCAAAGACTCCCGAGTCACATCATGGCCAATATTTCACAGAATGGAAATGGCACTACAGCCCCGGCGCTTGGGCAGCAGGGTGCACGCACGGGTCCCCCTGCAACTACGGGAATTCCGCTAGTAAACCACATTAAGAGCACGGATCCGAGTAATCCCATGTCCGACTCCCCCGTACAGGCAAAAATAACTGCATCAAACCAGCCTGGCGTCGTCAATTCAGCACCCAGCCCCATCACCTCTACTGTAACAGTTCCTAACCCTACAACCACGCAGCTTCAAAGTTCCGCTGTTAGTTCGGTGCCCGCATCCAGCAGCCCTGTAACTCTCACCGCCTTGGCGAAACCCACTGTCAACATAGTAGGACAACCGGCGTCGACCACCGTGGGAATGATCAGATCCGGCAACCCCACGTCGCCGGCAATCATAGCGTCGCCGGCGCAGCCACAGCAGCTCCGAGCAGGACTGGGTGCGACGCAGAGGATCGTGTCACCGCAGCTGATCGTCAGGTCTCCTCAGCCGCAGACCACCATCCAGCTGCCTCCCGGTTTCACCATCCCGCAGGGTAGGAGCGCAGGAAAAAGTTTCACTCGCGCGTCGCCTTTGACATATTTCTAGTGGGGAGCAGAGATTTCTAACCGTTGTCACGACATCTCTTGTTTTTACTTGTAACTTGTGGCTGTTTATGCCTTTCAGTGCATTCTGTTCTTAACTGTGATTTCTAGCTAATTTCCAAGAAGAATGCATCCCGTCAAACCTGATTGCCTTACTTAAACAATGACAAAGCGACATGATGTTTTGCAAATTTTCTGTAACACCACTTCCTTAAAATAATCAATTCTGTACTTTAATTAAGCTTACCATGTCACGTGTGGGACTCCATTAGGGAAACGAGATGAGCAAATTGGGGGGGGGGACGTTTGCGTTTTGACGGTCACCTGCGTGATGGCACTTTGCATCTAGCGCACGTCTGTATGTGAGCCGTGGCTTCGCAGAGCATAAAGCCATGTTTCGCCCTCACTGACAGGTGAATCCTTGCATTCCTGCGCGCCCACGTGGGTGCTTGTTATAAATAATTCTGACTGCCAGCAAAGACAACCTGCAGCCGTCAGTTAACTACAAAGTGCATATTTCGTAATATTAAAATGCTTTGTGCACTTTACCGGAGCTGATATTACATTACACTGAATTCTATAAACGCCGCACGGGTCACATGATATGTCTCGTTGAGTGGGATTTAGCCGCGTCCCATGTTGTCAGGTGTTTTCAGCTGCCGACTGGGAAATAATGCCAAGGCCTAGTGTGGCATCACCTCTCTTTTTCCCCTTTTAAGTCATCCTCTCTTTCAGTCCCAAGGATATCTTTACAAGGAGTGGGCTGAGATTCAGCTTTTGGGGGCCTGTTTTTATCTAACTGAGGTTGCTGTGCATGTTCGTTATTATGGACGTAGGAAGGCAAAATTTCAGCCCGGACTGAACGCTCTGGGATTCGATCATTTCACCAGTCGGAGTATAAAATGTTTGGCAGCGAATGTATTGTTTCCAGATTTTTTTTGTTCAGGGGCTGTACTCTTGTCACATTGTTGCTCTTTTAACAGTTGACACATGGACTTAGTTTGGAGATTTATCTGGCATTTTTCTGACCCGGTATCAGCAGGCAGTGCAGCTATTCAGGATACAGTATTGCAGACACATATTTAGGGTTCTCAGGAGCCCTGGAGTGTTTGACGTCCAGTTGCTTCAAAAACACTCAGCTGTGTAAATGTGTATTTCCCCTTATATGAATCTTCTGCTAAATTATGACATAGGTCTAGTAAATTATGGGCTCCCGGTATTGTAAGTTGTACATCAGTTAGGCCTATAGTGCGTTTTGCCCTGAACTAAAGAGATGTTCAGCTCGTGTACGTTTTTGGTTTTAAAAAGAAATCACGCCAGAGCACACTTATGGCAAACTTGGGAATATGGCGACCTTGGCTGGTGTGGACATCGAAACTGGAGATACGCTGCCTTGAATCTTTTGAGTCGGAGGTGAGAGGCGTCGCTGCTGCTTGGCCGGGTGCCCATGTGCGCGACCCGCCGCATTTCGGAAGACACTCGGCGATCCTGCTTATTTATTGAACAGGTGGACGTGCCGTCGCTCGCTTGACACCCGATCCCAATGTTCTGCGTGAAATATTTAGGGAGTCGATTTGGACGGAGCTGGGCGGCAGAGTGTGGCCGTTCAGGCGGCCGCACGTTTCTTCTCGCCTGCGCGCAAATGGCTTTGCACCGGTCCCCTGTCCCCATGGCCCTGTTCCCTTTGGCTGCAGCCATCAGTGCTCCTTCGCCTGATTGGTCACACGGCTCATTCATGATTGTTTGAGATTTCATGTATCGTGTCTGTGCTTAACAACTTAAAACTTAAGTGTTAAGTAGCTGGATATTTTATTGTGGAAATACAGGTTGATTAGCTGTGTGTGCATAAGTGTTGGGGGGGGGTTGAGTGTTAATCAGTTGTTCTGTGCTAACATTTATATCTGAAGTCTTTTGATTATCCTTGTTCTCTCCCAGAGCATGCAGGAGTAAGCAGGGAAATAATCATCTAAAGTTACCGAAAGTTATTGAGAATTAAGCAGTTCTCTCCTTGGGGAGCTGCCTGGTGTGTTTTATTGCATACTGTACCCTGAATCATCCTTTTCCCATCTTCCCAATCTTTAATTTTTATCTTTGTGCTTTGATAACTGCATGCTTTTATTTTAATTTTTCATTGATGCCTTTTTTTTTCCTGAAGTGAATTACTTTTACCTGTTTATACAGCTGTGCGTTTCGTGGTAGAATTCTCCATTATGTATCTTGACAACAGCAGCAGACAACAGGCAAGCTTTGGGTTACACCATCTGAACCACTATACTCCGTAAGGCTGTCCTTTCACAGAGTGGTGACTGCTCGAGGTTATGCTTGCATCATTCAGGTTCACCAACTCCTGTAGCTGAGTTCTGTAATGGCAAAAAGGAGCGCGGTTCTGAATGGGTTAACAGGGAGATGTGCCGCACACCTGTCCCCGACAGATGTGGATGTGTGTCGTTTCCTTGCTGCACACGCAGGCCGTCGATGTGACGGTAAGATAAGGCGCCGACTCGACCCCGTTTTCTGCATCGGGGCTGCCGGCTCGTTATTGACGTGGGAAGTGGGGAATCGATCATCTTCGTTTTCATACGGTCCTTCCCAGCGATCCATCCAAAGTGCTCCGTGAAGATTTAGGAACAGCTGTGCAAGTAGATCCTAAGCAAAACCAGTGAATTAACTGCAGACATTAATGTCATATAATATTAAAAGCCAGAAGATTAAGGAAAGCATTATCTCTTTAACCAGGGGAGAAACATATTTACCGTTTTACTACCTTAGTGATGTTATGACCGATATCATGACCCTGAGCTGTGCTATGCTGTTTCCCTTCCTGTTGTGAGGTGTGTGTGTGTGATTTATTGTGTTTTATGGGATGATGTGAGTTTTTACACTGTGTGTGTATCCAGTTTCTCGTTTTTTCCGTGGTGTGTGACATCAGGGGTCCAGTTGTGACTGCGTGGCTGTGTCTTGTGCTTTCAGGCATGGTGCTGGTGCGTACTGAGATGGGGCAGCTGGTGATGGTTCCACAGCAGGCTCTGGCTCAGGCCCAGGCCCAGGCTCAGGCCCAGGCTCAAGCCCAGGCCCAGGCCCAGGGTCAGGCCCACAGCAACATCTCCCCTCGACCTGCCACACCCACCACCGGGACCACCTTCAGAGTGACCACCACCCAGGTATGGCCTCACCCACTCCCTGTCTGCGGCTCTGGAACCCCTTGCCGCCCCGTGGCCTTGGGCTTACGGATGTCCTCCTGCACTAGCTGGACCATGTGAGGTGTCTAGTCTTTCTTTAGGTTCCACACAGGTTAGAAAAGCGCTTCCTTTTCTACCGACTGATTCTTCCTAAAATACTGTCATGTAGTTACAGGGTGTCTTGCATTTACGGCGACTAAAACGTTAAAAGTTTAACGTGAATTAAATTCAGTTCTGATTTCTGTCTCCTAAACGGTGACCCAGGAGGCCACATAAAATGCAGAAACATATTAAAAATAGATAGATTTAAAAATAAAGTTTAACTGCGGTGGTACGTGAGGGTTGAGTTTCTCATGAAGGTCCGGGCAAATGGGGCTGGGGGCAGAGCATGGATTTGATGGGAAGTGTCCGCTCAGGCAAGTGGGGAAAGGGTGTGAGTGCAGTCGGATTACACGCTTGAGGGTGCGTAGGATCCCGCTTGTCCCGCCAAAATGCAGTCAACCCCCCTCACAGTGGTGTGGGTGTCAGGTGACTGACCTGGCATTGGCCTGTTGTGAGGTTCAGCAATGACACAGGAGTGAGCGGATTTCTGTTCTGACCTGCTGGAAGGGAGGAAGGGGGACCCAACAGGCAGCCATCGCGCTGTGGAGGCACTGGGGTGGGGGTCTCTATGAGAAGTGAGGTCACCTTTGAACGGCTGTTGCCTCAGATCAGGCCCTCTAATGGGAAACCCCTCCGGGGTCGCCCAGGTGCATCATGGGAGTCTTGTGGGGCGTGGTGGTCTGTCACCTAGCTGGCCGTCCAGAGGAGCGCTGTCTGGACCTGCTGTGTATGACACACTGCCTGTGCACTGCATAGGAGGAGCAGAAAAAGTGGACAAGAGTAGTTGATCTGCCTTCCCCCCACTTACTAGAAAATGTTAATCACCTATACTGAGGTCTGGTTAGACATGGTCCATCCATCCACATCGGGCCTGGAAAGGATCACGTTCTGGAGACTGCCATGCTTAGATAAATTTGTATTTAATTGCTGCTGAGCCCAGTATTATTGTGCAGTATTTAATAACTTAAGCTGCTGATACCTGCAGAACACAGTGTTTGGATGATGCTTGACAGTTTAAGAAAAAGCCTTTTTGTAGTAACGGGCCGGTGGATGTGTCTGGTCTGTTGTTCAGAAGCCACTTTCCTTCAGTGCTTACATTCGATCCCCAGTGTGTCACTGACCGTTGACCTGGAGCTCTTCCATACTTAAGGCTTTGGCTTTTGTAGACCACGGTACTTCACGTGGCCCCTGAGATGGCAGAGTGGCAGCGGAGTGAGATTATAAGTTGGACCCGGTGCGGTGAATGTGTTTCATATCGGTCATCTTAAACAAATTGCTGCATTCAGACTCTGTTGATAATATGTTAAAATGAATGTAGAAATGATTAAAGGAGCGTACTCACCTTGGGATCGTGCTACAGTTCAAGGTTATGGGGAATTCGAGAGAACCTCGGGTTCAAGGCAGCGGATAGTTTGGACAGGAACCAAACCCATTACGGGGCACACACAGTTTAAAGGTGCCCATTTGCCTACCCACATATTTTTACATTGTGGGAGGAAAACCAATTAGTTGTAGGAAAAAACAAACACCACAAAGAGAGTTAGATGGTTAGATGGTTAGATTCCACACGCAGGGCTGTGTAGGGACTTGAACCATAACCCTAGCGGTGTGTTGCAACTGTGCTACCTTACAGCCTTGCTCCAGGATCGGCTAACTAAAGCCAGGCGTGACTCATCAGCAACCAGTTGAGTACTCCGTGACTGTGACTCTATGCTCAACTGGTTGGTTGAAACAAAATCCTGGTCTGGATTTGTACTCTCTGGATCTTAAATCTCCACCTCTGCTCATCAGTTAAGATTCCCTTTGTTTGTCTTTTGTTGAATGAGCACGGTGAGAGTTGCTCTACCTTGCACTCTGACATAAGGCTTTATGATGCAGCTAAATGAAGATTCACAGTGCACAGTTATCGCCTTAGAGCCATATAGTGGTAACATGTTCATACTGAATACTAGAACCTAGGTCTCTAGGGCAGGTGTACTGGCTTCCTCGTGTCTCCAGTAGTGGGTCAACTGATATATTGATAAGAATAGGCTGCAGGTGTGTCACCACTGATTATGTGTCCTTAAACACTTCTGAGGTGACGTGGAGCTCTCTCACTGGAGAAGAGCTGAGAATCTATGCCTCCAGTAACTTACCAATCTAACCTGGGATTATTAGTAAGTGTTTTGAGCTGTAGGGTTGAGCTGTGTCAGAATGTGTGTGTGTGTGGTTGTATATGGTATAGGAAGCCTCATCTGCTATGAGTTTTCATAGAGGTTAGACTTGTGGTGTGAGAGCGCCTGATTTTCACCAAAACTAGAAATGAAATCCCGCATTTACCGAAATATACAAACTGTCCACCTACACGAACAAAAGGAAAATGGGGGAGGCTTCATTGTAAGATCCGAAAATGGAGACGAAATGAACACAGCAGTGAAAACCAAGTGTACAATTACGAACTACCAAAATCCAGAATGGACTCTGCAAACTCAGAATCCTTAATCAAACACGAAGACCTATGTAACATGAAAGAGTTGTTGTTGGTTGGCTTGGAATGCAAATATGGTGTTATGCCACACGAAATCCTTAGGGCTCGCCAGATTTTCATGACATGACAGGAGAAGGTGTTCTGAGGTCTTTGGAAACGGGCCGTGGGCTTCTGCCCTCATCCCAGGTCCCATCTTTCCTGAGTGGGCCCGGTCCACCAGTCATTTTCATCTGTTGTTCTGAGCAGCACCTAATCCACCAGATCGGTTTGGAGAACCCGGTGCTTCAGAGGTGCATTTCAGAAGGTAAATCTTCAGCCCAAGATTTTGTTTCAGCCAATCACTTGTGTATGAAGAGGCACAGTCAGAGTACTCCGGTGGTTGGTTGAAACAAAATCTTCTGGATTTTTACTTTTTGGACTTGAACTATCCAACTCTGGTTACCGTCATTTAAAAGGCTTCTTTACAAACATAATCTTTGTTTCATTTTAGCACTGAACATCTGAGGTGGTCTTTGCCTGCAAGTCTTCCAAAATTAAAGCCTGACCTAATGGTATTGGCAGGCTATATATATTTTTTATTTCTCTATCAAATTATTGTTTTTAGGCTTCTCTGCTGGTGAGCATTTTTGCGGCCGCAGGGAGCCACAAGGGGGCGGCACTTCCCACCTTTTCTGCCCATGCCAGACCACTTGTCAATGTTCTGTTACCCATGACAGTGTGATGCTGACAACCCAGATGTGTGCTGCTTTGGCACTTAGGATTTCCCCTGCTGTTCTCCTCTGAGTCCGTCAAGCTCCCGTCAGTCTGTACATTCATCTGAGTCTCAAAGTTAACTTGCATTCTGGTAAAATTGGTTTAAATTACCACAGATAGATAAACGTAGCTTTGGAGCCACGTATGTAGATACAGGCTAATAATAAGAAATTTAAACACGATTCGGTGTCCTGTCATTAACGCTCTAGTAAGCAGAGGCGCTGGCTCTGCTCTGTAGGTTTAATCTTCTTTTAAAGGACAGGCTGCTCTGTTGAAGGCTTTAGCTTCTGATACCAAATCCACATCCAAACACTTCCTGAAACGTGCACTTTAAGATGCTGCGGATGCTGTGGCGTTATGTGCTGCTTTCGATCCCTAGCAGGATGTCTCAAGATTATTTTAGTCTTCTATAGAAATTCATGCCCCCCCCCACCCTTACTGAACTGAATGTAAATTGCAGATGCTGGTACTCTAACCTCTAACATGGGAGCTTTACTCAGATGTGAGGCTCGAAATCCTGACTCCACCCCTACCGACAAAAGGTCAGTCAGGGTCCTGAGCCCCAGGCTGCCATCTCATTCCCGGGCCCCGTTTGTGTTCGTGTCCCCTTGAATTATTCAGTGTTCCTTCCCCTTTTGGGGCGCTTCTGCTTGTGAATTATGTGATTATTCAGCATTAGGGAGACTTTGGGGAGTTTTAACTGTAGTGAGTCAGTGATTAGAGTGAGATTATAAAAGTTACATCAAGGGCATTCAGTCTGTAGTCAGGGAGGCGTCATCGAGGAACAAGTGAAATTCAGAAAGATCCCCCCCCCCCTTTCATAATCCAGTGTCTTGTGTTCCACAAGCACATTTGTAAAAAGGGATATTGCAGAGTCCATGAATCAGGTAGGTAACCATTTCCACTGAAGCTAACTAGATGGTCAATCTGCAAACAGCGAGTTACTGAAGTCAGTGAGGAGCTTCAGCCCCTTCCAAGCCATAACTTAGGAAAACTTCTTGTCTAAATACGAAGTGGGAGGGACCTTAGGCAGCTTCTGGGATGGGAGATGTTTTCAAGGTTGCCGGGGTGATTGTCCATACACAGGATTATTGCAATATTAGTGTGGAGTCGCAAGAAAAAACCTGGACCGTGAAGCTGAGCATGAGAGTGAACAATGTGAAGGTAAAAATGTCACGCAGACTGTCCCCTGCGTCATTGTCGTGTTCCAACCGCTTATAGTCAGGTTGCAAGGGCTGGAGCCAGTTCTGGGCAGCACAAGGCAGAGGTGCACCCTTGACAGGATGCCAGTCCCTCACACACTGCACACACCCCCAGTGGGAAATTTTGAGACACTCCTTGGTCACTTCAAATCCATAGACAGAGAAGGCTGGATTCGAACCCCCGTTCCTGGAGTTATGAGGCAGTGAGGCACCATGAGAACTGAATGCCCAATATGCTTATTTATTGTTACATGGTTGTGTAAGGCAGTGTTCCCCCCCACAACGGCCCATGTATTGCTGTACCAGGACCTAGGAGGGAGCAAAAACATGGACTGTCCAGGGGTCCCCAAGGACCGGGTTGGGAAGCGCTGGTACAGGGAAGGAACATCACCTGTGTGTTATGTAGAAGCTGCGTTTTACGTGTGGGCACTGCAGGGTACCATAGTCTGTTTTGTGCCAGTGCTGTCTGCTATGTTGTGGAATTTAGTGTATTCCTGCTCTCAGCCCAAACACCTCATTTCTTCAGATGCTTTTTAGCTCCGTTTCAGTACAACCGTTTCTTACGTGTGAGTCATAGCTGGGAAATTGGCCGTATCCCCGTACGTGCTTATATTTACAGGCTTGCACATATGGAGAGCGGGCTCCCAGACGGGGGCCCAGGCTGTACAGGGTTTTTTTTTTTTTGGTGCACTTTTTTGCTCAACTCTGGAACTGTATTTATCCAGATGAATATCAGGGGGTCAAAGGTGTTTTCATGGCAGAAATATTGAATACTGTTTTGATTTTTATTTCAAAATAGAAATCAGATTAATGTCAAAGAATATGTCGGGAGTATTTGAGCTTGACGTTATTCCCCTTTCACCTGTGCACATGTGATCGAAGCTTGTGCCATGTTTTGAAATGCCTCTGCTCTAGGACTTTGACCCATGAGTCCTAGAGCTCCGTCGTCATTTAGGTGTCCTGCAGTTCGCGTTCTCTGCACTCTATAGCAGCGTCAGACGTAGCAGGTTCCCCCTGAGATGAACCCTGTGTGGAATCTCCACATACGCTGGCTGGTTTGCTTCCATGAGCCGCTCTGGTCAGAGACACTTTCTATCTCAACCGTCTCGTGTAGTGCTGTTGAAAAGCGAGATGAGGAATCGCGTTCTTATGATGGGGAGGGATGGAGGTGGAAATTGGGACCTGACTTTGGCTCGCCGCCCTTTCCCGTTGGGGGGGGGGTGGGTGGTTGGGGGTGAGATTTTCTTCCACGCTCCTTAAATCATTTATCAGTGCACTGTCTAATCGTTTTAAAAAGCAAACTGCGCCTCAGCTTTCATGTGAGTAATCTGTTGTGATGGAGCAGCCAACAGCCCCCCCCCCCCCCCCCCCCACCACCCCAGATCGCGCAGAGACACACTCCCCAGTGTAAACTCCCCCATCGCTGCCTGGGGACCTGCAGCTGGTGAGCGGCTCTGCAGGCAGGGCACATCCTGTCCCCTCCCCGCCCCCACACGCCCTCCTGGGCATCGCCCAGGGCCGTACCGGATGCCGGCAGAACAATGCCAAGGGCTGCGCCCAGGAATAGAAGGCCCCGGATCCCCCCCGATGAGTGATTAGCCAGTCTGACCCGCGAGATTCCAGCAGCTCCCCGGTTTGATGCAGTCTGTTCACACATCCCACTCTCTCTCCCTGTCGGACTCAGCAGGCCACTGTGACCTCGCAGGCCATCCGGCCCGCTCCTCCCGCTCAGGCCAAGGTGCTGCCGTCTCCCACTGCAGCCGGCAGCCCCGCCCTCCAGGTGGCCTCGTCGGCAGCGGCTCCGGTGAGTGGCCCTTCCTGCGCCTTCCCTACTCCGCCAGCAGATGTCGCTGTTCCCCAAGCTTCATCGGTCTGCCTTGGGCTGTTATTTTACCCATTGCGGGGGCATGAATCGGCTGAAATTAAACCCTATTCGCCACCGGTTTTCTGATAATCGAGGGTTCCCTCTTGTGCCTTGGAATGCTTTAGCAACTGTAAGTTTTTCAGAAAGACCCGTAAGAAAGTAGGGGTCTGTCTCAGAGAATCCCAGGCAGCCCCTGTGAAGTGGGGGAGGTGTCACATTACCCATCTGTCCTTCCCAGGCTTGCTGTGAGGATGTCACATCACGTTTGTCTGTCCCCCCCCAGAAGGCGGCCGTGATCGGGGGCCCGGTGCCGGCTCCCCAGCAGCACCAGACGGTGATTGCGGCGGGACAGAGCGCCCCTCAGACTGCTGTGCCCGCCCCCTCTGGCCCGGGGGCCTCCGTTATCTCCCAGGTCTGTAGGCTGAGCTTTTCACCACAGCTGTGATTAGATTTGACTTAAAACCCGTTCCCCTCCTCTTCCTGTGAATCCTTCCTTCTCTCTCCCCTCATCTGATTCCACTTCCGTCGCACCGTCTGGCCCCTGAGCCTGAAGACCTGTCCTGATGTTGGTCGTCACACGCTTTTCTTGCTCCCAGGAGATGCAGGAGAATGTGAAGAAGTGCAAGAATTTCCTGGCCACCCTGATCAAACTGGCGTCCCACAACTCACCCTCGCCGGAGACGTCCCGCAACGTGAAGGCTCTTGTCCAGGACCTCCTGGTGAGAGAGCTCCACCGGTGCCCCCATCTTCATCTCTGGTGTGGCCAGGGTCCCATAGTGGCACTTTATGCCTATATCTGTAGGGTTAGGGCGTTTCTGGACAGCAGGTGGCATCGTCTGCAGAGAAATATAGGGGGATAATGGGTGAAGGTGTTTTTTTATATTGTTCGTATAGTACAAGGCGTGAATTATTAAGCAGCAGAAATTAAGATTATCATTCCAGGCACTGTTACTTTTGGTTTTGGTATTCTGTAAGTTTTGTATGGTTGAGTTCACTTCCTCATCCTGCCTGTAGATGGCAGCAGACACCACTTTTTTGACACAATAACTTGCTGTCACACCGTGTTGAATTACTATGGCTTTTTTTTTTGGCTCCTGTCATGTGATAAAGCCCAATAATGGTGCACATCAGCTGAGAGAGGATTAGAAAGCCCACACTTTCTCACGATGTTTTGTAGTCTCTCGTAAGTTCAGATTAGCGCTGCAGGAAGAGGTTCCTCACCCAGCTCCTTGAACCCTTTGCAGGATGCCAAAATTGAGCCGGAGGAGTTTACGAATCGGCTGCAGTCGGAGCTGAAGTCGTCGCCGCAGCCGTACCTGGTTCCCTTCCTCAAGGTGTGTCCCCAAGCACATACAGCACTGTGCCCCTGAAACGATGGGACCACACATGACATGACACCTGACCTCACTCCCGGACTGAGCCCCAGAGTCCTCATGCCAGCCTCCATGATTGCCATGGGGGGGGGGGGGGGGGGGCGGTCTTCCAGTTCCATTCTAGCCATGATAATTCAGTAGGATTAACTTTAACTGTGCTGTCAATCACTGGCATATCCAGTGTCCCTTAAACTTAAAGCAGTTATTGGTAGTGCAGTTATTGGTAGTGATGACCAAATAAAGCTTCATGAACCGATTGCTGTATTTTCTGTTTTCTAACACCACTAGACTTGGTTCAAGAAGTTTCATTGGCCATCGCTAGTGATTGGCAGCTCTCATAGCACCGCCTACTGCGGTTCTCATTTACCCATTGATGGCCTGTTTGATGGCAGCCAGATGATTCGCCAGTCCTCCCTGACCTGCCCAGACCCCTGCGATGCTTCTTGGGTCTTCGCTCTGTACTCGTCTCATTTCTTCCGTCCTCCCCACTAATAGAAAAGCCTCCCAGCCCTGAGGCTGTCGCTGCTGAACAGCCAGCAGTCCCTGACGCAGCCCCCCCAGGCCGTCCCGCCCGGGGCTGTCCCCGTCTCTGCCGCCGCCCCCGGCACGATGCCCACCATCGTCGCCAGCCCCGCCATCAGGGTGCGGCATCCCAACAGCATGGCTGCCAGCGTTGCCACCGTCCCGCCTGGCGCTGTGCAAGCCAACGCGTCAGCCCTGGTATGTACCCCCACCCCCCAAGCCACACCTGGAAACGGCACACTTAAATGGCTCAAACGACTTTTGGTTTTATTACGAGATGGTCTTGAGGTTAGTGGGGAGATTTTACAGGGTTAGCCAATATACGCCCACAACGGGACAAGCTTGGCTTTGCAGGAGATGGGCCAGCAGAGGTCACGGGGGTCACCTGCCATTCATCGTGTACCAAAGATGCCGGAGATCTGGAGACAACGTACAGCCGCCTGACCTGTCCCAGCCTTGCCCAGCCAAGCACAGGGCATGTTCTGAGCTCTGCCTATGACATAGAGTTTAAATCTGGTTGCTTGATGCAGGAGCACCTGTAAATAGTGGAGACAAACCGTGTTTAAACGTCCCCTCTGACCTGCTCGGTTATCCAGCCTGATAAGCTGTACCATAGTCCTCAGCACATTGGAACACGATGCGAGTCGGGAGTGGTTATATATGCTGAATGTCCCCCACTGCCACCCCTTCCTGCATCTGTCTGTGCCTCACATGATCGCTTTTGTGTAAGTCTGTAAGGATGTGAGCATATAGATGGATGATCCTAGGTGAACTTTAAAGGTACAAAAGTGAATCCCGTCTTAGATGGTGATTAACCTGGAATTTTGGTGCAGAATACAGACGGATTGAGGATTGTAGTTTGCTAGGAGGGCCGACGCCTCGGATCTCACGGTTAGTGAGGAGGGCCGACGCCTCGGATCTCACGGTTAGTGAGGAGGGCCGACGCCTCGGATCTCACGGTTAGTGAGGAGGGCCGACGCCTCGGATCTCACGGTTAGTGAGGAGGGCCGACGCCTCGGATCTCACGGTTAGTGAGGAGGGCCGACGCCTCGGATCTCACGGTTAGTGAGGAGGGCCGACGCCTCGGATCTCACGGTTAGTGAGGAGGGCCGACGCCTCGGATCTCACGGTTAGTGAGGTGGGCCGACGCCTCGGATCTCACGGTTAGTGAGGAGGGCCGACGCCTCGGATCTCACGGTTAGTGAGGTGGGCCGACGCCTCGGATCTCACGGTTAGTGAGGTGGGCCGACGCCTCGGATCTCACGGTTAGTGAGGAGGGCCGACGCTTCGGATCTCACGGTTAGTGAGGAGGGCCGACGCCTCGGATCTCACGGTTAGTGAGGAGGGCCGAGCGCCTCGGATCTAAAGTAATTTGCATCCTTACACTCTGTCACTGGTTGTGCTGCTCTACACGACAAATGAACCACCCTCTGTTTTTTTGTTCCAGGGTATCAAGAGAGCAGGTGTTCAGGGCCCCCCAGTCAGGATGCCTGTGGTTATCACACAGGCCGTTCGAGCTCCAGGTACGGTTCTGTGTTCAGTGCTCACACACGCGCGGATTCTCACACGCGTGCACATGCGGCATCCCACCACAAAGTGACTCAGAAGCTCACAGCTGCTTGCATGTGTGGAGGAGATTTACCTTAATCGGCTGAATCACATGACACTGATATCGCGCCCCCCCCGAAAAGCCGGCCGTGCATGTGCGCAAATATAGCAGCATCTGCTTTAACTTCCGCTGGCCCGCTCTGCTCTGGGTTATCCGTAGGTGGCTACAAGTCCTCGACATGGACTGCAGCAAGTCTCTATAAATACCTCCTGCCTTTTGGCGAGAAACATGCCTGTTGAAATCAAGTTTAAATTCACTCTGGCTGTCTGTGTTGCCTTCCCGCAAACGTGTCTCGGGGCTCTGGGGACCTGCAGCCTCTTTGAGCCACAGCGATATTGACAGTGTGGAATGTTTCGTACACAAACCTGGGGAGAATTCCCCGCTGCAGTCTTTACAATCTGCTATATGTGTGTTTGTCTTTTTTTTAAATAACTCCACAGGGGACGGGCATTTAACACAAACGGTTAAAGGTATTCCTGTAGCAATGACAAGCTGTTTGACAGAAATGCTAATGTGATAATAATGTTTTTATTATTATTTTTTAAATTATTTTTTTGTATCACTCTCCTAGGTGCAATATTAAAGGGGCCAGCAATCCAGGCAAACAAAAGTGCTGTTGCCTTTGCTGTCCAAGGCTCAGCCAATCAGAAAAACAAGCTGAACGACCCTGGAGGCGGTTCTTTCAGGTATGCCACATGCAACAAGGGTCTATTCCTGGGGACTGGGGCATGGCATCCCACGTGTCACCAGCAGGGGGCAGCATTTCACAGAGATTAAATATGAGCCTGTATATGTCATGTGAAAGCAGTCGTTTTTTCTGTGTTCTTTAATTGCTACCAGTGATTCTTCTTGTGCCATGTAAGGCACAGTGTGAGGCTCTGAGTGCACACAGACGCATTATCGAGCCATCATAAGGTGAAGAGAGGCCAAATCCCCCATATCAGCAGTCCTTAGAAATCTTTATTTTGTGTCCAGATTCAGTTTGTATAAATGGTTCATATAAATCGAAAAAGTTTACTGTAATAAATGCTGCTATTTGTCACTTACTGCAGGTTAATGATAGGGAACTCATTACAGTTGGCTGCAATGAACTGCTGTCCCATTCGGGGGATGTATTATGGCCGTACTTGCAGTGCATTGTGGGATATGATCCAGATCGCTGTGATCCCACTGGGTTGGAGCAGCCATTAGGGCCATGGCTATTGGATGGTGGGTCCAGTGGACCTGGGGGGGCGGTGGCTAGAGGGGTGGGTCTTGTGGGGGTGGGGGATGGCTGGGGGGGTGTGTGGTTTGAGGTGTTGAGTAACATGCTGGTATGATCGGCTTCCTAGCGTCTGGGCGGGATCCGCACATCACGCTCCTGGTAATGGTCCATGCTCCCTGGGGGCTGAGTGATTGATAAACCCATACATCTTTAGCGACTTTGATAATTAAGCTGTCAGGACTGTTCGTCTTCCTCCCCAGGCCCCCCCTCCCAGTTATTTTAGTAATGAACGTAACCCCATCTGCTGTCTTTCGCTTTAAACACAAATGGAGCTTTTTTTTTTGTTCTTCCCATTAACGTTGAAGCGGGTTTAATTGCCCGAATCCCCTCGCGTCTCAGTGCCGATTGGATTTGGCGCCATGGTGGACTCACGGTCTCCGCCTTTGTGTGGCAATGCACAACCCCCCCTGAGGGGCCGCAAGCAGACCGCCCTTTAAAGCGGGACAGCAAACGCAAACATCCCGGGCCAAACCACTGTGCCCTTGGGGGGGGTGGTGCAGTGGCACTTTGGGGGGGGGTTGAGATCATGCCGCTGTTTATTTTTGCTTTCACGCACCGTTTGGCCACTAATTTCCCCCCTCCCGTGGATGCCGTAACCTGCTGTAAGTGTGCCGTATTCAGTAGTGGGCTGTGATGGCCGCTGTGTCCCCGTGCAGCACATCACATCCCTCTCGGGATGCGAGGTCACGTGATCACGTCCCCAGTTTGTAACGGTAAAAATAAGCAGAGCTCTGCTGGCCGCTTTCCAAAGACAAACGGCCTAGCGGATCACACCAGAAAAAGACTAGTCCCTGATTCCCAGTGAAGCTGTTAGGGTATATAACGCGTGACCATATTTACCCGAGGACCATGTCCTGCAGAATCAGTCGGACGCCGGTCCCGGATCAGCGTGGGGCCCCCCGGCTTGGGGGCCCGACACCCTCCGCATGGCCGCAGTCGTGTTTATGCCGCTGAGTAGAAACAGATGCTCTCCATAGAGCCGCCTCATCCACTCGCCCCATCAGCTGCGGATCCCAGGCTCAGCGTTTCCATCCCTCCCCATCTCAGTCATAACAGCGGTGTCCCAAAACCGCCCCCCACATTCCCGCTCGTTCGCTCAGGGGTAGGTCCTCCTCACTAACCAAAATCGCAAACAGGCTCCTAGTTTTTATTTTATTATTACACCTTCCAGCCTCACACAGGAATCAGGTTATAATTTATTTATTTGCTTTGCACACTTTCATCCAGAGACACTTGGAGAGCTTGACCCACTTTGTGCCGCTTGTTTACTCCTTTATTTTTTCAGTTCAGGTTCAGTTGCCTGTCCTGGGACTCGAAATGAAGACTTTAGGTTAGACTGAACCCTGAGGGTTTACCGTGCAGTTTTAACGCTAACCTCGGGTTTGGCTCTTATTGGGGTGTAAGCTCTGGTTTGGCCCTTTTTCTGGGGGGGGGGGGGTGGTTAACATGGCCTTTTCTTCCTCTGACTATCAATTCAAACCCCTTTGGGCTGAAACAGCCTGTCGTGTTTCCAGGAAGGACATTGGCTTTTTGAATGCTAAGAGGCTAATTAGCATTTAATATTAGTGTTTAGCTTTTTCTAGAAGTTTCCCTGGTATGTACACTTTTGTCTTTAGTGTGGCTGTTCCAGTAGCTCACAGGTTAAAACATAGCTGTGTAAAATTTTAAGCGCAAATGTATTTAAGCACTTTGAATGAAATGGGTTGTTATGAGAAATAATGTTTAAATAAGCAGAGTAGAGAACCGCATCACTGCATTGGTACGATGAAACGGTTTCCTTTGAGGTTCTTTGTTTTCCTGGATCAGACTCTGAAAAGGCGGCTGCACCTTTCTGAGGGAACCTTTAGCCCTGATAGTCGTTTGGTGTCAAACATCTCAATTTCGCTTTCTCCCTCTCGGTTCCCGATGTGATGTTTCTAACAGTAATGAAACGTGTATATTATACGTCTCGCCACGGGATGAATGAGATTACTGGGAACCGGGTTCTAATTTCATCGTGACGGAGAAGTCGGCGGGTCGCTCCAGCTTTATCTTGCGACGTGACGTTTCCTGAAATGGGGATCCCCCCCCCCACCCACGGCTTCACGGCCCACTTTTTTGCACTGCAGGGATGACGATGACATCAACGACGTGGCCTCCATGGCCGGGGTGAACCTGAACGAGGAGAGTGCCCGCATCCTGGCCACAAACTCGGACCTTGTGGGCACGCAGATCCGGTCCTGCAAGGACGAGGCCTTCTTGCCGCCGGGGATGCTGCACCGGCGCATCCTGGAGACTGGTACCTGACCCCCCCCCTCCCCCTCCCCCCCTCCCCCTCCGCCGGCCCGCTGGCCTCTTACTGCGTCGTGAGGCCTCACACATTAGTCACACATGCAGCACAGTTATTTAAGATGTTTGTGCACCAGCCTGGAGCAGCGTACTGGCCCAGTGTGTGGCGCCGTGGCCTCAGGCTCCCAGGTTTATGGGTCGAATTCTGCCCCCAGTTCTGTGTGGGTTTTCTGTGGGTTACTTACACGGTCCAGAACATAAGGTCGAAGTGAATTGGTGTCTCTGAATTGCTCTGTGTGTGTGTGTGTGTGTGTGTGTGTGTGTGTGTGTGTGTGTGTGTGTGTGTGTGTGTCCGTCCATCCATGGTATCGCTCTACCACGTGCCCTTTGTCTCTTGGGATACGCCTAGTTCTTACTCCGCTTGTCCACTTGTCCAATACAGTCGCATATATACATACTACATTATCCATGTACGCATACAGTCATGGTCTTCGAAGGCATTCAGCAGTGATATTCCAACAGACCTACTGGAAACACCTAGTAATGCAGTCAATTCCTTGCGCACATGCAGTTGACACAGCAACACACAAGAAGCCCACTAGACCCAAAACCTCAGCCTTCCTGACGAAATCTGACACAGGAACTGTGTGGACTAACAGCAGGCAAACAAGTGGGCTGTAAACTAGGAAGTTACCGTGCATTTGAACCTTTATACTACAAATGAAGTGTGAATTAGCATATAAAGGTTAAAATGCACAGTAATTTCCTGTCAAATCAGCACAAATGCATATAAAGTACGTAGGGACTAATGTGCAATACGCATTAATGGACTCCTTTGATAGGGAAAGTGAAGACAAGAAAAGAACTAAACATTTTGGTAAACTTATTTTACAAATATATATATAAAAAAAAAAAAAGAAATATGTAAATCTTTCACGTGGAATGAATAAATATAAAAAGTGATGCTGCTGACCATCTGCATTCTCTTCACTTATGTTAAAACAAGCCCACAAATGACATGATGGGTAAATTTCACTTAAATTACTGACATTTCAAGCCAGATAGCGTGACTGTGACCCCGCCTCCTGACATCACACACTCCCAGCTTTGGCCCAGCACTCTTTCACGGCCAGATAAATGAGTTCCGGCACGGCTCTTGTGTTTGGTGTGAATAAAGTGCCCGGGCTGGAATTCAGGCTTGGCCCTGGTGTAAGAGGGCTGCCGGACAGCGGCCGCTTTCAGCACCATAATGTGCTGCCACATTGCAAAAAATATTCAGGGATGGTTGGAGGGACATGAAAAAGTGTTCAAGTTGTTGACTTGGCTTCCGAACTCCCCAGATCTCAATCTGATCCAGTATCTGGGATGTTTTGGACAAATGTGATTAAATATGAAAATTGCAGATGTAAATATAATACAAATCAATTCACATACTAGAGCACAAACATAAAAATACACTATAAAGAATGTTATTTAGTACTTTGTTAATCAGATAAAAGTAGCCAAGTTAGTGGTGCAATACAATAGCAAATAAAACGGTAAATAGGCTTGTTTTTGTTTTTTTTTAAGCGATGTCGCCTTATCTGTGATATGAATTGTGGTGGTAATATGAAAATAAATGATGAACATAATAAACATTGTGGCTATAACTTTGTAAAATGAGGCGGACAATGAATCCCTTAAGCGCGAGAAGGTCCAAAAGCTGTGGGGAGGTGAAAGGAGAAGCCTGTAGGGGGGGTTGGGGGGGTGCGTAGATGATTGAAATGGCACGTAGAGGACTGAAGTGTGTTCGTCCTGCTTTTGGGCCACTCTCAAACGAAAAAGACACTCGGGTAACTGAAAACGCCATTTGGAAGGAGAAAATCTCTCCCAGTTTGGATAAATGCGGGTTCAGATCGGAACATTGTGAAACGTAGAGACGGGTGTATATTTACATGCAGGAAGTCGCAGCGGTGAAAAGGTTTGTGAATTTTAACGCCGGCAGTTCATCGCGCGCATGGTGACGGAAGGCTTTCTTGAGCTTGCTGTGTTTGTGGTGTTGGATGCAGTGTCTTCTGGTTCACTTCTGGCACACAGCTCTGTCCCGCTTCCTGTGTTTTATAACCAGGGATTTTGGTTACAAGTCTATTTTTTTCACTTATCAATTATTTGACAGTTTAATGGAGACAAATTTGTCTAAGTGTGATGTATATACATCGCTGTTGGTAGAAGTACGGCATTCTGTTGGTGTCAGATGCTTTTAGAGTCATTCTGGCTTGAATGTGTCCACCTTCACTATATGTAAATTGAACTGTAATTTGAAAAATCTCTTTCCCCTCTTGATTAGGTATTCTTGGCATACAAACGAGAGCCTGAGGTTATGTGCTTTTGTTTTGCGTCTTCGTTTGGTTGTTATCCTGTCGCCTGGGGCGGCCGCATGTTTAAAAATGTAAATCTGACTTGCGGGGGTTTTCCACAAGTCTCCCATGGTGTGGCTTGTTGGTAACCGCGAGGCTGGGCGCCCCCTACTGGTTGACATTTCTGCCAGCTTGGTTCTGCCAGACACATCAAATGGCCAGAGTCTGATCAGGGCACAGTTGGGTGCAGTGGTGCATTGGACGTGAGTCCAGTTAATGTCGTGTGCACTATTTACACGCTCATATACATGAATATCTATTGAGTTATGACCTGCCCTCCGTTGTTACCCTATTTGGAATGACCTCTGAATCAAACTTTGGGTCTCCTCCTTTCCAAATGTCGGCCATACCACCTAGAAGGGGTGTAAAGCAACTTCCCTTGATACAAATTCTGTGTCTTCTGCCTTTTTGGTGCAAAATCGCCTAAAATCTGTATTTTAGAGGATAAACAGCCAGAGAATAATTAAATCTAATCAGCCAATCAAGCCGGCACACACGCAGCCCCCACAGGAATTAAGCTTAACCCCCCCCCGTGCCCTTTAAAGTGGGTTGTGCCATCCTGAGGAACCCGTCCTGTTTCTCTCTGAAAGATGGCTGAACGCTTTCCCTCCTTGGTGCCCCCTGGCAGAGGATAGCGACATGCCGTGGCAGACCGGACCGCCTGTCCGCCGCAGCATTGGCCCCCATGGCTGTGCTTTCTGTGGGATTTGTGTTGGTTTTCCTTTGGCGGGGGGGGGGGGCGGCTATCAGCCCAGAAGGTCTCATCGCTATTAGCATTCGTAACCCTAACCCTTTTATCGTTACTTAACTTATGAATGAATCTGTGTTTTAGTGTGTTGCCCCCACCTTCCTTCCTTCTCTGGCATTTCAGCGTTGCCCTTTTGAGCTGTTAACAAGAACAAGATGGTATACAGGGCTTGCTTTAAATAACCAGCGTGTTTTACTTAAAACACTGCCAGAAACACAATTATGTTAATGCAAAATTTAAAAGGAAATTCAGAACGTAACCTGCCCAATTTCGGACTCCGCAGCGTAACTCAAACTGTGAATCGCTTTAAGGGAACTTAATTATCCTTTAAATTGTGCTCTGGCCAAACTGGCTCATGCCTCACGAGGAACTCTCACTGCTTTCATATTTACCTTTTAAATCTGAAAAGCAGGGTTCGAGGATGTCGGCTGGCTACTACAGCTCTGCCGGCTGTGTGAAATTCCTCGGAGTCTCACTCTGTCGCCGTGGCAGCGCCAGAAACTGCAAACTTCTGCTCCCAGCAAGCCGGCATAGATTAGGCAAAAAAAAGTAGGCAAAAGGTATCAGGATATTGTAGTTCATCTGGTCAAAAGCCAAAGCTCGTCAACGCAGGTCATTGTCCGTGCCCATGATTCCAGTGGTAGGAAGGGGCGCGATTTTCAGATTCAGAATCAGAATCCTCCTTAATGACCCACAGGACTTTGCTTTCAGTACAGTAGGCTGCTAGGAAAGCTAAAATCAACCTTGTCCTTGTCATGAAACATAGTTAGATGGCAACATCACGTTAAAACGATCAGCATGCCAGAAAGAAAAACCAGTGACTAGCACAACAGACATTGTTCACAGATACCACAAGCCAAAACTCACAGGCAATATTTACCTGATTGTCACAGGAGCTTTCAGTGCAGATGTAACCTCTGTTATGGTGGTCACAAGGGACACTCCACTTTTACACGCTGAATATTGACAGGAATCATTGCAAGTCTGTGATCGGTATTTTTTTGGTTTGCATTAATTGAATGGACCATCTCATAGTATTTAACTATTTCATACAGACGTTGTATAATTTCCTGATTACCGTAAAGCCTGAATATCACTGGGTTTCTGACTTGATTGCAGCAAAGAAATTTGGGGTGACCGAGGTGCCAGCGGAGGCCGTCAGCTTCATCTCTCACGCCACGCAGGCCAGGCTGCGGACGATGCTGGAGAGGATGTCTGCCATCGCACAGCACCGGATGGAGACGTGTAAGGTAAGGGCTGTGGCTGTGGGCCTCGCCAGCGCCCCTAGTGGTGGCCAGGACCCCTGCTGGTGGCTGTGGACCTCGCCGGCGCCCCTGCTGGTGGCTGTGGGCCTCGCCGGCGCCCCTAGTGGTGGCCAGGACCCCTGCTGGTGGCTGTGGGCCTCGCCGGCGCCCCTGCTGGTGGCTGTGTAGCTCTGTCATTCCCAGAAAGCATAATATTAAATATGACTCCCCCTTTACACTACACCTCCCTTTCAGTGTAGAGTTTTTCTCTAAGAGTCACAGGCCAACTTGGCTTTGAAATTATTTATTTCTGGCTGATTTAATGCTGACTGGGGCGTTTAAGGACCAATCCTAAGTTTGTGTTTGATCGGAGATACTTGCAGAATCTTTGACTCGTTGTGCAGCATTTTTCAGTTTTAACATTTTTTAAAAAAAACTGAATACGGCGATAAATAATACATGAATTTTTGTCTTGCGTCTTTAGGAATAACCATAATATTGTAATGCTGTTCCCGTTTGACTCGTGGAGGGTTGTTATAATAAAGTATTCCTGTTTTTTTTTTTTTTTTTTTCTTTTGGTTTCTAAATGAGAAATTTAATCTGTATCAAGTCACACTGTTGACATCAGCGAAACACACAAGCTGATCGAGAAACCGCAAGATAACAGGCTGTGGCCTTCAAACAGGCGGGGGAGGCAGCTGGGGGTGATGCTGGGGGGGGTTATGGTTACAGCACTGTGCTTGGAACAGGAGAACAAAGGCGGGGTTGCGGTGTGTGGGGCGGGGGTTACTGGAAAAACAAGCTCACAAACAAACAATTAGGGGCTAACCATGAGTCAGACCTTCATCAGATGAAGTTGAACCCGAGAGGGGGGTGGGGGGCGAGCAGGGGGGGTGGCTCACACTCAGCGACCGGCCTCCTCTCTCCACAGGATGAAGAGCATCACGAGCAGTCGACGGACGTGCGGTCGCAGCTCCGCTTCTTCGAGCAGCTGGAGAGGCTGGAGAAGCAGCGGAAGGACGAGCAGGAGCGAGAGATCCTGTTAAAGGCCGCCAAGGTACGGCCCGTCTTGGCTTCTGGCCCTAAGACGTCATCGCTCCCCGCGTGCCAGCGCCGCGCAGGTCCGATAACCGCACCCTGTGCCGGGCTGCCCTCCTGCCGGGCCGATTCCCGACCCGCCCCCCCAAAGCGGCAGTTAGCCTTCTCCCGCACGATCGCCCGTGTATCCCCACGGTATCATGCACCGACACATCGCTGTTGACCTCGGAGGTATACTTTTCCAAGGCCCGTTTCCCAAAACTCAGAAGGAAGTTGAGCACTTAACTCCTCATTAATTACCGTAACTAGGAGGAAATCTCAAAGCCCTTGGTTTCCATTTCAGGAGGCCATTTGATTAAGGAAGCCCTTCAAGACCACAAATGACTTAAATATTTCACCGTAATCATGGGATGCCCGCAGGAGCTCGAGGCAGCCTTTTTGGGGGGCCACTGGTGGGGTTTGTGGGTTAGTGTGTGCCTGATGAACAGACGTCAGGTCCGAGGAGCAATGTCTGACCGCATTTACCCTACAGACATTTTGTGCATCTTTTCACGTAGGACAGATGATCTGGGCGGATGGGATTTTCTCCCAGTCGGGTAAATCCACCCACCTCATTTTTTTAAAACTGGTTACTGTTGGGTTATACTGATGGTAACTGGTGTGTGGTCATCCCATCCACCAAGGGGTTTAAAGAGGCGTTTCTCCTAGAATTTCTTCACGCCATAAGGAGGCGCAGCAGAGATGGAAAAGAAGGTCACAGACACCTATTACCCAGAAACCCCTGATCCGTTAGAGGCACCCCTTTTTAAATTGCTGTAGATGTTTTCAGCTGAAACCTCTTGCCTACAGATACTGCTCTTTTACACCGGGAAGTACGGCATTGTTACTGAGGGATTTACATGTCTGGGCCCTGGGTTATCAGAGACGCGAATCTAAGGCTGCACATTCCTGAAGGGCTGTTCCGTACCTTGAGCTTAATGCCAGGCTGCCTCCACAACGGCGTGAGTTGTGCATTTTGATGCCCGCTAGTAGTCCTCTAGGTGTGACGCCCCCCAGGCAGGAGGGCACAGCTGTCTGATGCACCCAACAGGGGCGGCTCTGAGCTGAGGCCCCTCACTGCAGATGGATGGCGGTGTCTAGATGGGTTCTCCAACGCTGGAGACTGAGTGCTCCACCTTAGAGCCGCACTTCATTTCAAAGCTCCACCTAATTTGTTTCACAGAAGAATATAAACTTTTCAAGGGTACTGTGTGTTTTTTCTCTCCTTTCAATGTCACCTTGCTTGGATCGGGGGGGGACTGCAGACAGGGATGTGGAAGTGCCTGCAGAGGTTATTGATGTGGCCTGCAGATTTCTGCGGCAGTGTAATTACTAGTGGGAGACTAGCTAACGTTATTACATCAGCGTCATGTAGACACATACGACTTTAAAGCGCAACAGTCAAGATGTTGTAGAAACGCGAACATATCTAGAGGCGCGACACAAACAAGAAACGGGTCAGAAATCAGACCATGTTAAGCACAACGTAAAAGTTTTTGCATAAACATTTTTATGAAACATTGCATTACAAGGGCTCTAGAATACTCTGATTGTTAGGAAAACCGAATGATGTCGGTTGCTGACCCTGCCAATGCTCACATGCGTGTTGCGTGTCTGTGATGACGTGGCGCGAGCTTCTTGCACATGAAGCCCGGCTCGGCAGCTCACACGGCTCCAGAGAACGCAGGCTATTTGATGAAGTCATTTGATTAAAATCTCCTTCACGTGGCATCGTAATGGCTGTGTGTGGAGTAGATTGCCAGGGCAGGTGCCCGGGGGCCGCGTCTCGCCGGCCGATGAATCTAAGCATCCCGTCCTTGACATCTTGTGTTCCGATTTCCCGTCTCCACTTGCCGCAACAGATGCGGAGGCTTTTAAAACCAGCTGCTAACCTGAGTCCCCCCCCCCCCCTCCCCCCCATGCAGAGTCGCTCCAGGCAAGAAGACCCAGAACAAGCCCGCCTGAAACAGAAAGCTAAGGAGGTAAGCTGTGCAGCGATCATTACCCCTGACATTTTGAGAGACCACCGTATCCATTTTTCATGCCTTGCTACATGTGTGATGCCATTTAGAGTCCGGGCTTTTTGGGAGCTGTTTGTTCCACACCGTGTCTGTTCTTTGAGTCATTCGTGGTAATGCCTTCCTTTTCCTGATTCTTCTGCGCTCAATAGTAGGGGGCACTATTAATTTCACTTTTAAACTGTTGAACGGGAAAATCGGTGTCGAGCTGAAGGTGCTCTGTGTGCCCTTTCCGGGAAATGTTCAGATTCATTCTTCTTATAAAGGCTATTGTAGCTTTTTTGACCAGGCAGCTGACAGGTATGGGAGAGGTAGAGTTCAGAGCGGCGCGTTTAGGTAGAGAAATGTAGGAACTATCACGCGGCAGAAAGGAAGTCGGCTGTTTCCTCCTCGGAAACCGTGCAGCTTCACATGTCTCAGCCTGTCAGATGCTGTGCTTGTGGACTCCAGTGTGTGCAGTTGTGTTTTTGATGAAAATGGGGAAATTTGAGAGCCGTGAGGATTAGCCTGGTTTATTTGCTCCCGTGCAGCACCTGTGGGGGGGGGTCAGCCGCTGCCTGGTGGCAAAATTGGTGGAGCTTCTCTTGCTTGAGACCTGAACTCTAGTGTGACTGTGTTTGGAAAGTATCCGGCTGGAGAACGGCCTTGTGGGAACATCCCTGATCTTGCTACTGCATAATGACCGTATCAGTCCCTTGTTTTCATATTTCCTTTTATCATCTTGTGATTCCCGACTTCAGATGGTGTGGTTGTCCATTTATACAGGTGAACGTATTTACAGAACCAGCTTTTATCAAAGGTAGTGGAAGGGGGCCAGACACGGCTCTTAAACCTTTAACATTTTGGTCACAAAGAGTATTTGGTCACGATCCCTTAGCCGCTGCACCCTCTGTTGCCTTAGGCTAAGCGTGTTAGCCAGCTTCCCGGGTGGTGTTAAGGGACTTTGGCTTTATTTTATGTCCTCAGTCTTTTTGTGGCCTTGCTGCTGTCCAGGTCATAGCTGGGGGTGTGTGTGTGTGTGTGTGGGGGGGGGGGGGGCTTCCACCCTGGCTGGCTTTGGTCATGGGCGTCCAAATTCTCGTCAGGGCAACAAGCCATTAGCAGCTTTCTAAACCACTGGGTAAGAGTCAGTCCCCCTCCCCAACCGCCTCCCTCCCCCCACCCCGAGAACTGCCACCCCCACTCATTTGTAAAATGAAATTAGGAGAGCTGTTGTGTATTAGAATGACTGGTGCTGTGGACTTGAAGCCAGACAGTGATATAGTTAGGAAGCTGATGTCTGGGGGGGGGGGGGGGGCGGCATCTTGTGGCTTGGGGGCTTGACTGAGGCATGCAGGTGATCTGAGGCCCTGCTGAAGCACCTCTCATCTTTTCTTCCAGCACTAATGCCCCCCCCCTCCCAAAAAAAAAATGTAGCCTGATCTGATTGGGTGCCTAGTCCTTTGTACACTGGTCAGGTTGGATATCTTCGAGAGGTAGAGCCCCCCCCTCCCCCATCGGCTCTGGTCTCAGACGCCATCGACACTTTTGGAGCTCAGAACAGAAGCTTTTCAGCAGTGTGTCAGGCGAGGCGTCGTACAAGCGTTTTGACCGCGCCCATCGCTACGCACCCTGCAGTTTGCCCCCCCCCCCCCCAGGCTCTTGCCCATCGTCAGGGGGCAGGGCTGTCTGGAGTCTGCCCGCAAGGTACCCCTTAGTGCTCCCTGACTGTGACGCATGGCACACACCCAGGGGTGTGGCTGCCGACAACCTGGGGTGTGTCTGTGTGTGTGTGTGTGTGTGTGTGTGTGTGTGTGACTGTGTGAGAGGGAGGGAGGGAGAGAGACTGTGTGTGTGTGTGTGTGTCGGTGTGGGGGGGGTGGTGGTTTGTATTTACCGCAGGTAAAACCTGTTCCTTTTTATCATGTGGACACATTTTTCAGGTCCCCACAATAAAAACCTCAGTTTTATAAAAATCTGTAACTGCACTATAAAAACTAAAAAGTTTGCCCTGTGCTTTTTGGAAGTGCAGTGCAGACAAAGGCAGTTTGTCCTGCGCTTTTTGGAAGTGCAGTGGAACCCTGCAAGTAAACCCTAAAAACAGAGGACTGGCAAGCAGCAGTTTCGGGAGGCAAATTTATTCCCACCAAAGCCTTGTTCTTCATGTATCCCCAGGATTCCACAGCAGATGCTGAAAAATGATCGTCGTCTGATGTGCTACAACCACGTTGTGGAGAATCCTGTGATGTATAGGATTGTGGCATGGAAAGGTTGATTTGGGCAGCTTTGACATTCGTACTCCGCACGGCTTCCGTAGCGAATCGTGGCCGATGATGTAAGCAAGCCATATCTTCACAGACCCGTTCCTGACTCTCTGACTAAAGCGCGTGTAATGCAGTTACTTTCAGATGTGAATGGAATCATTAGATGATGGCAAAAATGCATTCTGTGTCGATATTGGGTCCATGTTAGCATGTGACAGTGTCTCAAGGTTAATTAAAGATAAACTGCCAAATATGAGACAACTTGCTTGCGAAGTCTCTGCCGGTCTTTTATAGAAAAGCCGTTCTGGAATCCCCGGGGACTGTCCGCAATTCAGTTTACAGTCTGCTTTTCGGGAAGTTGGTCTAACCATTGAAGGGAGGTCAGTCTGCCCTGGACTGTCATGCGGATCCGATCCACCTGGCATGATCTGACCCTGAAGACACTGCTAGAACTTTTCTCTTTATCGGGGAGATTCCATTTTTTCCGAGGAGACACACAGTTGTGAAGGCAGAGTCAAACGGTCCCTGGAATAACTGGGGGTTAGAGGCCTTGCTCAGGGGCTAACAGTGACATCACATTGCCGCTTTGTCTTGGATTCAAACGAATGACCTTCAAATTATGACTCCCCCTGTATTGATGCAACCCCCCCCCACAAGCTCCCCGAGGTTCTGATATTACTTTTGATATCACTTTTTTATCCTGTATTGATACGTCCCTGCACTGATAATCTCAAATGACACTCATAATAATTTCCTTTAATTATCATTTAAAGGTTTTCAGATGGTTTTGTTCGAGGTGCTTTCTGTGCCCGCTTCCAGCTCACCGCCGTGCCTTCCTCTACATCACGCTCTGGGAGGCCACCCCTATGCAGAATGCATTACGGAGCAGGCAGAGTGCTTGAGGGATGGAGCTTGTACAATCAGACTTTCAATTTATTTCTACATGTGTACTAGGGATTGTTTCATTTCGCGACACGGATTCGTACAAATAGGTAAATAAGGGCTGTATTTGTGATGTCTGATCATTTCCATGTCATGTTTCTTATTTTCACTGATCACGATTAAAATAAGGATACACTCATCAGCGGGATGTCCTTGGGGACTGATGCGGGGCAACAGTTATTGGCCCTATACGCCCCCCCCAAAACAACACTGAATATCAGAGGAGCGTGAAAGTCAGACTCAAAGTCTCTCATTATCAGCTTCAGATATATGATGCGTGGAGTCATACACTGAGGTGAAATGTCACTGTCGTTGGTCATAGTGCAGATGAGAAATAATGAATGGAATACAAATGGTGAGACGTATAAATATAATGCAAACATGCCATTTTAAGACATGGACAATGACAGAGAGAGACTGTTAACCACCCACAGCCGGTGCATGTTTTTGCTCCCTGCCAGCTTCCGGAGCGAAAACGTGGGCTGTGTGTGGTTCCCCGAGGATTGTGGAACACTGGTCTAGAGGATCGGTTAGAATGTCGGGAGACGGGGGGGCTGGGGGCTGGGGGGGGGGGTGCATCACTGAGAGAGAGGTGCAGCCAGGCGTCGCTGGGCGACCCGCTCCGCCTGCAGAAAGGTGACGGGAGGGGCTCTGAGAGACGCGTCGTCATGGCCGCCCTCTGCGCAGCCTGGCCAGCTCCGCTCGCATGTTTCCCATTTCATCGTCGTGTTCGCTAATTAGAGAATGCCGGCATGATTCACCTCGTTAATTAGAAGGCCTTGCACACCGAGAGCCCCCCAGGCAATGTGGGGGGTGGAGTGGGGGAGAGCCCCGGCCCCAGCAGCTGCGAAGCAGCTCTGCTCTCTGCTGCGGGGGCGGGTGAATCCTGGAGGTGCCCCCCCCCCCCCCCCGGCAGTAGCACCGCATGGGTCGCATGACGTCACGTTCCTGAGCCACGGCAAACCCAGGTGTCGAGCAGAGCACACGGGAGTAACACGGACGCATCTCTCCATCTCATCTCCTTTCTATGACCTTTTCTCACCTTGTCAAGCTCATTATCCCCGAGCTTCACACAGGGAATCATTTTTGCAACGTCCTTTCGTGATGGGAATTAAAACCTGCCATGATGTAAGCAATGGTGTAGTAGACAATTTAATATTGCGGGGGCACAACTTAATTTAAATACAAAGGTCTGTTTATTGGGGGAATCAGTGAAAGCTGCTTCCTTCACTCCTTAATGTAATTTCGCTCCTTGGAAACTAAATGTGATAATTGGCTTTATATAGATACATCTGCCTAAAATGTGAAACGGGGTGTCTGATTTTCTCAGGCTGGCTGGCGCTTGATTCAGATGGAGTGGCCCCCCCCAGCCTGCGGGAAAGCTGGCTCGCACCCCTGTGTTTCCTTAAAAGATCAGCAGCGTGGCGCGTTTAGAGTGGGGGGGGATATGGCGAACGCACGAGGGGGCATTGTGTCTTTAATGGGAAATCTCCTGTCAGCCTCGGGAATAAAGGCATTACAGAGCTTGTTTAAGTTCCTTACCTAAACCAAGTCTCAAAAGGCCCCGGAAAAGTAGGGGGTTGAGAGGGGGGGGCTTGAGGAGGCAATTTGTAGGGACTTATCCCCAGAGAGAAGCTGGGGCTGTCTGCTTGTTTGGGCTAACGGCTGGTCCATTGAAGCCCCCCCCCCCAGGAGGCTGATACCGGGGGAGGGTCAGCGACGGCAGGCCTGCCTCTTTCTTGTTCTCTTTGTTTATGCAGGGCGCCCCCTACTGGGGTCTGTGGCACCAGGGGCTGGTGCAGGTCAGCACAAAGGACATCTGTGTGTTAAAGCCTGAGGCGTAACTCGGAGGCCTGGAGATCGGGGGGGGGGAGGGAGAGTCTTTCAGACAAAAAGAAAACAGCAGGTATGGCCCCCCCCTCCTCCCCCATACACGCGACACATCTGATCTCGAGCCAGCCATGCTGGCTCCATTTCAGTATGGGGTTTGGGGGGGGGCTGGGTAGTGGGGTGTGCGTTTCTCAGCAGTAAGGCTCCCCCTGCCGTCCCGAGGCTCCCCCTGCCGTCCCGAGGCTCTCTCCGCCGTTTCTCTTTGCCTCCTCATGGCAGGATCATTTTGCTGGCATCGATAATCTCTAGAACGAAGGGAATTATCCAAAGTTTGGGTCCTTCAGTTGTCCATATATATATATATTCAAATAATATTCAATAAGCAGCCCCTCACTGCCTGGTTCACCTGTCCACAGCCGCGCTTTGCTTTCGGTTATCATTTTCAGTTTTGTTTTTTTTATTTCCTGTTTATGTCCTGAGCCGAATTGATTTTCTATAATTTGTTTTTTCCCTTTCTGTCTGGCTCAGTGTTGTTGTTAAGGTGTAGCCCCCCACCCCGGTCCCACACTCTTTCCCTTTCGCCTGTTGTCTGACGTATCACCCAACATGACCTCATACCTTACAGGCACCTCGCAGGTTAGTGTTGATTACAGAGTTGAGTCACTTTACCCGTTTATGTCAGTGTTGGGCCCTTGGGGCGAGACCCTTAACCCCCATTGCTCCAGGGGTGCTGCTTGGGCCGGCTCCCTGAACCCCCCACCTCCCCCCCCCCCAGCACTTTCTCTCATGTGTTTCTCTATCCCTTATGGAGAACAATATGTCTATGCAGAAACTACCCAGTGTCCCCGTGGCGATGAATGAAGCACCTCTACGCTATTTGATCTCTCTGGTTTGTTACCACCTTCCCCTGAGTCATCGCTCCTTTCATCAGGCCTCCTTCCTGGGTTATACCGGTGTCTCTGGCTCACGGTGACACTTCTTATTGTCTGTAGGAGAGTCTCCACGTTGGCTTGTCCCGTCGGGCTCCTGGGACCCCGTGACCAGTGCTGTCGGATGTGCTCCCTTCTTCGGGCCCCTCCTTACCTTAGGGGCATCTTGTCCCTGTCCTTATGGCTTTGCTGCTTTCTGAAGACGAGCAGCTACTCGACTATAGCAGATGTCTGCTGCAGCAAGTTGTTGCCGGAAGCTTAGAAGACCTTTTAAATATATATTTCCATGCTAGGAAAGTGTATTTCCCCCAAAAATGTATGCCGTTCATTGTGCTATATGCGTGAGAAAAGGCCTCCTCAGTTTGAACTTTTATAAACATGGTCGGGTATGAAATGGGCAGTGCCACTGCTGTCAGGCCACTGCAGCACTGGAGCCGCCATCTTTATATGCTCTGGAAAAGACATTGAATAGACTGAGGCTGCAACAACAAGTCTTGCGGAGGATAATCTTCCTGAATGGCATCACACTGTAACAACAGCAAATGCGGGTAACACTGAGCACCTTCTGCATAACGTAAATAACGGTGTGGAATAATGAACACAAAGCAAATGGAACAAGGTGCTAAAGATCAGCCCGGTCACTGCATTTTTTCCAGTGTGTTTTTCTTTTATGTTAACATTATTGCTTTTTTTTTTTTTTTATAATGCAAAGCAGGTTACTCCCATTGGCCTATGAGACACACTTGTCGCACACAAACAACGAATCGTGTGGCTGCAGCTGAAAGCATGTAGCATGCAGGGTCAGGAGGTTCACTTACCGTGTGGAAAGGCACTGCAGTGGCCGAGACGCATGGTCTGAGTCGTGTGAACAGAGTGTGATTTTTGGTGCCAGAAGTGATCGCTCTGCCATCACTAGGCACCTTCCTTGGATTTTCACACTGTACAGTGTCTAGATTTCGTGATGAATAAAAAACATCTATGCTGGAACCACCATGTGGATGAGCGGAGGTCAGATTTATCTGAGCTAACATGAAGGCCATTAGTGCACAATAACGGCTCAGTACAACAGTGGTCTACAGTGGTGTGTAGAAAGGCTAAATGCACGGCCTGCCAACCAGGGAAGTGGTTCTGGGGGCAAAGTCGGCGCCACCCAGTACTCACCCAGTACTAGCTAGATGTACCTAAGTATTTGGAAAGCAGAATTGCTTGCGCAGGCGGGATGAAGACTAAAGTGCGGGAATGCCATTAACTGTGACATTCGTCAAAAACATTTCGGAATGAGAAGGAAAATGATTTGATTTTAACTGCTTTGGTAGAAGGAGTATGAATATTAATGGAGTTTATTGACCTTGTATGCGAAATGTTTTGCTGTTAGTCACTGTTAGTTTGTGGTGTTTTATTGTTGCATAGGAGGATGTCTGTATTAGGGAGGAGCAGTTGTCACTCTTTCCAGTGATGGATCTTGGCGTGACCCTGGTCTGGCTTTGCTCCTCTCAGATGCAGCAACAGGAACTGGCACAGATGAGGCAGCGGGACGCCAATCTGACAGCGCTGGCAGCCATCGGACCGCGGAAGAAGCGCAAGCTGGACTCGCCTGGGGCTGTGGCGTCAGGGGCAGAGGTAAGGGGGCGCCCTGCCAGGGGCGGGGCTTACGGAGAGGGTGTGTCAGGGGCGGGGCTTATGGAGAGGGTGTGTCAGGGGCGGGGCTCACGGAGAGGGTGTGTCAGGGGCGGGGCTCACACAGAGGGTGTGTCAGGGGCGGGGCTCACACAGAGGGTGTGTCAGGGGTGGGGCTGACACAGAGGGTGTGTCAGGCAGGGTTTACGGAGAGGGTGTGTCAGGGGCGGGGCTCACACAGAGGGTGTGTCAGGGGCGGGGCTCACACAGAGGGTGTGTCAGGGGCGGGGCTGACACAGAGGGTGTGTCAGGGGTGGGGCTGACACAGAGGGTGTGTCAGGCAGGGTTTACGGAGAGGGTGTGTCAGGGGTGGGGCTGACACAGAGGGTGTGTCGGAGGCGCTCACACAGAGGGTGTGTCGGGGGCGGGGCTCACACAGAGTGTGTGTCGGGGGCGGGGCTAATGGGAAATGGCTGTTGGGGCTTATAGGGATTGCGTGTCCGGGGTGCGGCTAACAGGGAGGGTATGTTAGGGGCAGGGCGTTTTGGGGTCTCAGACTAGGGGTTATAGGGGCAGCGTGTCAGGGTGTATGGGTAGGGTGTGTCAGGGGTGGGGCTTATAAGGAGGGTGTGTCAGCTTGGGGCTAATGGGAAAGGGCTGTTGGGTTGGTACTTATGGGAAGGTTAGTCAGGGGGAGGAGCTTAGAGGGAAGGGAGGGCATTTCATGGATAAATAAGTTCAAATGAATGTGCTCTGTTGAATACCAGCTGTAGTAAATATGTACTTTTCCACTGGTGGGGGTGTAATGTCAGTCACACAGGTCACTGCTCGGGGAAAGAAACTGCTTTCATGGGTGGTCCTTAAGGACAGAGGCGTGGGGGGGGGCAGTCAGGGATCAAGGTAAGGTTGTGTAGTGACCATTGTTCAGCATCCAGCCTTGTCTGTCTCTGCTTCCAGAACATTGAGACTCAGAGAAATCAGTCACAGTCTAGCACCCTGAGGATGATCGATGGCATTTGGATATCATCGGCGTGTCGTTCGAAGCTGGTTACGATAGCAAAGCTCATTAGCTGCTGTCTGTTAACACTGGGAACCACTTTGCAAACCAGCGGCCATGGCGGTAGCTTGTCTCCATCCACTCGCATGACGCTGCTTAAAACCTTCCGTGATCATGGAGCTCTTTGGGTTCCCGAGCATGAAAATATCGCTCGGCTTGAGCCGCGCCGACCGCGTGGCGACTCCGAGCGATGCAGTTCCCCCAGCTCGCAGAGCCCCATTTCGCGGTCACACTGGCCGCGTGCCTGTCGGCTGAACCTGCTCCCAGTCAAAGGAAGCTGTGGAGTCATTACACTTCACTGTCACGGCACTGCCTCCACCTGGGGGCGCTATGCAAATGAGCATGTACGCCAGGCCATTATTCCTCCCACACTGTGAGCTGTTGATTTTTCTTCCTGTCCTCATGGAATGCTGGGATAGGAGGTGAGGCAGGAAGCGGGGGTGTGACTGATCTCTGTAAAGCGACCCTTTGTAGAACCCGGCACCACGACTCCCCCTTCCACTGTCTGGGCTTCTCTGGGCAGTGCTAATAGGAGGCTTGGTCACGTGACCCATTAGGGGCAGGCTAAACGCCATTCAAATCTGCCCTTTCAGTGTTCCTGCCACCAAAAATATAGGTCATCTTCTTTGAAAAGCCCTATTCCGCATCACGTACACCCTGATCTAGACAGTATGCAGATTTCTGCTACTCCAGCCTTAATCTGTGCCCAGCCCCCACTTACCCATTACACACACATGTAATAAATATGAGTATTGTTTACCCGCCCACCCCCAACTCCAGGTCCATGTTGCAGGTTAAAAGGCACAACGGCCAGCAGCCTGAGCCTTTCGTGAGGGTGGACTCTGTAAAGGGGTCCCAAGATGGCGGCTGCCGCTGCTGTGGTCCATAAGCCCTGTCAGCCTTTTTTACGCTGTGATGGACGGCACCTGTTGAAACTGGTTCTTAAACCTTTTTGAAAGCCGTATGCTCAGCAGCGGCAGACCGCCGGGGCCTGGACTGACGAGGGGCCGGGGGCTTGCCGAGACGCGCCCCAGCACTGAGCTCGCCTGCAGTGACCAACTAAGGGGGGTGGGGGTTGAAAGTGACCCCCCAGGGTTGGATTTCTTGCTCCTCGGCGTGTGTGTATGTGTGGGAGGGGGACCCCCGCTGCGATCAGGCAGCGGCTGCCTTTGAACGTCGACCCGGGGAGTGGGGGGTGGGGGCGTGGGGAGAGGCCGGCCGCTGCAGTGCCCCCAGGTGACGAGACGGCGGTGGCAGCTTCTGGTGGCTCTCGGCGCCCCGTCAGGTGTCCGTACGCTGGCTGTGGCATTAATCACCGGGAAACGATTAGCCTGTGGTGTGGAGCACATGAGCAGCCGATGAATTTTATTTACCTCCTTTGAGTTATGGCCGCCTTGAGACCAAAGATATCGACGTGGACATTAGGAATGTATTCCGTCTCGAAGGCACAGTGAGTAGAGTTGAGAATTAAAAGTCAAAAAAGATTCATTAGATTTGATCTCGTTATCGCCCATTTTTTTTCCTGCTCATGCTTGTTGATGCCTTTGTGCAAGTGGCCAGATTTCCTGGATGCTGAGAGGAGGTTTAGGGAGGATTTGAGGCAGGTTGGAGGTCGTCTCTTAGGATCCAGTCAGAGGCGACCCTTAGCGTTAGGGTTAACGTTAGCGTTAGCCATGGCTTCAGCCGATCCTTTCGGGTCCCGAGCTCTACCCCTACCGGCATCTACGTGCCGATGACTGTGTATTGTTAAAGCACCAAAACTTGTTCCCCTGGTTTTTAGGTCTTTGACTTCACTTCAGGCTTTAGCGCTCTCCTGTGAAATAACACCCACGGTATTTCCTCTAAAGGGAAATCTGTAGCTCAGGGCTTCTGAGGACACTTTTGAGTGATTAAACCGATGGGAGGATTGTGTTCCGAAAAGCTCGATGATTAACTCTGGGCCCAGCTTTTCACCTGGCGTCTGGCCCTAGACCATCGTAGCGAGAAGGTCGGTCGTTCATCACATCAAAGCGGAAACCCTGTTTGACAGCAGGCAACGGGCTCAGAAGAAACGACAATGGCGGTCAGATTGCCCAGGATGCATTGGGCTTTTCATAGCAGCCTCCTACAAGCACATGGTGAAACGTTGGTCGGAGCATCGCGCTTTTCATTTGGATTCATATCACCTACTGCACGAGTACGGAGACGGAGGGTGAGGGAGAGAGAGAGAGAGAGAGAGGGAAAGGAGGAAGGGAAAAAATAGGGCTGGGGGGAGAGCAGGGAAGAAAACTGATGCCCTTTCCTGCAGCTAAATTAACAGGAATCACGTGGAAAACAATCTGAGGCTGGTATGAGAAGGGGAGCCATTAAAAGGAGCTCCGGGCGATGGACTGCGCCCAATATCAGCAAAGCCACACTCGCTGCAGATGCGGAGGCTGTCTTACAGCAAACTGCGCTCTCCTCTATAGCTACAATTAAAATCAACCCTTCTGCCAAAAAAACTGGGGGGGGGGGCGGCATGTGGAACATCAAAGGCGGATTGAGACGCGCAGTTAGTAATAAGAGTGCTCTCCCAGGCCCCTGGTCCTCCATGGTTCCTTTGTTTAATGAGAAATTTTGACCTCCTGGTTTTGTAAGTTAAACTTGTAATCTCTGTTAATGAAGTAAATCGATCCCGAGTTGGCCTCGTCTCGCCACACAGCCTCATTTTTGATCTGTCCTGCCCCCTGCTTGAGAAATGGGGAGGTGAGGGACAATCCCAGCAGATAGGAGGCCTGGGTGGGGGGTTGTTTGGTTTAGGAGAGGGGACTGACCCCTTCAGCGCTCCCTTAGTACTCATCCGTACTGCAGAGTCGGCAGGCAGTATTTTGAACTTGGCATTTTGACTAGACGCCCCATATATAAATATGAGTACACAGGGAGACAATGATGATGTCACCTGTACCTCTGCTTGGACGGTGCGATGGGCTTCTGTGGGACGTTGATTTGGAGCAGCAATGTTCAGAAGAAGGGCAGAGGACAGCTGGTCTGGGGTGCGGCGTCAGCAGAGTGGTTCGCTTCTCCGTTTTTGCGTTTGGTGGCGTTGGTTCTGAATCATTGGGGGCGACAGAGCAGCGTCAAGGCTGGTGCGTCTCACCTCAGGAACTGATGGGGAAAATTAAAGGACGCTGGAATCTGAATAGGGAAAAAAAAGGAAAGATGTTGAGCGCTAACAAAACAAACGCACATCTGTGCTTATTTTAAGGGTCCTTTCTTAAGGCTCAAAATGCCTTCCACATTTAAACACGCAATTACATTCAAATTTCACTGAAGGGCCCGATACTGATGGAATTTCTGTGATGGACGAAGATTCCCTTCATCTGATGATGTCACGCTTTACCTGTGTGTTAGTCATGCTTGTCTCATGTGTCACAGAGTTAATATTTGTTTTTATTCACTGCGGTGAGATTATTCCTGCATGATGCTCGAGTCCTGTTTGTTTCATATGAATTGTAAGCCTCAACAATGTAATTTGTTCCCCCTGAGAATTAATGAATCAAAGATGTTTAGGAAAAGAGAGATTCTTTCAGACTTGCTGTTGGAATCCTAGGGAGTCATTCGGTTTTTCCATGGAAAATGTAGTGGGGTGGGGGGGGGGCAATTAAAAGTAAAACCTCAGTTGCTTCTCCAATAATAAATCTCATTTAGTCTGTATAATGCGCACGTCACCATGACCTCATTTGACACGTCTGCATTTTTTTTTGTCTTGTTTGTTTGCCTTCCTCTGCAGTTAGTGTGGCCACAGCTGGGTGCGTTCACTGGTTTGTGGGACCCTGTGATACGTGTGTAGTGCAGAAGAGGGTGCTGTGCTTGAAGTGCATGATTACACAGCATCGCCGCATGAATGCCCCCCCGCCCGTCTTGCTGCCATACAAATCGTGTGTCTCTCGCCGCTCCCCACCGCTCCGTAACCTTGGGCCGGCCCCAAGTTTGGCGGGTGACCTGCTTTAACAAGCCCCCCCCCCCCAGCGGCTCCCGCCTGCCCCCCGGCTTCGATGTATCTTTGAGAACCCGCCCGCTTGCAGGATTTGGCTCGGTTGGGCTTTGTCACGGAATTAATTGCAGTGAGGTATTCTGAGATTATCTGTTAATGGCAATGCTGGGGGCAAAATATTGAGAGGCATCCACCCCAACTAGCAGCCCCAGCCCCAGCTCTGCCCCCTGTACCTGCAATCAGGACGGGAAAGACAAGACAGACAGCCATGCTGTTATGAAGTAAAGGAGGGTAAAGGAGAGGCAGTAAAGGACGGTAAAGGAGAGGCAGTAAAGGACGGTAAAGGAGAGGCAGTAAAGGAAAGACAGGATGGTAAAGGAGAGAGTAAAGGGATGGTAAAGGGGAGGCAGTAAAGGAGAGACAGGATGGTAAAGGAGAGGCAATAAAGAATGGTAAAGGGGAGGCCGTAAAGGACGGTAAAGGGGAGGCAGTAAAGGAGAGACAGGATGGTAAAGGAGAAGCAGTAAAGGACGGTAAAGGGGAGGCAGTAAAGGACGGTAAAGGGGAGGCAGTAAAGGATGGTAAAGGGGAGGCAGTAAAGGATGGTAAAGGGGAGGCAGTAAAGGATGGTAAAGGGGAGGCAGTAAAGGACGGTAATGGGGAGGCAGTAAAGGAGAGACAGGATGGTAAAGGAGAGGCAGTAAAGGATGGTAAAGGGGAGGCAGTAAAGGGGAGGCAGTAAAGGACGGTAAAGGGGAGGCGGTAAAGGACGGTAAAGGGGAGGCAGTAAAGGACGGTAAAGGGGAGGCAGTAAAGGACGGTAAAGGGGAGGCAGTAAAGGACGGTAAAGGGGAGGCAGTAAAGGACGGTAAAGGGGAGGCAGTAAAGGAGAGACAGGATGGTAAAGGAGAGGCAGTAAAGGATGGTAAAGGGGAGGCAGTAAAGGATGGTAAAGGGGAGGCAGTAAAGGAGAGACGGGATGGTAAAGGAGAGGCAGTAAAGGATGGTAAAGGGGAGGCAGTAAAGGAGAGACGGGATGGTAAAGGAGAGGCAGTAAAGGATGGTAAAGGGGAGGCAGTAAAGGAGAGGCAGTAAAGGATGGTAAAGGGGAGGCAGTAAAGGACGGTAAAGGGGAGGCAGTAAAGGAGAGACAGGATGGTAAAGGAGAGGCAGTAAAGGATGGTAAAGGGGAGGCAGTAAAGGAGAGGCAGTAAAGGACGGTAAAGGGGAGGCAGTAAAGGATGGTAAAGGGGAGGCAGTAAAGGATGGTAAAGGGGAGGCAGTAAAGGATGGTAAAGGGGAGGCAGTAAAGGAGAGACGGGATGGTATAGGAGAGGCAGTAAAGGAGAGACGGGATGGTAAAGGGGAGGCAGTAAAGGACGGTAAAGGGGAGGCAGTAAAGGACGGTAAAGGGGAGGCAGTAAAGGAGAGACAGGATGGTAAAGGAGAGGCAGTAAAGGAGAGGCAGTAAAGGACGGTAAAGGGGAGGCAGTAAAGGATGGTAAAGGGGAGGCAGTAAAGGATGGTAAAGGGGAGGCAGTAAAGGATGGTAAAGGGGAGGCAGTAAAGGAGAGACGGGATGGTAAAGGAGAGGCAGTAAAGGAGAGACGGGATGGTAAAGGGGAGGCAGTAAAGGACGGTAAAGGGGAGGCAGTAAAGGACGGTAAAGGGGAGGCAGTAAAGGAGAGACAGGATGGTAAAGGATGGTAAAGGTGAGGCGGTAAAGGAGAGGCAGTTGGTTTGGCATCCAGAGGCAGTCCATCCATCCATCCATTACCTACCGCTTGTCCAGGTTCGGGTCGCGGGGGTAGCAGCTTCAGGAGAGAGTCTGGGCAGTCTGAAGAGACTTCTGTTTCATGCTAAATGGCTGCCCTGCTCCTAACCCTAACCCTAACCCTAATCCTAACCCTAATCCAGTCACCTCTCCAGGAAACTGTAGCTTCTTGGCTATCAGTCAAGATATTTGACTGCGCTGTTGTTGGCTGCCTTGTACTTAACCAGATATGCAAGGTTTTAAATTTATGGAAAGAGACAAGCCCATGGTGGAGAAAGTACATGAAAAGATTAACCTTGATAGGGTTGGGTTGTAGCCAGCAGGTGAGTCTTGCTTGTCTCTCTCCACAAGGGGGTGCTGTAATTGGCGACTCTTGTGCAGGTGGTGGATACCTGTCCACCATTGATGCGCTAAAGGGTTCCGAGCTTTTAGAAGGGGCACCTCTCCTCTGGGTTGCAGGGCTGCTGTGTTCAGTCTTCCCAAGGCAGTAGGTAGCACTACAACGAAACTGACAAGATCTGCAGAGCCAAGCTGAGCTTGGTCCAGAAAGGTCTGGCTCCAGTTTACTACTCACCATGGCAACAGCAGCCCCCTTCAAAATCAATTCGGAATCTTCCACAACCCATTTCTGTATCCTACCTGTTGATTGGCAGAATTTCAGAAATGTAGTATGTCTTTTAGATGTAAATCCTCTAATATAAAAACCCTTCTAAGATGACCATTAACTGAACGAGGTTTTATCCTCTGTGTCCTTGAAGGAATGAATAAAATATATAACGCTTCGGTGAATTAAGCTTGTTGCCTAATTTGTTTTGAGCATTTTCTGAAGCACATTTCTCTGCCGTATACGCGAATGTTCATATATTTGACGAGATCTCCAATAGGCGTTTCAGCCACTCTGGCCTGTTGACGCCAACGTGCACTTATGAACGAGGGAATTCCATCAGGACCTTGTGGGAAGTAACATACCGCGTTAAAGTGATATTAATGTAGCCTGGCCTTGCAACCATAGTGAATTTAGAATTTAGACCCAGAATAGAACCAAACACTTCAGACGTGGTGTCTCTTTTCTCCATTGTCACGTTTTGAGTCTTTGTTGATCACTTAGAGTGGGCAAGATATGTTTGTGTCGAGGGGAGAGGGATTTGTCTGGAATTATGAGATGGGGGTGGGGGATGCGGGTGGAAAAAAAAGCTGTTATGATCGTTGGCGATGTGTTTCAGCATCGTTAAAGGTTAAATATGTTTCTCTGCCCTTTGCTGAGAATCTAAGCAGCCTTTTCATCACAGACGGCTTAGTTAACATTTGGAATGTAACCGGTTTGTGAGCTGGGGAGTTTATGAGTCTCTGTACACTATCAGAGACAGCGAAATAAAATTATTCTCCGTATACCGAGTGAGTTTCCCGTCACTGCCTTAAGTTTGCACTTTAATAACGGTTAAGTATACAGTTTTGACAACAAAGTTGAGCCCGAGGCGCCTGAAAGATACCCATCTTAAGGAAATTAATTACCTCCCTTGTTAATCTTGATATAATTATACTGGTGAGGAGTGGGAGGCTCTGCGGTTCCCTGAGAGTTGGGGACGTGGGGGAACTGTGCTGCCAGGCCTCTGCTCCAGCCAGCAACGGGCTGGCCCACTGCTGGGCGCTCGGGGGAGCCGGGGGGGGGGCATGCAAATGAGCTCTTCCGCTGCTTTGTCTGTGGTCAGATGAAGCCCCCTGAACACTTGGTACGTCCCGCCTCTTACTACTTTCTTAAGATTCTTCTCACCTTGGGTTTCCCCTCACGTTTTTTTGGCTGGCAGTGGGGGGGGGGGGGGGGTCTCTCCATACCCTGCCATGCGCTGTAATGACTTTATTAAAGCTAGTGAGTAATTTCAGAGCCCACCCCCGATTCGGCCCTGAGAGGGAGGTGGCTGTGAATTGAGTCCGAGCTGCTCCACATGCGGCAGTGAGGTCTCTTTGTGTCCATTAATGAAGACGCATCCGCTTTGTTCTCCCGATCTCGCACTTTATTTTAGCCTCCCTTCATCAAGGGTTTGCGGTTTTTGTGTGATGACAGGAAATGGGTGGAAGTGAATGTAGTCATGTGACCCCGATCGTGCTATTTTGTCATTGGCTGTTTCCTGCCAGCAGGGGCTCTCTTGGTGTCTGGGCACCAGGACTGCCTTTCCACGTAATGTCCTTTAATTATTAACACGCTGAGAATAACCTCATACCGGAACCCTGTTGTGGGAGGAGTGTGCAAGATGAGCAGGTGGCACCTGGAATTTCTGTATTCTTCTGGTCCTGTAGGGGGCAGCAGCACAGCTAGGGTGAGGGCAGCCATATTGTATGCAAGCTGAGGCAGTTGAATTAGCATCAGTCCGGCACAAAGACCAGGGTTGGAATTGAGGTTCTGGTAAATTATTTGGTGCCTCTTCATGCTGGCCCTCGGAAATGGGTATTGATAATGTTAATGATATTTTGTTCGATGCTGCATTGTCATGAGTATATTTATAGACATATATGTTTTTAAAAGCCTTTTAGTATTGAATTATGTATGTACATATTTCCTTCTATGTCAATCCCATCCATATGTTGCCCCATGGGACACCTGGTTAACCCCATTTCCATAAAAGGAAAAAATACGTCTGGTTTGTAATGAAGGTTAATTGGATGCTCTTTGTTTACTCAGCCCTCCCACACAGAGAGCAGGGCACTGTGCCAACCTCCATGCCCTCCCTGTGCTTGCAGGCTTGTGTTGATCAGCAGCAGCAGTGCTCCTGGACAAGTGTGGATGAGCCCCAAAGTTTCTGATGAAGGGCTTTATGTCTGGGGGGCAAGAAGATTGATCATAGCAGGCCGACAAACCGTTACAACAGACCCGTATTACCGCTCATGAATATTCATAGACATCCATCTGTTGTAGGACATACGGATTGGGCCATGCAGGGCTTCGTCTTCAATATAAGACATAAATTTTGTTGTTATGATGGATCAGTCCCACTGTACTGTGTCCTACAGATGCACCGTCGCTTGGATTTGCTGTTGCAGAACCCCTTCATCTTTCAGTAATAATTGTTAGCTAGGTGGAATAAAATTAGTAATATTAAAATGAGTAGATTTACATCATTTGAATTTGCAGTATTTGTCAGCGTAATTTATTATAGCAATATTTGTGAAGCATCGTCAGTAGCAGACGACGTAAGTTAGCTAAATGGTCCTCAGGTGAGCACAGCAACAGATATCGAATTTAATTTTTGGCCCATAGATACAATTCTGCAGTTCTGACAGTACAAATGTACAGTTAATTCATCCGAGCGTAATATGTTGGAATCTTTCACGTGTAACATTAACAGTGAGATAACTGCGAACCCTCGTCAGGCAGGAATATGAAGGTGTTTAATCGCTAATTAGTGTCCGCGCCTAAGACGGATCCCCGCCTCGGCACAGCGTCTGGTCGCCGGCGTCTCCCAGCTGAGCGCGCAGCGGGGTGTGTGGGGGGCAAGTTCAGGAGATTATCCAAGGCCTGGGGGAGGATTCGCATGCGGGAGACACAAAGGTGGTATGTTTAGTGCAGAAGTGAGTATGTGAGTAAATGTGGATTAAAAAAAAATAAAAAATCTGATGGTGACACCTTAAATGGAGTAGAGGTTGACTTCAGCAGTATCTCATTTTTCATACCATCATGCTGTCCATGCATCATACGGTGGATTTTGACGGTACAGCCTCTCCCCAGGTTACAATGGGGTTACATTCAAATAAACCAATCAGAAGGCAAAAATACATTTTGATACTGTACACCTAAACTAACGAACATCATAACCTAGCCTAGCCTACCTTAACCGTGCTTAGGATACTTAAATTAGCCTACAGTTGAGCAAAATCATTACCACAAAGCCTATTTTCTCGTAAAGTGTTGAATATCTCATGTAATTTATTGAATAATGTACTGAAAGTGGAAAAACATGCACCTATTGTAAAGTCGAAACATTGTAACTCGTTCCGTCATATCCCAGGGAGCGTCTGTATTTTCGGAAGCAATCCTCTTCTGTTGCTTTGTAATTTTGATGATACAAGTATACCCAAAATACCACGGTATACCTGCGATACTGCTCGAGCCTAGGTGAAGTTGATTTAAGCACCCTAACTGAGGTTTAATTTGGGTTTTGGGTCTGTGTTCGTCAGAGTCCCTGAGAGAGTCAGGAGAGCGAGCTTCTCACCTGGCCTTCTGGGAGTCATTTCCTCCGTGATAGGTGATGAGCAGACTCTGACTCGTCTTTGGGACGATCTTCCTTGACCCTGAGACCTTGTCCACAGGGCAGTCTGTATACCCTCTGCATCCCCCCCCCATTTCCGGCCTGGTCCGCCCCCATCTGTTTACGGCGAGGTGAGTCACGCGTCCTGAGTTTCGACGTGCTCTTATTGATGCGTCTTTTTTTCCTCTCACCGTTAAAGGCGAAGCAGCTAAAATTAGCCATGGACAAAAAAACGGCGCAGGCGAATAAACAATCCCATCCATTACCGAGGACGGCTTATTGGCCCCCGTGCCCAGTCCCTCCAATGGCGCCCATTAACAATGGTAATTCCCGCCCCGAGCCGCGCCAGGAGGTACAGAGGAAGGCCAAGAAAGGCCTATTTCACATGCATCAGACAGCAGAATTAAATAGACTGAAGTTCCCTAAAAAAGACTGAAGTACATCTCTTTCTGATGTATGTCTCAGGCAAAAATGCATTGATCTCAGAATGTCCCTTGGCAATTATAAAATATTAAATCCAAGTCACACTTTTTGCCTCAGCTTAATTCCCCCCCCCCCCCTCCCCTTCTATTCACTGCTTTCCATTTGATCAATTTGAACACGTTAGGAATGGCTTCTTATTGGGTGGGGCCACCGCCCTCTCTGAGCCCAGCTCTGCCTTTGTTATACTTTTCATTGAGTTTTTGCGGTTTTAAACTTCTCATTTTCGTCTTTTGTTTTGTGGGGGGGGTCTTTAACAGCCTTCCCTTGTTCTGTATTCGTGCCACCATAGCTTCTGTGGCACCGTTCCGCAGCCGGATCCGTTTAAAGGACAAACCCGGCCGCGCTCCATCTTTTTATTTTTATTAATTTATTTTTTTGAGCCATCTCCGCGATGTAGCTTATCCGTCTCTCGGTATAGAGTCGTGGTAAACACTCTCGTGAATATCATTAATAAATCATCACAGAGGCGTTTAAAATCGCCTGCCGCCTGTTACTTCGGTGAATACGGTCACACCAGCGGTTTTAACATACGCGGGTTTAACTTCTGCTGTATTTTCGCCGCTGTAATGAGGAGGCAGCATAATAATTCTGTGCGATACGAGGGCGTTTAAAGTCTGAGGGCGTCGGCGTAAACTTGACGAGACGGCCCCGCTGAAACCGGGGCTGTGATTGGTGCCGTAACGCGCATCGACACGGAGCGTGTTCATAGGAACCAAGCGTTCTTTTGGGTATGTACTTATTACTGCTCTTTGAATTCTGCTCACCCCATCATTAAACCGCCCCCCCCCCCCCCCCCCCAAGTTGCCGTGTTTACACCTCTACCTGACAATCGCAAAGTGCCACAAGATCAACTTCCATCACAGGTCAAACAGTCACAGTTGGGGTGATTCTGGGTGACAGCTTCTGATTGGTTGTTCAGCTTTTGGAGCAGCATGGACTGTCGCATCAATTGGAATCGATTCAAAATGTATGCATAGGGCACATTTAACACAATAGAGGTCGACCAAAATGCTGGACGAAATCAAGGGAACAAAAGACAATAAATAAGAGAGAGGAATTAGAATAATACAGGATGGATGGATGGAAATTAGAACAGAACTGCAAAAGCTGAGCAAAAGCGGGTAACGGACACCCATTCTAATCAAAAGCAAAGGAGAAAAGATGAGCCTTCAAACTGGATAGAGAAACGCTCAGTATAGGTGCAGCCCTGGTATGGGGGGGTCGGCTCGTCCACAGCCTGGGTGCAGCTGTGAGAACAGCAGTCGATGTCACTCCTGTAGTATGTTAAGTGTGCTTGCATGTGCACGTACAGAGACGGTGTCCGTTCCCAGCCTGCCGACAGCTCTGTCCCTCCCGTTCTCAAATCACGTTTGTTCCCGCCCGTAAGCATCGGGATTCCCTCCCCCTCACCGACGTCGTGGCGTCGCCGCGTTCCCAGGTGGCCCCGTGGGCACCAGCCAGTGGGCACCAGCCAGTAGGCACGGCCCCGCAGCGCTGCAGGAAGATGGCGTTTCCCCTCCGCTAACATGCACGGTTTGTTCTGTGCACATGCCTGTAGTCTTAAATTGTCAATATTAGACAATTATAATACTAAACAGAGCAGCCCCAGAGGGGGGAGTTTTACTGATGCTGTGGGTCTTTTTAAATTACACATAGTCACAGAAAATAAAAAGTGAGTTATGCGTGTTGCCGTCACAGCACGTCCTCCCGTGACCTTTCACCTCCGCATCACGTGACCATCGCTTCACATGACTAAACAAATGGACAGCAATTGTTGGATCTCTTCTGTCTCCACGGAGAACTTTCACGGTATTGAGAGACCAAAGCATTCTACTGAAGACCAGACAGAAGAGGGTAAATAGCTGAAGTCATTTTTATAAAATTATTTCCATCGTCGTCAGACATCAGTCTTCAGTTAGTAACGTTTTCGCCTCTGTTGCCATGAATACGGTTTATAATGTTCGGGAAGGGCCACAGAAAGCTTCTGTGGTGCTTTGGGTGGAAACGGCACGATTGTCAGTGTCAGAAGTGCGTTCCTCCTTTGTGCCTTCAAAGGGGGCCGTTAACCGCCCCAGATTCTGACAGGCTCTCCCGCACAGCCTTCAGGAGGGGCGTCCTGCGTGCCGTGAAGCGTTTGGGCTCCGTACCCTCGCCGGCACGGCCCGTTTGCCTGCATTCATGCCTCCTTCCCATAAACGATCCTGTCATCGCTTTTGTTTCTGAACCATTCCTGGGGTTCGTCTCTGAAGCCTCCCCGCACTCAGTCTGTCAGGCAGCGATGGGTAACAGCAGTTCTGTGGCGCTCAAAGAGACTCGGAAAAATACTCTCTTGGCCAAAGCGGCATTAATTCCGTTTCTTTTCCATTTTAAATGCTGGCCTCTGTTCCTCTTTTGGTGGTCTTTGATTTCTCAAGACCTTCATCTCCCTCTGTGGGAATGGGAAGTGCGCCCTCTGCCTTTGCGAGTGGTAGGCACTCTGTGGCCTCCGTCCGCCGCCCCCAACCCCCCACCCCCCAGAGGAAGCAATGATTTAGTTTGCAGAATGAAACTGTAGATTTGAATTTTCTTCCCCTGATTCTGCCACCCTGTGTGAGCTAAGCAGCCATTTTCATCGTGACCCCATTCCGGTTCTCTCCTTCCAGTCCTCATGCTTTTTCCCCCCTAGAAACCACTTTGGTGCTAAAAAACATATATATATTTATATAATATATATTTTGGTCTAGCCCCTACCGTCCAGGCGTGGTCTGACCTCAAGTGTAGGTGGTGGGGGAGGGACCTCTTTTAAAATTCCCCACCCCTAAAATATTCCAGTTTTAATTAAAAGTCCATCATCCATCTCGGAGAGAACGTTGGCGGAAGGGTGAAGCCCACAGGAAATGACATCGCTTCACCATTCAAGTGATGGGTGCAAAAGCAACAGCGTCATTAGCATGGGCTGCAGAGGACAGGGACCGACCCGGCACTCATTACCCCTCTCCCTCCGCTTTAATTGGTCTCATTTTACTTATGCGTTGAATATTTAATGCTGCAAAGTTTCACAACTTGTCTTTCATGAGCAGTAATGGATACATGGCTTGACGCTTCATACGTTATACAGTAAGTTTTAATGATCCTTGTGTTTTTATATTTTGTATTTTAAAGCAAGGAGGGAAAAGTTTTTAAGCATCTGAGATAAACGTGTGACCTTTGCGGTGAATTTAATGTGGTTATTTACACCGGTGGGTCGCCGCGCACGGAACGCCGGCGGCTTGCGTGTCTGCCGGCGTGGTCGGGTGTCTTTCTGTAGTGACAGAGTCCCCAAGAAGCGCAGTGGCTTCTGGACTCTGAGAAGGAAAGTTGACCTCCTGCCTGGATTTACATTAATGGGAATTAACAGGCAAGCCTCCCATTACAATGCAGGAAGTTCGATGTAGTGGCACATTATGGTGGACAGCACCAGTGCATGAGGATCGTCATGCTCGCTTGCATCGTTAGCCATACCCTGAGTGTCTTTCCGGGGGGGGGTGGGCTGTGGTGTCCCGGCCGGGCTCTAAGGAATCCCCCCCCCCCCCCATGCTTCTCAGCCCAGGTTCACTCTTTCATCTACGCCGTAACCCATGGAAACGCGGCCTTGTCATTGTGCCACTAATTAGCGAATTCCTGACCTAAAGCGAGATGTTTTAATTAAGTGTTGTGTCAACTAGTTTGCAGATGTAACCCACGGTTAATATACATTTGACTGTAGAACTACCAGTCTACAACATGCGTGTCTGTGTGTGTATGTGTGTATATGTATGTATGCATGTATGTGTGTGTGTATTTATATTTAAATGTATCATCCGTAATGCGTGGTGTAGCGTCACTCCTGCTGGTCCCGCCCCCCCGACCGCGTCTCGGTGGCGCCCCCTGCCCTTGGCCTGCTCCGGTCTCCCGTGGCTCCTCGCGGTGCGCGGGGCAGGCGAGGGTTAAGCCGAGCAGCAGCGGGGGACGCTGGGGGCAGCAGCAATGCAGAGCCACGCGCTGTTCGTGCGAAAGCAAGTCATTTCCCGAAACACTGCAGACACATGGCCCCGGGCGAGTCAGAACCTTTGGAGACCAAAATGGCTTGCAGGGGTTGGAAGTAATAAGGTGTTTTTTTTTTTTCCCCCTTCTCTTTTTTTCCTTTCCCCTTCCTTTTTAGCCGTCTCCTCCTCGGCTGAGATCCCGCACAGTCGCTGCGGCTCGTCGTGGAACGATGGTGCCGTTTTTGTGTTTTATACGTGCATTAGGACGCCAGCCGCTTGGCCGTCTGTGAGATTTGTCGTCTCCATTCTGCGGGATCGACTGCAGCCCACATGCCATCCAATTTAATTTCTCCATTTTTTTTTTTTAATCGGGATCTGAGGCAAGACATTTTTTTCCCCTTTCCCCCCCATTTCCTACCTTTTTTATTGTCGGAGAAAGAAGCCTACGTAAAATATGGCCCTTCCTGTCTTTTCAGGTCTTTGATTTGAGTCGCACGAGACAGAGGATTTATGTCTGTGGTGTTTTAGATGGTGGAAAAGCATCCAAAAAGCTCATGATTCCTACACACTCGTTTATTTGCTTCAAAGGAGCGTAACATATACATATATATATACACAAATCGTGAATCAATATTGTTATAATTGTTATTACTTAATGTTCACATTCTAAGATGAACAGGCCCGGCCTCGGCGTCAGAGAACCAGCAGCAAATCAGTTAACTCCTTACCCAAATGTCTTTGGTCCTATTGATTACGAGAGGAAGCGCTTCTGCTCTTTCATTGATAGATTTCTTTGGACAGCAGTTTTTAAAATGATAACCACTCCCCTCCCAAAATAGCTAAAAAATAAAAATAAAAACAGTGTCTGGAGACGGAGGTGGGGCTTGTCTCTGCCGTTTAAATGGCGGAGTGATATTATGACCGATCCGATATCAATCAAGACAATGACACCAAAAAATACGCCTGGGTTGAGTTTGAACATCACTGTCAAGAAATACACGAATGCAGTGAAGTACTGATTATCTGTATGAGAACTGGTTCCTCATTCTCTGGTAACATATTTATTAACAAGCATATAATCATAACCGGCAAGGTCAGCAGGCCAGTCCAGTCTGTAAAAATGCTGTCTCATCATATGTGATTGTAACTCACAAATAGTGGAAGAGCTTTTTTCTTTGGCTGGGGGTATGCAGTATCTGTCTGGTGGGTAGGGGGCAGTTAGACACTGGCTTTAACAGGAGGTTTGCAGAGTCCCAGAAGACAATGCACACATAATCCTCACATCCAGGGCTGACATAGGCAGCCGACCGCAAGAGCAGAGGCGTTCGGACTTGTTTGGAGTCCATGGTGGCAGGAAGGCAGAGGCGACTGGCAGTGGCAGCCTGAGAATCCCGTCTTCCAGCTCCTTCCGGCCGACACGGCGGCCCCCGTGACGCCTGACAGATGGTTTGATCCGCAGCGGGGGGGGCTCCCAGGTTGATGTGTTTGCTCGCAGGCCTGTTTGCACAGCTGGGTGTCCCTCATGGCCCCAAAGGCTGCGGGCATACCCTCCTTCGTGCCCCCCCACCCCACTCCCCGGAGTGCCAGATGTCAGGATCGTGGATCCTGAAGGCTAATCCCACGTAGGTGGAGGTGAGACTTGGAGCTTAATGAAAATGAGCTCCTTGTCCTCCATAGTGGTGTTCAGTTGCAGTAGGCAGCTGTGTTGGGTTTCTGCGGGATCCTCACACTTCAAACCCAGGCAGCTTCCATAAGCTCTGTCTTATACCTCCTATTCACTGAAGTGCTTTAGTTTGAATGCCTGGCTCAAGGGTACAACTGCCGGACCCAATCCTGGATCACGCACCGCCGCCGTCCTTTGGGCCTCGACGTTGCATTCCATCCGGATTTGACTGTGTTCTCACTCTGCTCCGGCCCGGCCCGGCCCGTGCCCAGAGAGGATCCGAATGTGCGCCAGCTTGTCTGGTAGCGGAGGCTGGAGCCAGCGCCGGGGGCAGCCTGCCAGGGTGCAGCTTGTGTGGGGGGGAATGGCGGCTCCTTCCCCCGCCGTGGAGCTCCGCGGCAGAGCGCCGCTAACGGCACTGACTTGCCGGCAAGACTGCCGCCGTCCGGACCCACGGTGATGAGGGATCTGAGAGCCCCGTATTGGCCACATACATGGGTTCCTGTCTCTCTCTCTACCCCCCCCCATGTCAGGTGGCCCCAAAGCCTGGGAAAGCAGCCCCACCCGCTGGCGGGCCGCCGAGCTTCGCTGCCGGGGGGGGCGTGTAGCACGCCCGGGGCCCTCCGCCCTGCCCCTCCCGCCCTGCCCCATTGGAGGGCATGCCCGACCCGAAACACAAGCCCGAACGAGATTGCTGGCGGCTTTGGAGACCTCACTGTGTTCCTGCTGGAGGCGTCCTGGCTGCGCCTCTGCTCTGAACGTGCCCCTTGATGCCGTTCCACTTCATTGGACCCGGATCGGTCACATGAGCACACTGATGGGCCGACGCCATTTTCGAACCTCTCATATGTAACTGTGTCTTTTTATTGCCTGAGAAGTGTGATGGTCGGCTTTTAATTTCTTTTCCTTTTCTTCTCAGCATGAATCGATAACTGATGCATCTTCTTGCACACGGGAAACAGCAGTGATTGGGTTCATTGGCAAACACGTTGAACCTATTAAAATAAGACAATGCCTACTTAAATGTTATAGGATAAAAATGGAGGAGTAATAGATACTGCAGCTGTTGTTATACCAGCTGCCAGAGGTCAAAGATTACAGAGATGGATCTGATTGGGCCTGCGTGGAGCCTGATTGAAGGAAGGTGGATCTGATTGGGCACTGTGTTGAGCCAAAGTGAAGGAAGGTGGATCTGATTGGGCCTGCGTGGAGCCTGATTAGAGGAAGGTGGATCTGATTGGGCACTGTGTTGAGCCAAAGTGAAGGAAGGTGGATCTGATTGGGCCTGCGTGGGGCTCACGTGCAGGAAGGTGTATGTGAATGAACTGGCATGGAACCCAGGTGAGGAAAGGTGGATCTGAAGGGGCCTGTGTGGAGCCCAGGAGTGGGATGGTGGATCTGCCTGGGGTTCTCTGACTGGGGGAGAACGGCGCTAATTGGCATGGCGCTGGGCACGTAGCCCAAATCATGAAGGGTGGGGGTGTAATGTGGCGGTGGCTCTGCTTGGTGAGTGAGTGCCTCTCCCCTCAGATGCTCTGTTCCCATTTCCCCCAGGGCCATGCCTGCCCTGTCCCCATATGGACGTTCTCAGCACATTAGCCTCAGAGCCGGTAATGGATGTGTTCGAAGACACAGCACAGTCCAGGATGCACAATCTGCCGCGGTCTTTGATATGGTTACTGTTGAGCCAGATATGATTATGTTTGCATTGTGTGATGTCTGCGGAAACTGGACGTGGTTCTCCTGGGTCTCCTTCAGATGTTTCCAGTTAGTGTCAGTCTACTGTGCTCTGTGTTTATGGGACATAACCAGGATAAAACAAAGTGTCGTGGGGGGTGGGGGCTGTCATTAAAATGTCCGTGATGTTTGTTTTCTGCCTGGATTCAAGTGGTTAGATTGTATATGTTATTTAGCTGGTGTTTTTCATCTGAAGATGTAAGATGGTCTTTTTTATGGTCCCATGCAATCTTCCTTCTCTTCTCTACTCAACAAAAAAAAAATAGCCAAAGAGGTTTACAATCAGAAGCAGCAGAATGTCGGCTTAGATCACAAACTACTTGTTTTAAGAATTATACATATTTCTTAGTCCTTTTAAAAATTCTTATCTGCAGCACTTTGAAGAGATTAATCTCATAGAGTCAGGTAATTAAAAGCTATATCTCCAAGTGCTGAAAGGACACTGGAGAGCACCCTAAAAAGGCATATACATTAAATGTAGTCAAAAAGCCCAGTTTTTAACTAGATTGAGTCAAGCTGGATTCTCATTGAGGTTAACATGATTTCATTTCCCCCCATTTGAATTGATGTTTTGCTGCAGCATACAACATCACAGTCTCTCCAGGGACTTCAACTTAAAACCTTTTCTTGTCAAACCCACCGAGCCCCCCATCTGCAGATCGTCAGGGTGGTCCGAGTTTGATAATTATTTACTTAAGTGGCTGACGCAGAGGTGCTGAGATTTCGTAAAGCCTCCACGCCTTCTGACGCCCTCCACGCTAATTCCTTCCTCTTCCTCCGCAGGTCTCGGGGAGTTCATTGGGTGTGTCGGCCAGCTCCTCGGCAAGCGGCGCCGCCTCACGACAGTATCCACGGCAACGCATCACCCGCGTCAACCTCAGGGACTTCATCTTCTACATGGAGCAGGACCGGGAAACTGCTCGCTCACTGCTGCTGTACCGCGCCCTGCTCAAGTAGCAACCCCCCCACCCCCACCCCCCCCCCGCCCAGATGCATCCTGCCCACAACGTGCCTTCCGTTGGGTCAGTCGCTTCGGCTCAGTGTTTCTGTCATGACCTTAACTTCAGAATCAGATTGGGAAAATTAAGGAAAAGTACTTTGGCTGGAAAAATCATGGCTAGCATGTTCTGGACACGGGGAGTGGGGGGGTGGGGGGGGTGGGGGAGGCCGTGATGCAATCTGGGTCTGAGCGTAAGCCTGAGCTGGAGGAGCTGTGTGCACCTGTGAGAGACGCCCACTACTGGGCATGGAATGAACTGTCCCAAAGTGAAGGATAACTTAATATACCTTTAACATTTTTTCCCCTTTTCCTGAAGAAGCAATATATTCCAGACCTGGTCGTACAGCCTACAGTATTGATTGAGTGCGGTCACATTGCCTCACGTTTCTGAACAAAACGTATAACCTTTTGCGAACCTGACATTTTTTATGTGTCTCTTTTGGAACGACAAAAGCGTGAAAATGAAGTTTGGCAACCGATGCTGAGTAAATTAAAATGTATATAATTCATTTTCTTAAGAATGGTTTTGATTAGCATGTACAGTACTTCTGCCACCTATTTAATATTTTAGCATCAAATAATTATTTGGGTCACATAAAATCACGTCCATCTCATTCCTTGAAGAGAAAATTGTTATACTTTCAGACTCCCTGTTTATGTTGATGCAGCTCTCAGCCAGACAGATCTCTCAGTAAACTTGTAAAACGGTTTGCAGGAGGGCCTGAGTTTTTAATACCACACTGATATACCTGAAATAATGTTGTCAATAATAAAAATATTCGTTTTGGAAAGTTGTGGAAGGAGGTGCCGTAAAGATGTTTGATTTTCAGAGAACCGACTTATGGACTCTAGATCAAACATGGGGGGGTGGGGGTGTAATGCCATTGCAATGACGATGACACTGACTCTACTATCACATGGAGCTTGTGTTTCTGAATCGGTTTTCCCACCGTGATTAGAACTGTAACTGTTGGCCTTTTTAACCCTCCTGAATTGAAGTTTGGAGTCGCATATCTGATTCGAATGGATGGCGCTCGGAAATTTCCCATAATGCCATTTTCCTGATTCATAATTAAACCAACGAGAAGCCGCGATTGGCTGGATTTGTGATCGGCTCCTGTGATGTAATGGGTTCTGCTCGAAAATGGTTCGTAATTTGAAAATACTTGCAATATTTTTCGTGCAATGGACGTTTTACGCCATCCCTAATTCCCTTTTCGGTCTAAATAGGAATCGCTTGCTTCTATGCAGCTATCGTGTCTGAATAGTGCCGCTTTGTAATTTATTTGTTGAACGGACGACGTTTCCAGGTGGCCTTTGGAGTTAATGTGCGTTGGTTTGTTTTTTAACGGCATCATATTTTAGTTTTAGTGCTTTATTACAAGTGAAAACGAGAAACTATGTTACTAATGTACATCGCGAAAGCATCTGTCTCTTTCCAAGCGTCAAGCAGTATTGTCTGTAGCTGTTAAAGGGAATTTGTTTTGTAACTATTTATATATATTTCCTTTTTTAAAATTTACATTTAAGCTTGCCACATTTCAGGCAATGCAGTTTTATCTTGGTAAAATATCATAACGGTAAACAGAGAATAAACATCTAAATAATATAAAAAGCACAAATAGACCTATTTGTCCAATGGTTTGAGATGATTTTAATAATTATTTTTATGGTTTCTGATAAATAAGCAAGCGGTCATTTCTACTCCGTCAGCTTTTTAGCCAAAAGATTATTAGGAAGGTGTAGCTGAAACACAGAGGTGGAAAGTTTATGTTTTACTGTATGGATAATTTGTACATATTGTTTACAAAGATCATGTGTTTATTAGAACTACGTTATTTTTGGTAAACCCTGTATATATTCTGGAATTTTCCTGTTTGTGTGAAAAGCATACTTCTGTATTTGTACCTATTTTGTAAAGGAATAAAGAAGCGGTTTACTAAACAATCCAATTTTTATTCTGAAGTTAACTTTGTGTGTTTTATGTTGAAAGACAGAAGATCCATATTAGTACAGTAAAACAAATGAAAGGATTTGGCTCTCCTAAATGCCACTGTAGTCACTTTGAACCAATAATTTAATATCGCTCTTAGGTAATATATTTAATAATCTCGTCAGATGCCGGACTTGTAGGGGTCAGTTATATATACATGTGGCCATAAACTGTAGCAAATGATTATTGATAGCTTACGTCCTGCTTTACCTGCGATGAAAACCCCATTGAGTTTTTTTGTGTTTGAATGTCACGTTAATTCGCCTTAAACAGTTTGCTGCGTTTTTTTCTTTCCAAAATAACGTTTCCATAGTTATAATTACCCAAAATGTTCAATTAATATTAATTGCCTTCAGTGCTAATACCTCTTGTTTCACAAATGATTGACTAAAGGGTTTAGGTAGTACTGACGCAAATGTACCTGTAAAACTTTTAAACAATTAATTCGGAAGTTAATTGTTTTAAATAATGAAGACTGTTAAATTCTCCCCAGGGAACAGCTATTTTACATGCTGACATTAATATATTGATAGATAATGCTGGTGCTGCTGACATAAGCCCTGTTTAACACGATTGGTTTTTTGTTAGTTCACAAACTAACGCTTCATGCATCAGAACCATTTTATTTAATTTAATGGACTCCGGCATTAAGGCTGATAAAGCAAGGAGCCAAAGTCGGGGCTAAAAATCTGTGCGCGCATGTTTAAGGAGAATATAGTCTGAGAAATTGCGCTATTTGACGAACTCGCTGTATAACCGAGCGGATGTGTCCCGTTTTTCTCATCAAAGTTCGTATTTTCATGGTTACTTGTGGTAATTCATCCTGGCCGATTCACCAGTAAATACCGGTATTTTGCGCTTCCGTTTTCCCCATCACATTCCAGCTAAACAGTCGCGTTTGAAGTACTTTGAAAGCCATTGTGAAGAATTATTAATGGTTTTCTGCGAGGATAGGTTGTGATATCATATTGTGTCTTTGTGGTTGTATTTTCAAATCCTTCTGGCGTGTACAGGTTCCGGATTATAATTGCAGCCTGGAAAACGTTGTGCTCATGGTAGGGAAATCTCTCCCTTCTGGTCTCCGCTAAACAGCTGCTTGATTACACATTGGGGATTTTTTAAATGTATTATTTACCCTCATCGATGTCCCTCCAGACAACAGTTGGAAATGACGCTAACGCTATTTAAACCTGCTTTGTATCCGTATGCTAGTGACATGTCTATTAATTATGGTGTAATTTAATGCAAGAGGGCTAATTAATTTCAAGTGCTAATTAAAAAAGACCAAAATGTTTAATTTGGTATTGCCATGTCCTCGCCCCACGTTTTCTTCTCTTATCCTTCACTGCACTCTAAAATAAATGATCCAAACTTCTTCATTACTTGGGCAGGTGGGGAATTTACGTGAAGCTGCTGATCACCGAAATTATAGTGAGGGGGGAAAAATCGCTCTGCGCGCGCAGTCTCCCGATGCTGGCATTTTAAACCCAGATCTCACTTTTAATGCATGGATCCGTTTTTGATGATGATACTTTGATTAGGATTTTGCAGGGCTGTTTAAGGGCCATCGGATACACAGGCAGATTCGGGGGCCCCCAATGCGTACTGTCAGGGGCCCGCTTGGCAAAACCTCGGAAAGATCTTCTAGCTACACCCCTGTCTGCTTGCATAAGTACATATGAATTGTTTTCTTTCACATATCCCTACTTACTCCTCATGGAGCACAAAAATACCAGTGAGAGTGAAGCTCCAAGTCAGAGTGCAACGTTAGCCATTCACCTAGCACCCTAGAAGCAGTTTTTGAGCTTAAGGGCATTGCTTGGGGGACCAACAATGATGTGATTACTCTAGTGCGCCTTTCACAAGGGCCCAGCAGTAATATGATTACTCTGCTGGCCACAGGGTTTGAACCAGCGACCTTCTGGACACATTCACAGACCCCTAACCAAAAGCGTAAAAGATAACTTGCTATTATTCTCTCCCTCTCCCTCCCAAATAAACAGGCATCCTAAAGAATAGGGCAAGCATAGCCAAATCCAGGTTTTACACCAATACAGCCTTGAGTTTTCTTCCTGCAAATTAAAGGTGTTGATTGTAAGCTTAATGAAAACCACAAGTAAAAAAATGCAGATATTCCACACAAATGTTGTTATATTAAAATTATGTATCATCTTATTACATAACATCTTTCCTCTATTGCTTTGAGGGGGGGAAAATAAATGCAGTATGAGACTAGAAAACCCAGCCCCCCCTGGTGCTTCGAGTGTGATAAGTCACAGACAGAAGGACGATGTGCGGTCCTGCAGAACAGTGCCCCGTAGCGCCTAAAGCACCCCCAAGACTAGAGACAGTATGCAGGAAGACCTCCCCACCACAGGGGGCAGCGAATCAGTCCCACTGTTTATGAGTCAACTGCGTGCCATATACTGCGAGTGAAACAAACTATGGAAATAGAGCTGAAACTCATCTCATCTGTGAGGGCTGGACCCCAAACATGTCACATACTACAGGAAGCACATTCACACAGCAGTGAAATAAATCAGGCCAACAAAGAATAATACTTAAACAGTACATCCTTTTATTAACGCATGTATGCTAATAAAATCAAAAAATGGAGACACTGTAGATTAACACATTCCCTTTAATACTGTAGTCCAATTATTAAAACATTTTGTTTAAATAATATACATCTGCACCTAGGTATACGTTTTGAAATACCTTGTTCGTCTTTATTTTGAAACAAAAAATCCCTATGTACAGAACATATTGCTTGCAAATTTTAATTCCTGATCATTTTTTTTCTTTTCCAGGAAACTTAACATTGGACTTGGAGGATCTTGAGTTTTTTTCCCCTTATTTGATAAAAAGCAAACATTTAAAACTCAAGTCAATTCAATATACAAATAACTTTACAAATCACTAGTCTTCAGACTACATGGCACAAACCACCTTGATTACGTTCTTGTTCCAAATGACCGGGAAAATCCAGGAATGGTGCCAGTGAACGGCAGCATAGCAACTCCAACCTGTAAGACTGCTTCTGTACAACATCTCAGCGGGTTGACTGGTTCAGGATTTCACAAGCAGTGAGTATAGAAGGAGGGGGTGTTGTACCTTGGGATAGAGAGGTTGAGCTTGCGTACTCCCCAAGAAGGAAAAACGAAAATATGGGACAGTCATGGACCAACAGTCACTTCTTTCAGGCAAGCCAGAAGGCCTCAGGGCATGAAGAAGCATCGCTGAGTCCCCGGGTCCTCCAGGAACACCAAACGCTGGCAGTCCGCCCCCCCACTGCCGGGGGGTTGTCATGGGGTCGATCTAAAGTTCCAGAGAGCGATGCGCATGGAAAAAATGTTTGCGACCCTTTTGCGGTGCCTGGACAGACTTGCGTGCGTAACGTTAGCCGGACAGGGAACGACACTCGCTCCCACTTTAAAGACCCTTTGCGATTCTTTCATCATAAAAACAAAACAAAACACGACAACCACATGAAAAGTCTTTTACATTTTTCAGTTTTTTTCTTTTTTTTTTACTAAAAATACAGAGGAAAAGAAAATCTGCCATTGCCCAAATTAGGCTTCTACTTGATGAGCATTTTGGCAAAGGAAAGAAGTCTTTTTTTTATACATGTTACAAGTTTGACAATAAATTGCCATTTGTCTCCTTTAATTAATTTAGCGTTGGGGCAGAAAAGAATACTCCAGAATGCTATCTTTGCTGTGTTAATACTGTGCCACGTGGCATTTTGGGAGGAGGGTTATTTTGATGGAGCTACAAACCCATTTGTATATATATTACTGTCTACTCCTGGAAAGCTGGTAAGTTTTGCACGGGGAAAAACAAAAAACAGTGACATGGTGGCTCACTGCTACGTCTCTAGGTGCTCAGAGTGTCTCAGCTTTGCACACCTGAGAAAGGAGGCGGGTTTGAAATTTTGAAATTCTGTTAGGACCCACTTTCCCCTTTAGCGGAGGGCTGGGGGTGGGGAGGACTCACCCTGTCCTCACAGAGGCCACATAGCCAGAGTGGGCGGCATCGGATATATCACGGCGCAATTCCCACATGGCGGGAATAAACCCCGGGAATCGGATGCCCGGACATGGTAGCTTTATGCTAAAGGCTACAAGGGATCGTCGCACAATTCACCCAATCTTCACCGGGACTCGGAATCACGACGTTAGAGTTCTCCTTGCCGCACACGGCGGAAGCTCACTGGGGATGATCACGGGAGAGGGGTAATCGCATGCGCTGCATCGCCACGGCCTCGGCACATGCATTGTGTGTTTTTGGGGAGAAGGCTTAGGAACACCATTACAAAAGCTCAGCACCTACACCCTACAGCTGGGCCCTAACAATGAGGTCCTCCCTGGCTTTGAATGCATTAGCAGCCAGAGTGCTTTAGCCGTGTAGCCTGCGGACATGACAGCGTTTCCACAGCGCGCACACGCCGGCGGCCAATGCTCTCTCAAACCAAATGACTTCTGAAAACTGCTCTCAGAAATCCTTCATATGGAACACAACAAAACATAAACTCATAAATTAAAAGGCAATAGAACAGGGACGGGATGGAATAAATGCAGCAATGGCCGATTTTGTTGCATGGGCACGGAGACAGAGAGGCCGAGTCACACGTCGGGGCTCCAAGGCGGCGTCACATGCGGTGCCGTCACATGCGGCGCCGTCACATGCGGCTCCGTCACATGCGGCGCCGTCACATGCGGTGCCGTCACATGGTCTGCGGGGGAACCTGACGCCGGCGGAGCGTCACAGGATGGGAGAGACGTTCAGGGATGTGGCAAAAGGACGTCTCGCTTCCTTTTTTGTTCATTCGTCACACTCTCTCGTTCTTTTTGTCATCCCAGCTAAATGGAAACATTTTTCTGGTGCTGGGGTCACATTTTCCTCAAAGTGCCGCCTTTCGCAGAGCCGGCCGTGCAAGCTGATGTCTGCAAATACTTGGAGTTCGGTTCGTTCTTTTGCTTTTTTTTTTTGCAGTGGGGGATATGGGGTTGGGGGGTGGGGGGTGGCGAACGTGGAGGTCGGCTTTGTTCTGTGGGAGGAGAGTTTGCCCCAGAGGCGGGCCTGGTTGGCCCCCCAGCACGCTCTAGTCCAGCGGCTCCTGCTTTATCCTGACGGGTGTGTTGATGGTGTGGCAGCGCCGGTCCTCCCGGCAGAGCACGTACTCGCTGAACTGGGAGGAATCGACGCCGCCGCCACACGACGCTGCCACGCTGAAGCCCTTCTGGAACAGTCTCTCCAAGACCTGCGGGGCAGAGCGGAGAAGCCGTGACGTCGGTTAGCGTGGCGTCAGCACAAACACCTGAAAGCCTTTATTACTCACAGAGACAAGCACACACAGCGGCAGAAATGATCCTGAGTAAGAGCTGGCTAATCCAGCAGTGAATGCCAGCGTGGTGGCCACAGAAATGGCATGAAGATGAGAGACGCGATGTCAGAGAGACAACATCCATCCATCCATCCATCCGTAAAGGAGTACAGAAGAGCGACACTAGTTTTATCCTATTCCTCACAATGTGTTTACACGGTAAGATCTGCTCTGAAGAACCTTGCTCTGGTTTAAGCAGAGAGATGACTGCAGCTCACTATCTAGCAGTCAAACCAGTCAGTGGGCATCACAGGAGTCCTATCTGACGCCTGGCCTACAGAACATGGAACCGCTGTCCCAGAAGCCTCTGCTTCCTCCGCCTCCATTATCATGATTTTTTATATATATATTTTTTTAATTATTTGGAGGACCCTCTCCGCATGTTTACGTACTCCGGGGATCTGTCTCAAGGCTACAGCCGGTGGGAAGGAGGCCAAGAGAGAACACATTAAAACGGGAGCCACACAAAAAGCAAGGGACTAAGCAGTGACCTGACAGCCCTCGTTATCACGTCTGGGCGGGCGGGCGGGTGGGCCAGGGGTGTGGGGAGGCAATTAGGCTGTGGTGTGTGAGCAGCTGACCGAGTGCAGCGCACAGGGATGCGCACTTGTTAAGGAGCTCTTCGAAGATCAAGTGCACTGATATGCCTTTTAAAGGAGAGCTAAACTTTAAATTACTTACTTCAAAGTCAAATCTGTTTCCCTTTAATGAGGCGAAGATGACATGTAGGGTGGGGGGTGTCGGGGGCTGCTTAACGACCGCTTCTGTCACCCTCCGCCAAAGGGTGGTGATGGCGCTCAGCTTGTTAATGCGCGGGGAGAATGCTGGGCAACGGTGTTAATTAAGAGGCACGCCCACACAAAAGATGGCTCTGAATAAGGACTATTACGTAAAATTTGCTCTTTGTGGGATGAGCAGCCCAGTAAGCTGTCTGATACAAAGGAGTTTGTCATTATTATATTATATAAATTATGCAAAATAGGGCAGAGTCGCTTTCAGGATGGATATCTGCGAGCCACATGCCCTGGAAGGATAACTACTTGTCATTCGCCTTTCAGCTGGCGCTCAACTCCGTGTTGAGGTTCGCAAACGCTCCTTGATGGGGTGAAGAAGTCGCTGTGATCACGTGTTTGCGGTTTAAAGTTTCCGGAACTGCGCGTACGAAAGTTTCACGTTTTCAGACTTCTTAGCATGAAATGATGAAGCCTCGATTTGCAGCAGCACAATTAGGAGCTGTGGGTCTGCAGGTCTCTGCTGGTAGCCCATTACTGTCAAACCGTACACCTCTCTGCTGCCGACTTCAGGGCCTCAGAAGAGTTTTTCTTCTCCCTGGTTGTTTGCGACGGGATGTTTGAAGTTGACAACGCGTCTGGGGGAAGTGGGTCATACTGGAAATGGGGGGGGGGGTGTCGCGTTCAGCCCCAGGGGTGCTAATCATGCCACCAATCAGGTTCCTGTGCAGGATACGCCACCGCCCCAGAAGCCAATGGGAACAGCCGGAGCTCCTGCCGTCCCGGATGGGGGTAACCATGGTGATCGACAGAAGTTGTCTTGCTGGTTCACATTGTTCCTCTAGCTCTGCGTCGGTGGGGCTGAGGAATCAAAGTGGGCAGCGTCCTCGGCCGGTCGCGCCGCATGATGCAAAATTGATGGCCGCCGGGGTTGGCCCTCTGCTGCCGCCGGTGCGTGAGTCTCGCTTGCGGAGATCAGAGCGGGGCAGCAGAATGTGATCCCCGCCAATGGGACAAAGGCTGATTTGAGCTGATTTGGGCTCCACCCCCCCACATCTACTGCACCAGGTCAAAACAAACCAGCAAGGAAACAGTGATCCTTTCCCAATGAAAAATTGGGTAATTTTATCTAGAAATAATGCCCGCTGAGAAAATGTCACCTTGGGCCCCCTGGTCAATATTATGCATAAATTTACTAATTTAACGGCCCCTGTGAGGTGCTAGGCCCCCTGAATCTGCCAGGGTATCCGAGCCCCAATTGCAGCACTGCCAATGACGCAAAACTTCCAAAAAACCACACCTACACACATCACCTGACAAGTCACCCCCCATCACGGATGTAGCGTAAGTTCCAAACACTGTAGCCTGCCCTGTTCAATTCTGCCTATTTTTACACCCACACTGAAATTTTTATGATTAAATTTTAGCTACTTATTACTGAATTTAGTGCAGGGAAAGTTGCTTGGCTATATTTTATGGGACGTTTTCGCAAAGTGGATCTGCTAGGGCAGGCCGGCTGGCTCAAGGCAGCTGCACTCGGGATCAGAGGGTGACGTTCGGGATGCTGGTCCCCCCCCTTTGGGCCTAGCTACCTGCTGCACTGAAATATGACCCAGGTGACATCGCTGTGTGCTGGCCTCAGGATTGATGGTGAGGGTCCTTGACATATTAGTCTGGGGACAAAGGATTTGATGTCCCCGGCACGAGGATCGCCGTCTGGGACACAGTACGACGACCGCTGCCCCTGTCATGGTGACAGAGGAAAAGTGGTGTTTAGCCTGAGCTGGGTCTTCCATCACCATGATGGATGAGGCCGCCTAGTCAGGCCTGCCGCCCAGGGACGGCTCTCACACACCTCCGCCACATCTTCTCCGCTCAGTGTTTTCCTAAAAAGCTTCTCCTTCCAACGTCCCCATTCAGCCACGGTCTCTGTAACGCCCCAGAAAGTTCCGCCCCATCGCTCTGCCACTCATATATGTAACGATCACAAAGTTGATCCTGAGCCCACCAGCCTTGGACATAGACCAAAAAAAAAGTCTGAAAGGCAAGCAAACTTCCCAGCATGCAGGATACAACAGGGATGGCTTAGCCTCTGCCTGCGGGGTGAACACTGTGCTCACAGCTCACGGTTCCCTTTGTTTGTCTCCTGACTGGTATCTAACGCTGTGTGCCGTGTCATGTGACCTTCCTCGCCAGACTCGGGGGCCGTGTGTACGCTGTACTTCCTGTCATTTGCATCGCGTCCCAGTCGGCGGTGTCGTGTAACCTCCCACACTGTGGTCCGTATTTCCTGTACGCCCCCGGCAAACTCTATCCCGATCTCCCGTTTCAGGGTGGGGCCGACTCTACTTGGAACGGGTCCAAAAAGGCAACCAGATCACAGCGCACCCTTCTGCTGGAATTGTTATGTTTTATGCTATCTAACAATGGTTAGAAAGGGAGAGGGTGGTGGGGGGGTTGAAGGAGTTGTTTAAGAAAACTCTCCACTGTCAGACATCGTGTACAAATAAACCAGATCTGACTCTGTCATTTAAGAAGTGGGGACAGAGCTAGATCAGTGTTTCTCAATCCAGTCCTCAGGGACCCACAGCCGGTCCATGTTTTTGCTTTGTCTGAGCTCCCTCCCAGCTCTCGGTAGGAGCAAAAACACGGACTGTCTGCAGGTTCCTGAGAACCGGATTGGGAAACACTGAGCTAGAAAGTTACTGTCTGCCTGTCTAGGACTGTGTCGTTAGACAAAAGCCTTTCTGGGTGCCACTGTGCCCTGGAACGTGAGGAAGGGGAATTCCGGGAATACTCTTCCCGGGTGGTAGGGGATGCCGGCTCCGCGGCAAACAAATGGATTTACTTCACCTCGGCCCACTCCACCGGTGTCTTGTAGGAAGCAGCGGTAATTAAGCAGAAATGGTTTCTGCGTTCGCTGGAAACGAATGCCGGCATGGAGACACAACTCGGCTTGGCTGTAAACAGGCTGGGGAGCAAGAATTGCTTGTTGATGCGGCCAATTAATTATATTGCAAGTCATTTAAAAATCTATAAAAAAAGAGTATAAAGCAGTTTAGGATGTTTGAGAATTTCTAAGTACGGCATTAAAAAATGCAATACATGTATTTAAATGGCTCGGGGCACTGGAGCAGAGGAGTCTTTCAGAAGTGCAGCTACGTCTTAAAAAGGACTGAAATATGAATTATGCATGTTGGTTTTTTCCCCCCCTTTTCTCCTTCTTGTCTTACGCCAGACATGACCCAACGCCAGAAGCATGTCCTCACCCCCTCAATCCAGCCTCAGGACCGGCGTCTCGGCTGAGAAAGCGTCCGTTAAAGGCGAGGGAGGAGATGAGGGCTCCCATCTGCTTTGCGAAGGCTTCGGGGAGGATGTAGTGGGCGGCCTGATTAGTGTGTGGCTTATTTGTGGGTGTGGTTTGTTTACAGTCTCGTTTTTTTTACTTGGTGTGTGGCATGTTTGTGTATTTGTGTGTGCAGCTCTGTTTGTGGATGTGGTCTATTTTTTGGGTGTGGTCTTTGTGGGTGTGGTTTGTCTCTGGATCCGATTACTTCGGGGTGAATCAGCGTTTTCTGTTTTTCCATTTCCCTCGGGGGAAAATTCCTGCACATCACCATGAAGTACTTTGTGACAACTTGCCTCTAAGAAACGCACTATACTGAATAGGATATTGATTGATCAGGCAATTCTGGGTGTGGCCTGCAGGCTGTTATCTGTGGGTGTGGTTCGTGGCCGTAGTTTATTTGGGGGGTGCTTAGTTAGGGGTGTTGGTGGTGCAGGGTTCTGTCATTCTGTTCTTCTAGGTGGGGGTGTACCATATGTTGTGAGCGGGGCTGTGTTCAGGTGTGTCTGGCCTGTGTTGGGATCCATTTCATTAATGGCTGATTCAGGTGCTGGTGTGTTGGGGGGCTGCAGTAGTTGAAGGGTGTGGCCTGTTCGCGTGCAGATGTGGGTTGGCCTGGACTCAGTTTACGTTCTTTGGCCACATTCTTCATCCCGTAGTAAGAGGTGAGCCCGTAGTGAGCCGAGCTTCCCTCCTCTTCCTCATCTCCCAAACGCCATCACTTCCACCACAACATCCCAAAAACCAACCCCTCACATTCTCTTTGGTTAGACAAGATGATTTAACTAGTCTGGTTAATGTTACACAGCTGTCTCATTCAAGTGCATGGTGACCAACGACAGAGTCCCATAATCCACTGCGGAGCAGGCGCCACAGATACAGGTAGACGGAACGTGGAAGATCTGCACTTTACGCTATGGCTCCTCAGAGACCCAAGAATACACAGTGCAATAACTCCAGCGTCGTCATTAGCAACCGTTCTCTCTCACGACCATGTGAAAAACAAGGACATGAACGCGCATTAACACACAGAGGACAGCGGCCAAGGACACGGTACCACATGCGGCGTGCGGGAGACGTGCAAATCACCTGCACAGAGTTGAGCCTGCAGTAGCCATTGAGCGGGAAGCGGATGACGTGCGTGGGGTCCTGGTTCCAGCCGGCGTTGACCGAGTTGCACATGACGTCACCCGTCTCGGGGAAGATCTCCTCGATGAGCACCTTCTCGCCGCTGAGCGCGATGCGCTCGCCCAGGTCGGGCGTGACGCGCACCACCAGGCAGTCGCAGGGCGGGGCCAGCCGCCGCTGCTCGCGCTCCTGCTTCCAGCGATCCAGCTCCTTGATCATGGGCGTCAGCTGGTAGTAACGCGCCTCCTCATACAGCAGCTGGAAGTCCTGCGGGAAAGGGTGCGGGCAGTGAGTGGCCAGCAAAAAAAAGCAACATCGCCATCTACTGGGGGGGAGGGTAACTGCACATGGGTAAGGATGTCAGGGGTCTCCTATCTCCACAATGAAAACTTACAGGTATTTTGCTTTGCTGGCAGGAGAAATGTCAAAAACATATAAACGTAAATGTCAAACGCAGAGCAAATGCACCGTTTCCTACTATGGCAATTGCCCCCCCCCCCCCAGGTCCCAGTAACGGCACAGATGCTTCTGCTTTGTGGCCTGTAGGCTGTGTGAACGCCGTGACTCTGCGATACACTTTCATCCCCCTCTAACCCGATTGGGGCCAGATGGACGTCAGGAGGGGAGGTTTTTCCATGCGAGTGTTTGTTGTTAACGTTAGCATGGAAATGCTGGAATTTCACATTTCTAATCGGTTAGGTGTCCCGGGAACCGCAAACCATTCCCATCTGATGGGGGTTCTGGAACCCAACTCGGCTTCCTCGCCAATCCCTGCGCTGGTCATGCGTTTCCCGCATGGAGATACAGCGCTGGGCGGACGGAGCACCAGCCCTGGCTCTGGTACGCATTAGAACCGGCACTTGCGTGAGGCATTACACAAGATGGGTTTCCTTCATAAATTAACAGACTGCCAACCCCCCACCATCCCCTACCTCAGTATAAGGGCTGACCCCCCCCCCCCCCCCCCCCCACTTTAGCCCCCAGGCTCAGGCCCCTCCACCCTGGGTTCCTGAAAGAGCCAGATGGCACCACCACAACCTCCCACCCTTCCAGTACAGATGAAGCAAAAAGGCGGTAGGGAGCGTGGTTCTGGGTCTGAGACTCACATTGTGTCCTTGACTGGATCACTAGTGCTGAACAGCACCGGTAAAACATCCAACTTACAAATGCGTAAAATCTGTAAATTGGGTGGAAAGAACAACACTGACTAAACAATAAAATAATAAAAATGAAAACTATTTCCTCATGACCAAATGCCACCAAAATGATCCCTGACCACTGTGAAGACTCTGGTCAAACTGTGACTAGAAGACGTGCATCTTGGAAAAATAGCTGCCTTTAAGTTATTCATTCCGGGGCATAGTCAGGGAAACGTCCAGGGCTAGTCAAGCTCACAGCTTTGCTTTGATGCATATTTTTACAGCTGGGTATAATACAGTGAAAGGTTATTGTCAGAGGTTAAGCTGCCAGTTTCCTGATTGTGAAGCAGCTGGGTTTTCTGAGAGATGCCAGTCTCTGTCACCGCTGTGCTTATGTTTACATTCGCTGTCAAATGCTTTCACCTTGAAAGCAGTACTTGTAAGTAATATTCTGCAGTATTCCAAAGCTGCAAAAGGCACTTCGAAACAGAACAGTTTCTAGACAGGGCCGCAGATACGCAGCGTTGTTTGTGTAACAGCTACAACGTTGGGATTAATTTGAGGCATCTTGGGTGAAATGTTTGCAGCATAGGGGCAGCCAATAAAAAAGCATATTACTGCAACAATACCGCTAAAGTGGAAGAAGCTTATTGGTTGAGGAGGGCTTATAGGCAAGGGTCAGACCAAGGTGTGCCGCCGTTGTGTAGCGATGGTCTCCTGCGACCCAGTGGCTGTGTGCGTAACACAGCTCCGTTCCACGCACCCCAAGGAGACGTTTGATGTTAAGTGTGGGGGTGAGGTGGCCTCGTCCCGGCTGTCTCTCCCAGAGCTTGGAGCGGGATCTGACAAGGTCCTGCCAGCCCAGTAGAGTCCGATAGCCCAGTGCAGAGTGGGAATCACATGTGATCAGGATTAAAGCTCACAGCTCCCCATTGCACCTGACCATCACTAAGCCAGAGACACCATAAAGCAAAGCTGCTTTTTCTGTGCCAGACCAGACGTACGATAAAAGTCACTCTCCATTCCAGCCTGACCTGCCTATTTTAATATGGCAGTGCTGCTTTCAATATTAACTTTCCTGGCTTTCTACACACAAGATGGACACAAACTAGATGTTTTTCAATACAGATTCAGTGTAAAATTTAAAGACCGTAGCAATAATAAAAGGGTCGGGGTGGGTAACATGGGTGGGATCAAACAGGGTATCTGCCTAACAATAGGTATCAAACAGGGTATCTGCCAAACAATAGGTATCAAACAGGGTATCTGCCTAACAATAGGTATCAAACAGGGTATCTGCCTAACAATAGGTATCAAACAGGGTATCTGCCTAACAATAGGTATCAAACAGGGTATCTGCCTAACAATAGGTATCAAACAGGGTATCTGCCTAACAATAGGTATCAAACAGGGTATCTGCCTAACAATAGGTATCAAACAGGGTATCTAACAAACAAAGGACCATCACGATCTTCTGCCAGGTTCCAGTGGGGCATTCTTCACCATATTTTGGATAGATCCTCACAACATTCATGCATTATGATCCACCATAAAATTAAGCCCCACTTATAAAAGACAAAGCTTAATGCGATAATTATTGCATCCCTAAAATTAATCTAAGTTGCAGCAGGCTGTCATATAAAAATTATGCATAAAAATGACAGTAGGTAATGACAGTTTGCCAAAATGTTCTTATTTATATATTGGTTCTATTTACTGTAGTGAAATACCAAGTAGAACATTCCTTTTAATTTAGTAATGGAATCTCCTACTGTCGTTAGAAATGATTACTACTTGAGGTGGCTTTATTAACCACACCAGCAACTTCGTTAGCCAAACCCTTCCAGTAGGCGGAATTTGCATAATCCAGACTCGCGCAGCCGGGTTCAGCGATTCGCGAGAACCGGCCTCAGCCCAGGCCACCTGCCGGGCGTCTCCCACACGCCCCGGTGCCAAGAGACGGCCTGCAGGCCGCTAGTGACTCCGGCGTCACCACATGGGCAGCCAGCTACCGTGCTCCATCAGATGGGAGGAAATCGAGGCTGTTAGTGTGGGGTCTTTCAGCCCCCGGGGGACCCTGGGCATCCATGAATATTCACCTCCCCACCTGTAGAAGTTTAGCAGCTGTAAATGACCAGCCAGCAACAAACCGAAAGGCCGAACACTATTAACATTATTATTGCTTTGCCGTTTATATGTTATTATTTTATTGTTTCATCTTTTTATTATTTATTTATATAATTCGGTTTTTTTGTACCGCATATTTCTTTTTCAGTATTGGGGAAGTTGGGTACTTTGTAATTGTGACTCAATACTAAACTGGTTGGTTGAAACAAAACCTTGGCCTGGATTTGTACTTTCTGGACCTGGACTGTCTGTAATGGATTCGTTTTGTGAGTAACTTCCCCCACTCTGTTCTTTTTGAGTACAGTCCATTGAGCCAGGTACAGTGCATGTTTGGGTATGTGACAAATAAAACGTTAAATCCTAAAACACTGTGAAAACGGGAAAACCATGTGGACCCTAACCCATCACAAAACCTTTTATGCCCTCCCTGGACTCCGGCTAAAGCCCTCCTGCCCCGCTGGACCTGGCAAGCCTCACATGAGGGCGCACGCGAACGCGAGGCTAAGCTAACTTGATGGCACTTAAGCCAATGTGAGCGAGGCTGAGCCGATTGCAAGGGAGGCTAAGCTAACGCGAAGAGGGCTAGGCTAACGTGAGGGAAGCTACGATAACGAGCGGCGTTGGCGGCATGATGAGCCGGAGAACGGGTGGCTGTCACAGGCCCCGCAAATACAGGCCCCTGCCGTGAGAAAATGGCACCCCTTGTGGCAAATGAAGACGGCCTCCGTTTACATTAATAGGATATTTGCTGTAACAGCAGGGGAAGGGCAGTGGGGGGGGGGGGGGCTGAGGGTGTTACTGTCAGCCCACGAGGCACTCTGAAAAATCACTAGACCCACATGCATTGTGTGAAACAGCCACTGCTGCAGGAGGTGTAGAGTTTCCGTCCCTCCCAAAGACAAGGAGCGGGCTGGGTAATTCCCAGGGAAATCCCGCTTGCCTGTTTTAATCCACTCAGCTCCAAGATTACTCCTGTCCTGTTAGCTAGGGAAGAGAAATGGCAAAAGCAGGCAGATACAGTCAAGAAACTCAGGGGCGGAACGTGGCTCAGCAGGCTATAGGACGCCATGTCTGTCATTACAAGGCTGCTGCTTCAAATCCTGTCGTCTGCAGAGTGATGTCATCGCTGGGCCCTTAAGTAAGGCCCTTAACCCTCAAATGCTCCAGCAATTGGCTGCCCCTGCCTTCTCAACTGCATTTCACTTTGGACAAAGGTGTCTACTAAATAAGGCCAATGGAATTTTTGAGGGGCTTGCAGGCCGCATGACAGGTGACACCGAACCCAGTCACTCCCCACACCTCTCCCAGTCACCCAGTGAAACACCGAACCCAGACCTGCAGCTCCATAGGCCTCCATCTCACTAACAAGCAGCCAGTGTGTGCATGGGAGGCACTGACAGGGAGGTCCAGAGAGACGTAGCCTCTGAAACCTGAAAGACTCGCTCCGTAAAAGCCTCCAGCTGAAAGCCTCCCTCTCTCTGCCTTCTCCAGAGCCCAAAGAAGACGTCTCCTTCAGATGGCCCGTACCACAGCGAGCTAACGCTGTAACACAGGCCACTTTTGGTGTAATTACTGTTTGTGAGCAAAGCAGAATAAAACAAGGCAGGTTAAAAGCGACTCATCTGGACCTTTCATCAACTGGGAAAATGTAAAAAAACATCCAGTTTTACGCAAGACAATATATCCCATCTGAGGCACAAAGTTAAAAGGCTGAAAATGTTTAGATACCAAACATGCAGATGCTGAATTAGACTTAAGGGAAAGGAATTTCTCCTTGGGTTGTATTCTTATTTTTGTAAATACTAGCCATTTGTTAACAAAAGTGATGTCCCATTGCTATTTTAATATAGCATCCTCTCCCCCCACACTCCTGAACCTCTCTAGTGAACAGTGACTGCGTTAATAATCCGCCAGCTCCGATGAACAGGGTAACCTCGTCATGGAGCAGATTCCATAACCGGGTCTCGATACCAGCACTGGGCTCCCATTTGGCACTCATATAAACAAATGCCTGTTCTACAAGCTCTATAAGTATAAATAAACATTGCGGGGCAAGTTCTGTGCTCTGGTGCCACAGACGTTATCAGTCTCAGCTGTATTTGCATTCTTGCCATAAAACCACACTAGATTTAACACAGGACTGGAATAAAAGCAAAATTGTTCTTGTAAACAAATCCAGTGACAGCCTGCAAACAAAATATACTCACACCACCAGTTAAACTGCTGGTTTAGAGCAACACGCCACTTCTTAGATAACCTCCAAACCTCCCGTTTTAAGTCTATAGGTGACCAAAGGTTTAATTACAGGTACAACACTATACTACCTTCATCTCTGACGTTACAGATGTCGCAAACTGTCAGAAAATGTTATGGGGAGTTCAACTTCACCATCGAATGTTCTGAAGCTTCACCTCAACCGTGACTTGAAAGCCAGAGCTAGTGTCCAAAACGTACGTTTTTCACCAGATTAGAGCACAAGCCATTTTACCTTGAAGTCGTCCGGAAGGAGCAGTCGGCAGGTTCTCAGGAAGCTGAGGATGTAGCGAAATATCTCGCCGTCCCGGTCGATGAAGTAATGCTGCTTCAGACTGTCCAGCACGATGGGCTCCGTCCCGTTAAACAAGCGGCTGATTCTGTGAAAGCAACCCAAAGAAGGTCTCCTTCAAGTACACTGAATAACCAGCCTACGTGCTGCTGGCATTTTTCTTATATTCTAGTACTTGTTCAAACCGTCCTCTTAGCAATTCAAATCAAACCCTTTGGCAGGATGTCATAAATTACCTTGTGATATTTTTTTGGAGCTGCATCATACTGCTGTCATTTAAGGGTAATGTGCCATTTGTCAGTTTAATAAGGCCAAAACAAAGCTAATTAACAACACAACAGCTTACGAAATTCACCTGCGTGCAGTACACTTTTTCCTTGATGAAAATGTAAAATACTGAAAAATCGAATTTAAGTCTAGTGCCATAGCACGCTGATAGCCAGACCCACCAAGTCACATTTTCTATGTCAACCGATTTACACAACAGTGTTCAGAAGTATGAAACTTACTCAACACAAGCTGAAAGGGAAAAAAAAATCAAGAGTTATTAGAATTAAAGAAAAAAAAGGGATAAAAAACAGAACATTCACGTTTGCTGGCTGTTACAGAATGCGGTGTGGATTCTGGTCACATGACTCGACAGTCTTCCCCACCATACATGTTACTGGGCTCTGTGTTGTACTGGGTGTGACTGAGGACACACACATTGAGATCTGCGTGTCTGAGCCTCCTGAAGTCGTGCGCTGAGAAACGGTATAAATGGCCGTTTCAGATGAGAAATTCGAAGAATTGTTTAAAGAGAAGAAAAGAAGACAAAAAGACGAGGACTGCGAGCGACCAAGTAGCACATATCCCATGGCAAAGCTAAATTACCTTAAAAAATCACCCAATTATCTGAGTGGCCTCTGTCTATGCGCAAATAATGGCGTTTCTCATAATTCAAGAATTTAAGAACCTCTCCCTTTGAGGTTTCTTGGTCATACTGTGAATTTCAAGCAAGGTCTCAACCATGAAGAGTGAAGGTAGTTTCAAAGCCAGTCGGGAATTACTGTAAGTCGGTGAAAAGCCAAGATCAGGAGAAGGGAACAAAAAATATCAAAGAATCCAAATATCCCTGTAAGCACAGTCTGGTCAATCACGGAGAAATGGAAAGTGCATTGTGTCCCTCACCCCCCCCCCCCCCCCACCCCAAACCGAACAGCCGGGCAGGGAGGGAAGGGGGGCTACTATGGGTGAAAATTCGAGGTGAGGAATAAAAAAAAAAACTTTGAACAAGCTAAAGTTCAGCGACTGAGATGAAAGAATGTCTGTCAGCTGTCAACATCCACAGCTCCATCGCGGTATGGCAAGGTGGCAAGGAGGAAGCCGTTATTAAAAAGCCAAGCCAAAGCTTGCGGAGAACTTTCCATGGGGCACCTGAGTGAACCTACAGAAAGCGTGGTCATGTGACATCGAGCTACAGCAATCTGCCCCAGCTGGCACACTCAACCACAGCACTTCTCCACGTGGGAAGGACGCACCACAACGTGGCCTACGCGGTTTGTTCATAACCGAAGGGTAAAGGATTGTTAGGACCAAGGACAAGCAACGATGGGGAAAACTTGAGGTTCATTGGATTAAATATTTATGAACGAACTTCAATTTCTCCTCTTCTTTTGTCTTATACTTAAAAATCTACACTTTCTCCAATTTGGCTTTAGAGTAAAGCATTTTCCTAAAAAAACAAACAAATATGCCGAACATCACAATTGCACTAGATGAAAATGCAAGGCAACAGCAGTAATGTGACAACAGCTCTGCATTAGTAATTAAAATTTATTTACACCGAATATTAAGATTTAAAAAAAAAAAAAATCACTGACAAACAGTCAGTACTGGTTGCACATAATAAATCACTATAAAATACCGGTCGATTTAGAAATGCTGGCAAGCACCAAGATTACAAATTTTTGAGTATCTGCGTTTTTTTTTTGGTAACGAAACGTAGCCTGTGAGTATGACAGCAGACATGAGTTGCAACAGACACACGCCGCTACGCACATTGTTCATAAAAGCGATTAGGCCATCTTCTGGATCCGAACAGAAAAGCCAAAACGAACACAGTACTTAGATGATTTAACGCAGTACGTCTCGGTGATACGAGACGAATTAACGCAAGTGAGCGTACAGCAGGACAGATGTTTCTTTGGCCGTTTACGAGGCGGCATGAGGGGCCCCACCGGTACCGCGAGAGTAACGCACTGGGGAAGTCTAGGTGTGTTTAATTAAGTTCCCCCTGAAGTTTGTGCGCTTCCAGAAACGGCTGTAGCTACAAAGGGGATTTGTTGACACGGCTGCGCTGGCGCGTTAAGTTCATACCGCGATCGCAGCGGGTGGCACCAGGGCATCTGCTTGTGGGTACTGCCCCCAATTAAATCTCAGAGACACCCACAGCTGTATTTGTCCCATTAACACCAGGAATCCACCCGACCTCAGAACCTCTCCCGGTGCGGATAAAATCCCTAAACATGGAATCAGGTTTGCTTGACACGATCCACCTCTGTGCGACCAAACGACCTGCACCATGTGAGCCGGTGAATAGATCCCAGCCTTTTCATTCTTTTCTAACTGTCTCTCTCTCTCTCTCTCTCTCTCTCCCCCCCTTTCTGGAAATCGATGCAAAACGCTTTATAAAAAAACCAATACTCATCTCACTGATATGCCTGAGGAGCTCCTTTCTCATATGGTCTTGCAATTCTTCCAGCTAGAATTTCACCATACCGCTCGGGGCATTCTCTGTTTTTCATCTCGCCCCCCCAACCCCCTCCCTCCCTTTTTTTTTTTTTTAAAGCAATTAAAATGCTGCCTGTTTTTCTTCCCTCTCCTTCCCTGACTGCTCCATCTCTTTTTTCCTTCTGCTCTCTCTCTCTCTCTCTCTTTTCGGTTCAGCCTTGGAAGCCACAGGTTCCCCAATGCCTGGCATGGTATCCCACACTCCCACCCATGTCCCAGTTCTCCATCTCTCTGCCTGTCAAACAGGTGTTTCCATGATTCCGTTTATCTCCCCGGTGTCAGGTTTTCAGGAGACGGAACGTGGGTCGGTACATGCGGCACCAGGCCCTGGACGGGTGCCGGCCCTGGGGCACGGGTTTGGGGGGGTGGGGGCACTGGATGAGGCAGGGTTCTGAGACTGGCCAGCACATGTTCTCACACCGGGGCATTAAAATATCGTGCGTGCTAATAGTCACTTAAGCTTAGCACATTAGCTAGGCAAACACAAGTGTGAGCAAACTGGGCAGATCTGTTCCCTTTCCGGGACTTGGATCTTCCTCGTACGCGAACTTCTGCTTTGGGGAACAACGAGCAGGCAGTGGTAAAGAAGGGACCACAGTGACCTCACATCAAAGATTCATTACTCCTGTCCCCAGACATGGCCTGTTCCAGGGAAGATGAATGCCCACACATTAGTTACTACACTAAGTTTCCTTTCGCATTCTGCATAATTAAACGAGCAATCTATTAAAAGAAATCACTGAATTAAAGTTCTTTACTCTCAGAACCACTACTTAAACTGAATTTTGACACCACGCCGAGTTTGTGTGACCATGTTCTAAAGGACTTTGTCACACTCCTTTCCATATTTGGGGGGGGGGGGATGTGACATTAATCTGAAGGCAATTTTTTGTAGTTTGGGGAAAAACATGGCACAAGAAGCTATGTTGCACAAGATAATCATAATGTATACACGACAGAAACAAGGCTTAATAGAAAAGTTATGCATGTAAATACTGCACAGCAGGGGGGGGGGAATAATTGTGCAGCACTCATTTTCAACATTCCCGAGTTTGTTTAAACCTCCAAGCTCTTAACTTCACAGTAAGCAAGATATCAGCTGCTTTTGGGATTTTAATCCGTCTCATTGCAAAGCTCGTCACATGAAGCACAGAACCAGACACTTCCACCTCCTGCCCTCTGTCACTGGGGTTTGTAACTATACAACTGGCCTCTTTTGAAATGGAAAATGACGAGATGAAATGGAGCAGACCGATAATCGTAAGCCAATATTATACAATACCCGCTTGGTATTCGGCCAAGCTGAACCAAATGTCAAAATGTCTAATTGTTAGATGCAACAAAGAGTGAAACACTTTGCAGTATACCCTACGACACAACACGATCAGAAATGGATTTAAGCTAAATTTTGAAACAACAATGGTACTTATTTCTGTGGTTGTAAAACAATACGACTAACTGTGATAATGCACAGGTACTGATGTTTCTGTTTCTCTACACAAAGCACAGTTGATGCTTTGTCTCATATTATCCAGCAGTAATAGAAATAACCATGCCCACAGTATAGCAGTTTCTGGATTCACTCGACTACAGGCAATTTAAAGTTATCATCTTATTAAATTGGTGCCGGTAAACACATTTTAGAAATGGCCAAATATCAAGCCAGCTTTGCGGAAACAGCGCTTTAACACCAGACATTAAATGACCGTTTTCAAAGCTGTAATTAAAGAGAGAACAAAAACGGCTGACAAAAAATAAAAACACTCTTTATGACTGTTATCTGACAAAATAGAGAACACCGTGTGATGGACTGGTTTTACCCAGAGAGACACAGTGACCCAGAGCCCCTCCCAGGAAATAGGAGGTACATGTGTACACACACACACACACACACACACACACACACACACACACACACACACAAACACCCTGTACCACCAGCCACAGCCAAAAAAGATGCTCAGGATAGACAGACAAACTCCCAACATACCGAGGCTGGACTAGTACCTTGCAACTAGTGAAGCTTCATGAACCATTTGCTGTATTTTTTGACCCCACTAGATGGTGCTCTTGGCTTGCTTTGGAGCATGCTTTGAGCCTTTTTTTGAACAGACAGCACCATCTAGTGGAGTCAAAAAATACATCAAATGGTTCATAAGTATCATTTTGCCCATCACTACTTGCAACCCTGGAGCTGCAAGATGACAACAAAGTTGCCCAACAAATGTGCTACACATCTCTACCAGCATGCAAAGAGCATTCTTTTTAATGTCAACCAAATATACCACTGATCACTCAATACGATAAATTCTAATTATTCTATTTATGGATTTTTTTTAAGCAATATTTAATAGGTAAAAGCAACTGATGCAGCGGGACACAAAAAACAGCAAAACAAACACATGGTTTTCAAAATCATAAAATAGTACAACGTTGTCACAATTAAGTCACTGTTCCATATTTTCACTGAAGATTTTCAAGGGTTAAGCAGCCGTTTGGTGAGCAGGCAGAGGTGCCAGCGAGCAAGAACCTCACCTGGAGTCAGGATATTTGGTGAGGGTGGCCAAACTGCTGGTATACATGTGTCCTCCCACGTCAATGTGAACCGGCGCATTTGCCTTGGTCAGCTGAGCCGGGAGAGGGATTCCCTGCGCAGCCAGAGGTGACACTGGGGACCGGGTCAGAGACAGACGCGACATGCTTCTTCCTTCCTACAAAACGAGAGGGGGGCAGCCCCCGGGGAGAAGAAGGACACTGCTGTCACTGCGATCAGGGGTATCGTGAACCAATATCCACCTGCTTGTCTGCATATTTAACTCAAGACATTCACCTAAAATGCATAAATGAAAAGGTACAGGGGACAAGCAAATAGCTTCGAAAGGGTCTAATGGGACTCTTTTTGAGGCAGGTGTGGATGCAAACATAAAGCTCAAATATAATACTGCAACATCAACAGCTCACAGTTCAGTGCTTCAGTGATATCACCCAGATTTGATCAAACTCCACCTGAAATCACACAAGACTGAATTAAACATTTTTTTTCATGGATGTAATCCTCAGTAAAATAGTCGGTCTCTGGGGTGCAACAGATTCGCTTCTCCTGCAATTGGAACCAGCAATATATTGCCAATCAGTCTGGCTCCCTAATCACCAAAAACAGCATGTTGTGAACCATTCTGTGAACATAAAAAAAAAAACGTGGCATATTTAATAGCAACAAACAGATGACCTTTGACCTTGTTTAGCCAGAGTGATACAACACTGACACCAAAATATCACGCTTAAATCCCAAGATGTTGTACCCCTAAGCTAACCACTGTACTGTTAAATTGCTTCACTGAAATATATCCCATTGTACAACAGGGTAAAAGTGTAAAAATTTTAATTAATGTCATAAAAATGCTGAAAGCAAAAACTTGTGCTGAGTAAATAAATAAGTAGTAGTACTTAAGTTTTTTTTCCTTCTTACATAAAGACTGAATAACATGACAGGAAAATGTGCATCGCAGATTGTTTTTTATTATTATATGTATAATATTGTTATTCTAAGCTGCAGAGTGTCTGGTCTGATGCAACGAGTATCTTACACTGGACTAGATTTATAAAAAAAGTGTTCAAGTCAATGTCATCTTTTGGTAACTATTCTTTCAGGACTTTATCTTCTGTCCATGTCTTCAGCCTCCCAAAGAAATCTGCTTTGTAGTGATGATCGAGTCCATTCAACTTCCTCTTCTGGTTTCAACTCTTCCAAGCCTGACGGTCTTCTGTGCATGCCGAACATGCCAAAAATGAGACCGCTTCAATCTCATCATTTATTCTTTAACCGAAAGTTCAAGAATCCACTTTTTCCATTTTAATTGCAGTTAGGTGTTCTTAAAAGTCTTCGCTGGCACCTAAGCAAATTCAAAGGCATCGATATAAACATCCTGTCCTGCTTCTTCAATGTCCAGCCTTCAAATTCATATAGTCACAGAAATGATCACATTCTAGACGAGTCTGATTTTGTGTTCTTAGAGACATGTCAGCATTTCAGTTAGATCATCATTTTACTTCACAAAACAATTTTAGTTATTAAAAAAACCCATGCCATTGCTTAAGCAACAAAGCAGTTCAGTTATATAACTCCCAAAACAAAAATCCCTCTCCACGTGTTTACCTAACCTTTTAAAAACCTTTTTGTCATTAACAGCTTATGCATTGTTTTGTATAACAAGAAAATTTCCCTGTAAACCCACAATGTCCAAATACATGAACACCACTGATAACCATCAGTACAGCAGCAGAGAGGCAATTTATTGTTGGTTGTGCTACAGTAACCATGTAACACTCACCAATGGATCCTGGCCTGGCTTCTAGTGTTTGTTAGTGTCCCCAGTGCTACAGGCCAGAGAACTATTTTATTGGTTTACAGACATGTCAAGTATGACATATCAAGGTTACTATAAAACAGAATCTTATGTGATACAGAGTGACAGTTCTGATTAAAGTGGAGGAAAATTCAATACTTTGCAACAATATACCAGTAGGTGGTGCCATGGTTAAAGCCAGTTCCGTAACCTGGAGGTTGTTGGTTCAGGTCCCAACATGAGCCCTGTTGATGTACCTGTAAATGGTGACGTCTATTACCAGAATTCAGTAAACAAAAATTTAAATATATAAAAGATACCAGGATATAAAATTTAAGTTGTCAACAAGGCAAAAAATATTTATGTACCTTGTAAACTCTTCACTTTTTGCTGCATTTGCTCCAGTGATTTGTTATTAATCTGCACAGTTTCCATTTCATAAGGCTCCCGGCAATACATGACATGGTGCTCAACATACATGTTCCATGATTAAAAAACACACCACGCATGATCCATGCTGACCACGTAACGATAATTCACTCTTTTAAAAAATTCATTAATGGTACATCAGTTATGCTGGGCGAATTAAATGAGCCATATCACTACAGCTTGAGAGAGATTTCACTGAAAGGGCTTCTGATTGGCCGAGCTGTAGTTTTACCCATAAATGCTAAGCAGGAGGCTGTTGGTGCAGCTCCACGTGGTGCTGTGCCCCAGGAGAAATGCCCTGGGGAGACAGTGCTGAAAGACGACAGAATTTTCCAGGGTGTAGCCTACTGCACAAGGAGCCTTCAGGAATACTGTTCATTTAATACACACTCTGGATAGTACATTTTAGATCCCAGAGAAAGAAAGACTTCAAAAGATTCAAAAAAGTCTTGGGCGTATGAAGCTATCCCACCTCTTCATATAGCCGAGGGCCATAGTAACTAATACTGATAATAATGTTGATGGAATATACTAGTTACAGGCCTGTACACACACACACACACACACACACACAGGACCTAAAAGGTGAAAGGTTACATAAAAATAAAGGAACAGCCAGAGGGGCTGAAACAGAAGGATACAGGGGTTGAAAAACAAAGATGGTGCAAGTCATTACGTCTTTAACTATAACGTACAAATGAAATAAAGAAATTAATAGCCCATAAATGAACGGTCCATATTCAGAACTGGGGTTTATTATTACGTAATTTTTCATAGCTCCACTATACGTCCTCATGAGACCGTAGACAAAATAAACATACGAACTGGAAAAGGGCCATTGCCTCGTCTTTAATGAGATCAGCCCCGACATCTGTTCACTGCCGGACTGGATCATCGCTTTCCCATCCACTGCGTTTTCTAACTATTCTCTGCTCGTTTAACATCCATCGTGACATCCAGCTTTTAAAATACATAACCAAAAATAACTAAAAACGAATTGAAAAAATCCACTTGAAATCAGAATCCGGACCTTTTACGATGTTTAAACAATTGGCACTTTAAAACATTACGATACTTGTACATAAGAAGAGAGTAAATGAGAAAGTCGGATTTTAACATATAAACCTCCACGCAGGTAACTTTTTAGGTTGAATGTAATTTACTGTCTTACATGTGTCTGAACTGTGTTACAACATATTTCAGCTTTCAATTTAAATACCAACTGGCGCTGTTCTATTTAAGATACTTCCCGAACATTTATATTAACAGGCAGTCGGCGACAGTAACAGTACCGATGCAGGTAATAAATAAAGAGCTATAACAGTAATACGTGATTTCCATACGTTTGCCCTCTTGAACATTACATTAGTGCCAAGGGCTAAATTCTGCCAATTACACAACATGGCGTCTTTTACACATAAGAGAAATCAGAAAATGCTTATATGGATGCGAAAATTGTAAAAACTAAAAAGCGCCACATAATAACGTTAATAATACAGATCAAAAGGTAGCTGGCAGATCCGAAATTTCCGTTTTTATTACATTATTACGGACACAGCCTGTTAAATGTCTGGGCAAGAAACATCCCTACTGGCTCGCATAACAATGCACACAAGAAGCCAGTAAATTAAGTGCCCAGTTAATCAACTGAAATATATGTTTTAAGAATGGCATTGCCGCTTATAATGCGGAGAGTGTTATCGGAGCCCGGCGTACCGTTTCCAACATTTTACCAAGTCCGAGGAAACCCGAGCCAGATCCAGCCAGTTTATCCCCGTCGCCGAGCTGCGATTTCCCTTCCTTTTCCCCCAAGTTCAGCCAAACTAAGTGCAATTCCCCGCTCCCACATTCCGCCAGTCTCCTGCCCGCCATGCACAGCTTTTTTAAGAGAAAATATTCGCAAAGTGGCTTTTAAAGCCCTGAAACTGTGAGCGAGGCGTTGGGTTTTTTTTAAAAAAAGGGTCGCTGTGGCTTTAAAGACATGTACCTAGTCCGCCTTAACTAGTTCGGAGCGGGCAGTCCGCACAAAAGCGCCGCGGAAAGCGCCTTCGCCTCCTTACCTTGTACATAGGAGAAAGCTCTCCGTCCCCCTTTTTTATCTCGGTATACTTCAGATCGGAAGGAGGTCTTGCTCTGGCTGCGGGATCCTTTTTGCCGTCTTGTCCTTCTTTTTCCTAAAATGAAACTGCCGGCTCTGTTATGAGAAGAAGAAAGCCAATAATCCGTCTCTAAATAACAGAGGGGAGCTAAAAAAGAGTTCTTGCTCCGGGCTTTCCAAATGCCTCTGGGGCAAGGATTAGGCTACAATTAGCTCAACCCTACTCGCGCCCTAGCTAATTTCGAGATGAAAACGCCGCGTTTCTCCTCTTTTTCTTTTACCCTGAAATTGCGATTATCTGAGCGCCAGCCTGAATCATTAGTGGCTCTTTTTTCCGCAAAAATCAGTCCCCGGTAACGGTTTTTTAACTTGCGGTTCGCTGCGGGATAACGGTTCAGTGCCGTTGAGTATCACAAACAGTGTCACGTCGCTCAACAGACTTGGAGATGGGGGGAGAGAGAAAAAAAAATCAGATTTTAATCATTGTCATTTCGTCTGATGTAATATTTCCCGAGGCATTTTCAACGAGGCATAAATTTTCGCTCCCCAAACAACTAACGCGAGGCACGCTTCTCCTGTCAATTGCACTTTCAACGACGATCGAGGAAAGCGCAGTATAACTTGTTGATAAAAGTAATCTATAAAAGAAATGCTGATGTTGAATACGTAGATCCCTATAAGCAGTTTTTGTCACGCGGCTGGTTTTCCTGTCCTTTTCCCCTTGCTAATATCTCGCGCTGTAACGCCAAATTTCCTGTAGGCCATTAAAACCAAATGACGTCTATCGACATGCATGCTGCTATTGCAGAAAAGCGCCCTCACAACTCGCCCGGAGCGAAAAGCGCCATTTCAATTATAGCACACGGCTAGATGGAGATGTCTGGCGTGAAGATTTCCCATGCAAGCGGGCTGGGAAAGAAGCAGGCTGCAAGCTAAGCAACTAGATCTTTAACCCCTCAAAAATATTCATTTTGCCAAAAATGAAATAAACGGTTGATTTATATTTATATGCTCAAAACAGGAATATGTTAAGCATATAAAATTCTGTACAGAAGAATGCACTGTACTATGTGGAAGCAGAGTATATAACCTGTGAACAAGGTGTCATCATGCACCCCTCCCCATAAAGGTGCTCACATAGGTTAGCTGATTATTTATTTATTTATTTGTTTGTTTATTGGCGTGTAAATATATTTGAATAATGCACGCTGCATTGTGCCCCTTCTAATTACAGTATTCCCAAATACAGTCGATGCTCCGCGTATTTTCTTGATGTTTGGCGCCAACCAGCGTGTGAAAAGATTAATGGTCACAGGAGAAACCACAAGATCAAGGCAAGACCAAAGGCAACGTTAATTAATGTTAAGAGAGCCTTGACATGGTTCCAATTCCATGTAAATTCATGCTGTATTGTGCATAGACGAACTTATTTATTTTTGCAAATGCATACCGGGAGAAGGATATAGAATTATAGGCCATCCACCCAAAAAGATATAATGTGATTAATACAGTATATACTTTATAGCAGCATTTTAGAGAAACTGGCCGGATACAAGAAGACTAGTATAAGGCGAACATGGTGCGACATGAGAACGTCCCCCGATTCCCTTCTCCTTACAACAGAAACAGGGACGTTGTTCCCTCGGGCTGAAATTTGTTGTCTTCGGGAGCACAAACCAGAGGAAGACTTGTATTTTTCCCCTCATTAAAGTACCAACCCCCGAGTTAGTTCAATTACACGAAGAATGCAGAAGATGTTGTAAATTTAAAGATTTAAATAGCTTACAAAGTTGCCTCGGGCCCCATCAGTTAATTTCCTTAATTTATGGATTTTAGCGGAGTGTCTGAAGTGAGAAGGAGACGAAGAAGTAGGTCAGCCCGAGGATTTGTATGCGCCATACAAATACAGGGTATTCTGACCATTATGTTCCTCAAGGAGGTTTGATGAGCGGTGTAAAGTTCACAACACGTTTATGAGAGGTATCTCAAGGTGTCCTTCAGCAGACACACTAGTGATCTACGGGATTTTAAACAAGAGAATTGAACGCAGTTACATATCTAAAGTATTTGCGACAGATTTTAGTCAGGAGTGATATTTGGACATAATGTCATATTAGTGATCTCTCTCCCCCATTGCTAAATCAAGTGCTGCTATATAAAAAATGTAGGTCCGTGTTTTTCAACAAGGTTATGTTTTGTTATGGTACATTGATCGTAAACCGATATGTCTTGCAGTTCTTAATTATACACATTTACTTAAATTCACCCCGTGGCAACGTTAATTTCTGTTTAAATATTTTAGTTTTGGGAAGATTTCATTTTTGAACTAATGGTGTATATCAATATATATTAAATATAGATATCTATATTTAGTTAATTCCTATATGAAACAAACGATGAATAATCAAATCTTAGGTTTACTTTTCAGATTAGTCGGCCATAAGTTTGGAAGGCTTGGATGCATAAACACAAGGCGATCTAATTATTTTAAACAAATATTTAAATATATATACGTTGAAATACTCGACTTTTAAAGAACTCAAGTGAAGAAATGCATACACACGTAGGGCTATATTTATACGTAGAATATGTGACGTATTAAGGGAAGAAAAACAGAGAAGGATCGTTCACTGGAATACAGAATCAATCAGCACTTGCCAGGCATCTCAGAGAGACATGTATGTAAATGAAGGGCATGCATTAATGCATGACCCCATAAGAATAATAACTTTGCCTCAAGGTTCAAAAGCAGGTGTCATTAGCAGCGGTGCTAAAAGCATTACAAAGTACTACAGCAGGCTCTACAGGCCCCGCCGTTTCTGCACAGGCGAGTATTATTTTAATACCTTAAATTAGATCCTCCCAAAACCACCTTTAGCCTGAATGTGACAACAAAGTTAATAAGTTTGCAGAAATAAGTACCTTTTTTGAGTTCAGTAACCATACGTAGCTTTATGTAAGCTTTTCTCTCTGGTTGAATACAGGATATAGTGCACAGAAATTACATAATTTAGCCGTTTATAGAAGCCTGCGTCAAGCAGCTCGTCGGTATTTGTTTGATTAAAGGAAATTTTGTACTCTGGAACAAAATATCACTAATATTTTGAGTGCATTTCATTAAGTCAACCGTAGGTGTTAAAAGGTTAGGAGATAGTTCACTTGTAGGCTATGTAATGTAGTTACACTTGTATATTTTTATCGTTTATTGTTTATAATTAACCTTTACTTATGTCTAACTACATGAGCTTACATTGATCAGTGTTTCTGTTTATGGCTTTTTATTCAACGATCAGCATGATTTTTTCATATAGGCTTACCTACCTACATGCAATTACGTGATAAAAAAAAGAATTCATTCATTTTTCAGTTAATGACACATTATTAATTATATTCATATATTATATTAATTACAAGGATACACATGAAATTCCTTATTTACATGGTTTATTCGAAATGGTAGGCCGAATCTGTAAAACTCTTCAGCCGTATCTCAGTATGTGGGCTGCGCGCGGGCCAGCTGTCGCTGCGTCACAGGCGTCTAACGCGATCTGTAACGATCGCACACTGATGTTTAGAAGCTTATGTCATGTTTTACCCGTAATAATTTTATCCTGCTATTTTCCGAAGATCAGAATACTGCGATACGTGTCTGCTCGCTGGCAGGCCTTCATCTACGTTTTCCCATAATAGTTCACAAAAGGAGCCACTGTACACTTTGAAAAATGTCACATTTCCTGCCACATAAAGCAGTGCTCTGGGTATGATTTGTTTACGTAGAGTGCTGTATTTCTCTTGCTCTGCTCACTTAAAATGCTTAATTCCTTTAGGAAATGGACAAATCTGTCACTCGTGATAACGCCCCCTGCTGGCTGGCTGGCAGTGAACGAGCAATATCGAATTTATAGTCAGATTGTCTGCCACTGAATCAAATGGGCACGAGCTTCAAGTACATCATCTTGCGTACACACGACGATACTTTTTTCAAGTAATAAGCTATGAAATTAATTTATATTTTAATTTTAAATGGTCTTTAAGTGAATTTTTTTAAAAATCAGGTGCAACTAACTACTCAGTGGTGGAGTAGCCTACATCATATCTGGTATTAGATTTATTAACAGACTCTTCGCCTAAAACAACCCAACATAGCTTAGTAGTTTGATTGTCTGGTAGTTCTGTTCTTCGCTTGGATGAGTGATGCAACAGAGTGTTCTCTTGTAAGATTCAAATTTGTAACCTTTTGCTTTTGTGCCAATTGAAATCTTATATCCTGTGAGTTATTCATTCAAATTTCAATAGCCGTACATCAGAATTTCCATATATTTACACAACGATATCTGTTCTTTTGTGTCATTGCACATGTAATGGAATGGAGTCCATATCATCAACCGGCGCTCCTTTACGAACCCCGTGTCCACGTCTGACCTTTATGTGCCGTGTGTGTGTCGCAGCACAGACGAGCTGTTCGGGAATTCCCGCAGCCACTGCAGAGACTGGCATTCTGGCGCGGTGAAAGATCACGAGATGTTCAGCCACTATAGTGGGCCCCGGAGAATTTCCAGCGAATGCACCTAGTGCTTCGCTGGCTCAGTCGAGTCGATTCCCTGATTCCTTTATTGTCTGTGTGATCGGGGCTCCTGTATGTGTCAACCTGTGCTGGCCTGCTTCCAAGCTGCATTTTCAGAGGCTTAGGTCAAGTCCAGGCAGTTGTAACCCTATAAGTGGGCCGTAGAGACTTGCTTCGAGTGACCAATGGGGTCACTCGAAGGGTGTGAGGTGCCCAGCTAGGTCTTTCCTGACGAATGAAAATGCCGAAGCCCAGCCCCGCTATATGGCACGTGTCGTGCATCCAGATGGCAGAGCCATTGTCCGGCAGACCCACAGAGAGCTTGCCCATTCTCTCCAAACAGCCGGGGGTCTGGCCAGCCACTCCAGTGACATGTGGGGTGGGCTGTGGCACACTGCTGGGTCACACCCCCCACCCCGGCTCACATGGGACAAATCAGACTAATATGCTTAGCGCATGTAAATGGCCTAGCAGAGGACATATGCAATTTCACCTCCGCTCTCATGGGGTGCCGACGTTTTTACAAGTCAATGCATATTTTAGATATACCGACCATAGCACAGACCATCAGTGTGAGACATCTACGCGGAGAAGCTGGTTTGTATTAAGGCATTGGGGTCCTTATTTTGTACAGAAAGGGGATCTGAAGGTGTGTGCAACCTGAGCCTGAACAAAATTTGATTTCATTTCATGCTTTCCTTCCAGCTCATCCAGCCTGGAGCATGAAGACTGAGCGACGGTCTTAATCGTGTTTTTCACGATGGGACATTTCATTTGGAAATGTATATGGGTGAAAATGTGTGTTCTGGCAACTAAATAATTATAAATATGTATATAGTTGTGTTATTTATCGAAAACTACATATCAGAGTGTCCTTATTTAAAAATATAAGTCAAATTCTCATATGCATAAATCTTAGGGTGACCTGATCAGCTCTAGAGATTATTCACGCTGAAGTTACCCAACTTCTCCGTCGGACTTCTTCCTAGGTGAAACGCAAACCACATTTAAGACGCGGAGTGGGCCTTTTTTCTTGGGTACACTTCCAATTTACTGATACTGCAATTCCTTTTCCCGAGTTCGTCTTTCTGTCCGCGGCGCCCTCTTTTGATGCTTTGTTGCGCTCCTGTTCCTCTGCACCCTCCCGTGTCCTCGATCTTACGCCTGCCTGCTGCCTGCTTGTGGTGTTTGTGCGTCTGTCATTCAGCGCCGAAGACCATTGTTCATTATTTGTGAGCAAGCGTAAAAGTGCCTGTTATTATTAGAATACGTTCGCCTGTGCTGTGTGCAAACAGCTCCCTTGAAGAGATTCGGCAATTCCCCGAAGTGCCGAGCACAGGCAATTAAGTTAAAATGAAGTGCGCGAGGTCTGTCTACCTGGCTGCAGCCGCTGTTAAATGCCAGTTTTGACAACCACAGCGCTATTAATTCAGCATGTTTATATTCAGCCGAGATTGTCTGGGTGTTTGAGCGAAATCACAGTTTGTGATCTTAATGCCCTAGAAAAAAAAAAACGTCAATATGCTTTTAAAGGTAAGAACCTTCTTTTCCTTCGTTCTCCTCACCAACTTTTTAATGGGGCAAGATAACATCTAATGCTGATCTTAAGTGAAAAACTGCTACACGCTTGTCTGTGTTTCCACTCGAAGGAAGACATGAATCTGAGCAACATTTACTGTGTTATCTCCACTCGTGGAAGACGGGAGCTCTGCCATCAAAGGCCGTCGAGCCCTTTTTGACACGGATGGTCAGAGGGCTTGTTCATCACGTCCCCGCGGGGGCTGACCATCTTTGGCAGCAGGCAGCGACCTTTCCATGGGAACTGGGTGGCCGTTTGGCAGATCACACTGTAATGATGCAGTAGCGACACAGGTAATGAAGCGTAGTGCCCGTAGCCGTCACTGAGCCGCGCTGGGGTGGTGACATTGTCCCTGGAAGACATTTTGTCAAACAGAAAAGCCAGACAGCTGCTATTGCGGTATTAAAAGACAATGAAGCTCACCTAAACCATCAGGAATTAAAAGGGCACAAAAAATTAAAAATTAAATTAATATATGAAGAGTAAGGCAACCTTTTCCGGCCACTTAATGTTAATTACTCATTTTTTAATGATGATTAATTTATGGTGCTGTCGGGTGGTGCAGATATTTCCGGAGCTGGTCGGTGTGAATGTTCAGGGTTCTACAGTGGTGGCTGTGCTTGCTGTCCGTGGGTCTTTTTTTTTGGTAGGGAACTTTACAGAAGCTGAACAGCATAATAGGGAAAGACCTGGAGCTTTGACCAAGCTGCTTTAGGATCCAGGAGCATGCTGCAGTCTTCCATCCATCCATCTGTCCATCCATCCATCCGTCCATCTTCTTTACCTCCTTGTCCTTTGCAATGATGCTGTGGTCTAGAGCAGGGGTCACCAACATGGTGCCCACGGGCACTAGGATGCCCCCAAGGACCACATGATTGGCCCACGGACCTGTTCTAAAAATAGCATAACTCACCGGTGAACAGCATCTAAAATTTAATTTTAGCCTGATGCTGTTCTTCTTTAATCACATTTGCATTTATATAATATCATTAATCATTAATAATATATAACTAAAGGTAAACTGAGCAAATTTGTTATTTAAGAAGAGTGTATCAAACTGATAGCCCTTCATATGGCTCCGTGAAGTAGCTCTCAGTTTCAAAAGGGTTGGTGACCCCTGGTCTAGAGACTATCCTGGAAATTATGGCTGCATATCAAGGAATTACCCAGGACGAAGTGCCACATAGAGTGACCACCTAATCTGTGTCGGAGGGGGGGGCACTATGAACTGGGACAGGGTTTGCAAACTACCATTTATGTTAAAAGCACCTGGATGTCACTTAAGCAAGTTCTTGCTGTGTGCTGATTGGTCAGTGTCCTATTATCATGCATATGCAACTAATGTTAATGTGTAACAGCTGGATGAGTCTTTCAATCAGGGAAATGAACCAGTTAAAGAACAAGAAGAATTGAATTTAGCCAAGGACAAGAGCCTTTCCATTTTGAAGTAGTTTGCAAAATTTGAAGTAGCTCATGGACATGGACATGGATTAGGCGTCACCCTAATGCCAACCCATCATACGGCAAACACAATCACACAATTTGGCAACTCCAACTCACCTTAGCATGTTTTTGGACTATGGGGGGTGGAAAAAAATCAGAGAACCCAGATGAAAGCCTACAACAACACAGGGAGAGTATGCTGATTCCACACATGTAGAGATTAAAGGTGGGGGTCTGAGAGGCAGGCGTGCTAACCACCACGCCACCATGCCGTTGGGTCGTAGCCCACCGCGCCACCATGCCGCTAGGTCGTAGCCCACCGATTGTTCATTTATTTCAGCTACTTCAGTTACAAACCTTGCTTTGTATGTGTGTAGGGTTACGTAAGTGTGAAGTAAAATTCAATATATAAGGTACACAATTTGATATGCAAATCAGGGAACCGCTTACCGGCTAAGGGATGTAATTTAACAAGGCAACATGGCGCCACCGTGTTTAGGCTGATGGAGGTTGTGGGAATGAGAGTCTCTCCCGTCTGTCCAGACACTCGTCGTGGAGACCTGCCAGCCTAATATGGCCGGGGGGAAACAGAGCGTTACCCCACAGTCCCTAATGGACTGAATCCTCAGAGAATGGGGGCCGGTGGGTGTACATCCAGTATGGTTTCCACTTGTGCAGACCGGTGAATACAATCGAGGGTTTTTGTTGGGGTGTAATGCTGCATGTTTGCGTTGGAGGCTTCTGGAGGTAGGAACATGGGCGGGGGGGCTGGTTATGCTGCCAAACACCACGGCTGCCCTTTGGGGAGTGTGGCGGTTTTTTTTGCAGCCAATGCAGCCTGATCCTAATTTGTTAGCTTCAGAGAGGCTTTGTCAACACGGACACCCCCCCCCCCCCACCCCAGCACAGTGGGAGCCAACCTGGGGCATGCTGGGACCCGGGGGCTGAGGAGATGGACGTCGGGGGGTTGGGGAGCGGTGGTGGTGCTCAAAGACCCCCCAGTGCCCAGGGCGGCCTGCTGTAGACTGGGGGGCAGGGGACTGATGCTCTGAGCTGATGAAATTTTAATGGTTATACAGTATATGCAGTTTCAGTAACTTGCTTTGAAAAGGCGAGTTTTAACCTTTCATGTTTTCTTGTCTAATCTGTTAGCTTTTTCGATATAGCGAGTCTGCGTTGGTGATGACAAAGACATGGTAGGTTGACTTTATGATTCGCTTCCTGGGATGATACCAGTACCTCCCATGTTGACTAAAACTAACCAACATTTTTTATGTAGATGTTTAAGTGTGATACTGTTTGGTTTTTATTGAGCAGTTGTATTAATTTTTAACTAAATATGTGATTCTGATGAGTATTGTAACAATATGCAGTCAAAGGTCTCGTCTAATAATTGTGTTATTATTGTTGGTAAGTTGATGTTGATTCCTGGCGACAATAGAGATAGCATTGTTCTAGAACATTCCATTTTCTGTTTGGGTCTTTATGCTTCCCAATGGTGTGTTCATTGTTGTGAAGATTGGTCTGCCGTCGTCACCTGTGCCACACATGCTCCATACGGCAGATATTTATGGTCTCTTCTGTTTCCAGTGAGTGATCGTCTCCTTATGGTGATGGTTTGTGTAAAAGGACCAGAGGGGGACACTGATCAGCTGACCTCGTGGGAGGGAGGGGTCTGTGGGATAGCAAGGAAGAGCCCCCAGGTCAAAGACTTCTTCTTGGTTATGCTTTGTATTTTGGGCTTTGGGTTTTTTTATCCCTTGAATGCGTGACCTGTTCACTGATGATCTTCAGCATACTTTCAGCATCTTTCTGTATCACGTGTTTAGGCTGGACTCCTGCTTCATGTGAAGGGAGTTCGCGGTGAAGACCAGCGGACTTTCTCAATATGCGTACTTGACCGTACTTGTGTTCTCGTGTACCCGTTTTACATCATCTTCCTTTGCTGAAGATCAGGTCCAATACTAGAACAGAAGTACAGAGGATGATAAAAATCCCCAAATGTTGTTCTTGCCCAAAATATCAAGGATACATTGGTTGCATCATCGCCGAACGAGACCAATCCCATGATTCATTGCGCCCCAAGTTCGTTCTTGGGAGGCAAGTTAGCAATACCGCTCTTGCCAAGACCACGAGTATGATCTTTGCGTTCTTGGTGTTGAGTAACACCCAAACCTTTTCACCATGACTGCATGTGATAATGATACGGTCTCATTAAAATGTTGGACTGTATTTATAGTGCTGGGTATGGGAATTAGGCAACTAATTCTTAACCATAACTGTCTCATTCACTACCCAGCTATATAACTGTATGGTTATTTGCTTTGGATAAACATCTACTGTGCAATTTATTAATAAAAGACGAATTGGTAGCTGGACAGAACCATGATTTTTGGTCCCATTTGCCGTCGCTCTTCTACCCTTATGCTACGGAATGAAAGGGTAGGATCTGGAGTACCACTAGGGATTTATGAAAGGGGGGGTCTGATTTAAAATAAAAATGAATGAGAACTATTTGATGTAATTAGTGTACAGTTATTTGAGAGAGGGCACAGCTCCCCCAAAATAGCCCGAGCAAGGATGACGAGGCCGACATTGGTAGACTCCGGCCTCTCGCTCCAGGTGGCCATAACACGGAGAGACAGAGCAGCATCCCCTTCGGAGGGGTCCAGTCTGGCCCCTTCCGCGTGGCTCCTTAGGAGGGCCGCTCACTTGACTCCCGGCGCTAATTCGCCGGCTTGGCAGAGGCCCATCCATCGTGGCGAAGCCGGCTTTGCTGAAGGCCTTTCCCACAGTCGGGTAATTGGACAGCAGCACCTGGTGTCTCAGGATAAGTTATAGGCGCTGGGGCGGCCTGCGGACTCTCTGTGACGGCTCTCGTCAGCCAGGGCCGACGAGTTCGCTCTGTCTGCACGCCGTCTGCCGGGAGGTCCGAGAGCCTCGACAGAGGAAGGACAGCAGTCTGGAAAATTCCCTCTCATCGGACTTCGGTCATATTCCGGAGAAGATCAGGAATGAGGACAAGGGCGGGCGTGGATTTGGGCAGAGACGATAAAGACTTGTCCCTACAAATATTGTGAGACTACTGTGTGTGTTTACAGGGGTGGGGTGGTGCATACTAGTGTAGAAACCAAACCTGCGTCCTTGAATTAGGAGGTGGGATATGTGCAAGATTAAAGACCGGTTGACTTGAAGTTCATCAACTCTGGCTAACCGGAGTCCATGTGTTTCTGTGACTGCAAAGTTGCGCTGACTCAGTCTGTATTTTGTGAGTGACAGTCCAATCCGTCTGCAACAGCCAGTAAAGCTCCTTTTAGTTCTCGATTTGGTGTCAACTTCGTCTGGGATGGTCAGGAAAAGAAAGCAGCTCATGTATCACTTTAAGGTTAGCGACCAGAGGCTGTTTACAATCCGCCTCTGGTCTGTAGGCAGTCGATAGCCAGACATCATGTTGTTTTCAGATGGTAAATGGCTGATTGTGCCGCTGGACAGATATAAATGGCACACGACCGTCCTCCAGGTCAAGCAGGAACATGGTGTGGCTAAGTTCGGAAATCACTTGTTCTGTGGTGCCTGTAGTCCACAGATATAGGTACCACATCTGACTGAACATGATTTTTTTATGCCGGATCACTGATGCCATGTTAATTGTCAGTGTTGCAAAAAAATGGAAATTCTCTGAAGATGGAAGCAGCGTGAGATGGATCCATCTCTAATTAGTATTTTATTATCCACCTGAACCCGGGGAGCTCACCCAGCACGAACAGTAACTGCACGTAGCCAAACAAAATACAAAACTTTGACATTTTTAGTTTTTTCTTTTATTACATTCACAGTTTTTTTTATAAAACTGAATTTCCTCTTGGGACTGAAAAAATGGTCCCCACAATAATAACAGGTGTTTATCTCCCCACAATGTAATCTATACATGACACACACACACACACACACACACACACACGCAGACCTGTAATCATATCTTTATGGGGACCGCTCATTCATTTCTATGGGAAAAATGCTAATGCTAACTGTGACCACCTTAACCCCTACCCAGCCCTAACCATAACCATAAGTACATTTTTAGTGTTTTGATTGCAGTTACGGATTTTTAGAAAAAAGAGTTTTTCCCTACACACAACAAGGCCAAAATACAGGTGTCCCTCATCATGTGGGGACATTTGGATTAATATGACGTTTATCCTGCTTTTAACAGAATAACACATACGCCTGTAATATGGTCTCGGACAAGACAATGCTAAAGCATGGTCATAATTCTGCAAAGCTCAGAAACTTGACCATTTTGTGTCTGCATATAGACATTAAAGTATTTCTGCCCTAGTTCTGCACAGCGTTGGGTTGGTTTATAATCTGATATTTTTATATGTATCCAATGCTATTTCTGTTAGTTTATCCTTCTAAGTTTGAAGCTTTTATCTTCTTTTGAAATAACTGACAAGTAAACATAGATAAAAAATGCAGCTTTTCCACTCAAACAGGGACTCTGGGATCAGTTCATGCAAAACACTCGGACGGGTTCGATGTCACACCTTTGCTCCGACATCATGCAGGTGCCTTATGGCCATACACCTGGGTCTCTCACCCCTTGCTACCTGCTTAATTAGGCCAACGCCATCTTTGGCGACGGTAATGTTATAAAATGGGCTTTGTTCAGATCTTCTCCTGTCTGCACAGATGTTCAGTTTGACTTTTATGATCTTTATCTATCCCTGAAATGACTTCATTAGGTGACGAGCAGAAAGGGGCACAGAGGTGTTTGTACTTTTTACATCATTCTTTTGACGTCTTAATGTCTAGAACGTACTTCAGTGGATATCTAGGGACACCCCCTTGAGGTAACAGATGAACTAGCAGAGATGTGGGTGTGTGATTAACTTAATTATTGATCCCAAGTTTACCAGACTGATAGCATAATTGCACAATTGTTTGTGAGGGCCATTTCACAGCAGAGTGTTCACATTGTCATTTAAAAGTATTGTGACCAAAATTGCGAAAACTTTTACTGTTTATGTATAATTATATTAAAAAATATATTTTTACATGGGGAGGTGCGCGGAGTTTGCATGTTCTCCTCATGTCATAAAGGGGTTATCTCTGGGTACTCCAGTGTCCCCCACAGTATAAAAACATGCAGAGGCTGATTAGAGTTACCAAATTGTGTGTGTGTCCTGTGACGGGTTGGTGCCACAACCTGGGCTGGTCCCTGCTTTGCACCCACTGCCTCCTGGACGGGCCCTAGATGCCCCCACAACCCTGAATATGATAAGTGGTTACAGGAAATGGATGGATGGATTTTTATATATTTATTTGTAAAGTATGCTTGCCAGGATATCTGCTGTATTGACTTAGAACTCTTCTCTTTAATAGTATAAATGTTTACTGTATAAGACAGCATTATGCAAAGAGCCTTCATGCATATTTCAACAAATATTTAAATGTTGCTCTACAATGATTAAGACATAACCTCACAGTCGTTGCTCACTGGGAGTGTTTCTCCTTGTTGGAAGTTACAGTGTACTCGTTTCCATCTGGTCAAACGTCTGCTACAATTCTACTTGTGTTCTGTGTTGCCACCTTGTGGCCATTGTTAATTTCTACCTGCCTTGCAGACGTTCGGTAATGTTGGAATTAGACACGACTACAAAGACCAAACGGGACTCCTCCTTTGCCAATTAACCTATTTAATTGAATGTGAGAAGTTTAAAATTCATTATCAGTTTTTTTTTTTTTTTATTGAAACAGTCGATAATTTTGAGTCATACATTTTTTAAACTATCTTCAGTTCAGTACATGTCTGCCCTACGCATGCCGGGTAGTACTGAGTGGACTGTCATGTGCACCTGAGCAGACCTGGGTCTCAATAAATACTGTGTGGAGCATCTTAGCATTACTGAAGAGATCTAATCAAATGTTAGAGCACCCCAGCCCAAATGACTTCCTGCAGTCTCAGAAAAAATTTGTGGGTACAATAATTGTCACTGGGGCTGTTCCCTGAAGGCTCTGCAGTTGTACCTTAACTGTAGGCAAGTGTATCTTTTAAGGTACAGAAATGGACTCTGAGGAACATTTTTGTACCATTGGGGGTACATTAATGTTATTTGTACCTTGGTGTACAAAACTGTACTAGGACTGTGTCCTTTGTTCTGACAGTATGACAGCCCCTGACTAGGCCGGACCACACCTGAAAATCCTCAATAGCTCTGCACACGTGACCTCGGATCTCCTCTGGCAGTCTGTCACACTACAGGACAGCATCGGGACAAAGACATTGTCAAACGTGGCTCGTCAAAAACAAATTTAAAATCATTTAAACTAGGAAATTCAACTAGCAAGTAAGAGTTTTTTTTTTTACAGCATTTGCAATAAAAGTATCAAACACCCAGAACAGACCTTTAGAAAATAGTTTTTATTTTTTAAAAATCAACTCCAGACTACATTACACTGCCAGAAAAAATAAAAATAGAGTGCCAATTTGTACCTTTGCTTGTCACTGTGGCTGTAGCCTCAAGCGCCTGCCAATTGTAGCCTAGCTGTAGGCAAATGTACCTTTTAGTCTAATTTAAGGTACAGAAATGGACTCATACTTCAGTTTTGTGTATTACAAGGTACATTTACCTACAGCTAGGGTACAATTGGCAGACACTTGAGGCTACAGCCCTAGTGACAAGCAAAGGTACAAATTGGTACTCCTTTTCTCTGACAGTGTAAGTATTCTTCAGTATGTTTAAAAACATAACCCACAGGTTCAGAATTTAAAATATTCTTAAATATTAATACTTATGCAATACATTGAATACATTGTGGTAATACAGAAATTTGAAAAGAGGTCACTTTAACCAGGATAGAAAAATTCACATTTTTATATTAACAGTTAACCTTAAGCTGTGCCTGTCGCTACCCTTTTCTTCCTGATAAAGTTAATTGTCACAGTTTGCACAGGAGAAGTGAGCAGGAACTCCACAGGAGGCTCTATGCAAGTGCAAATGTAGAAGTTTACTGAAATAACAGGGAGGAAACAAAACACGGGACAGGGTCCTCAACAGGAGACAAAGCAGCAGGTCAGCTAGCGGAACAGTGTGAGCGTAAACCCTGAGATGCAGAGAACAAGGCAGCACCTGGACCACAGGAGACCAAACACCAGACAAGGAGGAGACTCTGACCTAAACAGGGAGCTACACAGGTGTTACACATGTGGATTGATTTGGGATGATGTAATGGCCAGGATGATGTGATACTAAGCCTAGCTAAACTTAAAATAAATAAATCGCAGGGCCCTGATGGCATCTTACCTATAGTCTTAAAAGAGATGAGGGATATTATTAGCCAACCTTTAACTTTAATATTCCAGAAATCGTTATCTGCGGGTGTGGTACCATCGGATTGGAAGCATGCTAATATAACACCCATATTCAAAAAAGGGGATAGAAGTAATCTAGCAAACTATAGGCCAATCAGTTTAACTAGCATTACTGGAAAAATAATGGAAGCTATAATTCAAGTGAAAATGGTAGATTACCTAGATGCAAATAACATTATAAAGGATAGCCAACATGGATTTAGGAGAGGTAGATCCTGCTTAACGACTTGAGTTCTTTGAGGAAGCTACAAGTGAAATTGATCACAAAAAGGCCTATGATGTGATTTACTTAGATTTCCAGAAGGCCTTTGATGTTGTCCCCCACAAACGGCTCTTGCTAAAGCTTAAAGCTGGAGGGATTTTAGGAACTGTGGCAGCTTGGATTGAAAACTGGCTAACTGACAGGAAGCAGCGAGTAGTTATTAGAGGCACTATGTCACGGTGGGCCTCCGTTCATAGTGGGGTACCGCAGGGTTCAATTTTAGGACCACTATTGTTCCTAATTTACATTAATGATATTGACACAAATACATACAGTAAACTGGTTAAATTTGCAGATGACACCAAGGTGGGCAGTGTAGCAGATACTGATCTAGCAGCAGAGAGGCTTCAACGGGATCTGGATTTAATTAGCGAATGGGCTGATACTTGGCAGATGAAATTTAACACAGATAAATGTAAGGTAATCCATGCAGGGAGCAGAAACATAAAGTACAGATATTTTATGGGTTCCACTGAAATAAAGGTAGCTGAATACAAGAAAGATCTCGGTATGTATGTTGATGCTTCTATGTCCCACTCTCGCCAGTGTGGGGAAGCAATAAAAAAGGCCAATAGGATGTTGGGTTATATCTCTAGGTGTGTGGAGTTTAAGTCAAGGGAGGTGATGTTACACTTATATAATTCCTTGGTAAGACCCCACCTAGAATACTGTGTGCAGGTTTGGTCACCATACCTCAAGAAGGACATTGCTGCCTTAGAAAAGGTGCAATGAATAGCTACTGTACGAGAATGATTCCTGGTCTTAGAGGAATGTCTTATGAGGAGAGGTTAGCGGAACTGAATCTGTTTAGCCTCGAGCAAAGGAGACTAAGGGGGGACATGATCCAGGTATATAAGATTCTAACGGGTCTGGATGCTGTTCAGCCAAATGACTATTTCAATATTAGTCTAAATACTAGAACTCGTGGCCATAAGTGGAAATTAGCGGGAGAACATTTTAAAACAAATTTGAGGAAGCACTTCTTTACACAGCGTGTAGTTAGAGTATGGAATAGTCTTCCTGCTAGTGTAGTGGAAGCTAAAACCATGGGTTCCTTTAAATTAGAGCTAGATAAGATTTTAACAACTTTGAGCTATTAGTTAAGTTCTCCCCAAACGAGCTTGATGGGCCGAATGGCCTCCTCTCGTTTGTAAATTTCTTATGTTCTTATGACACATTGGGAGAGAGTGAAAACCCGGCTAGAACTCTGGGGACTGGATGCCCTGGATGGATTGTGAGGGCAGGCTATAAATACACATGGAACAAACCAAGTTAAGATTAATACATCTACAGAATAAAGAATTATAGACCAATAATGTTCATCAACCCGTTCATCAAATATATATATACAAATATATATTTAAAAAATTGTGGTGAAGACCTGTGGTTCTCAGTCTGGTTCCTAGAGGCCTCTCTCATTCCACTCCAGTCCACCTTGCTTTCAGCCTGCCGCATTCATTATTAGTCTACTAAGGACCCTCTCAGTCTGATTAAGGTAGGGTTGTCGGGGGGGTCACAGGATAGAGACCCACTGATGAAGCCTACAGCGTGGAGGGTTTATTCTCAATAATCAGAAATATCACCAGTAATTGGTGTGCTTGAGTTACAGATGCAGTTAGGATCTTCAAACTAAGTTTCTGTCACAACCTTAAAGCTTCGGTAACAGTGGAAGAGGTGGACTGGTCCAGGTCTCAAAAGGTTACAGGCAGAGGTGGGAAAGTACAAATCCAGACCATTTTGTTTCTAGCTGAGTTCTCTGTAAATGGGACTCTTTATGCTCAGCTGGCTGGTTAAAACAAAATTTTGTTCTGGATTTCTACTTTCTGAACTTGAACTTTCCACCTCTGGTTACAGGTAGAGTGACCAGAGAGGACACTTTGAGCTGTTTCAGTTTTTACAAGCTTCTTTAAAAATTCTTCTTCTGCTTTTACTGGTTTGTTTCCTTGATTGAAAGAGTCATCCAGCTGTTTCACACTAACATTATTGACACATCCATGATTATAGGAGACTGACCAATCAGCACACAGCAAGAACTTGGTGCTTAAGTGACATCCAGGTCTTTTAAATTGAAATGTTAGTTTACAAACCCTGTCCTACCTCATAATGTCCCCCCTGACATGGATGATCTGGTGCCTGTTTCATGACGCAGGATTCCTTACTTAGCCAGATAACTTGTTGGATTTAAGGTAGTCTGGGCTAAATGTAGATGAATGAAGATAAACTCCAATTAGCCCAGACTACCTTAAATCCAACAAGTTATCCGGCTAACAAGAAATCCTGCTTTGTGAAAAAGGAACTAGCATGGGTTTGTGATTGGGTGATTTATTTGTCTGGGGTCAGTATTAAAAAGGAAATTAGGGCAGCATGAAAATGCCCACGAATCATTAGTGTTGGTAGTACAAGCAGACAGAAGCATTTGTGTGCCTGTGAACTGAGTCTAACTCAGAGTAGCTTTTGGGATACATGCTGTATTCTGTAGATGCTTGATGGTGTGTAGTCATTCTCAGAATATATGAAGTTTTACCATTTTTGTGGGGAGAAATAAAAATATATGTATATTCTGACAAAGACAATCTTGGAAAAACATACGGCCGGGTGCTGTCTCTTGAAAACAAACACCTTTTTTTTGAATTTCATCTTCTTTTCTTGAATAAACCAAATTAGCACATTTTGTTTGTTATCAGCTTGTGTTGGCTTCTGGGGGGGGTGTTAGAAATGATTACTGAAACCATCTGCATGTATGTGTGTATAAGAGACTGACAGGAGAATTTCTCCTTCTGTGTTTGATACTTACCACAGTCTGCTGTCGTGAAGTGTGGGAGATGCTTCAGCTATCGGTGTTTATCGATGCCTTCTGCCCATCTCATGCTATGTAAAGGCAAATCTGTTCACAGTGCAGACGTTGTACTTGTACCTGACTTTCAGTGCGGTCTGCTGTGGAGTGTGCATGCTTGGCGCCGGCAGGAATAGACGACAGTCTGTATAAAGTTATATCTTAGCTGCACCTCCATCAATGTCAAATCTCAAATTCTTCTGAGGATACGTAAAGATCTTTGAAAGCTTTATTAATAAGTACGATATTGTATGTATAAGACCCATATACTTGTCTCAGTGATTTAATATGTTATTCACTTTGTTCGTTTTTTATTTGATATGCAAGGATTGTATTTGGTTTGGGTGTTGATGGCCACTAGGTGGCACCATTGCCTTCTAGGTAATACATTCCTTACTGGGCCTATATTGGTGTTTTAAGTGGTCCATCAAGATGAACGGGAACCAAGCACCAAGGAGCCATTGACGACTGAAAACGTTTATTCATAGATGCTCACTAGAGGGAAACAATCCTCGTAAAAAGCATCTTCCTGATATCACACCTGTTCACTGGCAGTGAAGAATAAGGCAAAGGGCATAAGATCATGTTTTTACACAATTGTGCATCGACAGGAAAACAGTTATACATTCACTTGATACAGTGTACATCTGAATATATCTCTATTGTATACATATACCCACACGTAGCACCCAAAGATCAGATGGGTAGAGGGGGCTATTCTATAGGTCTTCTCCAAAGTTACAGTCACGTTCACTTTATTCTGTACCATTGACTCAGAGCGAATACCAACAAGGGATCAAAATACTAAAGCCATCAGAACAACATATTACGGGCAACCAATAAAGGGCTATAAATATGGTCTACAGCGCTTTTACGGGCAACCCATAACGAACTATAAATATGGTCTACACCGCTTATCCTTTATTATATGATAATTTAACGTATTCTTCATGTCAAAGAATAAATTTCATACTCTCTGTCTTTCCTTGGATCAGACACCTTGGAGGAGAGAGAGATCGCACCAGAAGATTCAGTGCTGGGCCCGTCTGACTAGGTTGAACAGACTGTTGGTCGCCCCATTGTCTTCAGAGGGTGTCAGCTTCGCAAATCTGTTGCAGTGCTACAAGTAGACAACCAATCATGAGTCTGTGTGTCTTCATGCAACAAGCAATGGTGTCCAGGCAATACTTCCATGATTCTGAAGATCTACTGGGACGAAATACTGTGGGCGTTGTTTGGAAAATTTGCCTAGGATTTCTGGTTTATGAAGCACGCCGCCGATGTCTTCAGCAGGTGCTGTAGAAGAGCCAGAGTTAATGAGAAGCAACATGAGTGTCAATCAGCTGATGACAAGATGCAACCAGCAGGGAACAGGAAGTGCTCAACAGGAAGTGACAACACAGCTTACCACCCAGTCTTCTCACACAGTACATGTGGCTGAAATTCTCATTGCCAGTGAGTTACCCATCTCTCTCCCCAGTAAAGGACCCAGGCAAACACACGATGGCCCAACTCAACTTTATCGTCACTGCTCAATAACCAGCACATCCTGAAACCAAGGCTGACTTTCCAAAATTAGGTGTGCAGTGACATCTAGCCAGTTTAAATTAGCCAATTATATGTTGCACAAATAAGCAATGAATATCCAGCATACAGACACACACATACACAAAATTTGATTATACCTCGTGTACAAATATATATATAAAAATAGATATGCCTTTTAATATTGTACCTTCTATACCTTTTACATTTAAAATACTGGATTTGTGATGCTGGCACTCTTGGAGATAGACTTGGATGGTGTTTCTTCTGACTGTTAAGTGTAGCATGGAGATACAGGAACCAGCCTGCTATGCGGTATGTAAGATGCCTGCTCCAATAATCTAGTCCATTGGCTGCGTCCTTCCTGTCACCAGAGATTGCCAGCAGGTGGCGCCGTGAGCTCAGCTCCAGCAGCACATGAGAGTTAAGTAGCAAATGTCAGACAGCGTAGACAAAGCCTAAGGCATAGCACTCCTTTTCTTGGTATGTCTGCAACTTTAACTTTTTGCAGAAGATTTTTTTCCCCAGAAATAGTAGCAGTCATACTTGTTTCTTACTTGTGCTTGAATGTTAATTAGTATTATGTAATACACAACAATAAGGATTGCAAAAAGGTTTATCTTCGTCGAGAAATGATGCAGGAATTCCCAAGCAGCATTAAGATTCTTTAAGCAGATTCAGAATGGAGAAAGTGTTTTTTTCCCCCAATATCAGCACAAAGCAGAAATGGTGAATTCAGTCAATATCAAACTGATCTCAGTACAGGTCTTTGAAGGGTTTGGAGTAGTTGAACATAAGGTAGTCCATGTAGTAGAAGTCGTAGGCCCTCTGCCTCTCTGATGCATTGAGCTTTGTGAAGTACTGCTGTGTGATATGGGCGGAGGTCCTCTCTGCGTTGGGGTTTCTGTCCTTGAAGCTGGGGAATGTGAGGTTGGGTGGGGCGCCCAACCTGCTAAGGAGGAAGTTGGCGTCCTCTTCAATGGTCTCGAATTTGCCGATGAAGTCGTAATCCAGAAGGCAGGGGCTGCAGAGGCGGCCCACGGGCTCCCAGTGGATGTCCATGCCCACGGGCCGGTGCACGTCCAGGAGGTACTGCACAAACTCCTTGAAGGTCACGCCGGTGCCGGTTTTCAGGGCCTCCTTCGAGGCATTGGCTCGGTACCTGGAGATGATGGGACGGCCAAACACCGGATGGTAGTAGGTGTTGGGGTTCTCAAACTTATCCCGGAAGGCTGACACCAGCCGCTCCAGCGGCTCTCTGACGAAGAGCACTTTGGTGTAGGTCTCCAGGCGCTGGGCGATGCCCCGATGATCGAAGCTGTCCAGCCGCCGTAGGTGGTTGCCGTAGTGCACAGCGTCGTGCTGGATCTCCTGTGTGGATGGGGCAAGGCCTTGCAGAACCATGAGGACCCTCTTCCAGTTGGAACAGCCTACCTTGGGCACCTCACAGTACAGCAGCTTGTGTCGGTCCTCAACGTAGATGCGGGACACGTGCTGGGGCGTGATGGTCCGTGCGCTGCGCCCCCTGTAGCGACCGCAGACATGCCGCATCAGGTCTTTGCGGGACTCCTGGACCTGCAGAAGGCGTCCCCAGGTTCCGCGGGCGACCTCCTGCGGAGCACTCTTCAGCAGCAACTTCCGGTGACCCTTGGTGACCCGGGCTGAGCTGAGGTCCAGACCTTGTGCGGAGGAGGGACTGCGTGAGTGCTCGCTGTTGGACCTTTGGTCTGGACCTGGCTCTCTCCTTAGCTCGTCTCTGTGATCTGCACACAAGTCCTGGAACACAGAGCCAGACAGATAGGCTTGTATGTAACAGACCAACCAAAGTGGTATCTTTATTTGAGCAATTTTAGCAGGCATTAGCAAGCAAATACTCACAGTCTGTGATTTATAAAATATTAAAATCAGGGCTGTCAAAATTAACGTTTTAATCGTTGCAATTAAAACATTGAACCCGTTAAAATAAATTAACGCAGCTGTGTTTTGTTTACTTCCTGTGCGTGGGTTGACCTATAACATGGATGCGGCGAAACTCATCACAGCCAGAGACAATAGAGCTTGGCAACTGATGTCATTGCGCGGTGCATTTTGGGGCAACACATGTCATTGTGCAGTGTATTATGGGGCAATCAACATCATTACGTAGTGTATTATGGGCAACAGGTCATTGCGTAGTGCATTATGTGGTAGAACCACCATATTGTGTAGCCACCAACCAAAATAAACCGACAGACTTGTCTCAGTGCTACTGATTGTACTGCGTGCTGTTTCTAAGCATTTTTAAAATTTGTCAGAAAGAAAAGGGATTGTATAAAGAAAAACTCCTACCAGAAGCAAAGAAACACTATAAAAACACAATAAAAAAAGTCTAAATTATCGGAAGCGTGCATTCCCAAAAAAGGGATGGATTTGTGACCCCAAAGCTTTACCTCCCCTGATATTTTTAGCTATCTTGTGTGTGGCCTGAGCATCTGCCCATTTTGCCCAAACTATTTACTGCGAATGTGTGTGAGTTTTAAAGGTTTTGAGCTCCTTTTTTTAAACCTTGCACCTGCACAACCCTGATCATACAAATCTATGTGTTTCGAACAGGAGGGTCGCTACAGATTTCGGGCCCCATGTAAGCATATTATATTCGACCTGTTACAAATTTTTAGGGCCTCTTTCACCCATTTCGAGGGCCCTGGTTTTCAAACCAGTGGTACAGGATCATATATTGCTGTCATACTCCAACTTGCCACCAGATGGCAATGTTGGCCTACGTTTATCCATATATACACGAACCAAATCTCTCTGCGACAGATGTAGTCTTTACATTTACTGAAATTTATTCAAGTCTTTATTCTGAATACCATGTAAGATGCCTTTGGTAACAGTATGTATGCTTTCTCATTATTGAAAGCTGTTAAAGTGTGTGATAAGATTAAAGAATGGAAAACAATTATACAGCATATCAACGGGCTTATTATTCAGCATGTTGATTGCGGAGAGTTTAATACCGGCTCCTTTCCGCTGTGTCTGAACCCTGTACATATATTGAATTTCTGGGAGGGGGGGCCGTAGGCTTCAGTTTCCATATTAGACGGCCGCCCCATGATTAAAAAAGAGACTAAGTCTTTTATCTTTATGGATCAGCAGGGCCAGGATGAGAGGAAACAGAGGTCAGACAGAGGTCAGACAGAGGTCTGCACGTTACAGTCTGCATCCTGCCTCCCCCGCAAAGGCCGTGCCGCAAGTACACAAACTGACAAGCGAAGCTTTCGATCAAGTATTGAAAAGTCCATTGTAGGGGGTCCACTTATTTCCACTGGAAGTTTTTATTTGCTGTGCCGGATGAAAGCACTGATTGAGAGAAGAGTGGGGTGTGGGGGGAGTGGGGTGTGGGGGCAGTGGAAAGAGATCTTTTGATTAGCATTTTGACGGAATTGCAAGCCCTGGTACTTCATTATGTGGAGGTTTAATGAAACACTACTGCATTCACCAACAGCCACACCTCCCCCAGTACAACTCCAACATCTACGGGCAGAAACGGCGCCCACCTTCCTGGACACCTCTTTGGGACTCAGCTTCACACCTGCAAAAGAGAGAGAGAGAGAGAGAGATGGTTCTGCTCAGCGCGCATATGCATGGAATGAACTGCCCTGATCAGTTTCGCGATCTCGTCGAAATCTGTAGGTGTGGTAATTATAACTGAATTGGATTATTTCCTGATATCACGGTCATGATATTGACTGAAGGTCTGGATCATCCCTGACCTGCTGATGCTGCTGGCCCAGTCCATTGACTGAGGAACCCCCTCTAGGCATCTTCGAAAGATCAGAGCGGGTGATTGTCTGTATCTGGAGTCCTTCTGTGCCAGGCTTGATTATTTACACTGGGCTGGATGTCTGCACGCAGTATCCTGGTGAGTTTGGCACCTTCGCAGCTTTGGAAGCTGAAGACGCCGCAGTTCTTTCTTCTAGGTGTCAGCGTGGCACATCCCAGCCCACTCTCAGCCAATAGGCCAGGGCAGACATCCATCTCCCTGAGCTGTTTCCCCTTGAAACTAATCGGTCGCCTTATTTGACAAATGGCCACTGCAGCGAAGGGAACTGGCCTTTTGCTGTGTTTCTGGGCATTTTGCCATAAACACTCAGAGAAGGCCACCGGGGCAGATGCACTGGGTAAGGAAATGTCCCCACAAGATAGGAACACACCAGCCTCTGAGCCTATGGGGTGTCAGCCAGACATCTGTCTAATAATCACATATCAGCCAATCAGCTGTTGGACAGTCAAACCAATCAGCTAGTGAGCCAGTCTCAAAAATGTTAGTCTTTTTACTTTTACTTTAAATACTGAATCAGATATTGCTAATTTTAACTTCTCCTTCTAACAATAGCTGGTTCAGTTGCATTCTTTAGAGTTAATTGAATAAAATTTGCTCATATTTGTCCTCAAAACAATGCAAGAGTGTTTATCATGAAAGAATGAGTCATGATTCGGGAAATCCATTTGATGTGCACTATTATAGCATTCCCGTTTGCAGCATATAAATGCCAGTCTTTTGATGTGTTTAATTTGTGTTTGTAGTGGCACTCCTGTCCCTATAAATAGGAAATGGTCCCTGAGCTGCAGCCTTCAAGTCCACGAAAAGACAGGATGCAGCACTTGTCAGAAATGGAGTGATGAAATTGTTCATGTCAGAATAGATAGATAGATAGATAGATAGATAGATAGATATATAGATAGATAGATAGATAGATAGATAGATGCTTTATTGTCATTCTAAGTGTGACATGTCTAATGAGATTTAGTCTGGAACACGTCGGCAGATGCACAGTATATTTACAATTAAATAGATTCTGAGGCATAAATAGAATCGGAGAATGAGGTATGTACAGACAATATATATGTACACAATCAGGAGGCCCCCAAATGCCCAGCATGTAGGGGAAATAAAGCCAGACTAACAGAAATATCTCTCCTGTATCACCTCTGCTCTTATTAACCCCTTGCTTCACTGACCTCTAACCCCTTTTCATTTCCTTCAGAAACCCTGGATGACATCTGTAGGCAGGTCTGGCCCTAGTGCCGCATTACAGCCCTGAGCAGCAGTGTCAGAGCTGAAGACCCCGCTTAGTGGGACAAAGGGGCTTCATGAAAGAGAAATGTCTACTGACAGAGAATAACAGTACTGATGCCTGCTGCTCACAGCCCTGAGAGACCAGAATACAGGGAAGGGCCCGGATAACCTGGTACCAGAATCAGAACAGACTGTAAAAACCAAGACCAAACCTCCACGGGACCAGCTACAGCTACGTCAGGGGACTTTCGCCAACGTAACCTCTCTCTCACGGGGGACACCAGTGACCTACAAAAGCTCAGTAATAAATAGGCAGATTTATTTCCAATGAAACTGAAAAAGTGTCCCCCCTCCTCAAGGTTAAATGGAAATCAAGGTTATTACTCCCCTGAGAGCACAAACATGGTCTCTGCCGTCATGGCATACAAAAATTAAACCACGTATGCATTCTTTAATAAAGTTTGGCTTGAGTGACCTTAAATGTCAGTAACAGAGTTGGACAGAGTCATAAATTTTGTGAACTTTCAACAATGTCCTGACGACCTGTACAGTGATGCAGCTTGATATGGAAATCCATGCAGGTGGGAGGATAATAAGAACTTCAAGAGGTAAAGAGAAGCAGGAGAGAGACGTGCAGTTTGACCAGTTTGGACTTGGCACCAGTTGCTCCTTGCCAGAACTCCCTTGGGACCTGAATGATGCAAATCTGTCATCCTAACAGGTTGAACGTCTGTTTCCAAATCATTCAATGGTTGGTCAGAGTAACTGTTGACAAGGAAATACTTTTTTCTGGCATTCCCATTTCCCTTGGGGGGGGGAGGGGGAGCTACCAGTGCCACTTATGTACAGGGGACACCTGCTGTGACTGTGCCAAAATCGAAATAACAAAGGCACTTAACAAGTGGCTCGGAGTTTCTCTTGGTGTGTCAAGTGCCCTGTCTCCGTTGAGGAAGTGCGACAGGAAGCCCTTGGAACTGGACCACGGGAATTCATTTCATGCTGACAAAGGCCGGCCAGATGGCCTCACAGCGGTTCCGACCTGACCCGGGCGGCCTCGTGATTTCCATCTGGCTGTAAGGTCATAGAACTCACAAAAATCACGAGAGTTCTGTGACTCCTCGGACGTTCCTTGGAAAACATCGCCATGGCAACGCCATGCTGGTAGGAGCGGCTGGCGGGGCAGTGATGACTTGCGAATCGGGGGGGGACCCATGAGACTGCGAAGGCACAGAGCTGTAAACAAATATACCCGACAGCTGCTATCTGTAGAGTAACTGAATTATGGGTTCCAGAACCACGTGATACGGAACAGCCCAATTGGAAAATGGCTCGTTAAAATACACAGGCAGTCTCGCTTGACTGATGGCTCGCTGCAGTGTTTTGGGAACTATTGTCATCCTGGTGCATGTGTTATAAAAGAGGAAGAGACACAAACTTTGCAGGCTTCTGAACACTGATATATGATAAGGGGCTACTGGCAATCCATACAGCAGGAAGTGCCTCGGGAGGGAAAGGTCCTGTCACTTTCCGCACTGAAGCAACTGCCTCAGGCCTCAGAGCCTCGGGATTCATATATTAACTATGCTAGTTGGTTGACAGGCGCTGGTTGTGTCCTGTACAGTGTTTACCTCAAAGTTTTCACCATTTTATCAGAAGAAAGCATTTAAGAAGAAATGATATGAAGTTAAAATTAAGAGCGAATGGGTGGGCATCTGCTCTATCATCAGTGATGTTGGGAAGGTCAGCCTCGCGGCTTCGGTGGGAGTGTAGGTGCTGTTCTCCAGTGTTGGGTGGGAGACCTCTCAAGTCTGCACGGCCTAGGTGCGCGGTCGGAACTGGGGAGCGGGCCGGCCTGAGTTCACTCCAGCAGCGCCACACCATTACACCTCAAGGACTCTGCAAGGTGGAATGGATTAAATACGAAGCCTGACTCACCGACTCCGTCAGGGCAGACGGCACAAGAACTGCATTACACCTCGACACTGACCTACATAAGGAAGTTACTGCCATCGATTACAAGCCGAGTCCCAGAGGCTGCTTTTGATAAATTCTGAAAGTGACAGATATGACACAGGGCGTAAAACGAATGCATTCAGGCCAAGTGTTTCCTGACGAAAGACCTGGAACATTTAAGGTCACTCAAGCCAAACTTTTGTTAGGCAGGAGAAACAATTGTTGGAATGTATCCTGCCTCAATGGCAGTTTCTTATGAAGCCAGCTATGTGTCCTCTTCTAGCGGCTACGAAAACCTAACTAACCTATGTAACTAACATCCTGAAATAGCTCTCGATGGCCTTCTGTCATAACTGTTGCCCTACCTTATTCACACAAGGTGTCCCACCCACTCCTTGAACATTCATTGAACCTTGAACATGATTGGAAGTGGAAATTAAGTCACTCCACTGTGAGTTTAGCTGTAGAGGAATAAAACCTACTGCACTGTAAGCTCTAGCAGCAAGGGTGCACATGACAGAGGCAACTTTATGGTGCAACTGGGAAAAAGTTTCTGTCAGGTGTGGAGATGCCGCTTCGGAGACGATTTAAGAGCGTCTAAGAGAGAAATCCTGAGTCAAATTTTCATGCTCACTGCTGGACTTCAGCAGAAACTGACTGTGCAGAGATGGAAACCAGCCAAGGACTGCATACGCGTGTAATGACCTTTATTCAGAGGAAACAGTTGAACACGACTCAAACATGACCGATTCTCTGTGTTAAGAAGCCCACTGAAGTGGACCGCCAGAGTTTATTTACTGTTGACAAAAGTCAGCCAGATGGCATCACAGTAGTTGCAGCCCCACCGTGAAGTCTGCTCTGTGACTGCTGGGCCAAACTCCTCTCTCCTCACTCTCTCTCTTTTCCTTCACTTGACAATGTGTTTTAGCATAATGATAAACAATCACTGTCTTCCTCTCCTTTCCGTGTTTGGCGTACTAGCAATACACGTGGCAGGTGTTTTGTTTTCAGGAGGCCTGGCAGGCATGGGTGGGTGTACACCGGTGTACAGTTAATAGGAATATTATTTATGCAGCATCTGTGAAAGTGAATAGAGCTCTCTAATTTTCTCTGAGCATCCGGAACAAATAAACTGCACATTACGCATTTACTAAAAAAAAAAAAACAGAGGCTAATCACCCGTGAGAGACACCTGGCTGTTTGTCAGATCAGTTTGTAGGTGGGAGGGGGGCACGCTATAGGAGGGTGTGGAAAATCTTGCGTTTGGCATATTTGACAAATTCGGATGTTTTCCTCATCACTGTGTAGGAAGACTGCAGTTGGTATAGGTGATGTCATTCGTCAGCTTCCACAGAGTGAATTAAGGCGAGGGCTCCGTCTGTATGGCAGCAGTAACGCCTCACTACAGATGAGGCATGACATCATTTCCTGCTAATGCTGCATCTTCTTGTCAAGTAATATGCCTCTACTTTAACATCAGCAATTACTGCAAATATGCAATTTGCATTATGATATCTGTGTAAAATCTAATCTGCCATGGCCCTATAGTTTCTGTTTTAAACATTTCTGCCATTGTTCTGAGCTCAAATTTGCGTGGACCCCCCCAAGAGCAATTTTTACAATTGATTGGTTTGGTTTTTCTAATGTGCTATTGAGTCTGTAGGTAGTAACATAGATATATTTCAATTTGGCCCTAGGTAAGAAGATCAATCATATGGAACAGTTTCAGAAAAATATTTACTGTAACAATTAGGAAAAAGGGGTACCAAACTTGACAAATTAGTGTGCAGAAGACTGGGAAGTCTTTTTCAAAATGGACAGAATGTTGGATTTCAAAGGCAGACTTGATGTTCATGCAGCGTGCCGTGTTTTGTTCCGAGGTGTGGAGCTCTGTGGGATTTGAGTCAGCTTCTCGCCGACCTGCTCTCACAGGTCCACAGGTCGTGTCCAGCTCCCTGCATGCCTCTCTGTGTGCACAGGTGGGTGATCATCTGGGGAGATTTTGGCAAGGAATAGTGGCCCTCGAGAGGAGCTTTAGGAAGATGTGTAAATGTCACCAGGCATCAGATTCTAGTGAAACCATGTTTCTACAGTCTGTCATTCTTTCTATTCTGCACTATGAAAGGTCTCTTTCAAACACGGTAAGCTCTCTGTAATTATTATTTCTTTTTGTTTCATATGAAGTGCTGGCTTTCAGCTGCTTCGGTTAACCTGATCCAGCTGGCCGGAATGAGACCGGTCGCCTTAGTGAGGATGAATAGGGTCAGCTGGGGGTTTTGGATGAACAGTGCAAAGATCGGTGAGCTAGAGGGCCTTACTGGTTAGTACCATTGTGTTTGTATTATTTCTGGTTTCTAAGCCCGTTTTTCTGCACATTTTTCATTTCCAGTTCAACCCTGCTGCCCTGCATCCCACCCATATGACAAACCTTCAGCCCACTGCCTTCCCATGCACACCGCGAATTCTACAAATAGTGAATATACTCATTCCTCACAAAACGAGCGTCAGGAATCCTCCCGGGTGGTATAAAGTATGCACATCTAAAACAATGTTTGCTCGTGCGCGTGTCATTCAAAATGACCTGGTTCTTCAGTCTGAAGGCGTGCTGGTATGGTTAGGTGGGGGCTGTTATTGCCAGAATGTATCTGAGGGGGCGTGACGTGTTGTCATTTTCGGGCTACCGTCTACATGCCGCGTTGCTGATTTGTTGTTAGTGTTCTGTGGATGGTATCTCCATGCTCGACCTGGCTCATTTCTGGGCTGTCATAGGTTCTGAAAAGCCTATTTTTTATGGGCTGACAGATCCAATAGGATGTGAAAAGTTTCTGATTACTTTTAGCAGCATAGCTAATAGCACTGAAGCTCCTTGAGTCCAGTGCCACAGATGCAGTGCCGTGCCCCTCCCATAGGGCGGCGCTGGATAGCGGCCCATCTTCACTCTAGTAGACTGAATGTGTGGTACCATGACACTCTTTTGCTAAGTGGCTTTCCCTGAAGTGCAAACTGAAGTGCAATGTCAGAATGTCCTTGAGAGAAGAAGCTTATGAAATAAGTTAGAGAGAAGTTTTCAGAAAATGTTTATCCTCCGGTCATATCTGCCAAAAAAAACGGCAAGATTCGGGGGGGCCTGATAGCAAAATTGAGTTTTATTATTTTTCATTTCTGTTTGTGTTGTCCTCAAACCTCAGAAAACCTAATCAATAAAGCTAGGCTCTAAGCGACGGATGCGAGAATGAGGGCGGGGAACGCCGGCGTGTCTCGCTTTTGCGAATGTCAGGGCTGAGGATTTGGCAGGAAACACTCAGTGCCTGATCATGCAGGCTGCTTTACCTCACTGTTCACTCTTCTGGATATATGGAAGGGCTCGCAGAGGTAATGAATAAATGTCACGCTTCACCGTTCCACTAAAATAAAATAATAAAACTCTATCAGGGGCTGAAATTGTGCACATTATGCTGCCAGTATTGTTATTACATTTGAAGCAAAAAAAAGAAATACTGCATAGCTTTCGTATAATAGGCTAAATTTTTTGTTACCTCATTTATGTGCCTGGATTCTTATTGAAGCTATTTAGGTTAAGCACACTCAATGGAAGGGAACAGCGCTTGATCCGTCTTTATTGTCATACTGGCATGTACTGTAACAGCTTCTTTTCCCATCCATGTCTTGTACAATAAACTTTTACAATCCACAAAGGATTGTTTCCTGCTTCATACCAGAAAGCTGGTTAAATACTGCGTTTTGTCATACAGTCAATCAGAGAGTAAATGATGTTCTTGCGTGGGGCTATTTTTCTGCTCAGAACAACGGCTTAAGTAAAAACTGTAATAAGCATAATGATGACTTTTGACTTGACACCAGTGGTCGATGCCCGGTTCAGAATTCGTTCTTGCAGGTACAACGTAAAATTCCACAGCCTTCTGGGTCACTGTTGGCCCCCAGTGAAGGTGAGGCTCACTGTAGACGACTCTCGGTCATGTGCTACTCCTGCGGTCCAATCAGCGAAAGCCAAGGAGGCATCTGACGAATGGCGAAGAGGGAGGCATTTAGATCTGCTGCTCAGACCAGCTTATGGGCTTCCTGGTGAAAAGTTTCATGAACTGACTGCAGTTTCCTTTTCATGAATCTCATTTAAGTTTGACTTGTTCCCAAAAAGCTACAAAAAAAAACTTTTAAAGGAATTGTCTGCTCTGCAAAAACCCTGTGCCAACAGTGTTCATCTCATTACAAGGGTGTAATCCAGTCTGTCTGGAGATAACTAGGAGGATCCTGTATTACCCTGAGCAGGTCATCATCTGCATGATCTGGGTGATTTTATGGTCGCTGCTCTTATTTCAAGATTTTGTTTCATACTTGGGCCCATTAATAAAATTACTCGACAACATGTTTATAAGGGCTATGTAAGATTATTATCTATCATACTACAGATAGTCTACTGCATGGGTGTCAAACTCCAGTCCTGGGGGGCCAGAGCCCTGCACATTTCTGGGTTTCCCCTCATTTAACACACCTGATTTGTGCTAATTTCCACACAGCTCTTGAGCTGAATCATTTGTGGTGGAACAGGGAAAGAACTAAGCTACACAGGGCTCCGGCCCCCCAGGACTGCAGTTTGACACCCCTGATCTACTGCTATTTTTACAAGTATTACTATTCTTCTGATCTGACTGGTCTCATTAGATGCTTTATTCTGACCATTAATGCAGTGTCGTTCAGAGAGGAATCTCCCAGAAGTCTCGGAGTATGAGACACATGTACAGGGGAAGTGCTCACCTCCGTAACATTACCTACGGCACTCAACGTGCTGGAGCCTGGGAGCCAGGCCTCTTTGCCAATGATGAGGTTTCTTCTCTGCCTCAACATTCCTGATCGTATTGAGATTGAAACTCAATCAGAGATAAAGTTACCCAGGAAAGTGAAGACTTACATTCCTCTTTTACTTTACAAGAGAGGAGTGTTCATAAAAATTAAGATAGAAACAAAAACAGCATTTAGCCCCATTTTGCAGAACCCCTGCCAGCAATCTGATTAACCGGAGAACCTACAGTCACTCCACAGTTGACTGATCCATTCCAGGTTAATGTCTTTACAACAACAGCGTTCTTTCTGGCAGTTGAATCTGCACCCTGTTACTCTGGGCTCTGCTTGCTTCTCCCCTGGCAGTGATGTCCATCACTGACCCTACCGTTCCAGCCCCTGGTACCCGCCTTTCATATGTTACAGACAAAGTGCAGTGAGATGAAGGAGAAGGACTCAGCCATTCGACACCCTCCAACCCCCCCCCCCCCCCCCCCCCCAGCCTCATTTTTATGTCCACATCTATCCTAATGAAGATATTAGACCTGTGGAGCAAAAAAGTGAGTAAGAACATTTGGTCCTGCCAACTAAAGCCAGACTGAAGATAAGCTTAATTACCACAGACCATTATCTCACCTCTAGTGTATCTTCACTGCTGGTCTGTTGGGCGTTCCGGCCATGAATAAGGGCCCAATAACTCTACTGCCATTGAAGATTAAAGGAGAACATAGATCAGCAAATTAAGCTTAATTGAATGCTAATCAAACCTGTGAGGTACCATTCACTACTGTACTGCAACTGACATCGTGTCTGTTTTTTAATCTGACATGCAAGCTAAAAAGTAGTGACATGTGTTACTATGATGAATTATATTAGTACAGGAAAGTAAATCAATGTCGGACTATTGCTATAAATGCATTGCAATAAATTATAGAAACCCTTCTTTTCTCTCCTGTGCAATAGGCCACCACAGACTCCATAATCATTTTACAGAAGCTGAACTTGCAACCGAAAAAAACTGTTAGGCACGAGTCATTTGCCGCTTTTAGGGTGCTTAACCTGAATTCTTTCAGAATAGGAAAAACGCTGTCCTTTGTAAAACTGTATGCCATAAAAACAATTTAATGCAATTTGCGATAAAAAATTGAATTCCATAAAGAGAACACAGAGAAAGCCTTTGGGAAGGCCTACACTGTGTCTTTAAATAAAATGTATTATTATAATTTTTTTATTACTACACACATCTGAGGTGAATGTAAAAATAACAGTGTCTGTCTGAGTCTCAGGTTATCTGTTCTGACTGACAATCCCCCTAGATGCCATATAGGTGAATATGCTGGAATTAATCTCTGATTGAAAATCACTGTATCTAAAAGACTTCTGTGTCTATGGTAGAGTAAAATATTTTTTAGTACAATGTTGAAGCATTTTACGGAATATTAAGGTCTAAATGCTCCCATCTAACAACTGGTCAGGAGTATGCAGGAGGGGCTAGAGTCTATCCCAGGCAGCAGAGGGCACAAGGCAGGGGACCATCCTGGACGGGACAGCAGTCCATTGCAGGAAGTCACATTCATGCAGTATAACTGCTGAACAGCAGGAGGAAACCTTTATGACATAGGGAGAGCATGCAAACGCCACCCACAGCCACACACACACACACACACACACATGTAGGGTAAACATATCCTTATGGGGACCGCTCATTAATTTCAATGGGAAAAATGCTAACGCTAACTATGACAACCTTAACCCCCACCCTGCCCTAACCATAACCATAAGTAACCAAACAAAATACAAGTTTTTGCATTTTTAGTTTTTTCATAGCAGTCACCGATTTTTATAAAATAGAGTTTTCCCTTATGGGGACCAGGAAACCGGTCCCCATAAGGGAATAAAAATGGATATTTATCACATTATGGGGACATTGTGTCCCCATAAGGATAGGTAAACCCGCTCACACACACACACACACACACAGGAGGCAGGATTCGAACCCCCAACCCAGTGCTACCTACTGAATCACTGTGTTACCATATGTACAGTCTGTATACAGTAGTGTGAAAAAATTGTGCTTGTTTGTTAAATAAGACACATTTTTGGAGCCATTCATGCAGAAATCCAGACAATTCCAACAAACTTTTTCTCACTGCCGTACATGTTGGACACAGGATGTGCCGCATTCTTATTATAAATCCATGTTCACATGATGCAGATGTCGGCATATATAATGCATTGGGCGCATTTGCTTGCAGCTCATTTACATGCACACTGAGGGAGTCAGACAGGTTATATTTGCGGAAAACAGAATCATGTGGCCTTTGAAACTGAATCGATTTAAGGGTAATATTAATATCAAAATGATAAGGTTTAGCTGAGCGACAGTTTTTTAAATTGTGGAGTCACACCAAATGAAAAAAGCAATAAAAATCAATAAGGAATAAAAATAGCAGTAGGGCTCCCACCAACGTGGCCTTTCGCTGGTTATTTTCCACAGCCATGCGGCAGGAAAGGTCACTGGTATGTGCTGAAGTGCTGGAGGGGAGATGAAGGTGGTGAGGTGGCTTGACACACCTATGTCCAGATGCTTGACAGGCACTCACCACCCCACGCCTGGCGTCAATGGTACGACCCAACCAACCATACAGAGACGTCCCCCAGTCCAGTTCCCACCTCTCTATTGGTATACAGTGACCACTAGGGACGTATAAGATGTATGTGAAATGCATTCGGTGACGCAGCACACCATGCCTGTATATATTTCCACGCCATCTTTTTTCAAAATCCCGACATGAGCCAGTTTGGGCAAAATCCATAACGTTAATGTTCAAATCAATTTGAACTACTTTGCTAATCATTTTCCCCGTGTTTGCGGCCCCCCACCCCCTGCCGTGGCCTGGCGAAGCTTCGGAATGTTGGCAGCATCCTCACCTCACCTGAGGTTGCCGATTAAAAGGGTGAAATAGGAAAACGGGATAAAAACCCGCCCCGAAGCCGCAAAGCACAACAGATATCCACGCTATTGGCTCATTGCCGTGTCAATCAATAAGAAATAACCTATGAGTGGACAGAAGCTTTTGGGTGTTTACTGTCTCCAGAAGGAGATGGTAACTGATGACTATGAGGACACCATAAACTGGGAAATAGAAGTGGAGGGTGGGTGAATCCAGGAAGGTCTGTGAGACTCCTTCAGCTCTATGGGCAGATTTGTGGAGGTCAGAGAACAAAGTAGAAGCTCCAGTTGCTGAATTGTGGGATGGGGGGGGGGGGGGTCACTGACCTTCCTACAACAACCACCTGTGACCTTCACTTCCAGAGACCTTGGCACCCTTTAGGGGACCACCTCCTCTATATCCGGGGGGCACTACAAGCTGGGACAAGATTTGTAAACTACCATTTCAATTAAAAGCATCCGAATTTCACGTTAAGCACTTGCTGCGTGCTGATTGGTCAGTCTCCTATGACCATGAATGGGGCACTAATGTTAATGTGAAACAGCTGGGTGAGTCTTTCACTCAAGGAAACGGACCAGTAAAAAGTACAAGACGAACCAAACGATTTAGCCAAGCATGAGTGCCTTTCCGATTTTAAAGTAGTTTGTATAACCTGAAGTAGCTCATAGTGTCCCCTCTGACATGCACTGCTTTGGTCAGCCTACCTTGGCCTCTCTGGCTCTCGATGCGGCACATGCCCCGTCTGCGGCCCGGCAGAAGCTCCGGCAGCTGCGAGCTGGGCCTCCCCCAGCGGCCCCCTAATGAATTATCCTCACAGGTACGCGGAGTGACAGTGTGCCCAGCACTCTCACTTTCGGAGCAATAACCAGCCGGGAAAGTTTTACAGCAGGTATGTGTGAGAGAAATGCCGTTTATTAGAGGAGATGAAAGTCACCGCTTTTGTTTGCACGCTGTCTTGCTGCCCACTTGCTGAGGCCAGTAAGCCGTAATTCCTGTTATCTTTCAAAACGTAGCAGCTCTTTGTAAAGTGCGGGGTTACTACTGCTCCAGCAATACAGCCTTTGTTAGAAATGACTTGGAGACCAGTGTGCGAATCACAGTACCATCAAAAGCAGGAATATATTAATACGTCTAAGATCTGTGTCAAAGGTTAGAACCAAAGATGTAGGATTAAAATCCTATTACAGTTTAACAATGCGGCTAAAGTTAGACGTCCAATTTGGTGATGATATCAGCTCAGGGTTACTGCAAAAACTCTTGAAAATACGCTAAACCCACGGCCTTCTAGAAAGATCCTTTGGATTACGAGAGGAAAGCTTTTATACATTTGCTGTGCTGCTGCAGGTTTGTGCTGATGAGTAACATCAGAAGCTGGGCTTGACCAGTAGACTGTTCCTGATCCCTGACAGCCCCAGAAGCCACGATCCCGAGTTACTTACGTGTAACGCTTGTGTAAGTGAGTCCAGTCTGTGTTTACACTGTAAGTAATGTAATGATAATGTAGGCCCAGTAGGGAGGGTCAGAAGGTCCTAGGTGTTAATGTAATAAGCCTGGGTAATAACAGCTCAACATGGAAGCTTTAGTGTGGTTCTACAGTCCATCCATCCATCCATCCATCCATCCATCCATCCATCCATCCATCCATAATGTGCCGGGGTCTGCAAAGATAATCTTATATTCAGTAAACTGCCCACAAACAATCTAATAACAAGATGCTTTAAATGCTCCCATAAGCTTTAAATCTACATTTTAATACTTCAGTTTGAGTTTCACTGCGATGGATTAGCGCCCCCTCCTGAGCTGTTCCCTGCCTTGTGTCTGTAGCCTCCGGGGTAGATTCCGCCCCCCCCCCCCCCCCGCCACCCTGAATAGGATAAGAGGTTACAGAAAATGGATAAATGGATGGATGGAATTTGAGGTTCACAATAAGAAAAACCCCGTTGTTCCTACTTACCACCACGTCGCTTCACAGGACTATAAAACCCAGTGGCTCCAGTATTCTGGTACTTGGGCTCCCCCCCCCCAGCTGACATGAAGCTCTCTCAAACTGCAGCACAGGTCTGGGCCGATCAGTGGCGCCTCTATCCAGCGGGTCGCTGGAACGCTCTATCTGATAAAGAACACGGAGGCTCCCGCCGCTGATACCAGGCACTGCGACACGCGATTTATCTGATGCTGCGGATAATCGGGGCGCTCTGTAATGCGGCCGCATGACATCCGCAGCGACACCGCATTCGTTTGGAGTGGCAGGGGAGTGCACAGTAAGTAGGACCTGATCATTTTGCCTTCCCAAAGCACGTGTCACCTGTATTCATACCAGCAGGAGGTGCCATAATTAACACTAATAACTCTGCATGAATATTAGGTGTGGCGGGGGTTGTGCCGACTGAGAGCTAATTCCTAATACAAACATCCTCCTCCCCCCAGTGAGATTCCTCTAAAGCCCCAACACAGCCAATGAGCAGAGATACCCGAGATGTTCCAGAAAGCTCCGGGGCGGGTGGGGGGGGAAGCCAGGATGGAGTCATGAGGACGGCGGCGTCAGGATGAGTGTTTCTACACCTCCGTGCTCCAGTGGCGGGAGACGCGCTGTCCGGCATCACGGCAAGACGGAAAGCAGCCGTTAAACGGAGCGGACACTCATGAAACGGAGACAGCGCGGAAAAGCGGACAGGCCCGGCCGCCCTTTCATCTCCACGGGTCGCGTTTGTTTGCTAAATAAAACATGGTACCGCACACGTCTTAAAAGGCCGCCCACAGGCCCACGAAAACGAGCCGCGGAAGACGCACCCTGCCGCGACCCGCCCACGGCCTCCCGACCCCACTGAAGATTATAATAAAGAGAATCTCACTTTCAAAGTACCGACTCATAACGCCGCATGCGGCACGGGCAGAAAGCAATAAATAATTCTCAGAACGAACGCGGCGCTGGGATAAAAAAAAAAAAGCTGCCACTTTTATTATGAATACTGAGAGCAATATTTCATAGTTATTAAAATCCTCGGGCCAGAAGATGGGGCTTTGTAATCCCCCGAGGCCGCTTCCCGCTCTTCTCTCAGCAGCACGCGGACCCCACGCTCCGGCCCGCAGAAAAGTGCCCATTAACTTGCCTGATTTCATTGATTTCTGAGCTCACTTCCTCCAAATTTGTCGGGTAAAAAATGAATAATTTTGCCTAACTTTTATGGGCAAAAAAAAAACAGATGATCTTGGTTAGACACTTTATAATTACTTTTCTGGCTCCGTTGCTGATTTGTGTTATTTTATTATGCCACTCTGATGTGGAGGTTTTTCACAGCGTGGCTCAGGAAAGGCACAGCGATTTCGGGACAGTGAAGGACTTCCCCGGTGAAGCAGGTTCAGGTTTGAGAATCAGGCCACTGAACTGGCCTTTTTGCACTTAGAATCTGAGTCCTTTCTCACTCACAGACAGCTGACAGAGCGGCCAGGCTGCTCCAGCTTTCCGCCGGTTTCAGCTTGTGACAGCTGCGTCGGCGCTAGTGCCAGGTGGAAATGAACAGAAGGCGATAGCACAGGCTGTCCATCAGGGGGCAGAGTTGAGCATCAGTTACATCAGCTCTCACTTTTCTTCCTTTGGGGCTCCATAACTCACCACATGAGTGCGAAAGCACAGTTCCCGTTTTATCCCCGTAATTAAATTTAGCTAAACCAGAAATCATTTACCCATCTGTGAGAAAATGATGAAAAAACATTACTATGCATGTTTTTCAGCCATTATGTAAAGTTTGTCAGCATGGGAAAGGCTCTGGTTTATATCGGATTTTCATACAGTTACGTTGCTGAGGGGAGAGAGTAGGCAGCAATGAGATAAAACTAAACTCTGGGCTCATTTAGAGAGAAACCAACCTGGAATACTGGTAACACAACAGCTGAAAGGAAACAGCACATAGTGACTAACAAGTTCTCAGCCATATATAGTAACATGTTACATAATACCAAAAAGCACACCATAGCAACCGAGCGCCATTAAGTTGGTTATGCCTTAGTTAACGGCGTAGTCGGCCATTCTTACAGAGCAGTGTGGTAGTTCTGGGAATTAGTTTGAACGTTAATTGTGCATCACGAGGCGAGACGTCTCATTTGTGTTACTTTGACAACGTATTGACACGTCCTGTTCATCCCGATGACCCTCGATCTCTGCTCTTGAAGGGAAATCGGATGTGACACAGCTCTGAGTGGCCCTGTGCTGGATGGTTGTGCTTCTCCCCTGTCACCACGGAACAGATGGAAACCACTGAGGCAGGCGGTACTACCTGCTCCCCAGGCCGTCCCTGGCTCCCGGCGACGCCTGTCACCGGGCTGCTCATTAAACGGACAGCTCGGCGCTCTGTGTCACTACATTACCGGTTGTCTCATTAAATTACACAGTAGCCCACTAAATAGCGGGCCCAGTCAGTCGCTCAGAGAAGCAGGCCCTTTCGGGTCCGAGAAGACATGCAACACATTCCGCGGGGTGGCCGGAGGCCGCGGCGTGTCGGGCGGAAGGGCGGCACACCGGCGAATCGCACGGCATTGTGGGAAAAAGGGTGTGATGAAATGTGTGCTCAGAAATCTTCAACACTGCCCAGTTTAATGCAGCTGGGTGCAGTGGAGATTAAAGGATTTTTTTTTTTGAGGTAGGGGCATAAGAGGGACCTTCTTCATACACAGGGGCCAACCTTATTATTAACCAATTATATGTTTGAATCGTTGAGTGGCAAGGGAGGGGACCAATCAGCTTTCAGCTCAGGTCAGGGGGCCCCTGTATATACCCTGGCTGGGTGACTGGTAGAGACCAGAGTGAAATTACAACTTTCCCTCCATTTTTAATTATCAGAAACATAATGGCAAAAAAGCCAAGAAAATAATGTTGGCCATTCATCTTAGAGATCCTATGAATTCTATTAAACCTAGACTCATAAACAATAAATATTTATGAGATGTTTAGATACTCCTGACAGAAACTTGGCACCTCTCTGCTCATCTGAGGACGGCCACCCACCTGCAGACCCCAGTGGACCTGGAGACCATTTGTTTGCACCTCCCCGCTCCCACAGGACAGGGCAGCGTGCGTTTAGTATTCGGGAGACCATTCATTTGTACCTGCCCACTCCAGCAAAGCTATTTCGTAGCCGAGGAATGAATCGCTTGAATTTGGGAGACCCCAGCAGAAAGCAGAGGCCGTGTTCAGTATCAGAGAGCCCTGCACCTGCTGATGCCTTTACAGAATAAGAGTCTATTTTATTCAGCAGGAATAGAGTGATGGTGGGGGAAGGGGGTGCAGTATCAGAGGGATCATTCATTTAAACTTGTTGGCCCCCATGGAGCAACAGCGCTTGTGCTCGCTGTCAGAGAAACCATTCATTCGCACCTGTTCCGGAAACATGCAGCTCCAATTTTTGTGTTATAGTGCTGCTGGTATCTGCCCCACAAACCCCCTCCCTCATCAGAAGCCCCTTCCCGGCTTGGGGGGGGGGGCGTAGGACAAAGGCTACAGAGATGAATCCCATTCGTATCATTTAAAATTGAAGGCCGTCACATGACTTGCTGCTCTCTACTGGGGCTTGTAGGGCGTGCCTGTCACCAGGGGCGGACATACCATGAGGAGAGGGTAGGCACCCGATCGGCGCCCTCAAAAACTAGGAGCCGCAAGAAGACAGAATTTCCAGAAGATTGATTTGAGGATATAACATAAAAAGATCATTTAAATTATAGCAATGTGCCGATTACTTGGATTTTTAGAAACATTTTTCAGTATAGACATAATTGTCCCCCCTACCCCGGTTGTAATGGACTGTTCCTACTTTGTGATTTTGCGCCACCCAGCTTCCTTCTCGCACTGAAGCCTAACGGTACCGACTGTTTCACTGCCAAGCAAACCGACGCAAAGTAGCTTAGCAGCAGAAGAAAAGACTAAGATTACCTCACCTGTGTCTTTGATACTGTCCCGCTGGAGAAGTAGACAAGTTGTGAACAGAAGTGAAGTGAACACAACTAAACATACGCATGGAAAAATTCCAGACTACCCTTAGCGTCAGGGGCGGAGTAAGGCGGAGGCTATCCAAGGCTACAGCCGAGAGCCACGACAGAAGACGCAACGGTTATACTTCCCTCACCCTGATCGGTACGTTTTATCATGCTTTGTTTAACATATTATTGATATTCCACTGTTTTTAATCCCCTCTTGTTTCTCTTTCAGCTCCAAAAATGAGCTCAAATAGCCCCCTTAGGGGGCCCCGTACCCATGTCAGCCTACAGCCCCCCCCCAGAGAAGTTAGCCTGCTCCTGCCTGTCACCATCACTCTGAATCCGGCATGTTGTGCTGCCTCTGTTATTCCCGGATGGGACATACCTGCCCAATTCAGTCCGGGCTGAGGCTCTCCTCTCCCGCGGGGAGACCGACCTTCACCGATACAGTCTGCCTTCTGCCTCAGACAGGAGCCGTTGCCAAGTCGCCCCCCCCCCAAGCCCTGGTCCACCTGCACCTCCCCCAAAGCCTCCTACAGTACCGTCGAGAGTGGAGCCCCCCTGCCTGGCCAGCCAGCGCTGCCCAGACACTGATGGACACCCCCCCCCCCCCACCGCACGTCCTCTCTGGCACTGAGCCTCTTACTCAGGACCCCCCCCCCCGTTTGCTCTAGGCTCCAAGTCTCCGCCCGGGCCTGGCTGCCAGCCCAGCCTGGCATCCGCGGGCTTAATTAATGTGCACTGTTTCCTGGCATCCTCACCTGGGGGGGGGGGGGGAGCGTGTGCGGTGTCCACGGTGGTGCCAGGGTGGGTGGGGAGGGGGTGCCTCTCGCCGCGGCCCAACCCCACGTGGCCCATTATTTATTAGCCTCCATATTATTCATGAACATTTAGTTTCGCTCCAGTCAATTGAAAGGGATGACAAGCAGCATTACGAGCGAGGCTGAGCCCACTTTAGGGAAGCCTGATGAATAATAGACCATGAAGGAATTAATCTGTTTAAGTAAACGTCTATATGATTCATTCCAGACGTGCACTGGCAGGCGGTAAATAAACAGGGCGGCGTGGAACCTTCCAAATCTACGGTGTTAACGCCAGAGAGGAAGAAGGGGAAAAAGAGAGACCTGCCATATCAGCCCCCCAGGAACAGCCCTGCCCTCTGACCCGCAAACCGCCCCCTAACCCTCACTTGTAGGTTTTGCGAAAATAGCTGCGTAGGTCCTACTTAGTCAAGGTCAGTTGCCCCGGTGACCAATTAAAGTTCTGCCATTCGCTAAACTCTCCTGCACCGAGGTGCATATCTTCATGTCCATTCCAGAGATGGGATTAGATGCATAATTTAGGTGATCCTTGCTTATTCATCACAGGTAAGATGAATTCTTTATCGCCTGCCGGCCTCAATTTAAATGCCAGTGAGGCCCATTTCCTTAAAACCAGTCCAAAGGGATCCACATCAAACAGGCATCCCCTGCCCTCGCCGCTGGCTGCGCAAACCGCGCCGCCTGGCGAAACCGTGCCAGCCGGCCAGATCCTGCTACAGGATTACATTTTTGAATGCCGAAATAAGATAAGTTCCCAAGATAAAAGAAAGAAAAAAAAAAACAACTAAACAAAAACTATAAATATCGCTTCCGAAGCTGAAGCAAAAACAAATGTAAAACATTTTCCGTTGCCATTTAGAAATGCTATTAAAATACTAATTTTAATTACCATTAATAATACCTGGGACATGTTTTTCCCATTTTGAGGACATTAGAGCAGAATGCACACTTTGTATTCATGTAGGATTCTCTAAAAATAAGACACAGTAAGCCATCCCTAAAAATTAAATTACTAAAACTTAAACTGAAATTAAAAATGCATAAAAAAAAACTAATAAAACTACATTGAAAACTAGCTAAAACTAAACTGGATCTCAGGTAAAAATTTAACATAATATATAGACATAGATTAAATAAAAAAAAATTACATTATAGTAACACTTCCATGCTATACCATATCTAGGGCCAGCAAACTAAGAATCCTCCTTTTCCAAGGAAATCATTGGCACTGAGCACCTTTAAATGTGTCGTTAATGGACCAAATGAGCCAATGGGACAGCTGGCAGTGTAACTCGCTGGCCAATGGTACGCCAGCATGCAGGCTCTTCACTACAGTGGGTGTCTTTGCAGACTCGCACCAAGAAGTAACACAAATTACACGCATTAAGAAGTAAATCAGCTCAATTAGTTAATGTCTAATTCTATTTCAAAAATGTATGAAGCATGACCTAAAATATAGCTATTGATTATTAAATATTAATTGTGATTAAATATTGCTAACATTAATAACAGCAAAGTTAAGACTGGTGTATATAAATTCTGTAGTAGAGCAGGATGGGGGGGTGCATGGTGGTGCAGTGCTTAGCTTGATCTGGGTTTGTGTCTCCGCCAAAGTCCCATGTGTGTGGAGCTTCTCACTGTGTCGTCATGAGGTTTTCTCTGGCTTCTCCGATCCCTCCCCCCCCCCCCCCATGGGCATTGCTCCTGGCTCCCAAGCCCCCCACAATCCTGAACAGCGTGATCAGTTACAGAAAATGGACAGATAGCATAAGGACCGAATGTAGTCAACCAAACTTTTTGCAAGATTTTAGCCAATCCTAATTAAAATTTCATGCAAAAGATAATAAACAAGTACCCACAAAAATTAATTCCATGTGATAATGTCAGATATGTAAGAAAGCATTTAAAGTTGTCTGTTATTTCTTTAATGTCTATAATTGTCACGTAAAGCCAATCTGCTGTATTATTCCTTTAATTTTTATGGCATTAAGTTGCTGAGTGATTTCTCTACCTCCAGAACAAAACTGGGATTTGATTTCAATTTCACTTGGCTGCCCATTACGGCTGCTGGGTAAGAAGGGAGAGACTGGGCTGTGATCCACAGAATGGGTTTGGGGTTTCGGTTTTGTCATTTACCTACCTCAAGCGTTATTGTATTTGTCTGTTTCTATCCCCTTCCTTGTCACAAAGGTCTGTTAGTTTACATCAGCAAAAATCGGCGTCGATAGCCAGCGTAGCACATTAATAGGAGAAAACATCCTTCAGGTACAATAAAGCTTGCTGCTCTAAATGAGTACAGGACGAGTGAAGCGCCGTGTTGTCGCTGTGAGACGGGGAAGCTGTCCTTCCCCAGATGACTCTGCAATCAATACGGGAAACAAAGTGGAGGAAAATGAAGATCGTGATTACACCGTGCGGCCCGAGATATCCGTCCAGTGCGTGATGGGAAATCGGTGGGAATGTCGATACTTTGGGATTAAAACAAATAGTGCAGATTTGCTTGCAGATTGAGAGTGAGGTCATTTATAAGGCTTTTGGCTGCTCTCTCAATTGCTCAGACACAAAGTCTAAGAGCAGGCGTTCTGTGAAATATGAAACTATCGCACGTCATAGAGACATAGGGGATAGAATTTAATTTTTTTTTATTTGGGTGTTAGAATCGATCTCTGGGGCATCATTTTTAATAGGATCCAGGGTCCATTATAACACATAAAAACGGATATAAGCATCTTCTCTAAGCACTTATCCAAGGCATGGCAGGCCTGGAAGCTCTCCGAGGAGAAACAACCCCAGCGGCACGCCAGTCCATCACCGGACCCAGAGAGGTTCAGTCTCAAATCGAAACATGTCTTTGGACCAATGTGAACACAAAGAGAATCAGAGAAAACACAGAGAGGCGCACAGCTGCGGCCCAGTTATCGAACCCTCAGCCCTGAGGGCAACAGCGTCTCCTACTGAGCCAACATGCGGCAAACAAACACAGTGTGCAATAAATACGCAGAGTAAACTTCATAGTGCCTTTTTATATTTTATTTGGATATCCACTAGTTATGCTAAGCCGATAAATATACAGTCTTTTAGCATTTATGTAGATTTTTGCCTGCGTACACATATAACAGTATAAAAACAATGAATGTGTTCTCTTGTGGTTCTGTTGCATTATGCATGATCTGGTATATTAGGTGCAAATAATTGAGTGTATTATGCACAAATAATAATATGCTGATTCTTCATATTGGTAACATGTACAATGGATTTTCATGTATATTGACCATATTTACATTCTGATTTAGTTTCAAACCTCTAAACATTTCTCCTTTGAAATACTGACCAATAATCTACATTACTATATTCTTTGTTTGTGTAAGGAATGTACGTCGTGGCAGTCTTCTTTAAATTGAATTCCTGGTTCTTGAGAAATGTGAGTAACTGAGTGGTGGTCAGGTCAGCTGATTACTTGCATCTGTCAAACCTGTCAAAAATGAATATCTGATTTCCTGTCTTACACCAGTAAAGGAAGTGAATTTGTCCTGGTCCTGTCCTGATTCTAGAGAATATAGACAACAGTACTTCCATAAAGTATAACCTTGAATGTCAAGATGTTAATTACCTGTATTAAATACCTCTCAATTGAGGCGCACATTTACAGTATGTAGTTCACGTCATGTGCTGTGTGGTAGCCTGGTAGGACTGGTACAAGTGACATGTTACAACTTGCCTCAGACTGTCGGCCACAAGAAAACCTCACATCGTACAATGCGGCACTGTCACCTTTCAAAGCTAAGCAACAAAATGGTGTCTACATGAATTCTGTTTCCATTCATGGACATGGAAACTGAGAAAATGAAAACAAAATTGTTCATAAATAACATAATTGGCACTGCTAATGTAACAATAAGGGTGATAATTTAATATGAAGACTTTCATGTTTTATGATCCAGCATAAACACCGTCAGTGTCAGATTTACATTGTCAAACCTTCCATGAGCTTCAGAAACAGACTCCTGTACATTAAAGCTAAAATGAGACTTTCAAGTCTTTTTTCCGGGGAAAGAATGAACCTAATTCAGCTTGTTTGTGAAAGCAGGAATTGAGAGCATAACAGACTTCAATAACAACCTTAGTTTCCAATGATTCTCAGTATTACCAAGCAACACTCCATGGTATTTGCTGATAGAAGGAAATTGCTGTTAAAAAGACACTTTGTTTTAATAAAGTATCGCGGACAGTTTACTTAACAGGTCACTGTGTTTAAAAACTGAAACATTCCACAAATGATTAAAGAACTTTACTTCTGATTGCTGATTAAGTTGTTTAGCACAACTTTCACATTTTATGTGAGTTTGAGGCCGGTCTAGTGGTGCTTGCTTTCAAATGAAAAGCTTAAGAGCATCTGAAGATTAGATGGCTGGCCTATAATTACCAGGCTTGCTTAGGCCGGTGTGCCTGCATGTTCAAAGTGAAAATGCATTTCTTCACATTAAAAGGATATAAATACTAAAGAGCGACTGCAGTGGGAAATAAAACCACTATTCAAATTCCAGTGGGGACTGGGCCTTATAACAATGGCCGGGCTAATAAGAAAAATAAGCCTAAATAATCATTCCGTGTAGCTTTACTTTGCACTGAGAGGACCGTAATGGCCAGTGGTTTGGGGATTTCATTTCAAGTCATATCAAAGGAAACTTTCTATTTTGTTAATACCAGTATTTTTTTAAATCAATAATAATACAGCATTTTAGTTACATGAATAATCTTGTGGGTTTATTTTTAATATATAAAAAAAACAAATGAATGTTCTGTTAGTTATATTTATTCGCATTTGCTATTACACAATTAGGCCAAAAAAAATCTGTCTCTTCTAAATTACTATGGTGGGCTGCACATGTCACGCATGATGTATAAACACAATTTATATAATAATCTGATATTATGATGTAATCTTATCTGTAGATAAGGTCTCCAAGATGACAACGGAGTTTCAGCGCTGCAGTCAGAAGCTTTCTGGCGTTTTTTTTTTCCAGCAGGCTATGAAAATTCCCAATACACAGTATAACTAGCTGTTATTTACTTTTCAGGATGAACCTGAGAGAAGTTCAAGTTTTTCTGTGTTATTTTTGAGGGTATTGGAGATGATTGATACAAATTTTTATTCTGGGCGTTAAAATCCATTCATTCAAATTGCATGCAGACGCCTTGTTAGCACTGATCACTGACAAACTTAGCGGCTATGAACAATCTAAATATGTGGAGAATGAGGCTGATTTTGATTCTGATTCTGATCGGCCGTTACTTACCTGCAATGGCATGCGAGTAACCAAAAGTTTAAGCCCGATTGGTAGGCATATTTCATAACGTGGCAGATGAATGCTACAGATTTCTTTTCCGTCATTTGTTTCTCATTCATGCGAACTGTTCAATAAGCTTTGAAAAGCACACTGTTTAGTGCATCTTAAATGGAGTCCAAGTCCAAGTTGTGACTCTGTTGAGTCCATGTCTGAGTCACGGAAATTGTGAGTCGAGTTGCACTGGCCGCAGCCCAAACATGATCATAATGCATGATGTCACTGCTATTGTAGGGAATAGTGAAGGATGAGGGAAATACCGCCATTAAGGATTACCCACATTTTCTGTGCGGACCAAAGAGCATTTTTATTAACATCTACAGTGACCAAAATTGTGGAAACACTTCCAAATTTTAGAGAATGAGGACCTTTATTGCAGTTACTCCAGTTACTTATTTAATTGCCCAACATTCTTTGATTGTTTATAAACATCACCGGCAGTATTCCTGTAGTAATTTTTAAAGCATAATGCCAAAAATGTGTAGGCGTTTCCACAATTTTGGCCACTAGTTACATTATCTTCTTTAACCTTAGGAGCTTTAATAAATCACTATGAAAGATAAACCCTGTATTTGAAACTCTTAGCATGTGCTTCTAAATGTTGGATGAGGTTGTGAGATCAGCTATTGGTTCTCATGATGTTTCGGCGAATCCTGAGTTACTGCTGCTGTCTTATGCCGCAGTGGGTCTCTATCCATCTGTTACTGAGCTGAGCTGTTATTTACTTTTCAGGATCTTCACTATCTTGTTTAGTTAAAGGTGCCACTTATCATTTGGGCTAAATAAGCTCACAAATGCACCTCCCCGACCACACCAGTAATGTACGATGCTGTGGAGATGTGGCTGTTTAACAGGAGCACAAAGCAGAATTTTTAATAATACTGTTAAAAACAGTAACAATAACTGACAGCTCTGGGATTCTGCTTATATGCGGTTTTGATAAATAATTCTCAGAAGACATTTCTGCTAAGTATTTGTAAACACCATCTGCTTTTAAGTCATCTTATCCTCTCCTTTGTGTTACTAAACACAATCTTGAAAGCAGCTTCTATTAAAATAAGCTTGTTAGTGTCAGTTTAGCCATCGGATATTAGGTGAAAGCCACATCAACATGAAGGCCAGGCCTTGGACCCTTCTTCCCCGTGAATGACTGAAAGAGAAGAACTATACCTGCGTTGTGTGCGTATGTGTGTCACCTCATGTTTGTCACCACGACCTGCACAGGCTGTACCTTCTTAAGTATTCAGCTGGTGATGGTGTAGCCATGGTGATCGCACTGCATGGGGGCTGCGGTCAGGGGGTCTCTGGACCCTTTTTCCTGTCGGTTGTAATTTCTGTGTGACTGTTAAAAACAAGTCTTAGAACTGCAATGAGGGCTGGAATTAAACCCTTAAAAATATGGTTCTAAAACATTAGAGACATGGTTATAAACTGACAGTGTTCTGTAGCAATGGAGTCAGGGTTCTAAATTCTTAGAATCATGATTATAAACTCTTAGCGACAGAGTTCTGTAGCATTGGAGACAGGGTTCTAAACCCTTGTGGACCAGGTTCTAAACCCTTAGAGGCAGGGTTCTAAACCCTTAGAGACAGGGTTCTAAATTCTTAGAGACAGGGTTCTGAAGTCTCAGAGATAGGGTTCTAAACCCTTGCAAATAGGATTCTGAAACCTTAGAAACAAGGTTTTAAATCCTTGTGGAGATAGCTCTAAATCCCTTGGGGCTGTTCTATAAAGCCTTTGGCGACAAGGTTACAAACTACTGAAGTTCTTTTGCCTCATTTTGTATCACAACATTATAACTGATTTTCTCTCTGCATTAGTTCCAACTCATGTCTTAAGCGGCCGCTAAAAGACTCATATAACATCCCTGTACGTTTCCTAGGTTTTAAGTGTAACTTTATAGTGTCAAAACAGCTGATGAGAGCAACTCCAAATCTTTGCGCTACGTCAGCTGATATAAACACACATTACGTTAGGTATTATAGCCGAATGGTCCTCTCAGGATTAATTTAATTGTATCCCACTGTTTTTTAAATTTGATAAGACACAAGATGGTGCAATCTTGCATGCTGATCTCAGTCTGGAGAAAGTGAACGATCTTCTGTATCACTCAGCTGGCGGACACCCATAAATGCTCAGACCGTGTGAGATGTCCAAGCTGGGCTTGGCTTCCAAGAACCCAAGAGAGGGTGAGGAAGTGTTGACTCATGACAGCCATACTGCCATTTATGCAGGCAGCAGGTTCTTTCCTGGAGGAGCTGGAGAGTTCTAATCGCCGATAAAGTGCAGGGTGACAAAGGAGGGAAAGCACTAATGTGTCAGCAAAATGGAACTTTACGGAAATGCGTGTTAACCCCCGTCACGCAGGAGAAGACATCTTCAGCTTGCGGGGGACACTGAGGAATCTCCTTCCAAGATCACAGCAGGCCACTGACATATGCAGACCATGTACTGAAGAAGCTCTCTTACGCGGCATTCAAGAAACCGGCACAATTCTAAAATATCAGGATAACAATTAAAAAGTCATGTTTAAAATTCCACTTAACTAACAAAAAATAACAAATTAAAAATAAAACAGCATTGCGCGAGACGTGAAATAGAATCAAAGTTTATTTATGAAATGCGCGGCAGTACAGCACACAGCGGTGGGTGCAGGCAATGAAATGAGTCCAAATGAAATTAAATGAGTACATATCTGTTCCTGCGTCTGCCTGCCAAGTGGCATGCTTTAGACATTGTTTTGCTTGTTTTGTCATGGTTTACCTCACATTGTCTTGTGTTGTACTGAATTTCCGACTTGTGTCGATCCTCCCGTGTGCCACGCCCCCCTTGCTACCTCGTGTGGAATCCCCATGTTCCCAGCTGTTCCTAGTTATGTTAATAACTGTGGTGTATTTAAGTCCGTGTCTGTGTGCCTTTAGTTAGTTCGGTCATTGACGTTGTGAAGTCTTTGTATGTTCCTGAGCGTATTTTCCTGAAATTAAACTTGAAATTAAGCCTGGCCATGTGTATGTCGTGACTCCTCGACTCCTGCTCCTGTTTCTCCGTTCCGTGCCCCCTCGTACATGACAATGTTTGTCTAAAAAAAATAGAGAAAGTGCAAGAAATTTGTAACAGTTTGGCATTTTTTGACGACTAATATACGCCTATCCGGCAGTCCCTCGGTCACCACATTGCTGGATGCAAGAACTTTTACTATATATGGTAATTAAAACATTAGAGGGAAAAAGTGAATGCGGCAAGTACATGAGTAATGGATAAACAAGGAACAACCTGTTTCCCTTTGGTTTGTTTACTGGTTCCCATTGGGTGAAATTAGGCAGTTTGTGAGATGGGGGGAGAGTATGAATGTTTCAGGGGAAAGGTGAGGCCCACACTCTAGTAACAGAATATTAATTAACAATATAAAGTTTTTTCTTTTTTTACAAGAGAAGACTAAGAGGCTGGAAGCTATCTTCCGGTTCTTGTAGTTCCCCAGTTGCCTTGTCTTTTGCTGGAGCGTAAACAGCAGTCTTGATTGTTTGCTCTGTTCTTCCAGTCAGTGGCAACCCAGGGGTAACGATAAACTCCTCATGGACCCAGCAGATGCAAACTGTACATAGCAACTGACCGTGAGCCCTGCCCACCACAGGCAGTTATGCCTCTGTTTACTAAAGTACTTCTGTACATATCTCTTCACTTTCACTTTGTCCCACTTTGCGCCCTGGCTCAGTGGGTAGCTCTGTACTCTCTGCACCCTGGCTCAGTGGGGAGCTCTGTACTCTCTGCACCCTGGCTCACTGGATAGCTCTACTCTCTGCACCCTTGCTCAGTGGGTAGCTCTGCACCCTGGCTCACTGGATAGCTCTACTCTCTGCACCCTTGCTCAGTGGGTAGCTCTGCACCCTGGCTCACTGGATAGCTCTGTACTCTCTGCACCCTGGCTCACTGGATAGCTCTACTCTCTGCACCCTTGCTCAGTGGGTAGCTCTGCACCCTGGCTCACTGGATAGCTCTGTACTCTCTGCACCCTGGCTCAGTTGGTAGCTCTGAGACCAAATGCCCCCCACAATGTAAATGTTATTTTGATGCTGGGGACCATTTCTTAGGTCCCCACAAAGATCCAAAGTATTTTGTTTGGTTACTTTCGGTTAAGGTTAGGGCTAGGTAGGGGTTAAAGTCTTCATGTTGGGATTAGAGTTCCCCCCATAGAAATGACTGGAGAGTCCCCACAAAGATATAATTACAAACCTGTGTGTGTGTGTGTGTGTGTGTGCACCATGATACACTGGGATCCTGTCCAGGGAGTTCCCTACCTTACACCTGATACTTCCTAGGATAGGATGCAGACTGACTGTAACCACCATAAGGGATAAAGACTTACAGAATATGGATTACTAGTTACAATCCTTTATTGCTGTGTGAGAGACCCTCACAAAGACCCTCACAAAGACACCAAAGCTACAGACTGTATGATCCTGTCTTTCTCTAGGCCAAATTATTTCTTGTTTTTCAAACTCGAATCCCCCATTAATCGTGTCGGGGGAAACATCACAGAGGACGGAAAATTCTTCTTCCGACATGCGGGATATCGCTCTGCTTTGCATTGAATATTTCAGGGATCACAGACCTTCTCAGGTTCGAGCAGCTGCAGTGCGTAGATCACACAACAGGCTGTGCTCTGCTCACTAAATCGCTCTAAATAAGTCTGAGCCTGGAGCAGGCAAATGAGGATCTGCACAGCTCTGTATCCTGCAGAGTCAATGACATTAATAAGGAATGAATGTTTCTTCAATTTCTACCGCCAAGATCCAAGCGGATGAGATATGAACCCCAGGCATTACAGATTAATAAAGGAATGGCGAAACAATCTGACTTTGGGAGTAAAATGTAATATGAATGGTTAATAATCATTTTTGTGGCCACGAAATGCGTCAGAGCGAAGGCTTGCTGGGGAAGTCGATATGAAACTTCATAGAGGGCTATTTTAGGAAGCCCTTTACATCTAAGGGCGGTGTATTAATGTTTTAGGGGTGGCAGCCAGCACTTTTAAATGGGACAGATGCACTGTGTAACCATGGACACAAAAAGCAGTGACTTGCAGGCTTGGAGACGCAATCGATGTTGAGCCCGGTGTGCAGCTGTGGATGAATAAAACAGAGCCAGGAACCGGTGCTTCGCTTTGGCGAGTTTTTTGACATTACTGTCATTAATGCCAGATAAGCACGGGCAGATTTTGTTTTAATTTATACTTCTGCTTAATAGTGCTGCGTGTCCATTCCATTCTGAGGTACTGCGACCCAGAGTGATTTTTTTCAGTAAATTCAGTAGAAATAAGTGGGTTTTTTTTGTACACTGATGTGGGAGATATAGGTGTTATGAGACACTTGCCGTGAACATTATCTTTGGCCTTCAGATTGTTGGAAGAATGGTGGGCGTAGTCAGCATGGTGGGTGTGGTCAGCATTGTGGGCGTGGTCAGTATGGTGGGTGTGGTCAGTGTGGTGGGTGTGGCCAGCATGGTGGGCATGGTCAGCATGGTGGGTGTGGTCAGTATGGTGGGTGTGGCCAAGGTTGGTCACAGGATGGAGGTGAACCTGGGGTTGGGATGAGAAGCCATGACCAGCTGGCTTCTGGGATCATATACTCCTTCAGGTTAGTTTTAATTGTAGGGGTGTGTGTGTGTATATATATATATACACACACACACACACACACACACAGTAGTCCTCCATTATCTTTGGGGGATTAGTTCCAAGATGTTCAGTGGATGCCTGAAACCATTGGATAGCACCAAACCCTATGCATAATTTGTCGTATACATGAATATGTATGACAAAGTTTATAAATTAGACACAATATGACATTAACAACAATAAGTAATAATCAAATGGAACAATTATAACAATATACTGCAATAAAAGTTCTGAATACAAGCACCATGATCCCACGACAGTCGATCTGAAAGCTGATACGACTACTAAGGGTGTAACGGGCGGGTTAGGGTTAGGGTCTAAGGGGCAGGTAGCCTGTACACCGTGGATGTGTTGAACAAAGGGCTGATTCACATTCCAGGTGGGACGGCGCAAGATTTCATCACGCTCCTATGAATTGTTCATTTCTGGAATTTTCCATTTAATATTTTCAGCCTGTGGAAAGCAAAATCACGGATAAGATATGCAAGGTGGAACGTATAAGAGGGGCCATAATTTATATAGAGGGGTCAATCTTATCATTAGCCAATGAAATGTATTGAATTGGTGAGTGACGGGGATGGGGCACGCTGGCGGCCAATCAGCTTTCAGCTGGGGCCAGTGCTCCTGTGGCCCAGCCCCTGTACATGCCCCCTGTTTGATTAGTCTAATTATTATAAATAGTCTAAAAAAATCATATCTGATATCATTATATGGTGAAAGCTACTGTGACTTTATGTGATTTTATTAAGTTGTGTCACAGAGTGCTGCAAAATTAGGTTTGGCCTTTGTAAGGAAAGCAGGGATAGGGGACGGTAATGACAGGCTGTCATGTGACCCCATCTGTTGTGGGAGGAGTGTGACTCTCTCTTACTGCCCTGTCACAGTAATAAAGTCTATCACCGAGGTGGACCACGGCAACCCGAACTCGCAAATTGAAAATTTTAGGACAGAACATGCAGTCAGTAAGGGGTTGAAGAATCGCTGTCGGGCCACGCCAGTGGTGAGGGGATGGGGGGCTGACAGCGATAGGAAGGGGGCATGTCTTGGAGGGAGGGGAGGGGAGAGGTCTGGCTGACCCCTGGAAAATGTCATTGTCATTCTGCGCCGGTGCGTGTGCAGATAGCCGGAAAGGCCAGACACCTGCAGATGCGGCTGCGGAGTGATACGGATAAAGGGCATCGGAGAGCCAGGAATAAACCACACAGTCCGGGATAGTCCACCTCTCCATACGAATGCTGCCATTTCATCTGTTATTTAACCCAGTGCTTCCCAATCCGGATCCCTAGGACCTGCAGCCAGTCCACGTTTTTGCTCCTTCCGTGCTCCCTGCCAGACAGTCCACATTTTCGCTCGGTTGGGAGCTGGGAGGGAGCAAAAACATGGACTGGCTATAGGTCCCCAAGGACTGAACTAGGAAACAGTGATTTAGCCCAATCACAAAAAAAATATTCTTAACTAATACAGGTTACATGTGGTGATATAATCCTTATATGAGAACAGATATGGTTACTGTGTAATACATTAATAAAAGACATTTGAAAAATATGGTATTACCTGTATGTGTAAATGGGGCTGATTATCTGAGTGCTAAAACTTAACACACACTACGGGAGTGTGTACAGAAGGACAGGGGTGCTCTTTCCGACACGAATCTGCTGTATATCACAGCCAGTGCCTCCAGCCATGAATTTCCTATGAGAACCAGCCCCCCCCCCACCCTGGATATCCACCTACCCAGGTGAAATCTGAACCTGAAGTATGGGGGAGGCGATTGAATTTGGAGGACAACTGATAGATACGGAAAATCGCATTTAACAGGGTTGGGCTCGCGTGGGATGTCGCCAGCTGCCTCCGACGCCACAAATGCAATGAAAATGCTCTCCAGCATCCGCAGTAACCGCAGCTGTCCTGATGTGCTGCATCATATCTCCCAAATACCTGCTACTCCAATTTTTGTCCGCAAACAAACATGAAAATGATTTGTTCTTTCAATACTGCCATCGTGTGATTATTTTTTTTCAGACTGGCATTTTTATGTGTTTTGATTTCTGAGCTAATAAGCTCCGGGTCTCTGATATGTACGGTCTGGCCAGCACCAGCCCAGCAACCGTAATGACATCATCAGGTCCATTTGTTACTTCCCCTCTGTGGGTCAGGCCAGGTATTCCTCGGAATGAAATTTCGACAGGAAAACGCATCAGCGCCGACCATGATGAGGGTTTCCCGCCCTGCGCCGCTTGCCCTCGCATCACATGTCCACCAGAGGGACGTGCCATTCCTCGAGCGTAAATGACGCATAAATGACGGGATCGGGGGGGCGCGGCTGCGAGTAGAGAGTGTCCTGGTGATTTTTCCCAAGCGTGGCAGCTGCATGGCACTAAGAGCAGCACTGCGGTGACTCGTTTGGTCTAATATTAGATGAAACTCCAGCATGAAGGCTCAGTCTCCCCTGTCAGGGGAACCCTTTATTACGTCTGAGAAAGGTTAGGATTACCGTGTGGTGGGTCACCATCCTGCAGGCGGCTGCAGAGGATAATCCCCATTGTCGGGGTCTTCCCCAGCCTGGCCTGCTTTGCTGCGCCACCTCTACTGCCGTCTGCTTGACCTCCTTGTCTGGATGCCAGGCGGTGGCATCAAAGGGGCATGGGTACCCTGGCAGATTCAATGGGCCCAGCACTTTAGAGGGGCCCCAAATGCAACTGAGCCCCCCCCCCCATCCGCTCAGCAAATCCTATCTAGCAGAGGGCTCGAGGTAATGTTTTATTAGATAGTACAGGATTTCTAGCTACACCGCTGATGTTGAGTCTCTCCTCAACGTTTCACCTGTTAAGACCACGGGAGGCTGCCCCCCCCCTTTCCAAGCAAATCCCTTCAGTTTGTTGTGTTACAAAACAGAGCCGGATCGGTCTCGATCCCCAGAAAGCCATAGCCCACGCCTCTCCCACGGCTGGTCCATGTCGTGCGAGAGGGGGATCAATAATAATCAGTGGAGGTCCGGAGACAGGCCACTGGGACGGCCGGGGGTGCGAGCGTCCCTCCATCGGGTGTGTGTCATCCCCGCATGCTGAATAGCTCCCATACATCGTCCCATTGCCCCTTGACATTTAGACTTAATGAAGGCCATTACCGCTCGCGGAAGGACTGGAACTACCCATAATGCTGCAGCTACCTCCTTTGTGTGACAGGCATATTGCAGTCTTTGTTGGCTCGTCGCACAATAGACACCTAAGGACTGCAGCTCAAGGCTGATTTCTTTTACATAATGTGCTCCATATAGATATGAAGGGTACAGTGTACAGGGTAAAGTGCTGCTTTCTTACATGCAGAAGGGCTGTAAAATGAACCAGAGGTCCACCTCTCCGCTCTTTTTCATAAGAAAAGAAGAAAAGGAAACTTCTGGATTACCAGCTTAGAGACAGAGCACGTGTTGCGGAATTTACCCCAAACCCAAGAGCGAAGTCCTGAGATCATATGCAAATTAGAGCAGGGAGATTTCGGAGAAATCCCACATAAAGGAATGAACTGAATGTAATATAACAGGACTTTGCCTTCCATTCTGGGTTTTAAACATTACTTATGCATGTAATCCTCCTTTTGCAACTGGAAATGATAGTTTGCATGTTCATATTTCATTTAATTTGGTTTTGCAGATGAAAGGCTGGAGTTCTCATTGTAATTTCACCTGCTCTGTACAACTATCTTCCGCTTCATTTTGAAGACCTTACGTACGTGTCACACTCTCTTCGCTGTCCCTCTTCCTCCTGCTTGTTTCCAGCTCAGTCCTTCCTGCTGGTGCAGCTGCTCCAACCTCCAAATGTAAAACCTGCACTTGCTTCCTGCCAACACCCCCCACCCCGATCCTGTCCTGTCGCCGTGGCGACCTTCCTTCATGGCCATGAAGCACAGCCTTGTTTCAATTTGTCCACCAATCACAGCTGTCCTCTAATTCCCAGCCGACATGTTTATGTGTACAGGCTTGGTGGAGAATGACAAACAGCCCAGTTTTGTTTGTAACAATTAGTAAAAAAAACAAAAAACAAACACTGTGTTACCAGTACTGAGTTACTTGAACTCATGCAGACATTGATACTTTTAAAAAAAGTTCCTCCATTATTCCATTATATCTCAATCACTCACTTCAGAAAGTGCCATGAAGCATATGCACGATGCCAAATCAAACCAGACGACTCCAGTTTAAAACAAACACACCTCCTCCCACAAATACACTCTGTTTTCCTTAGAATTTTTACTTGCCTTTGGTTCATGTTGCTACAATTCTTAGAAGTCTTCAAACAACTCATCCTCTCCAATGATGCAACTCATGCCCAGGAACCTCAAAATGACGAAAGGAAGCTATTCAGCCTTCAAAAGCCACGTAAGTAGGATTACCATGTGCTGCCAGTCACCGACTGGTTTAACTCGCTGTCCATTGGTGGGCTCGCTGGCTCTTAATCGATTAGACCAATCACTGATCGGCAGCACGTGGTAATCCCGCCCACCATGGCTTTCCAAGCCTCATTTCTCCCATCACTGCAGAAACCCTACTGCCACCTGCTTCCATTTGACAGGAGACTTTGTGGCTCCATATACACTGTAACTTTCTGGAATCTCCGTATCCTTATTGTATTTCTATGGCTCATTTGACAGGTGTCTGTTTAACTGTCAATCACAGTATTTATACTGTCTGCCCCATAATATAATCTGGCAGTCTGTTCTTATCTGACCCAGACTGAATATTATGGCCCATGGGCCCATCAGATCAGCCTTGCAGTGAAAGCAGCCTTTTCAGGAAGCACGCTATCGTTATTCATTTAAACTCGACTGTAAGTAAGTTTCAAAAAGCTCCCTCACCTCCGCGTGACCCCCTTCATCTCGGTGAATGACGCCTCGTGGTTTCCCAGAAGCCGTGACCTGTCTGCGTGCCACACCTGCGCATATGCCGCAGAACCCGGGCTAAATCAGTGCCCAAGCCACACCTGCGCATATGCCGCATACCCGGGCTGCGATATGTGCACATATGCAGTGTGTCACGCACGCATTTTACAGTCTCAGTGCCAAATCATGGAACTACAAGGTTACAAGGCATGCATTTGTGTTCACGGACTTCTCGCTGCTGTCTGAAGAAACTTGTGGTCTTTACTTCTTCAGACAGGTATGTGTTTTACTGGACAAATTCAGGTTGAATACCTTACAGGGGTATAGTAGGCTTTGGATTCTGAATCAGTGCCCTGGCCCATCACCCAAGCCACTCCTATGTGGGTCTTATTCAAACAGAAAATCTTGGTGTCCTTCCCACAATGTGCAGACAGTACCTATACTGACACGATATGTCACATTCAGCTGCATGTGGGAGTTTTACTTACACAAAGATGTTCTGAGGGCAGAAGGCAAATTGATTGGTTCAGAGAGATAACCAAATAGATTGTCGAGGAGGTGGGACCAAGGCATCTGATTGGTTCGCCCTGCCTCCTCTAGTGGCTTGGACCCCCCTGCTCTACAGTCTGATTGGTTGTGTCTCTGAACCACCGAATTTTCCTTCTGCCCTCAGAATATTTTTGTGTAAGTTACACCCCCACGAGCAATTCAGAAACAGCAGATAACATGAGTTCATTCTGCCTTGCCTTAAATCGCATTAAGTTTCAAATATAGGTTCGGGAAAGTGGGTTTCACATGATGCCACAATCAATCACGCAGGACATCGGATACTTCATGGGTTTACAGCTCACGCATCGCAGCAGGACAGGGGAAAAAAAGTCAGGCTAATAGCCCACTTTCTTGGCTGAGGAATTTAACGGCTAAGGATGGATGTCCCTATCACATGGGCTCTGCGGGGGTCGAGGCGTAGCTCATTTCAGAAGGCCTTCTCAGCATGTTCTGGGAGAGGACTGAGGTGAGGAGCTCTGAAGCTCCACACACACACACGGCGTCTCCATAAAAGGAAATGCTGGCTAGACATCAGCTCTATATTTGAGGCTTATAGAACCAGCGGTAAACATGGACCCAGAATAATGATCTGTGTAAGAGCCACAGATTCCACTGTCACAAAAAAACTGTAATGAATCACAATCATCTCTGATTTTTTTTAATTATATAATTTGCTTTGAACAATTATGATGTTCTACTGTTTGATTAATCCTGCAGTTAATCTAATAACTAAAATTATAGGATAGCTAAACTGTCTAATATAAAGTTAGGATTCATATTAAACTAGTGCAAAAATAAGGAATTAAAATCTTGCTATTGTCGGGTGAGTCTGAGGGGGGGGGGGGGGGGCTCTGAAAGGCGGCGTGAGCAGCCTCAAGGCACGGCAATGTTGCTGTCATCGACATTCAGAGGGCACTCAAATGCGGCTTGACAGTGTAGCCAGCTGACGAGAGGGCTGGAGGGCCAGGGGTGGGGTCTGCTGTGCATTTTTGGGGACCACAGAGACTAACAGCCCGGGGAAGAGGATGGGGGGGTGCGGGGGTAACATTCTCAGTGTGCCGGGCGTGTTTGTTGTAGCATGAAACTAGTGTATATAAAAAGAACAAGGGGCTCTTGACGGAAAGTCACGCCGCTGCTCCTACGACTGTGAAGACGACGGTAAACACATTCCCCGGCTGCAAAGCCGTCAACCTGGTGTGTTTGCCTGAAAAAAGAAACCATAAAATTCCGCAGCTCTTACCAGGCACTCTTACCAAAACCGCAAAACACTCGTCAACACACACACACACACACACACACACCCTTTAATGAGAGCACTCCCACAGCTGTGCATTCAAAGATATAGGCACGGGCTCTAATAAATATTCTGACGCTGCTGCGTACACGTACACACTCCCACGCACCGCCACATGCACGCCGGATACCTCACCTACGCAGTTCTGTCCATAGATTACTCTGTCCTGCGATCACATACCAGGTGGCCCCTGACATTAATGCAACCATGGTGACATACATAATACACAGACTTAGTTCTAATCTGTAGCAGTATTGTGCTCTCGTAAACAGACTCAGGTGTCCTACAACTGCTTTCTTGTGAATTCTAACAATAACAGGGACCTTGGCCAGTATGGCTGACATCACCTTTTTTTCTACCCAGTGTGAACAAAATGTTTAATCGCAGGAAGACACTGACCCAGGAACAGCTGGCTTTGGTAAAGGGGTGTGGAGGGGGCGGGGGGGTCACAGTGCTAGGGAACATCTCCTCTTACCGTGAATAATAAAACACACCTTGAAATGTTAACTTGGAGTGCTTCAGAGTGATTTAGTCGCCACCTGCCTGTCTGCCTGTGAGACCAGATGACCTTGTCATGAATGTGAACAAATATAGAAGATGCCAGGGTGAGGGATCATAGAGAAAAAAAAATGCTCCTTTTTTTCTGAAAAATACAGCCAGGGCCTTCTCCAGCGAATTAATTACCATAAAGCACCATGAGCTGATTGTTTCAGGGTTATTAACAAGCTTTAAATAGCATTTTATAAAAACTAGCAAAGTAATGCTCACAATTAAAAGTTCTGGTAATGCTTTATTTAAAGCAGGCATTAATACAGTATAATCCCGTTATAACGCGCTTTAAGGGACCTGGCAAAACAGTCCGTTATATCCAAAGTCCGTTATATCCAGAGTTGCTGTAAGCCCAGAACACAGTAGTCCTCTGCCAAGACTACAAGTCCTTATACATTCAGTGACCACTTTATAAAGACCTCCTACATAGTATCAGGTGTGATTCACATTTGTCTCCAGAGCTGCTTTAAGGGTCCACAAGTTCATCCAGAGAAGTCTTTCTACATACCATAGTTGTAGTGAGCTGTTATTTTAGCACTTGTGTCCTTCCTGTTCGCTTTAACAAGTCCAGCCATTCTCCTCTGACCTCTCTCATTAAGAAGAACTGCCTTAATGGATGTTTTTTTCATTGCATTCTTCTCTGTAAACTCTAGACACTGTAGTGTGTGAAAATGCCAGGATGGTGGCTGTTTCTGAGATGCTGGAATCGCCACATCTGACACCAAGAATGACAGCACGCTTACAAGTCACATAGATTACGCGTCTGAGCCGTTCAAATGTTTAGCCACACAGTAAGCGAGCCTCTTGACCATCTGCATGTTGTACATATTCGGTTGCAGCCGCATGTTTTCCTGTTTGGAGAAGGATGCTGTTTGTGTTAACAAGCAGATGTACTGGATGTAGATTTGCAGCTAATCTGTCATAAATTATGTGAGAAATGACATATTGACACTACTAGTGGGTGGGATTATCATGGTCTGTCAATCACTAGTTGGCAGTGCCTGGCTTGTCTTTGGTTACTTCATGGGTTAAACAAGGCAGTGACTGACAGTGTACAGTGATCCCAGTTTACCAGGGTTTCTGTACATGTCACTCCCATGTTAGAACAAAATAAGAGGAAAGCAGGACTGCTGTACATGCCAAGTTCAGAAGAGTTAGCAGCACTTTTAATCATCGATCATTTTTTGCTTCCGGTATTTAGTAATATAACGATAAGAGACTCTAGTACTGATGCATCTCCTTCCTATACATCAGGAAGTAGTGGGATCCACGTGTGAGGCACTGAATCTCATTTTTCTGGCGTATGGTTTTCGATACGCACCTGCCTAATGGCAGAACATAATGAGTTAATCAGTAACGCAGATGCGGCTTTTATCTACAGTGATCAAACACCCTTTGCTTGTCCATTGATCCTTCAACAGGAAACAGAGATGGGATCTCAAGAGGAAGAGTGGTATGTCAAAGACGTGTTTATTTATATCGTGCGATGAGCCTAATTGGTGGATTGGCAAGAGGATTGATCTGCTATTGAGCAGTGCGTGTGGGGGGGGGGGTCCTGTTGCCAGGGTAACAGAAGTAAGGATGCCTTTAAATAGAAGAGAGGACGAGGAGGAAGAAGCCGGTGACCACGGAAACCAAAAGGGAGCCGCATCCTGGTCCAAGGTAGTTAACTAATGGTTTTAGCCGGTGATGGGAGGATGTGGCTGGGTCCAGTTCTGTTCTGGTGTCTGGGTTCTAGACTTAATCATAGCCACAAAGAAATGGGAGAAATTAGACTCAGACACCCCACCCTGAGGAGGACGTTCTCTGCGCGTGATTACAGAACTCGTTTTCACAACTGTTGCCTCATAAGCGCGGAATCTTTCCGTTCAGCCCATCGTCTCTGTGGACCGTTCATCATCCGGCCGCCGTCGATAAACTGCCCGGCGAAGCGATGAGTTCCTTTACAGTTCTGCGCCGGAGCTGAAAACGATGTTCAATCACCGTAATTAGACACGCCTCTTCAATCATGCGGAGAAGCGGGCCGAAGCGTAGCTTCTAGGTTCAGACAAAGGCTCCAGTGTTGGCGATGTCAATCGATGTAATTACTTAGCACACATACACGCACATACTCTGGCACTCCCTATCAATATCATTCACTGTCCCCCGCCAAAGATATTACACATAATTTTGCCAGCAAACTACTAACCTTCTATAGCGACCTTCATGATGAGTGAGAATTTGCACCTACTGCAGTAATTGCTATCAACGCACCGACCTATCTGCCATGTATTATTTTTAATATTGTTAATATTATTTTTAACTAGACAGCGTGGAGACGGCGGCTGCGGTGTTACGGCTCTGGGCGGTGTGGAGGCTGTCATTATGGGCTTTCCGAGAGCCGCGGCCAAATTATTATTCATCACGTAACGCCATCCCGCCGCCCGGCCATGCAGCCACGGGAAGGCCGATCCGTTTCCCGGCTCCCAGTTTCAAATTCAATTACCTGCTGCCCCGGGCTGCTGCCGGCTGGACGTGAGTCATGGTGCCACGGTAACGTTTTATGGATTTAAACTAAAATTCTGTCCTTCGCTTGTTCCTCCGAGACCGGCAGCCATTACACCTAACAACATTAAGGGCGATTTAAAGATGATTCTGCCCCCTGCTTTCATCCTCGGGGATGAACGGGCCCCTATGCGGGGCCTGGGAAGGTGCAATTGTTTCCCATCCTCCCAGAGAAACGTCCTAGAAGAACCGTGGCAAAAAATTAATTTACGGCAAGAGCGGACGATGCGACTGTACATATTACGGCCGTTTTTTAGACATCTTTGTAATACGATGCCACAGCTCAAGAACACCAAAAATGAACCATTTCCCAGAGCTGCCAGCTACACAAAAGGTGCAAAAGCCAGCATCATAGCAGAAGTCTTTTCAGACAATGTTGCTATCTTTTCTTAAGATGAGGAACACCCTAATTATTAGTTTTGACGGTCGTAATCTGGCGACTGAATGCCTGAAACAGCTGTCACATCATTAGCTTAAAAAAATGTGCGGCGTCTCTGAGTTTCAGGCTCCCGGCTAGCAGCCGCTACCATGCCTGCATATTTTAATGAGCCTCGCTCTATAAAAAGATAGATTAGAAACACTCCAGGCATGAGAAATAAAGGGCCAGCTAGCTTGGGGCAGTCACACCGTGCGGCAGAGGTCTGCCTCGGACAGGCAGAGAGCCCGGAAACCCACCGCGAGGCAGGAGAACAGCAAACCCACCAGACGCCGGGCCCGTTAGCGGGGCAATGGGGCAGGCTCTCTCCACCAGGTGTGAACTCAGGGTTCTCCTGTGACACACGAAGCCACCGTTTATGTCTTTCTCAGGGGATGGCTGCAGAATAAATGATTCAGGGCCTGCTGAATAATTTAGCCAATTTTCCTGTAGCTTCGTCGTGGCCTGTCATCAGGGTCTGGGGGGGATGAGGGGCAAGTCCAGAGGGGATCACGTGGTCAGAATGGGAAGGATCCTGTTCTGTCCCCTGTTTAATTAATCAGCCTGATTAATCAAGTTGATTAGAAGACTCTTGGAAAAACAGGTATGTCTTATAATTCACAATACCATCTATGCACTGTTGTGGGGGTCCAGAGCTTATACAAGAAGCTACAGGTGCAAGTCAAAGAATAACCCAGGAAGGGGGGGGGGGGGGGGCAAACAATATAAATGAAATACAATGCAATTCAATATGATAAAAGTAGCTCTCACTGTAAAAAAGGTTGGAGACCTTGCAGTAAGTTATAACAGTAGGTACTCCATGCTGGTCATAACCCCAGTTGGGAAATAATAATAATAATAATAATAATAATAAGCTTAAAAAGGTATGTTTTAAGGTGGGATTTAAAGGCAGGAAGAAAGTTAATGTCTTTTGGGAGACAAAGGGCCACTCTGAAGCTCTAAAGCCCATGGTAGTGTAAACCCTAAGCCTAACTTAGGTAAGCCCAAACTTAGGTAAGCCCTAACTTAGGTAAGCCCAAACTTAGGTAAGCCCAAACTTAGGTAAGCCCTAACTTAGGTAAGCCCAAACTTAGGTAAGCCCTTACTGCAGGCATGGCTAGAGAGGTACCTGTTCGGGAGGTGGTCCCGATTGGCTGTCCCAATGCGGTCAGGATTAATCTCTCCCTGCTGACAAGGCCCTAGTCTCAGGGATTGACAAATGACTCGCCTGTTTCTGATGAATGGAGCCCAATTCATGGCCTCTTGAAATTCATGTTATACACCCCGGAGAGTAATTGTTTTTCTGTTATGGATGATACTGTACACTAGAGGCCCATTGTGGCACGTCAGCGAGCTGCCTGACAGATCGGAAATGGTCAAATTACAGACGCGGCGCAGTAGCACGCAAAGAAATAACTCATCAGAGAGGGAGGGAAACAAGCAGGCGAAGTCGAGTGCGTCTGCATCTACCTGCGGCTGATTTTAATAAAGGGTTAAGCTGAGACTCATTTAGAAAACTGACGTGGTGCCTCTTTTAAAACTTTTAAGGATTCTCCTTCGCATACTATGTGGATTCATTGTGGTCACTTTTCTTCCTCTTTGGTTTCTGTCCTCCTTGTTGAGGCCAAGGTACTGAGAGACGATACTTGAGGAGGGTCCAGATGGGTCTGATCATGGGCAGCATTAACTAACTCTCTCAAAAAAAGACTGTATCTTTAATTAAAACTCACACCAAGGTACCTGTTAATGCACACATAGGTTCATATATCACAGTTTCGACTGGGAGTGTGATCCATCTCTCTGACAGCAGAAGATCTGTCTGAGCTGTGCGTTTCCTTAATTAGTGCTACTGTCACCCCCACCAAAGCCTTCAGTCACACTGGTTTTAATAAGCCCATGAGTGTTACTTCAAAGTGAACCAAATGAACACTGCCAAGATCTGATTTTCCTTCTAGACTGCAAATAAAAATACGGGAAAAAATGTCAGGGGAACGAAGTCTTTTTGCAAAAGTTTAAAAGCTTTCAATTTTTGCTTTGTGATCTCTCTCTTTCATGTGCCAGTGAGGGAAGGAATTTTTCTGCTTGATTCCACATTTCCCCTGAAAATGGCCCTTCAACATGGTGGGGACACCGTGTCACAAAAGGCTGCACAGACTTGACTGAATTTAAGTGTAAGTCTCCAGCATGTGTCAATTTCCAAAGTGCTGTAACTTTTCATAATTAAAGCAGAGTGTTTTTGTTGCTGATGTAACAGATCAAAGTGCTTCGAACTATCTGTAGTAAAATAAGTCTTGACATCTTCTGGCATAGAGGTGAACTGTTTAATTCATAAATCAAGTTTATGCATCCCTTAGTGCGTAAGACTAACATCATAATCAGCGTTCCCGAGGCTTCCGGAAAGTGAGCAAATTAATTGATTTTTTTTTAAAATGAAATCATATTTTTAAGTCACTGTAAGAGTCTGGCTCAAATGAGATAAGTCTTTTTAGTATAAGGGAGTCTGCCTTTCATTTTTCCTAATGAGTCACAGGGCTCATTTCATTTTCTGCGTCTAAGAGCGAAATTGTGATGGAGATGTGGGAAAAACACACAAATGAAAATAAACAGAAAGCACGATGGCTCTTCAAGGATAAAGTGCTCTGGCAGGCGGGGAGCTTGTTAGGAAATCCCCACCAGGACTGGGATGTTCTTGAGGCACGGTTAAGATCACAGTGCGGATTCAACCAGGAAGAAGCGGAGCCCATTTAACGGGCAAATCGTGGACGGCCCAGGGTCTGCCTCTCTCTTTCCGCTCACCATTTATAAATGGGTGTTTATCATTGAGCCACGGGAGACTCAGCTAATGATGTCTGCCGAAAGCCCCCAGATGGCATTTCTGTCCCTCATCGTGGTTGCCATCACCTCCAAGACAGACACCGCAGTCAACGGTCTAGAACAAACCCCTCCCGATTGAGCCATCCATGCCGTGATAAAGAAAATCCGCTGCACCATTTCTGCGTGCGAAAACAGTGGCGTGGTCTCGCAGGCCGGTGGCCCCCGCTGTGCTATCCAGCCCTTTGAAGGACGACTCGGGGTCCCCCAACCTCTCAGAAGCCTTTAATATATTTCTAGGTGGCAGGAATACTGTGTTCCTCCGTTTCCTCCAGACCTGCGCTCCCTCGGAACTACTGCACTCGATCGGGAACGGCAGGCACTCGATCGGGAACGCCAGGCACTCGATCGGAAACGCCAGGCACTCGATCGGAAACGCCAGGCACTCGATCGGGAACGCCAGGCCCGCCCAGTACTTCCTGTCACTGACCTTCGAGGACAAGTACTGCATGATGCCACAGCAAATATTTCAGGAAAAAAAACCCTAGAACATCATATACTAGACAGTCACCATTTCTTCTAGGACAATTAAGTGCAAGATTAAGATGGACTTTTTCGGTCCCAGGAAATACTGGTGAAATTTGTTTGTTAAGCATTTTATTATATAAAAAAAAGACAGGCAGAGGTACAGTAGGGACTTGGACACTCTGGCAGATTCAGAGGGGCGGCACTTTACAGGGGCCCTTGAATATGTAAAATTGAGTGGGGGGGCAAGGTGACATTTTGCCAGGGGCCCAGAGTTTCTAGCTATGCCCACGAAGACACCAATAACAATATTTATCAAAATTTATTAATACCCAATAGAGTCAATAATAAACATCCATAGCGACTCCTAATTGGGAAAGAATATAATGACATGATAGCAACACGTTCCTAAATTCACACGTGCTGTTTCTGTTCAAAGCGATCTGATACATCCTCAGAGCCCTAAACCAGAATAGGGCAAAGGGGAGGAGTCATTTTAATCACTGTTCCGTTTCACAAACACCCATTCTATCTTTCTGTGGTCTTCCCAGTCAGATAAAAAGCAATCTATTATTTATTACTTAAATAAGAAATAAAATCACCAGAGGCTTATAAGGCAGAATCCGTTATGTCTGAACAGCAGGATCGTACATGTATTTATAAATCGCTATAAATACAATATAAAGAATGGATTACAATGCAGTCGTCCTCCCAGTATGATATATATGTGTTCATCTGTTTCGTGTTCACTGGGTACAACTTTCAATAATGGGATGTTGGTAGAATTTATGCTCTTATTAAACTGCCATTAAAGCCGAAAGCTTAGTGCCTAAACCTGAGCTGTATGTATCACTCTGAAAATAAATCGTTGTGCAGCATATAATCTATATTTTTCATTATCATGTCATTCTACTGTTGAACTTTGAGGCTAAGCATATGCTGTTCAATACTATTCATTTTTAAACACCATTTATTATACACATTTTAATAAAAAAACTTACACAAAGTTAACATTCAGAAATAGCACTGACCAGCTCTGAAAATGTTACGCCCCGCGGTTTAAACAACAGAAAAGTCTGATTCTCGTCTCATTGGTAGTAAGGGAATTAGGAGTGAAGTTGGGTTTAGACTTGAAACCGAAACAATAAAGGCAATACCAAGACACATCCTTTTTAACATTCCACATAATAAGCTGATATATGTTCAGGAAATGGGTAGAAAAGGCCTTTACTCAGTGTGAACCTGTCAAAGTACCCTAGCTGAAGTAGCCTGATGCGGAGAACGCATCCTAAAGCATTACCGTCTGTCTCAGCAGGCCAGCTCACATCTACCACAAGATCACCTCACACCTACCGGTGGTGAGGGGTCCCTGCTAGTGAAATATCAGGCCACTCATCATCTGCCTGCGGCTCATGACACCAACGGCCAGTCCTGCTAAGTCGGTAATGTGCCTGTTTTTATGACAAAGGTTGTTAATGAGTCGTTTTTTTTTTTGAGGTCCTGTAATATTTGTTTTCCCATTCATTAAAATGCAACTCCATCTGTGTGACATCTACCAGACTTTCCGCCCTCACACCGACTGTTATTCAGCACACAGGTGTCTGTCCCCTGAGTTTTCAAGGGCAAATTCCACATATTGTGGGGAGAAATGAATGAACGAAATGGAGAATTCATGGATCATTATGACAACATTCACCCTGGTAGCTTGCCAGAATACAAAGGAGTCCGTTACTATTTGATATCTGGCGGGTTAATTAATGGGTTTGTGTGGTACACTCTTTTCCATAGCACAAACAACTAGCTGATCAAAACTGTAAACATCTAATTTTCATTATGTTTGTGTTTAAGAGCGGTCCAGCCTGCGCGTTTACACCCATAATGTAGCAATTTGATTATACATGAATATTTATGAGCAGAGCCCAATCTGACTGAATGAATGAATATGAAACTCTTTGGTCTTGACAAGATGGCTCCCAAAGTGTCCTTGTAGGTCCATGTCTCTCATGGAGTCTGAATATTCAGCAGATAAGAGGGCACGTTCCATCCTTATTCAAACAGTAACAAGCGAAGATGTTCATTGACTTTCAACCACACTTGAATTTGTGTTCCATTTTGGGTGTGATTGACTTAGGGAAAAAGTTTTCCATGCTGGAGAAGTTCCTTTTAACAGCTATCTTATATATTTTCATCACTGCCCCCCTAGTGGTGCAGGCATCAAGTCCAGTTCCTCGGTGCTGGCTTACAGATCCTTCAAAGGAAATCAACATCAAATGGCTCCTCAAGACCTACGTCCCACATCGCCCTCTTCGGTCATCAAACCAAAACCGCTTGGAGCGCCGTCCACCACATGCGAAATGTCACTCCAGACGGTTCTCTTCTGTTGTTCTCCAATAGCAGAATGAGCTGCTGAACCACGTCCAATCATCATATTTCCTCTCCCTCTTCCAAAAACGCCTCAAGACCCGTCTGTTCCATAAATTCCTCTGCTAGCATGATGCCTCTTTACATTCTCTGAATGTTTTTAATGTTGCATTTCTGGTCATTGAATAGTCTTATTAGGTTCATGCTCTGTTTGAAGTTGTTGTGTAGCTCCTGCTCCAGTACTGCTTACACTTGTACTGGGACATTCATTGGAAGCTCAGCCTAGCTGCACTTATGCCTAATCGACTCCTCGACAGCACATATGTTTGTGGTGTGATATTTGCCTCACTTGTACATCACTTTGGATGAAAGCATCTACTAAATATGTAAATATAATATAAATGATAATAGACCATATATGTTTCCCATTGGCTGGTTACATTAAGATAAGCCCCAGATCTACAAAGTTGTGTTTCACTGATTACAGTGACATTTCTTACATGGTGCAGGAAGCTCCACACAAGAGTCTTCTGACATTTGAATCACAAAGCACTGAAACAGGACAGAGCAGGGGGTGGGGGTGATGTTCCAGAACCCAAAGGTGATCCAGTCCTCTGGGACAATGCAGAATCCAGCTTTGGGTTCTTAACTAACGAGATGATGCCAAATACTGTTACACTTTCACAGAGTTAACATCTAACTTGTTTTGTATTGTGTATAGTTTAAACAAAAGCTCTTGACCTGCAAGAAGTTAATTACAGTACATGCCCGCATTTTAATCCCTGCCTTTGTACTTAAAAACACAGTGGAATACTGATGAAAGGAAGCTTCCGGGTCATTTTCTTCTAAATAAAACCTTAACATCAACTTGACACCAACATTTATGAACCTGATAGGTACCAGATAGGTACATTTTATCGAGCTTATTCCATTTAGTGAGAAAGCACTTGTTGTTATGACTAATATGAGCAGGGCAGCACCATATGGAGCAAAAACATCTTCCTGGTTGTAAAGCTGCAAGCTACTGCAAGCAGATATCTGAGATTTACCAGCCTGGCATTTACACAACTCAATAAACTAGGTCTTAACTACAGTTCTATATAAAACAACTCAGCAATATGACACAACATGTATGAAAAAATCAACCAAAAGCGTAGAAACCTGTACAAACATGGTCGTCGTCTTTAATGGAATCTACCCCCGCTCAATTTTAAGTTGTTTTTTAACTGACATTAATGCCTTAAACATAAAACATTATTTTGCAGGTAAACGTCTGCATCTTACCTGCTGGTTGATTGGTCGGTTGATTGGTTGCACACAGAACATGGCGAATGGCAGCAGCATAGAAATGAGAGAGAAGGAGACAGTTTAAGTTTCTTTTGTCAGGTACCCAGCAAAATTCCCAGTGTAAAATTAACATCTACTGGTGTTTTTGAAATACATTTTAACAATTTTGAATCCTTGCCCAGACAAGGAACTGTTAAACTGATAAATGAACACATAGATAATTTTATAGCACACATTTAGGTATTGTAAATAATAGCAGTTCCACTATACAAGCAAAAATTTTCACAACTGGTCTGAACACCAAAAACAGCAAACCATAAAATCAGTTCTTTTTGCTCTCCATACTCCCTCCTTGGGTGTCAGTGTCCCAGTCTAATATTTTCGCCTCCCCCCCCCATAATTTTCTTGTTTTGTTTGGGAAAAATCTTTGCAACTTTGCATCATCACCACTCATCGCACTTCTGTAGTTGCTTATCGATGGTAGATCTTTAATAGCCAAGTATCCCTTACTTGTTGTTCGCTGATATGTGTGTATTGTTTAATACTTTCAAGAAAAACATAGCAAAATATATGAAGGTTTCTGTTGGACAACGTGAAATTAGTTTGAAAGCCATTTTGGCCAGTATCAAATGACAGTGATGTTATCATACTGGTAAAACTTTTTAAAAAGAAACAGCTTTTAAATTATTCACAGCCTGACTGTAATCCCCCCATATTTGTGTGCTAGGCATTTGTGTGAATTGAAGAGAAAAAACTGTTAGCCTCATATTTATCTGCTACTAATGTGTCCCAATGACGCCCAGGAACAGTCTGTGGTGTCTCATTAAAATGAAAGGATTGGGCGACTCCCAGCCACTCTGGGGGGGACAGCTGGCTCTGCAGGTTACCCCTTCTACCCAGTCTGTAATCAGCACTAATTAAATCCATAAGTAATAGATTCTACGACTCCTCCCGTTTCCCAGCCCATATTCAGTGGATTGCTGACTGAAATGTAATGTGGTTTAATAACATTAGCGAATACGCTTAGTTCAATTTACAAATCGGATTATTTCTTTTATTTACTTGGGATCCTAACCAAAGAATGTATCATTTATTTTGAAAAAAAAATAAATAAATTTTATGACTTGAATCCTTCTTCCAAGTCAGCACATGCTGTGGGATTTCATTCTCAATTCATTCTCATTCCTGGAACCAGATGAACATTTTATTTAAATAAATACCATATAGTTCAGATTATTTTATGTTAATTAAAATGCTTTAAAAAATAACCACTTATCCACCATACACAAAATGACCAATCACATTTCTGATAGCTCATCATGTGATACCTGCATCAGCTCATGTTGCTCAGGGTCACCTTATCATCTGCAGGCTCCACTGGGTGATGTGACACTCAAAGAAGGACACTGTTTACTTAGTTCCAGCCTCAACTCACAGCAGCACATGTCTCCATAGAGCAGTGAGAGGGACCCAGACTGAGTGAGTCAGACTGAGTGAGTCAGACTGAGTACTCCCTGGATCTTCACCTTCTAACCATAGACGACCAATGCAGTACAGTATCAACCCCTGGTCTCTGCCATACTTTATACTGAGTGATACGTGACTGAAAAGACCCACTCGACTGGATCTGTTTAGATTCCAAGATAAATTCTGTTAAAATTGTAATTCACCTGCATCACTCAAATTTTGCATATATTTTAGAAAATATTTTTATTGCATTCTTAGTAAATAGTTTTTATCATGAATCTTTATATAATTTTTATCATTGATTACCTAGTACTGAGAAATGTAAAAAATTACTTTAAGAATTATAATGACTGTAATGGAAAATGTCTTTTTTAATGGTGTCACATCCTGTCCATCACGTCCACCTGACCCTCCTGTTTCCACCCTAGTGCCTGTGACCAACCCTCATGTTGATCACTCCCAGCTGCCTCTTCTTAACTCCCTCGTAAATCTCGTATATATTTGGTTCCCAGGCTTGTGTTCCCCAGTCCAGTCTTTGACGTCAAACTTTTCTGTTGCCTTTGCACTTCCTTGTCCTAGTTCACCAATTCATGATCCCCTGCAATCCTGATTACTGCCCCATGTTTAGTTAAATTCAATTTAACACCCTTTTTGTTTCGTCAACACGCCTGCCCTCGGGTCCTTCGTCCTTTAAGTCGTGACAAATGGGTGGCTGCAGATTAAATAAGCTGAATTTGTGTGTCATCATAGCTGAGGTGAGGGGGTAATGATTTTGGGAGAGATGATTAAAAACAGCCTAATTTCTGCTATGTACGCTACAGAAACTGGGCCTCTGTATAACTCATCAGGGTAATTACTGTATCCAGAGAGCTGGCTGAATTTAACATAACGAAAATCAGTGATAAATCCGTAAAAATGTAATCTACCCCCCCTGCGCGTCTCATTCCCCTAATTTAATTTTCTCATTGAAGCATAGTGTTCATCTCTCATTCTTGGTTTAGTGGCTTGTGTGGAAAATGACACAGCGGGGCTTACTGAGCTTAATGTGTTTGACAACAAAAATAAACATTTTTTTTTGTTTATGAAGCATGTTTAATGGTTGTCTAAATTGAAAACAATGCTAATAACAGTAATTAAACAAAGGAGAGTCATTTACACATACGATTCTCAACATGGGTCTTCATAGCATGCTACTGTAGATTTAATCCTGACCTCTTAATTATGAACTCTTAACTATGTTTGAAAGAGATATTAACTGAATATAACAATTCAAGTTGCATGTTACTTGAGGCTATGTATCTGAATTGTGCTAAGCAAACTGCACTTTTTTGTCCTATTAAAATGTTTATCTTGTTTAATCATTTATGAAATGTTAACAAAGCAGACTATTTAAAAATATTTTATTTATATTAAATTGTTAATTATCCAAGGTTTTCAAAAAGGTGTTGATTAATTGATAATTAACTAATTGTGTCCAAGGTGCAGCACCAAAGATATTAAGAAATATTTTTTCACCATTCCAGCAGTGTTGACAATTGAAAAAAATAATGTATTATTAATGAAAACATTTTGTTTTGTCATTTTACCTAATCTTTAAAAATCCTCAATCAATCAATCAATTAATCAATGAATCAATTAGTTTAATTAGACCTAAGTAGTTAAGGATTGAAAATACAGTACAACTGGAGGCCATTTTCACCATATTTCTTCCTGTGCCGTGACTCTTCACAGGAATTTACCTGGGGTGCTACCTAATTCAACCATTTTCTGTTCCTTTAGGTCGAAAGTCTGAAATGCGAATGGGACCTGGGACAAACCCCAGTTCGGCTGGTGTAAATGAATTCAACAGCCTTCAGATTTTCATGTTTTGCAGTCTATACACAAAGTGAAGCTAGAGCTGGCTGCAAACCTGCCGATTAAGGTCAAGAATGATTCTGGTCTTTGTGCGAAAGCTAATATGAGGTTGGGTGGTACAGTAGTAAACAAGAGTGATATTCTAGCTTTATTCTACATCCCCTTTATTTATTTTTCTTAGTGGAAGTCATTCAATATTACCATTATGTTTTCGTTTAGTGTGATCACACTTAATGTCTTGCCAAACGTGCTGTGCTTTTCTACCACAGAGGGGAAGTTATCAACTTTTTTTTTCCCACGTGTCGCCATGCTCAGTCTGTTTACTATTTCTACGTAATGCTGCGGACATTAAAATATACGCTGGCTCCCAATGCAGGAGATTTCATTTCCAAGAACGGCAACCCTGCGATATTCCCCTGGTGGCAGCAATATGCATATGTGGTTTTAGTGGAATAGAGATACTTCCACTTGAGGGGAGAAAACAAAGTGGATGTGCGGATCACAGGGCATGTTTTATTAATGTGCCATGAAGCCTAAATAGGCAGGAATTAGACAGCGAGGAAACGACATTGTTCCACTTCCCGGGTTTCAAAAACTGCGAGATGGAAGCGTGAATCCAATTTGTTTAAGTTTTGCTCCAGGCGTTTTACCTGCCTGGTGCTGTGACCACAATCAAAGCCGCGGTGTGTCGCACAGAGCCGGTGCTGACGGCCACTGGGAAGCCATCAAATCACTTCTTATTTGAATGAGATGTTGAGGTCAAGTGCATTGATGGTGTTTCCTCCTCACCTTCTGACCGCACTTTGTCAACCTAAAAAATATCCTGCTTTTCAAGTCATGGCTCAATAATGCACTCGTGCTTTTATCTGAAACGCTTTATTTTTCAGGTTTGGCCATTAGTGCAGGTGTATCTATCTACTGAATCGGTTCAGGTAAAGTGCTGTTGTCAAGGATACGACCCAGTCTATTTTTTTTTCCAATCTGGTTGCTTAACTGATATATGCCCTGTTGCCTGCAGATCCCCTTTTTAAAAATAAGCTTTTCTTCATTTTCCCAGCCCCAAACGAGTGACCTGTGACGTCTTCGGAAGTGTAGCCCTGCTTATGTTTATGCTTTTGACAGACTTTCGTTTATTGGTTCATCATGACGATAAGATGAGACGAAACAAAATAACTGAGATGGCTTCAGTGTTGGGGTAATAGAGGCACAACGTCTCTTCATAGCAATAAGTGGCCCCCAAATTGCCTGTTTGTGTGTGTGTGTGGGGGGGGGGCGCAACTCTCCATGGCTCACAGCTGAGGCAGGGCAATACTGTATATGGAAAAAATATTGTGTTGTGATTATGAACATTCATATCGTCATCAATTTGAATATTGTGAGCATTGTGATATAGGCTAATTTTCTTGCATAATGGACAGTTGTAATACAGTATTTTTACTCAAATTCCATCATGGTATGAGTCTGTTGTGGGTGCAATTTATAATTATGCCTGTTACATGTTTCATAACTATCAGCAAAACAATCTGGTCATCAAATTCAGAAAAACTCAAAAACACGTCATATTTTACTGTTGTCTACGTATGAATTTTAGAATATTGCGTAAATATCGACATTATGAAAATCTCAGAAAATATGGTGATATTCTTCGGGCCTATTGCCCAGTCCTAGTCAAACCCAATCCCTGGAATGATCAGTGAGACAGTCAAAGACGAATCCTAACGACAAAACATACTGTCTGCATTACCTTACGCCCTCTAACAAAAAGTTTTGTCAGTCCATTCAATGTCGTAAATTCTGACTGTTTAAGTGCACGTGTGAGGGAGAACTAATATAAAGAAATAAAGACTTGAATCATGTCACGATAATTATCAGTATCATTTGGTAAAATATCAGTCAAATATTTTGCCATTTCATGCAGCCAATAGCTGAAGGTTGTTCTGTTGATCGCTCCCATTACCCAGAAGCTGAGTGTTAATCACACCTACAATTTGAATCAGACATACAACCTGCCAACTTGGCCAGGCTACTTCATTAGTTCTTCTTTCCATGAGTGTTATATAAAGGCTGCACTGTAAACTCACTGTTTCAGAAAATGTGCGGATCTCTCGTTCCTGGTCATGTCCAAAACCTACAGTACGTATCTTAAATAGGCAGATCAAGAAAACGTTTAATGCCATACTCACAGCTTTCGTAGTGGTTCTGGTAAGTTCTAAAAAATCCCCCACCCCCAAAAAACAAAAACAATCTAAAAAACTGTTGGGTTATGAGAATACCATCAAATTCATGGCCATTTACTCATAATGTGACCATGTGCAAGACTCCTATAGTTTTGGCACAGATAAGCATATACTGTTTGGTTTAATAATGCAGGTAAACAGCCAGTGCTACACAGTGTATAATTATGGCTTCTATACTATGATCTGTTTTCAGGTCACTGTTTCCTGGTGAGGTTATCAATTGTGGCGCAGATGTTTGCATGGAGTTTTTCAAAACTTTTTCTCTAGGTAGTTATTCAAATGAACCTGTACCCAAGGCAGCCGAATACGAAAACCAAAGGAAAGGCAAGTTTGCGAGCCCTGCTTTAGCAATCATGTCACATGGCCGATGCCGCTCTGGCTCCCTGCTCTCTGTCTTTAGCACAGCTGGCTTTGATCTCAGCTGAACTAGTGATGGCCAAGAAGCTGCATCGTATCTCTTAAGGGGATACTTTCGCCAGCTTGGAAATAAACAAGCCACGGTGCCTTCAGCCCATGGTTTTCGAGCGTATAGTTTTAAAATGCTGCAGACTTTTAAGTATGTTTCCTGTTCAGAGTTGTCTGCCAGTGCCTGGAAGCTTTCAATACCTTTGCAGCTGAGTTTCAATCAAAGCCAGATGGTGTTAATGACTCTTCTCTCCACCATGCCATAGTCTTTGTGTCAAACGAGCAATGCTGGAATCTTTAATAAGCCTTTGCTGAGCTATTGTTTGAATTAATCTCTAATTTTAAAGGCTTTAAGGAAAAACTATTAGCAATTGTAACTGCAAATAACTATGGTTTTTCCCAAAAAATTTACATAATGCTATTTATTAATTAACTTTCAATCAACCATTGATTACTTGTAGAATAACTTGCAAAATTTACCAATAATTAATCAATCTACCATCCACATTGCCCCAGTGAGGACTGTAACAATAATGCACTAAAAGATTGATTAATATAAATACTATAGTAAATACAAATTTTGTTAGTTTTAAAAAAATTATCCAATAACAACAACAATTTATTAGCACAATACATGTAACAGGAAATTAAAACTTCCAGCAATTGACGTATTCATGTCATGTGATTTGTTAGTCAGGGTTCTATAACATGTCATGTGGCATTAGACCCAGCTTTGGCTGATTTGCTGTTTTTAATTGTTACCTTAAAAGTTTTTTCCTTGCCCTGAATGAATTTTACTTGTGCTGCACCCTGCGTTATACCTCTAGGCCAGTGTGTACCTGGAGTTTGCGTGTTTTCCTTCGAATTTCCATGAGTTTCGACTGGTGTCTCTAAATCACCCTTAGTGTGTGACCGTGATGGACTGGGATGCCCTCTCAGTGCGTCCCCTGCCTTGTGCCCTGTGGGTTCCTGAGATCGTCACTCTTGCTTGATACATCAAATTGAAATTATCCATCTTTCAGAACTTTGATCTCATCCGAAACTACAAGGCATGATACTCCATCTGCCACACTTTTGCATGCCACTCGCATAATCAGGGTCATTTAGAGGAATCATGTCCTCTGAAAGGGGCACTTCTGAATTGTGGAATATATTAACACAGACACCCGCATAGGTAAGCCCACCGGACTCTGAAAGAACAGCCTTGGAGTTCTGAGGTGATGGCGCTGTATCCTGAGCCACCCCGCTTTCCTAAAATGAATAAACCTGCAGAGAAATTCACTTGAGGTCAAGTGGATTCATGTCTTAGCTGAAAGATACACCTCAGTGTGGGCGGAGGCAAAAGCGATGATGTAATGCGACAGGAGTTGTATGAAAAGGAAGAGAAGTCCTGTTCTGACTGGTGGGTTTTATTTTGGGTGGCTCCTTTCTTGACATCAGTAACCGCTGATTAATGTTAACATTTCACCTTCCCACAAAAGCAGCTTCCAGCGATACAGCTGTAGTGCATGTGATCATGACGTGCTTCATGGCTTCCTCTGAACGAAGCTCTCAGACTGGTGACAGCTAAGCAATTATGTCGGTTGTGCTCTGATTCAGGACAGTTAATCAACTTTTAAAATGTACACTTGTTCACAATATTCTCTTTAAAATATTACCATTTCCTCAGCTGCTATATTAAATAGTAACTCAGAGGGAAAAATCAGCTGAATTGGAAGAATAGGTCTACAGTTAGCTTAAGCTGATTAAAATATTGAATTAACAAGTCAGCTACTGTTTCAGGTAGTTCATTAAAGGTGTTGCAGAGGAATTCAAGAATGAGTCCGTCAACAAAGGTTTATTCTCTCTCCATTCATTGGCTGGGTTTGGAAACCACGAGATCTAAATTTCTATTACAGTATGTTTAAAAGCATTACAGTGTGCTTGTTTCTAGTGTCCTGCTTCAGGGGGAAAGAAAGTTTAAATTTAATTTAGCAAAGCATTCAGTGGTAGGTGATTTATAGGGCAACAGCAGAACAACATTTGTTTGTTTTATAATGCTAGCACAAGAGAGTGAAATGTAACAATTATAAGACAATAATTGTGTTTTTTTTACGGTCTGAATCTGAGAGATAATGTTACCTCGTGCAACACTGTAATTCTCTGTGGCTGCTTAGGATGTACACGTCGAGCTCTTCGAGTGTCCTGCACAAGTGAGTTAAGTCCATCTTAACTGTGGTCAGTCTGTCCGCATATGGATGTGACAACTTGTTTCAATTAATTTGCACAAAGGTGTATGTAAACTGAAGTAGAAATACTAACACATGCGTTTCAAATATATTAAGAATTCCTGTGTGCATCTGTACCATCATCCTTTCAGAAAGAGGGTAAATAGCAGTTGAAATGTGGGAAACTCAGATTTCTGCCTATTCTGAGATCGATACGATCCATGTCAAAAGTTTATGTTTACCCTCCAAATGTGTGATGCGTCTTTCCTGAGGCGTGAGCAGAGTGGTGCTCTATGAGAAAACACATTGCCGAATATTATTCCATTCATGTTTATTATGAGAAAATGGCTTCGTAGTTTAACTGAGTGCAAAGTTGACAACAATCCTAGTGATGCTAACGGACGAGGAGTTGGTTTCCCGCTTAGAGAGGCGATGAAAGGTCAAAAGCACAACCTTGAGCAGAATGAATGAAGGTGATGTTTTTTCTTGCTCATTCAAAATTGGTTTTCATTCATTATTGGGGCATGCTGTTTTTTGAGGAGATGCTATTTGTATCTCATTTGCTCCGACACCGACGTTGGCTCATTGCTGAGCAAGTGTATCTACTTGGATCCAAAACCCAGAGCAGGTCAGGGGAGCCTTCAAGAAAAGCCTCAGTGAATGACGTCTCCGTTGTAGTGTAAGCCAAAATTAGAAACAAATACTAAAATCACAGCTGTAATTCAACAAGACAATCACTTAACATCATTTAATTGATCCAATGACACTTCAATCCAGAGCAACTTAGTCGATTAGTCTAATTCATTTGAATAGCTCGATATTCATTTTGTTCATCTTACCCCACACTCCTATATCAGCGTTCATTGTAGAATTAGAAATGGTTATGATACTTTCTAACAAAAAATTTAAAAATCAGTTTATCAATCATTACTCCGCCTGCCTATAAGTGCTGGTATGTTTCTTGGAGGTCACAGATTCTGGGCCAGACTGACTTTCATCAAATAAGACAAACTTCAGACGTCCGCGATTAGCTTGCGTGTCACGCGTAGCGACACGGCGCTGCGTCCTTGCAGATGACAATGTGCCGCCGTGTTGTAAGACACACGGCCGATGCGGGCCGCCTGTGCACAAACACGCCATTCATCCCCATTACTGACAGCATCGAGGGACCGGGGAGATCAAAGGGAAAAAAAACAAGCCATCCAGAAGAATCCCAAAGACCTCAAGACTATCTTTTAAAATGAATGGCCTCTCCTGTTTTATTTTAAAGGGATCTGTCATAAAGGCAAACATCAGGTCTGTCCTCCTGGTGCGGCATTATCCCATAAACTACCCTCGTGGTGAGTGTAGGCATTTGACAGAAACGCCCAGTGAGGCTGGAGATAGGGCTTAGCTTATATAAACCTTGTGAGGAAGATGAGTTACGACATGGCTCAAAGTGTAATTTTAATAGGACTCCTGGCTGCCACTATAAAGGCACCATGCTTTCTGACATTGAAAACAAGGGCCGTTCTCACACACGCCGCGAACGCGCTGTTAGCCCAGTATGAGGCCACTTTTATTGTTAGCAATTTTTTTTTTTTCCTCCCAGAGTAACTGCACGTCAGCATTAGTGCCGACCTGTAAAGAATGTCCCTCTGTCTAGAAACAGTGTCAAGGGCGGCGTGGAGAAACCCTCTGTCTGTGCCCTTGGCGCTGAGATGAAGGGAGCCTCTCCACGTTCGGAACACAGGCAGTGAGACAGATCATACAGTCATCCTGGGTCAGAGCTAGAGGCCTGGGCTGCAGGTTGATTTCCCATCCTTCAGAAAGACCCTCATGTTCCCAGTTGTGTTGGGAATCCACCAACACTGACCACTGACTGAATGCCACTTCAGCTGTTGTACTGTCAGCAAAACTGGTTTGAAGAGTGGACTCACAAGCCAGAGTCCTCCCCAGTGAGGCACCTCTGAAAATACCTGCATGTGTAGCAGGGCATAACATTCGCAATTCACCATAGCTAAGCACCTAAGTGTAGGTAGTCCTAGGAACACCTTAATACAACAATGTCACTGCACTGACTTCACACCAAAAGGCTCCTATTGTAACAACACCTCAGTCACTAAACTAATTCCAAGCTAAAAAAATACGGACTTACCCGATACCGGTCCTTGCAGCACACTGCATATGCCACACTTTGCTGAACATTTAATTAGTGAATGCTGAATTAGATTAATTAAGCCACGCATATTTCCGCCCATGAAATACATTTGGCTTTATTGAGCCATTTGTGTAACAGGAGTGTGAGAATCATTTAGAAAGCAAAAGCAAACATAAACACATAACACAAGTATTAGACAGGCAATCGTTTGATCCTGGGCCATCACTCAAAAAACACTCAAATGAAGAAGCTGTTTTTGCAGACAAAAGTGCAGACTTAGCCGGAATGACTGGGTACTGGCATCTAATCTATAATCACAGTTAAAGGCTGAAGAACACAAAACGCAAATAAATCATGTTTTTGGGGGACAAGTGGAAATAATCAATGCTTTGATGCCAGCCACTTGCCCTCCTCGCATGGACATATTTGAACTGATCAGCCTTCTGGTGAATTTTTCAGATAAATAATCATGGATTAATTGAAAATGAATGAACTCTGTATTATTAATATTACGAGGAGTCCAAAGATATGAAGAACACCTTTGCATGCCCTGGGCCCTTATTATAACTCGCGTCACAGTCCTACCCAGAATCCTGCTTATCCTGACTCTAGTGGAGGAGAAAAGAAAATTCACACTTCATTTGAATGAGTCCTTCGCCGAGTTCCCTTGGCGACTTGCTTATATGGATGTGGGTTGACAGCTTGTCCTTTTACTCCAAATGGCACATCGCCAGTTCATTTGTAAGCAAACAGCTACGGGAGCAACAGCGTGACGGACCCCGTGTCGTACGATCCCGATCCTGGGGAACTGCCCACTTCCTGCGGCAAAGCAGACTCAGGAAAACACCCTCACGCTGCAGGCGTGCATCCATGCTCATATCTGCCAAGCTCGTTTGGTATGGCTTCTTGACTTACTGTAATTTGCTATAGGATAAACGTAGAAAAGCTTTCCTGTGTAGAGTGGAGCATGGCTACAGTCAAAGCTATTAGATTACTGACCCATAGGAGCCCCCTGAAAAGGCTCTATCTGCCACTAGCAGTGCTATGCACCAGGCTGTTTCTGTACGTATATCCAGCCTATTGGCGCTCAGCTTCTCAGGTTGACTCCATCCATCCTCCACACTGACCTGTCACACGTATCCCACACACAATGAGTCTCGTCTTAGTATTTCACAGAGCACAATAAGCCTTGGAACACATCCATGCGTGCAGACACAGGCAGGAGCATAGCTAGGAATTCTGGGTCACTTGGGGATGCACTACGGTTTACGCTGTCAGTCTGAAGAAACACAGGACCCCCACGGTAGCATTTGCACAGCGGAGGTATAATGTGTAAATATCCATCCATCCATCCATTGTCCAACCCGCTTATCCTACTGGGTCGCCGGGGGTCTGGAGCCTATCCCGGAAGCAACGGGCACGAGGCAGGGAACAACCCTGGACGGGGGGCCAGCCCATCGCAGATGTGTAAATATATAAATTCTTAATTACAATTTTTAATTTTGAGGAGTCCTCATGAAGTTCTGAGCCCCCTGAATCTGCCGCCCCTGCACACGGTCACATACTCAGTCAAAGCTGAACATTTATTTAATTAGTTTGAGTGATGCCAAGCTATCAGAATTTCGGGGTAATTTTTTTCATTAAACGTTAACCTTTTCAGTATTGATAGATGTGCGATGCCCTTAACGCAGGGCTTCCTGATCTCATTGTCCTCCCTCCAGAGACATCGCCTTGGTTTAGAATGGCCGTCTATACGGGAGATGCATTACATCATCGGCCAAAGATCGATCAGATCGCCAACTGCCCAGTCCGTCTCAGACGTTTCAATCCAGGCTGTCTGGACCTTGATGAAGGAGTGCTTTGAGCTATGAAACTCGGGCCTCTTACCTTCCATATGAAAAACCTCCTTCATTGTCATATATTATTCTATATACTACCTTTACTTTTTTCAGTTAATGGTTTTAATATTTTTAATATATTTTTCTATACATAAAATACATATATGCATGTTATATATGATTTTGGCACTTTCAACTCATGTCAGAGTACCAGTGTGTGTGTGTGTGTGTATTGCATTGTTTATGAGTGTGCGACTATAAATAATATTTTTTTTTGCAAACTGCAGCCTGGTTCTTCTCTGTTCCTCATTAACGAAGAGCTTCTTCCTTGCTTTATGGGACTTCAGTCCTGCTTCTAGGAGCCTGATACTAACTGTCCTAGCAGTGCACTTCACACCTGCACTTAATGTTTCCCGTTCCTTTTGAAGGTCACTTGATGTCATCCTACGATTCATGAGAAACTGTCGGATAAGAAAGTCGCCTGGCTGGTTTCTGGTCATTCCCAGTGTCTCCTGCTTCACCTTGTTCTTGTGTTCTGCTGTCTTAGGAACTTTGAACCTGGAAGCAACCTGCTGCTAAGCGTAACCTTCATTGTTTTTTAGGTCAAACAGATAATAATCTTATATAGGGTTCCTGAAGTGAATCCATCCTTCTTACTTTTGACAGTGTTCATATAAAAAGCACATGTCAGATCCTTAAAGATATGGGTTATAACCCAGATTCACTCAAGCAGCCATGGTAGGCTATCATCCCGACATACTGCAAAGTGGATTACAGCACAATATCTGGTGTCGAATAAGTCACCAGAGACCAGGAGTTGGTGTCTGACAGTAATAGGATCAAAACAGAATACAGGCCTGCGAGTAGCCCTGCCCCGCTCTGCAATCTAAAGTAATTTCCCCCATGTAATGCTTCGTTACGTGCCACATCCGGGAAAATAAATTGGCCCCATTTATTTGGGCAGAGTTTTTAAGGCCCATGGTCTGACCCCAGAGGAGAAAGGACCAGGGGGTCTTATCTGTCCGTCTCTCTCTCATGCTCTCCATGTGCTTTTCAGGACAATTCCCTTAAGGCACGTTTCCCCAAGCAATCGAGCTGAGCCATTGCTCGTGCTGTCTAGATACATATTTATAGAACTCACTATTTATCTGGCTGGGCGCAGTATAAACAAGAGCAAGATTGCTTGTGTAGCTGTGTCTACTTCCTCATTTATAGATCTGGGTGTTACTGAGATCCCAAGCAATAAAATCAGACAAGTCCTGTAAGGATTGGTATGTTGCTTTTGCAGTAAAAATGTCACCATATAACAGTAACAAAATCGATGGCACCCTTTTCTAGGCAAATGTTTAAAAATGAGCTTATATATTAACATCAAATTGGTTATGATGTTACAATGCGGCACTTAATCTGAGCTTTGCACACAATTCTATAAAAGCATTCTTTGTCTTTGTTCGATTAAGGGACAAATGCTAATAGGTTAATGAACTGAATGCATTTCCTTCGGCTGTCCTACAGTTGACATATGACGCCACACACTTAAAGTCTGCGAGGAGGCCAGCGGCCACCTTTCTGTTTATTCCTGATGGTACGGTAAGGTGAAAAAGGGGGGGGATTGGGGGGGGGGCGGGGGCCAGCAGCCAGGTGATCCCAGAGGTTTTTTTCTCCGTACTGTTCCCCTCCTCCGTCTATAATTTAGAGGCATTATTTCTGGTGGGGGATTCATGAACAGACCTTCGCATATTCTGTATTAAAGAAAATCAAACGCATCACATTGTAATTAGGAAGGATTACTGGGGTGTGTGTGTTTGGGGGGGTAACCTCTGCCTTTTTAATTGATTTCTGACAGGCTGTAGTAATTCACTTTGAGGATTACATAAGGACGAACTGAATTGCACTTTGGCATGTGCCCAGGGGCACCACATTCTCTGGGGGCATGAAGCCCCCCCAGTCCCATTCACAAATGCATTTCAATAAGTTAATGTGATTTAATATCTAATATATTTAATATGATTTCATATTGCTCTTTTAATATGGCCCTCACTGAAAAGCCTATGTAGTGTTTTCCCTGTGTTGGATGCATTTCTGAATTTTGAGCCGTCAATCAGCTCTGTTCCTTTCTGACGTGACAGCGTGTTTCCCAGGAACACTTAATGCTCATAATCTGGTCTTGTGTTTAGCAACTTTCAGAAATTGTCCTGCTTTGGGTATGTGATGCTAAAAGGGCAGTACTATGTCATTGCAATTCTATGTCATTACAGTACTATATCATTGCAATTCTATTTCATTACAGTTCTATGTCATTGCAATTCTATGTCATTACAGTACTATATCATTGCAATTCTATGTCAATACAGTTCTATATCATTGCAATTCTATGTCATTACAGTTCTATATCATTGCAGTTCTATGTCATCACAGTTCTATGTCATTATAGTTCTATATCATTGCAATACTATGTCATTACAGTGCTATATCATTGCAGTTCTATGTCATTACAGTTCTATATCATTACAGTACTATATCATTGCAGTTATGTGTCATTACAGTTCTATATCATTCCAGTTCTATGTCATTACAGTTTTATGTCATTACAATTCTATGTCATTCCTCCTATTTAAATTACGTTTTTCAAGACAGTGAACACGGCGTCTATGGTTGTTGCAGAACAAAGAAATGGTGGGCTTTAGCGAGGCTCTTAATGAAGTACATGCTGCGTATGGTTCATTGATAGAATTGTAGTCCTGCACATTAATTATAGGTGTTGGGAAATGGGGGAATATTAGATGCATGCTGTGACTGGCACTTTCATTCCTCTGCCAGAACAGATTTTGCCCAAATGAAAAGGGTTTGTGTTCTGCTACCCAAGTAAAAGGGAACGCTGAGTGTTTTTTGGATGTACAGTTATGGCTTGCAGCAAATTGGGATCCTCCCGTTTCAGAACAGCAAGCACATACTTCAGAATTCTGCTGATGTTTATGGATGTTTTTTTCCAAGCCTTCAGTGGATGTACCTTGGAAGAAATGAGAATGTTTTATCTCCTTGTATTTATTTCTACTGTATGTGACATATGGTAGGACATCTTGGCTGGACAAACACAAGCTTTCCATGCTAGTACTCATTGCATATCTTCAAAGGTATCTTACCCCCGCTCCATCTTTACATAATTCTACCAGTAACAGTCCGTCATCCTGTGATAGACCCTTATTCTGAATAAAAGCAAATTGATGGCTAGTAATGATAGCCAGCAAGAGGGCTGTTTTGACTGGTGAAGCCATGCCCATGCTGATTGCACAGTTGGATCACATTTAGTGTCTTCATACTAAAATGATATACATGGGCTTACTTATGACGCTGCAATAATCATTCAGAAACACAGAGTGTCTGCAGGGAGAGTATTTCATGTTAGCTGGGAAGACGGAGTGTCCCCAGCGCCAATTAGCAGGGCATATCACAGCCCGGGCCAACATCTCCATCATCTTCATCCAAAGCAGAAGGCAGCGGCGGGTGGGAGTGGGTGATGGGGAAGTGAGAGAACGTCTGCTAGGAGGTGGGACGCTCTTGTCTTAGTGGCACAAACCACAGCCAAAGGTCTGTATTTATTTTAATTGGGGACATGTACGAGAGGTTCGAATCTTTTAATAAATGAGCTTATTTTAATATTTAAAAGCTGTAATTTTCTGCTTCATCGTGCAGGCAGAATGCCAAGTGGCGAAGGAGGCCCTATTTTAATTTACTCAATCAACGAGTTCTTTTGTCGGAATGGATTGAGGGAACCAGGCGCTTTCAAGCAAATTTAATTCACTGTAAGTGTCGGCCTTTCATCCAGTGGATGAAAGTGACCTTATCATTGTGTCGACCAAGAGACACTTGATATTCCGTCCTTAACGTAGACACCTGGCTTTTCACGAAACTGTGGCGTGGAGTTCAAAACAGAAAGTCTTTCAGGACACAAGAACCTTGCTGTCGACACCAGAACCCTTTAACAAGAACTGGATTCGTGTTTGCTGTTTTGTTAGGCTAGCTCCTTTAAGTGCTTCCATTAGAATATTCTAGTTAAACCTCTACAACCAGTGAACCATAATAAATCTCATTGTGTGCTTCACTACCACCGTCTTCCATGTGTCTGGTGAAAGACATACATGGAACTGACTAACATTTTGTTCTCACTCTTACCATGTTTCCTTATTTAATCTTCAGTAGAGGTGTGCTGTTTTCATTTTGGCTGATGCTTTTTAAGACACATAGATAGTGTGCATAGCATTCAATGGAAACAAAGGGACACATCAAATAAAAAATGAACTTGAGTCCCCATCTCACAGAGGAGGTAAAGAACACGCACTGATTACAGTCTGTTGCTGCACCCACCACAGGGATAAGAGTGCAGCCGTATGGCAGGTGACACCTCAGTACCACACAAGTCTCAATGGAAAAGCGTGAGGTTTTCTTCCAGTGGCAGGAGTGCCAACCTTTCCACCAACCCCCAAGTAACTCCCTGTAAGTTGGAGGACCCCCTTACAGGACTGGATGTAGATCAATGTCAAAACCAGGATGAAGCAATTACAGGTCAAGGGCCTTACTCAAGGGCCCAATGGAGTAGAATGACTTCGAGCATTCACGGGATTTGAACCAGCGACCTTCCAGTTACTGGCACAGATCCCTAGGCTCAGAGACACCACTTAACATGCGTGACATGGACTCAGACCACAAAGAGTGTTCTTGACATTAAAAATCCATCAGACAAATAATATAATATACTGGTCATATGCTAATATAATATGGTATATACTGCCAAGGAGACCAGCTTCTGATATTCTCTGTTTGCTTACTTGAAATGATACTTTTACAGCTGTATCTGTAGTTCTGTGTTTATAGTAAATGCTCAGTGACTCATGAATTTAACGAGGGTCGTATTTTATTACAGGAAATGCTACTGAACTCCCCTCTTTAATTGACATATATTGAGTTAATCATTAAATTCAGAGAGTAAACAAGCATCATTTATTCAGTGGTTATTCCTGGAGACATTGCCTTCAGTATCTCGCATTTCGATCAATACTGATCATACTGAACCCATTCAGCAGGTGGCGTAGTGTTTAAGGATAGAATTATTTTTTAATCCCAATGATTAAAGTCCTGGGAGGGGACCCTGATGTGCTACTACTGAGGGAGTCATTTAAGTTCTGCTGTTCCTTTAAAAAATCTGATTTACAAATAAGGAAAAATATCAGCTAAGCAACCATGTTTGTTTTGTGGTTCTTGGTCAGTTTGAACATCGTGCTTCGTCGACATGTCTTCCCAATTCACCGCCCGCCCAGATCACTCTGTGACCATGACAATCTTCACTCGATGCATAAAGGGACCCGCAGAGATTATTTTGTCACCAAACTTGGTGCTGCTGCCTCCTGAACTGGTGAGGGGCACGAGGTATGATTGGACACTTTCTGTGCCTCTGAATCTGCACATGCTGCACTGAAAGATGTGAGAATCTCAAGCCAAAAACCTCCATTACATCATCATTTACATTCTGCATCACCGGACTCCTTCCCTGTGACCAATTTATCATTCGGAGAGTGAGGCCAAAAAAATCGCACGTTAAATAATAAAGCATTCATCCTTTCTCTGTCAATTAAAATGTCCTTCCTCCACATTGTAACTGGGCCCAGTGACACACATCAAATTTAAGTGCTGCTTTCCCAAACGAGATGTCTGCCGTGCAGGAAGTGAAATAATACTGGTGATGGTGCAGTTCACTTTCCTTTATTGCTGTGTTTTTAAATGACACAAACAGGAAAGTGGAAATTCAGCAGTTCGTTATCAGGGCAGCGGAAGCGGCACAAAACAAGCGGTTTGGTAAAAAATAAATAAAAATGCACAGACCAATGATGTGGCGCTTCATTTTACGAAAGAAAGCGCTCATTAAAATTGTGCGCGTTTCTTCACTGTTTTGTACCGTTTTGTACCTAACTGGGTTTCGATATTAAAAGTCTCATTAATTTTGTGTCCCGTATTAATTCTGCTAACAGCTCTCTGTAGTTCTGTAATACAGATGCACTCCTTGAGAAGACTTCACGTGAAGAATGGCAGATGTTCCGCGAGTCTTCACGGTTTGCCTTCCATTCCTGCTTAGCAAGCTCCTCATCCTGGGGGTGCTACCCCCCCCCCCCCCACAGACATGCACATAAAGCAAAATAACACCCTCTTGTTGTTATGACGACAGCTGGTTTTACTCAGTGTCCATCATTCTTAATAAGATTTTTAGCCTAAAGATTTTTAGCCTAAAAGGCCACCTGATATCAGAAGGTGTTAGAATGCAAAAGGTATATGATAGTGGAGAGGTAACGAGACGGTGTATACAAAAAGCGGACCTGAATGCTCTGTATTTTTAAGAATAAATCTAAACTAATAATGGACGTGAAAACGTGCTTTTTTAACCAGAGGGCTGTCAGATCCACACGAATGAATGCTGGAATATAGGCAGTAAAAAACAGAGAGGACCAGACATGCATTCCGGCAGGATCGAGCTCTGCTTGTAAGCGATACCTGGTTCATGTTTCTCTCAGAACACTGTTTTAAAAAGTGGAGGATTTTCTGACTGAGAGCTGATCGGATGTTTAATATTAAAGGTAGCACTTAATTTGCACACAAAATGCCTTGGAGTACTTATATCCCTGAAACATACTGAAATTCCAACCTGTTGGGTTTCATTAATGACCACTTCTATTAAAAACCACAATGAAACTCTGTCTTTTTTAGAGTTTAATGAGTTCCACTGGCTAGAATGTGTCCATTAATAGAATTTTTTTTGGAATCCTCTGCACTTTGTCTTCACCTTGAGAAATCTCATTAATTCGCCTTTAATTGGCAGTGCATCCTCTCCTGTGGATGACTGCTGAGATATTACTGCTCACAGAGATGGGATCCACGGCCTTGCCGGAGTGCGAGCCCTCGTCTGTCTCTGACAAGCCAATGAGCAAAATGTATTCTCAAATATTAATCATTTGCATATGCTGATTGTCACCTGTCAGGTCGTCTCGCCAAGCCTCTTGGTACGTCCTTCCTTTTGCTGTTTTATTGGCAATGAACCCATTGACCCCGTCCCTCTCACAGGAGAACCACTGCTTGGAGTGAGGGATCTGTATATATGTCCATACAAAGACCTGTCATGGAAGTGTGGCGAAGATCCCCTGCTATTATTCTGCAAGTTGTACATTTCAATGTGTTGAAGAACGAGGTATGGTTGAGATTCAATCAGAGGTCTTTACTGCCCCACACATGGCGTACAGTACCTGTCATCTGCGTTGGCGTGTTCCAACCTCTACACTGCTGGGCTCTCGAGGGAACCAAAAGACACCAGCCTTCAAATGCAACATGACATCTGGCCAATCAGAACACTGGCCAAATGCTGACGGACAACTTGTAAGTGAACTCTAACATCCTCACCACAAAATCCTTAGTGACAGCCTCAGGGTTGCCAGAGCGGCACAGCCTCCTAGCAGAATGAAGAGGGGACGACATAATGAGGAAAACATTTTGTGAGGCATTGTTTTGCTAACAATGTCTGCTCATTCATTGATCCTTGTGGACACCTCCATAATCATCAAGCAGTTAGACGTAAGGAGAAAAACATCTTTAAAATGATTTTCATACTCGCTGATAATGAGCACATTGTTTCAGGATTCTACCTTCACGTCTCTGCTAATTGGCAGCGCTGTGTTTTGCATCTGTCGTATGTTGGAAAGCATGTCACAGCACACACGTCACTGCGAACCAGGCTCATCAAAACTGAAAAGGGGACGCTTTTTGAAGATCCTTCTTCAGCACATGCCCAAAGGTGTTACATAATATGAAAATTTTTGGGCCTCAAGCCTTTATGCATAGCAGAGAAAGAAATGCCATTTTCACTGTATACATTATTAAGCAAGAGAGGCGCCCAAAAGATATTTGCTTGCAATAGACGAATCAGGCAGTAGACAACATGGCGGATGGGCTCCTGTGTATAGTGGTCATTAACAGAGTCCAAGACCATTGATCTTCACGGTGCTTTGCACTGAACATGACTTGCCCTCTTGCCTGGAGACAGAGATGCCAGCACGGTTGAGGAAACTCCATTGTTTTGCTGGTGTAGCTTTGCATGATGGGATGACTGCTAAGAAACTTTGAAAGATCTATAGAGGAACATCCCCCCTGATTTCTAAATTACCAGGCTAAGCTTTGTTCATTTTAATATTTTTGCTACGGATTTCCAAAAGGACGGATGATTATGGTTTTGATTTACTGAGCATTTAAACACGTTGAATAACTTTTTTTGAATCAAATTCAAGGGAGAAATTAGCCGAAATGCCGAAGCATTAAGCCACAAGTGATCTAAAAGATGATTAAATTCTCCTTGCCCTGGCTGATGCCTGGCGGTCAGGTGCCACAGCGATCAGGATATCGGGAGCTTCCCTTGGTTCATCGTTTAGTTTGAAGGGAGGAGCACGACAGGAATGGTCGCTATGGCAGCACACACTATCCCCCACTTACGACCAGATTCCGTTCTGACAGACAGGTCGTACGTCAAAATGGACGTATGTCGGAACAGGATAATCGGCCTGACTTTTAGGTGTGAGAATGAGACTGCGAGGCATGGATGGTCGTGCTGTCACATAGTATAGTACAATTCTGCAGTAACTATTGTACGGTGTGCAGTGCACACAAGTTTATTGTATCACCACCCTAACTTAATTTTTACATACATTCACTTAGCCTCTTTGGTTGTACGTGCGAGTTGTCGTACTGTAAGTCGCAGAGGCTATACGTCGGGGACAGTCTGCATGAGGACACTGGCCACCAGCACCATTTATTACAAGCCCTCAAATCTTCTAGAGTTTTCTGAGAGCCATCCGAAGGTTAAAATCCACAGTCAAGGCATTAATTCTGTGATATGCAACAGCGGGCTTAATAGCTTAAGCTACTGGCATGAAATATTGACGTGTGTGTGGTAGCAACAAATTAGTATGACAGACAGAAGACCAAACTGTCTGTGCAAATGCCGCACAGAAGTCTGACATTTTGATTTAGTCTCTGTTTCAAGCTTGCTGTTACAAGCAAACTGGTTTAATACTCACCCAGTTCTATTTTCACAATGGGCTATACTAGGAAATGGGACTGTTATGTTTCTGCACTGGGTGACAGGTCTGCACCATCGTTTTTACACGGCAGTAAGTTTATGTAGACTTGGAGGTTTATTCCAACTCCCTGGTGAGCAGAGCACGTCAGCGTGTGTGTGTATAACAGCCGTCATTACCGGTTCCCCTGGAGAACCCTTAAATAGTTGGTTTTACTTGTCCTCCTGATTTAAGATAGTTAAAGCAGTTGCTTGTCATTGAGGATCATGGTGATACATGAGTGAGCACAGAAGTGGCCAAATTGCGTACAAAAGCCCAAGGGACATCTGGTCCTCGGCATTGTCTGTTAACAATGAACACAATGCGGCGATGTAGTTAATGCAGAGCCGCGAATTAAAACGAGACCCCAGCTGCGATACATAGAGGAGTGATAACAAGCAAGGAAATGCCAGTGAAGGACAGGCCAGAGAATATGTGTGTGTGTGTGTGTGTGTGTGTGTGTGTGTGTGTGTGTGTGTGTGTGCGTCCTTCTCATTTCTCTGTATTCTACATCATGTGTATTTTTTACTGGTTATCAATAGCTGAAATAAGTTAGAAACTTATTAGTTGAGTATAAAGAGTCACAGTGACAGAGGACTCAAATGGTTGGTTGAAGCAAAATCTTGGTCTGGAATTGTACTCTCTGGACCTGATATCTCCACGTCTGGCCTTTTCACACGTTTGCTTCAGTGCCCTTCTCTCAGCAGGAGACGTGTGGGTAGAGCTCAGCCACTCAGAGATGTTCATGTCCTCCTGTGACATGAACTCTGTGCCCTTATTATGCTGAAGGATGAATTCTGAGCTCAGCTTTAGCAGTTATGTAGACTGAAGCAGTTCTTGCCTGTAAGAACTATCCACAGTACGTCCCTTCGTAAGTCAATAAGCGATCAATCCACACTGCTTTATGTGGCAGGGTGCACCTGTGCTGCATAGTTTGGGATCATTTCAATGTTTTTTTGAAGGCTTTTCTGGACAGCCTCATTTTGTGGACTGAATGGAATTCTGCTAACTTACTCCCTGGTGACACGGTAATGGTTGAATCCACCAATTCCTTCTTTTGGCTTGGCCTGATCTACTTTAGTCATTGTCATAGTGGTATCCAGCCAATGGCGGAGGAGAGAGTTTGATATTGGGACCGAGGACGTAACTTAATAATATAAAGGCAAAGGTCTACTTATAGGTAGCTCCCCCCACATCAAACACCAGTATATTTAGTTTACATTACAATGTATTCTTCTTGTGGTATACAGTAGATATATAACAGTCTGCTCAATCAACAGTATGCAAAAGATCGTCAAAACATGATGTCGTACAGGATATGCATGAAATGCACAGTATGGTGGCTGTCCCAGTTTCTGCATGTGCACAAGGTTAAGAGGAGCAGTGCTACGCAGGAATGTGCGTGTGTCGTGATCCTTCTGTGACGACAGCAGCGCATAGACAGGCGGATATTGCCACTTGCAGACGTGTGGAAGGCCTCTGTCTGAGGATGCGTGATACAGCCGTTGGGAAAATATTCTCACACTTAAGACGGGCGAGTCTAAGAATAGCGCTTTTGCCAGAAGGCACGAGAGAAAGGCAGAAGCTTAATGGAAGTGCCAACATTAACTCCAAATATAATATGCTACGTTCAGTGCAATGGTGGAGCTAAAAAAGAATGCTGTCACTTTGAAACAATAGTCGTTTAAATTGATGGACCAGTTTAATGCACATGTAATTATAAAAAGCACTATAAAATTTTACTAAAGGTTACCTTAGCTGAAGGTTAATGCCAGAAAGGTACCACAAAATGGCTTCAAATAAGAAATATCTACGCAAAGTTACACCTCTGACATATACCACTTTAGATTTGGCATTTGTTACTGTATTCATTATATGAATTTTCTTATCACAGACAGGTCATCTTACTTGACAGCTTGTTATTTAAAAAAATACGAGACCTACATGGATGTAAACAGCAGTTTAAAATACACATGACTAGTATACAGTATGTCACTAAATGCCTTCGATGATTAATTGCATTTTGAAATGTTAGGAACATAATGTTTAATCTTTCAGTAGGTACCATTTATGCTATTTCTGTTTCTCAGTAATACTGTAACAATATGCTTGCAAGAAGTATTTTAACAAGAAACTTACAAATTCTAAGGCAGTTCAGCTGTGTCAAAATGTCAAATGTTTTTGCAAAACAAATTTTTATTTGTTTATTTGATGCAAATGATTGGAAAATGCTTGCTAGCTATAAGTTAAAAGAAATACAATATTTTTTTTATTATAACTTGCTTAATTATAATAAATATATTGTAATTTTACACTTAGCATGTCATATTACGGTAAAGAATAATATGTCATAATATTTTTACACGTGTGACGTAAAGCTGAGCTGAGTTTCGCATCCAGGTTGTCCTTGGCTGTTGCTGGCAGTCTGTGAGTCTGCTTTCATTCCAGCACATTCCCCTGGTTTAATTGGCCCAATTAGCGGTTCATTATCTGTACCACTTACGCTGGTCTGCTGCCCCAAAAATACAAGACCGGGGAGCATGTTTATTTCCCGAATGCACGGCGAAACGGTGGCAGTCTTTAAATGTTATGTGTCTAATAACGTCAGGAGCAGCACGGATAATTGGGCAGCGGCAGAGGGAGACGGCGACTCGGGGAAAGCCCGCAGACATCCGAGCCGCCGGGATGACGGGCGATTTTCACAGCGAGCCGAACGCACACAGACGACCTGCCTGTGCTGCTCAGAGTGTGGCCCCTCTCATACCTGACTGCACCAAAGCAAGATGGACGTGACATCAGAGACCATGATTCCACTCCATTCCTTATTCCGTCCACCTGCCTAAGGGCAAATGAAACGCCAGAGGCGAACTCATTTTTACAGAAGATCCAATGCAAGTCAAAGCAACTTTAAAACAGGCGGGCAAACTGATTTTTCCATCTGCAATGAGATGTATTTTTATTGTTATATCATCCATATAACTTCCATTGATACATACATTACATTTAGCAAATGCTTTTATCCATTAATGATATACAACAGGGTCCCGGGTACAGTTGTGGGGGTTTGGGGTACTGCTCGGAGCCCCACAGGGAGATCAGTCTGCTGACCCGAGGATCTGAATCAGTCACCTTCTGGTCACTGGCACCGAAGTCTAACCCACCAAACCACACAGCAACCCTGCTGCATTTGGTATTTTCATTATATAACATTATTGTAACATATGACATTAATATAACTACAGGCTGTCACAAAGACGAGGGCTAAAAGCCGCTCAGCTCGCTCACCAGATAGATGAGATTTCCCGCATAAAGATTGTGAGGTGCTCTTGCAAAAATACCAGCATGGCATTTAAACTATATTTAATTTTGATGATGTCAAATGGCCATCAATAAGATTATTTAAAGTCCTTTAGTTTTCAATTCATTGTGTTTTAAAATGTAAATAGAAGCACATAAAAGATAAAAAGGCATGATACAGTCAGGAGAAAAAGTCCTTAAAAATTTATATAAATAGACTTCTGATGTCCTCATGGATCCATACAAGATTAGAAATCTTCAATATTTGTGCAGGAGAATCTCTTTTTTTTGTCGGAGTGTAAAAATAGACTTTCATTATTGCTCTGCCTGACGAAATTAATCTTTTCAGGTGCACGGAGGGGTAACGGGAGGGGGATTTCGGCACACTCTGGACCGAGCAAACAGTCCTCAGGTTTCCTGCAGCTCTTCATTTCTTATGAGAGTGAAAAGCAAACAGATGCTTGTAATAACGCAGCTTGCAGGTAAGTGGCCAGATCATGGACAGAGAAGCCGGCGAAAGGGAACGACAGCCCACTGTTTCACTGGGCGTCCACATCCACACACCCACAGTCTGCACAAAAATAATCCAAGTCTTTGTTTACAGCTTGGTCAAACGCCAGACCGGACATAATGTAGTTGAGTATTGGACTGCAGTTGAAGGTCCTTGCAGGTTTAAGTATGGCGTAGAATAAGGAAGGAGAGACCGACAAACTGAACGTGCCTTTGGTGATAGATAAGGTGGCAAAACCTTCTTGTACTGACAGAGAATTATTTTTGACGAGAGAATCAAAATAACAAAGCAGTGCAACATGGCAAGCCAGAGAGTAATGATTTCAAAGTCAGCTCAGACATGAGACATCTCATTCATTCATATTTCAATTTGTAACTTAAGCTTCACCTCTTCTAAGTGATAGATTTATAAAAAATGTTGATATTTCCGCTGGTTGGTGTCACACTCTTTTTCCCACTTTCCTCAGCTTCTGACAGGTAACAGAGGGGGAACTGGCTGGATTTACCACAGCCTTAATGACACTCTACTTATTACTACCTTGCAGGAGCCACAACGCAGCGCTGATTAATCGCCGATCGCTGAGAGGGCGGTCACTCGAGCCTGGAGTTGTTCGCTGAGCATTATTCACAGACTTCTTAATTAGTCTGTAAGCGCTGCTGAAGGCCAGGGCACTTGCTGGGGCCGCCTCCGAATAGCCAGAAGTTTTCGGTCGGGGTTATTTTCCCGTTGACGTGATCGGAGTCGCGGGTGAAGACCAGCAGGGTGTGTACCAATCGGAAAGCAGACCAGGGTTCCGGGCGGAGGTTTGTGCCAGCGGTGGTCAGGCTCTTGGAGCAGTTCACAGAGTATGTGCAGCAGCTTTCGAGCTCCAACAACGGCGTGACCTTCAGGACAATGTCCGACATACGTTACGGAAGGGAAGTCTGCCATGTCGGATTTGGGCCGGTCGGTCAAGCCGGGAGGAATCTCGAAAATGGTTAGAAGGATGTTAGGCACAAGTGAAAAAACGTGGATTTGACGAGTAAGGTGTTTTTTCACATTGTGTCAGTCCATTCATCACTGACAACAATGAAGCTCTTGGCAGAAGGGCAGGCACGACCTCGCAAAAGCAGAAATGCAGCTGCAGTGCATTTACTGCAGTGCACCTACAGTATGACTGCATCTAATGCTGTACTCCTGGCTAAACCGTCCCTATGGCCTCAATGCTGGACAAGGCACTGATAAGTGGTGAAACCACCCCCCCAACTGCCACTGAGGGAGTCTTATCCTGCTGCATTTCTTCAATAATTATGTGTTTCTTTAACGAGGGCTGATGAGAGCCATCATCAAAAGATTTTTACAAGCTTGTTCAGGTTTTCCCGTCTATCAGGTCAGTCTTCTACGCGTCCATTACTTTGTCTTTTTTTTAATTTAAATCACAGAAGTGCATTTTAATAATGTGGTGCAGCAAAGCAATTTTCCTTTTGAAGTTTTCTTTAAAAAATGAGCAGGAGTCTGAGGAGACTCACCTCATGCATTAAAGGTAATCTTACACTGCAAGAAAGAAAATAATGCTTAACTGTATATGTGCATGCATAAAGTGAAAATTAGTTTAAAGTGCTGGTCTTTTACTAAGACAGATTTTAAAGTTCAGTTTATTAAAAAAAAAGAAAAGAAAAAAAAAAGTCATGATCAAAAAACCAAATGAAAAACATAGGTAATCTTTAGCGGGAGGTCAGGGGTGTTGGTGGCCTCAGACTGTAACGTGTCTGATGTGATCTTGGTCCAGGCGATCAGCTCCTTTGGGCTGACGTTGCTGTTAAGGTTTGGGAAAATGGGATATGGGCTGAGACAGACAATAACATGGTTCTGTTCTCTCAGGACTAATCTACTGGCCCTCCTTCACGAGATTGTTCACACATTGTCACACATGTTGAGGGCACAGAAAGGTCTAGCAACCTCTCAGCAGTTCTCCTCACACACCTCTTCCTAACCCAGTTTTGTTATAGATATAACAAAACACATGTTTTACCTATTAAAAAAAAGTCAGTTACTGTCACAAGATGGGAGCCGAAAGACTCAAAGGGAGGCATTTGGCAAACAAAAACGGGTTTATTGTACTGGAGAGGAATATGGAAACAAACAAGACTGTGAGGGGGCAAAACAGGAAGGCCGATATGGAGTAGGACACAGGCAGACAGGAGGGGCGTCGTCAATGACTGGACTGGGGATGACGAAACAACCAGATACTTAAATAGAAAGACAAAGATGGGGTAGTAAGAAACAGGTGCGGCTCATCAGGAACATTAGGGGGGAGACAGGAGGGTCAGGTGGACATGACATCATCTGAGGTTCCCTCCTTAACCACTGTCACCACCTGGTCTCAGCCCCAGTACCTTAACCTTTAAGTCCCGTTATACAGGCACATTGAAGAATCGTAAAAACAGGTCTTGGTGTCAAAAAAGCCGTAACCTTTCCAAATCTAACCCTAGCTTCAGTTTGGGGACATAGGGACCCTAATTTGGGGACATAGGGTGACAAAACATGCTGTTGGAAAGTATGAAATATGCTATCAAATCGAGTTAACCTGTGGTTTTCCGCCATATGAGGGCCCGTACTGTAACTATCATAAAAACAGGTCTTGATGTCTGAAAATGTCATAACCTTTCTACCCCTAACCCTAGCTACAGTTGGCTAAGCCTAATTTGTGGACTTAGGGTGATAGAAAAGGCTGCTGGAAAGTATGAAATATGCTCTTAATACATTTTGTAGCCAAACTGACACACCTCTCGAGTCCCATGCAAACTGCTCCAAGAATCCCCCTCCGCCCCTTTTCCATCGATTTAACCTGTTTATGATAAGAGCTCTACAGCTCAGCAAATGTAACCCTTCCAGCATTGCCCTCACTTAAAGACAAATACCCACCAGTTACTCACCAAGTACTTATTAAGGTAAGACTAGGTCTGAATACTGCATTGTGAATTTCATGAAACCGATTATGGCTGAACCATTTCCTCCTAGTCTGGGATATATCTTTAAATAATTGCTTTGATATATGTTTTTAGAATAGTGCTCAGTCTATTGCTCATTCAGTACTTAATGTGATCTGTAGTGTATGTGATATCCCTATATCTCTGTACACTCCATCCAGGCTGAAGTGCTGGTAATGGTGCCATGGTGTTCAAAGATGATTTAAGTGTCATGTGGTTTGTCGACTTGTGTGTAATTTCCATGTAATTTTCTGTGTATATTCCACATATGTGAGTAATGCTGTCTGACTCTGTTCTGTTCCAGGTAAATTTCTGGGCTTGTACCAAGGAGCTGACTCAATACATATTGTAGGCGTGTGTCTCCTTTTGCAGTTTCAGTGTGTCTCTCAATGCATGGGTGTAATAACGTGTGCGTAAACAAGTCTGGGTCCCGTGGAGTTTGGAGTGGTTCAGTTAGTGAACCTTGAACACTGCCCATCTTACATGCATGAATAGACTAGGAATCACTCATACTCTTGCTGAGCCCCCCCCCCCCCCCAAAAAAAAGGTGTGACAAGTTAGAACTCCTTGTTGGTAACCTGAAGGTCGCCAGTTCAAATCCCATGGCCGGTAGAGTGATCTCATTGTTGGTCCTGTGAGTAAAGCTTGAGGACCTTACTTTCCCAGTTTTATCAGGGGCAGGCTATCTGTTGTCAAGTGGTTGCTGGTTCAAGTCCCCACTGGTCAACCTGAACCTTTCTCTCTTATAAATACATATAAAGCTAACTTAGTATGAAGTGTTGGCAGGCTGTACAATACATGATACACGGCATCCAAGTTTTTGGCTGGAGTCAACCTGAGATGTTGCATCAGTCTTCTGAGTTTTCAGATTGATTTCATTAGTAGACTGACATCATGGCACATCCTGGCTGTGTGAGCAGGGAGATAATGGGGAGTGTGTATAAGTCCTCAGGGTCAGACACCCAGGGTGTTCCGTCTGAGATTCAACTTCTGTAATTACCGGGAGACTTATCCCGTAATCACATGTGACATACACCAACAGAATAACAAGTAGTCTGCTGGCATCCCGTTCAGTCTTGTATGAGCCTAATATTGGATGTTTATAGTCCTTAGTTAAAAATAATTCATTGATAGCAGCAAGACATAAGAAAAGGTAGAATAAATAGGACGATATTTGGGGGAAAATGTGTGACATCACTTCCTTTCCGTGTCCAGAAGGGAGTGTTAGTATTAGCCTTCACCGTGCCGCTGCAGTTTGTCATCGCATGGAGCCCACGGCTTGCTGTCGTGCAGCCAGTGACGGGTGCATGAGGCTGCATTCCAAGATCGAAACTGACACCCCCACACACCGACAGCCCAGGGCCCATAATTATTGCCTCGCCACGTCCTTCCCGCACTTCCCCTGGCAGAAGGACTGACACACAATTGATGGGGCTGTCTTCCAAGCAGCCATCACCACTCTGGCCACGGAAACAGACACCAGCTTACATATAATGAGCTGCGGCTCCAGCTCTGGACCTGCTGGCTTGGAAGGAGTCATTTTGGGGGGGAGCTGTCAGACGCTGCTGTGGCCTTACCTACTGCGCTCTCAGGTAAAGGCACACACCTCATCGAGATTAACGCTCACGAGCACCGGGGTGCAATCCCAGATTTGGTGCAATCGCTGGGAGGCGAAAAAACCTCATGAGCGACATACAACAATGATATTAAAAAGAGGCGGGGCATGAATTTGTAGATCTTTGAAACAATCCATCAGAGCCTCAAAGTGGAAGCTGGCGAGAAGACAAAGAAGAGCCATACTTTGAGGAAGGGACTCTCTTTTGTCAGGTGCTAAGAGCGTGGTGACTAGAGGTGTGTACAGGGGCGGGGCCACAGGGACACTGGCCTCAGCTGATTGGCCCTCTGAGTACCCCCTCCCCTGTCACTCATATATTCAAAACACATCATTGGCTAATTACAGTGCTGACCACTCTGTATGAAGTATGGCTCATGAATGCCCCTCACCTTAAAAAATGCTAGAATCTCCCCCTTTACACCTTGCGGTTACACACTCATAGAGAAAGCGTAGCGTGTGGGATGAAGGCAGGAATGTTAAGAGTGGCGCTTCTTGAACCTCCTAGTGCCTTGACCTGGGTGGATTCGAGAGACCTACCCCCCTGCCTGCCATTTAGTGGGCATGCAATTCTGAAGTGAATAGGACTTCATTTTACCACTCGACTGCTTACAGTTCATTCAGAATCCTGAATGGGCCCGCATACACGCACATACACACACTCACACACCTACGAATGCACAGTGAAGCTCTGCTTTAAATTCTGAAGACAATAAAACAAAGACCAAGCGGGTCGGACCTTCAGTTTCTCAATAAGCCTTTCGGGGGGGTTAATACGTGGGACTGCTCTCGTCAAGACACTCGTCTCGGTCGGTGTGACAGAGCTGTGCGAGTTTTTGAGCCGCCCGTCATGGCGGAAGCAGTTGGACTCTCTTTGAATGATGACGTGCCATCAGTCTCCCTGACGAAAGCAGCCCCCAATTCCCGCCCCAACCCCCCCTTTGCACAGTATTAGTAAATTGAGACCAGGCAGGTGCAATCTGAGATGCCTACGTGTGTGTTGGCGCATTTTTGTGTGCATGTGTTGAATAGAGTACGACTTATATGTTGTGTTTTAGCCAAATATCTGTCAAGTTTAATTAAGGGTCTTAGGTTGAAAATTCCGTTCCCTACAACGAGGCAGGAAATGAAAAACTGAAGCAGAATTCTTCCATTTACTCAGATACTATTGGGTGAATTAAAATCGTAGGTGGATCCACATCTACTAAAGCAGCGATGTCCAGAGGAATCAAACTGGAAGGGCCGTTCTCTGATGGGCAGAAACCTGTGGACATGTCACTTAAAGCAGCGTTAAACACAGCTGACTAATGAAGTTATAAAAACCGCTCAAGCATAATTACGAATTTACGAGGGACAGCTATCAGCTATATTGTCAGTCACATCAAAAGTGCTCAAAGTCCAGAGAAATATACGTCGGAGGATAACAAACGGGTTGGCTGGCAGGAAACCAGCAGCTGAGATTAATGCTGCCCAGGAAGAGGTGGGAAAATCTCGCCAGCAAATGTCCTGGAGTGGGGGTCGCGTCGCGGAAGGCGGACCTGCGCAGAGATCGTCTGCCGGAGCCGGGGAAGGAGGTAATTGGTGCGCAGCATATGTGTGCTAATTGCACCGATGCACCTGAATGGGTATGTAGCTACTATAGGTGATGCTGGCTGCTTTAATTCTGCCTGGGAATGGGAGAGTGGGGGGGGGGGGGGGGGGGGGGCGGTGGCAGACCCGCCTTCGTTGTCAGCAGTGACCATATGTATCACCCCAGCCATCTGGATTACCTTCACATCAACCCCTGCCCCCCCACACTGAGCATGTGCCTTACACCCAACCCACCAGCCACCTTCATCTTGCCAGCCTGGATCCCCCCCCCCCCCTTGCCAGTGCTTGCCCCCTTTCTAGGTCAAACGAGCAGAGCTGGCTACATCCATTCACTTAACAAGTGGGTGAGGAGCCCAGAAGCCGCCCCCCACCCCTGTAATCAACCCCTCCTTGCATTCCGACAGACGGAATTCAGTGGAGCAGACGATCTGAAGAGTCCCAACCCACCACCGGCAGATAACGTGAAACGTGAAAAATCGAATGAACACGACTGGCATAATTGCCACCTTAACTGACAACAAACAATTCCAGTCCTTCTTAACCAACAGTAACACACCAGTGAACCGGAGGCGCACAGCATGATTAATTTATTATATAAACTCAGTCAGCTGCAGCTGAGTGAAGTATCATTTATGTAATTGGTAAATTACAGCCCACTTACTCTAAATGCTTCACATCTGAATGAGAATAAGATACAAAACACTGTCAGAGGGACACAAAAAAGCACAATGGCATCTAGCACATGTGTATTAATGCGCTTTTTAATTGCAATTAAATGCATTTTAGTGCCTATGCAATTTTCCAAAGCTGCTTAAATTGTAGGTTTACCCAATTTAGTCATTCAGAGAAAATAACATAAATGAGTCTTTAAATAATCTCATGTCGCAATAAAGTGAAGTGCAATTTAAACATAGTGTTATGATTTGATCCATGAATGAACACATGAACACGCAGGATCCGATAAAGCTTTTCTTTTGCATCTCCAGGTTCCTCCTGTGATGTTGAACACTCACTTATTTAAAACTGTGATACAGAATTCTCATTTGTAATAGACAGAGTTAAAGAAATACACATATATATCCCTGAATTTTGAGATAATATCAATTTTCAAAGAATATAAGAATAAAATAGCAGAATTTTAATGTTAGCCGTAATAACTGAAAAACAGCAGGCTCAGAATTTTGAAATGCATTTTCACGTCAGCATCTCTGATTCTGTTTTGTTTCTTTTTGAACACGAGCTCACGCCGCAGACGTCGCTGCGATGCCGATCACAGTGGCTGCCCGCAGGTCTTCGTTATCGATTCCCTCGTTGCTTCATTTATCAGCCATCTGTTGGAGAACATTCTGGAACAATGGGCTGCCAGGTCGGTACAATGCTGGTCTTTTCAGAGGTAGGTGTTCGGTTTGTGTTGAAAACACAACTGCTCAGGATTTAAGCATTTTAGCTGGTTCTGTGCTGGGCTTTTAAAAACAATTAAGGAATCTCGAGTCACTATTAAAACCAACCCTGAACATGGAAAATCTAAAAAAGGATTTTGTAACTCATGATGTGCTGCACACGTATCGCATTCACTCTTAGATATACCTGCAACCTGTTCATATCTTGCCTAATTTTGTTTCCATACGCATTTATTTAGGAAACACTGGCAAATGTTAATTCAAATCTACAATCTAAAGCACTATTTGCATGCTCAATGACCTGAATGCAAAGTCCCATCACTATGCCAATTCATGATAGTTATTTATACTCATTACCATTTTGAAAACAAATTATTAATATCCACTTATCCATCTTCCAGCTGCTTATCCAGTGTGGGTTCGAATGGGGGGCCTGGAACCTATCCCAGGCAGGACGGGACACAAGACAGGGCAACTCCCTGGACAGGATAATACAACTATTACCATACTAACAACAACAAGAACAACATTTCATTTATAAAGCACCTTTCTGACACAGAAGGACATTTTACAATTCATACAGTCCAACACAAAGAAATGGGTGCTGGTCCATTGCAGTGAATTATTAATATAATTAATTTTCCATTAAAGTCTTTGTTCCGTGTTGCTATTTAGATTCAGTTTTTCTTCTCTTTGTTCAAGCCAAGCTTTCCTAGTTCTTGTTCAGAATTAAATATGCCAAGAGTCTTATTATTATTTAAATAGTCTTGATGGCATTATACTGGATTGTATTGCAGTAATAATTTGCCAGTTTTGGACTTTTTTCTGCATTTTCATTCAATCTGGAATGTTCCATCAAGCCATTTGTAACAACTTCCAACAAAACTGAGTTATACCAAATAAAATTTGACTAATTAATTGACTTTATGTCACAACAGTCTTCCATCTGAGGGCAGCAAAATTGACAGTAAACTCCCATCGCTTTCCCTGGTACATCAAATATGCCAATGAAGATCTGGATCATGACCCAAGTGGTTTATAAACACATTTATAACAGATAATATTGCATTGTGATGGTTGGTATCAGCATTAAGGATGCTTTGTACTGCATTATGAAGGCATCTATAGTGCATTATAGATGAGAGTTTCAAAAAGCATTCATAATGCATAATAAACATGCCCATAATGTGTTATTTATTTTTATGAATATGTATAGCCATATTTATAATGCTTTGTGCATACAATTACTAAAAAACATGGCCTTAAGTAAAGTCTTGCCACTACAGCCACAGGCAGAAGCTCTGGGTGGCCCTCTATGTAGTCAGAATGCACCTTAGTGAACAGTAAGTTAAAAAGCTACTGTTTTAGCAGGATTAGCATGACAGATGGCCACCAGTCTCACACAATCCTTAAAGGCTGTAACACCTGTGACCAATCAATGCCAATTTTAGTGGCATGTGACCGATTTAAGGGACCAAAAGGTATTAATGTAAGTGTCTGAGAAAAGAGTACAAGGACTAGGATTCATTGCCTTTCATCTTAGACTGAAAGTCTTATTTTTTGCAATGCAAAACAGTGTTTTTTTGGTAATGTTTGCTTGTTCAGTTTTCTACCTGATGAGGCAATGTTATGAAATCCACATTTCTTACCTTTGATACTGACTTATAACTCGACACAATAAAACAATTTCAGAAACCGAACGGGTACTTGGAAAATGAAACATCCTATTTTGGTTGGTAATAAATGACTCACCCAGTGCGACCAAACACAGATGTACACCAAACACCTTGACACCTGCAGCGAAATAGCACACTTTTCTTTGGACTTCCTATAAGGACAGAGGAATCGGTCTTCAGAACCTGTGGTGGATGGGATTGTGCATCATTTTATGCACGGTTTGGTTTAACCCACCTCCCACTGGCTACTATACTGAGCAAATTTCTACAAGATAGTGCACAGTAAACTCATCGCCTGCAGGTTCTGAATCTTCAAAATCTCAGTTCTTACTTTCTTCCATAACATCTTCCAGGGCTGCTGTGAATCTGAAGACTCCCCTTGGAAGTACAAGGCACCAGGCAAGTTACAGGATACAGAGTGTCAGTCCATCGTGGGCACACACTCATACACACAATCGAAGGGTACAGGCGATTCGCCGCCACCGACACGCGAAAGGATGTTGGGAGGAAAGCGGAGCCAGAAACCATGAGAACACGGGGAGAAAATGCCAGCGACTCTACTCGGAGCTGGTGTGCGTCGCTTTAACAAAAATAGAGCTGGTAAGCTGGTGAATCACGTGCCAGTATAAGACCACGTTCCATAAACAAACACCAGACAGCTGAAGAAAGACGTAATGCAAAGGTATCCATTTCAGACTTTATGGCTGGTGCTGAGAAATCAATATCTCCAGGTCCTCGGGGGGGCGGGGGCCATGAGACAGCCTTAAGTACAGCGTGAACGCTCCCCTTCCCGGGCGTCGTGTCCTTGACTAACATCCTTGCTGCCGCCGCTGCTGCTGCTGGGACCGTAAGTGGTTTCCCTTTGTGAGAACTGGAGAAATTTGATTTCTCACCTAACCCCCACGCTGCACCCTGCGAAAGAGCTCGCGGTAACGTTATTACACGTTCAGAAGCGTCTCAGCCGGCGTCGAGCACAGGGGTCACCGAAAGGCCAATTTTCAGGAGACTTAGCTAAGGGGATTTGGTGGAGGCCTCCGGCTAATGGCCGTTTCGTCTGTTTGTTTATGTTTTTGTTTCAGAAATTTTACAATGTTTCTGTCCATCTGAGAGTTAGCGATCAGTGTTTAGGTTTTATCCATCCTAGGCATTTTTTTTCTTAATTCTCTCTGGAAGGTCTACCAAAAAACAATAACACAATTAGTATAATTGGACTAGTGTTTTTCTCAGGGGAGTTGGGCAGTATTTTAATTTTTTTCTCTTGCTTTGTCACGCAGACTCTCGACCGATAAGAAGCGGCCCTCTCCGGTGACACCAGCTCATCTTCCTGCAATCAGCAAATTGCACTTTCGGCTTTGCCACCTGTCATCAGCTCCGGCAGCTGAGGGCCTTAAGTGCTTCACTTATTTTACTCCCAAATAGGGTTGGGTGGATTGGAGGTCATGGCTGCTCTTCTCTATTGCAACAGGCGCTTGGTGGGGAGACGTTATTCCCATGACCCGGGATCAGTTTCAGCACTTAGCCTGTAATTGTTAGGGATAGATCTGGAGCGCTGCCATCTGATTCAAAATCAGCTGAGAGCAGAACATGCTGTACTATGCACCACAGGTGGGAGTGAGGGCTTCAGATGCAGAGCAGTAACTGGGAGGACTATCAGCATGCCCTGTATATATCTTTCCAGATCTCTCCAGTTTTCTAGGGTGAAAAACCTACATCTTTCCTTTACTAAATCTAAATCACCGTTACAATAAATGCTGAAAATACGAATCCATTGAGAGAGACCAAACTACGTAGCACTGAACTTTACACTGAGTTTGATTTACTCGTCAAAATAATTATTTCCAGAAGAAGTAAAACTCATCTCTCAAATCTGCTCACCGCTCTGCATTAAATGGCAAAAGGATCTCTAAGGCCAACACAATGCTAACCTTGTTAGCGATGGACCCCACAGTGCTGCACTCTGTAAGAGCCTTTGTGCTTATATTATAACCTGAATTCTTAGGTAATTGCTCAAAAATTCCAGAAGTGACAGTAAACACAGTTAAATCCTGGGACGTGCTGACATTATGGTGTCATATGGTGAAATGTGCATATGACATGTGGGAGAGGGGGCAGGTGACCTCATCCAATCAGATCAGCCTTTAACGTTTAATCCTTTTCTCTTCTACTCATAGACCTGAGACTGCTTCTGGCTATAGCCCTAAGACTTGAGCACTGTGTTTACATCCCCAAACAGTTAAGTTTCACCCGGCTTGCAACAAAAATAAAGTTTCTCCCACCTGCCTTTTGCCTGTCACAGGGATCTGTTCTCTAGCTGATAACAGGAAATCTTACCCAACTATGTCAACTGTCTTTGCAGAAATGCATCCCTATACCAGTCTTGTAAATATCCCTGCTGATAAACTGATGATCTTCATTGACCTGAGGTGGGGCTTTGATCTAAATGTCACCTGTGGTGCTGAGGTTGTTGAAACTTATCAATATTATTGAGTTGCGACAGGAGGGCTGCCTGAGCGGAACCACAGGCAGAGTCTGAAGAACTGCACTGCAGGGCAGCCAGCCAAGGATGCACACAAACGGAAACATGTGACAACAGGCATGACAGCCAAGAGGTTGCCATGTAACCACTGTGGCAAGTACCACCCACGAATGTATGTGGATACTATTACTCTGTATCAAAACTGTCTTAGTTACTCAGCTTGATTTCTATGGAAAAAGGTACAGGAATATTATCAATCATGGTGATCTATCTATCTATCTATCTATCTATCTATCTATCTATCGATCTATCTATCTATCTATCTATCTATCTGTCTATCTATCTATCTATCTCTCTATCTATGCTGAGACCCTGAGATGGAAAATGGGTCACAATAAGCTAGGGTGTACCTGAGCCAGCATATACTGTGGATGGGTTTTACTTATTTATAACCAGGCCTGAACTCATATATGTTTTATAACTTCTTATCTCCAGAAGCGTCGGGACACGCTGGACGGGGTGCCCCTCCCTCACAGGACATGCACAGACAATTGTACACTATGGGAAATACAGAGGTACTGATTCACCTAACTAGAGGAGGGAACCAGAGTTCATACAGGAAACTCTCAGGAACACAGAAACACAACCTGCGCTCACAGAGTCAGAGGCTGCGATCTGGCCTCCAGCCCAGCAAGGTTACAATGCTACCCACCGAGCCGCCATGCTGGCTAGCATTTCCATACCCATTTCTTAAATTATGATTTTAACTGTGCCAAATGATTTATGCTGAGACAAAAAAATCAACCGTAAAAGCCTCAGTATTGCTGCAGAGCCAGTTAGTGGCACCCTGAGATGTAAGGGCAGCTTAATCACAAAACTCTTGTCAGTTGCGTCCAGCTGACGTGGGTTTACCTTGGTGGAGAATCTGGAACTTATCCTTTGTTTATCCCTAATTCACATGACTTTTTTTTCCTCTGTGATGGCTAACTACCCCAAATGTGTTATCTGCTACAGCAGAATAACTGCAAAAATTCTCGTTGACATCCACGTTGATCCTCCAATCCATCCTGCAATCACAGATGCAAGATCAACGGAACTGAGAGGAAGGACAAAACATCAGCATAAAATCTCGGGGCTTTGTTTGCCCAGCTGACCTCATTCATTAGAATCAGCTGAGTCTGTTGAATAAATATTCTACATTCCTATGATGAATGTTCTGAGAAATATCTTCATTTATCTGGGTTAAATATATTCAGTTTTTCATACTTCAGGATTACTATGATTTTGTTGACCTGAAAAGTGTAATTTGTTCAATCAAATGTTAGTAATAATTGACTTTAATTGGATTTTTGACATTTCCCAATAGGCTACAAGAAATTAAAGGACTGAATGATTCATTGTACCTCAGTAGGTTTAATGATTTGTGTATAAAATATAAATTTTCATTATCACAAATGCATATGCATTTCAAATGAGATCAACTTGCTCCTCATCTTCAATTGTTCCTCATCTGTTCCTCACAACTCAACTCTGGAAATTCACTTGCAATATGCACTGGCAAAATCAGCTTAAAAAATAAGCAAAAGATAAACCAAATCTCCAGTTTACCATACACTGCTGATTTGACTTCTTGAAGACTTAAAGTACCTGTGTCAACATTCTACTATTATTAGCAACTTTCCTCTGTTTTCAAATAAACTTGAAATAATGCATAGTACCCTACGAATCATGCCCCAATTACAGTCAGATGCAGGTACCAAGACACACATACAAACACAGCCGTAGCCAGGATTTTTAAAATACAGAGGTCAAATGTGCAAGCCCTTCCTAGGTCTGCCCTGTAATGGATCGTGGCTACTGGAGTTGTAGAAAAAATACTGAAGACTTGGCCTTGGTGTCCTCAGTAGTACGGCAATGCATACACAGATAGTCTATGGTCATCTAATCTGTCAAGCCAGAAATTATTTAAATTCCAGTCATCACATAATTTATCAACTTCAACGTTTAGGAACGTTTACAGATGCTCTGATGAGCTGGGAAAAAATTTAATCCGTTATTGCTATGCAAATAAATCTGATGAATTTAATTTGTGTGCCTAAAACCTTTTAGAATCTATCTACAGATGTACATAATTAATAAGCAAAATAAGCTCAATTTTGTTATTTGATTTAGAAATTACCAGCTACAGTACTGAAGTAAATAGCCATTCCTCGCATGGATTAGCCTTCTGCTCCTATAATGTTTGTATCTATACCATAGCATAATATTTTATAAACATTCACAGTATTTCTTGCTCAGGGGAGGCTGGTCCATAGAGGTAGAGGAAACAGTACCTCTTCTGTCTTTGAGATAAAACTATGCAACAAGTAACTTTGAAATAATTTATTACTAAAAGTTTTTTCTATTCTTTGAAAAACATCCCTTTTGTACCACTGTAAAAGTATTATTTTCTTGCCACCTAATTTTTTCAGCCAGCAGCCACGCTGGTAAATGCACAAGCTAGTGAATTTAACATAGTCCGTGCATATTGCACAGAAATAATTAATTATGCACACTGAAAATTACACACAATACACCTAACTGAACCACATTCATGTATAATGCCTCCCTAATGTCATTTGAAGCATAATAAGTGGGGAAAAAAGATCCATACATTTTACAATACACTGGCTGTAACGGCTCACAGTAATAGCTTCCATACAGCAGAATATTTGCATGAACTTTAATTATCTTTTTTGTACAAACGTCACTTTGCAGATGGGGGGGGACGTCTAGGATTTAGCATCCGTGCTTAAATACAAGAATTTGTCACGGCACATGGCCAGCTTCACGTACATTTTTTTAAGGTACTTTAAAAATACGGCTTTTTTTTGTGTGCTCCAAACTCTTTTGCCTACACAACATGTAACGTCACAGAAATGTCAGAGGCTATATGGATATTTTTCGTGCAAACAACACAATACTAATTCCACAACAGAAATGAATATCCTAGTGTATAAAGGATTCGTTGTCATATAGGCCTACCCAGTGGATGCAGTGGGCAACAGTCCCTGTAAGTGTTTCAGTCTGACTGGTCTGTAACGCTGCAGCTCATTCGAAAGGCAGAGTACCAGTGATCATGAGCTCATATTATCCAAATGCTTTATTTGAATATTTAAGGTCATGAGGCAGTTGCTTATGCATCTGCTACTGCTGCCAAGTGTCTCTGGAATAACAGGTCTGAATAATCTGCTTTTGCAACAGATGTAAAGTTGGAATATGAGATATAATGTGATTTTCCTCCATCCCGCGTTTATGCTGATTTCGGTGCCGTAATTCTGGCAGTATCCTGCTAGCATGCAGTCGGTAAACATCTCTGCCGCTCAAATTTATATGACACTCAGATCATTTTCTGATATCCAGTTTAGGAGATTTTCATGCTGGAAAAGAAGCAGTGCAAAATTCAAAGTGATCCCAGATGATGCGTGATTGAAGCAAATACGAGAGTTTATTAGACAGCAGTTTGGTTAAACGGAGCAAAATAGTCAGAGATCATTCTAACAGACCGGAGAAAAGAGCAAGTAATATGACCAGATAAAGAATTACAGATAAACCTTAAGTGAATTTACCTAGTCATACCCAAATACCAAGGCTTCAAGTGATATTTATGATTTCTGCACAAAATGTATAGTTACTGATAATGTGTATTTATCGCAAAGAATGTAGTGGAAACTGTAATATTCTTTTGGGAATCTAACACAGATTGTTTTGGTTTATTTTTGTGGAAAAAAAGAATACACTGTTATTACTTTGTGCTGAAACACTACCCTAATTACACTAATTAATATCAGCATTAATACCGAGCAATGGGCTTTAACGACCTTCGCATGAAAACTACATATATTAAAATCTACAGTCTGAGCTTAATGAAAAACAAGACCTTGGCTGCCAGAAGTGGAGTTTTTGTCCTTGGGATCTGAATTAAAATAAATGTATAATAATAAAAATAAAAAGAAAAAATCGGTTTAATGCACATTAAAGAAATATATAAGTATTTTCATTCTTTGTTATTTGGATGAAATGTAAATACTGTGAATGAATGCTGATGTTTGGCTTCAATGGCTCCATATGAGACGTGTTTACATGCTGGTGCGTTCTGGAGAGCTTTTGTAAACAGTCCTGCCCTGATTGATCAGTTGTCTTACAAGAAAAGGTCTTCATGGAGTGGGGGGGGGGGGGGGCAGATAAACATGACTACATGCAGGATCTTGAAAGCACTCGCTAGGACGCCTTTGGTTGTATGAGTGAGGAAAACCCATACAGCTCGCACATTGTTTTGTTTCTAGACCAGTCACATCGATGGCTCAAGTTAAGAGGGACGTCCTCGATCCCAGCTGACGTTTCTGCCGACGGGCGTTCGGCCAAGACACGCGGGAAGCCGACTCCGTAAAAAGGCATCTTTCGGCATCTAGGTCTATTGCCGGCGGTCGGCGATAAGCTAATGTTTTAGACTGAGAATAAGACATGCAAGGTAGCTTGAGAAAAAGAGACAGACAGAGAAGGATGACAGGAAGAGGGATGCTGAGCACATAGTGAACAGAACACCCCCCCAGTACTGCCCATCCAAGCTTTTACTGTCCCTCTTTTATTGTGACCTCATGTAAAATGATTGCAGGGAGAATATGTTAGGTGCTAGGTTGCAGGGAGAATATGACCTGAGAGAACATGGGACACGGAGATGAGGCATAACCTGGAAAAGTTTAAGGGGGACACGGCTGTGGGTAATCATTTACATGTCGTTTAGCAGCCTCAGACTGTACAGCATTCACTGTGGTAACACTTCACTTGAGGGGACACAAGTAACTTAGTAACTCAGTTACAGGGTTGCCAACTTTGAGATTTTTAATTTGAGACAAGTCTGCACATGCACTTACATGTATGTAAATGTTTTATTACCTTACAACTAGTCTGTAGGGTTTGCAAACTACCCCAATGCTTTTGATGTAGTTAATTTTAGGTTTCTAATGGAATAATGCAGATTTACAGCAAGATTTCTTGCGTGAGCGTAACGTCAGAAAGTGAGGGCGCAACGCCAGACGTGTGAGGGTGCCACGCCAGACGTGTGAGGGTGCAACGCCAGACGTGTGAGGGTACCACGCCAGACGTGTGAGGGTGCAACGCCAGACGTGTGAGGGTGCCACGCCAGACGTGTGAGGGTGCCACGCGAGACGTGTGAGGGTGCAACGCCAGACGTGTGAGGGTGCAACGCCAGACGTGTGAACGTGCCACGCCAGACGTGTGAGGGTGCCATGCCAGACGTGTGAGGGTGCAACGCCAGATGTGTCGGCAACCCTGTAGTTATTACTCAAGTATATATCATGAACAAACGTACTAAATGTATGAAATACTGTACATGAACTATTATGACTGATTAATCATGAAAAAGCACGGGATCAGAACGATAGTAACACTTGATTTCTGGTTAATTAATACATTAAGTAATAGTGTACTACTACATTATATGCCATCGAGTAAAGTGTTACCACCATGAGTCTGTGTGTGTATCTTACTGCATGAAGGCAATTATGAGCTTGGAGTCTGGCGATGGAGCGGGAAGTCTGTCTTTTTTCAGCTGGATCAGCACTGAGCTGAACCAGGGTCCGGTTTGCGTCCGGTTCTCCACTGTGTCAGCCAGTTCGGCAAATTACTTAATCTCACACAAAGGCTATCTTCTACTTCACTGCATTGTCTTGCCTTGTTTACATGTCTACTGCCAAAACCGAGCTTTCTAATCGAGTGGGATGGTTTTTCTGAAAGCAAAAGATCAGAAAAACAAGATGAAAGCATTCGTTTGCTCCCTAAGATTAAACTGCACACTCTTTTGTTTAATGTTGTTCTGAGTTGCTTTTCTTGTTGTTTTTGAAGTGCTTTGTGTTTTTACTTATTTTATATTTTATGGCTCATGGATCATTAAACCTCAGATATTTCCGGGTTTTTCTATCTAATGGAGTGGTGGGACATTTTAAAGGTTAGATCTCACAGTACTGGGCTTTTTCCTTGATGCTGTGAAGTAATGGGTCACGCTGACTCTTTGTGGGAAATTACAAATTTTGCCACATATCCGCATTTCAAGGCAGCAAAGACTGAGAAGAAAAAACAACTGCATATAATTTGGAGCATGTTTAATTATTAACCTGGGAGTGATGGCATGAGTAATTGTGAGACTCGTTAGAAGCAAAGTGCCTTCCGGAGTCAAACCAAAGTGATTGATATGTACGAGTGAGGAATACACTGCTGTTCTTCTGTTTCTCATACATCTACCAGATTCAGTTTTAAAAGCACTTAAAAAAGCAATTTGGCACCGGACCCCTGCTACAACACAGATGTAGGAAGTCAGGAGGGAAGGAATCAGCCAGAGCAGAGGCTGGGGATTGCATTTGGTGTAAACAGGTTAGGTTGGCAAAGCAAATCAGGCCAGGAGATGCAGAAAATAAGGCCATATGCCAGCGTCCATTGCTCTAGGGCTTTTGTGGCTTATGCTACGGATCGACAAGGTTGTGAAACCAGAGATGGGGCTGATCTGAACTACGGGGGTCCCAGTCGGCCTGGAGACGACACTCAGAATTAAGCAGGTGAATTCCTCACGAGGTGTTCCTCACTCCAGAAAACACTCAGACACTCTGCAGAAAGTTCTTCTACTGTATTGTCAAAGAGCTCAGTGACAGTGAATTAACTATGGTGGATTTGCACGCTCCCATGCTAATTAATCCATATAATTAATGTTCATGCCGCTAACGTAAAACAGCGTGAAACAAACTGAAAAACAAATAATGATGATAGTAATAAAAAATTATAATAATAATAATGAAAGTACTATTTGCACTTTTACTGAAATCACACGGGTGATACATGTCATTGAAGACTAACAGCTCATGGACACATGCTCTTTCCAGGAAAGCACTTAATGGTACAACCCCTTCCCTTCTAAGGAATTATAATGCAAACAAACTGGCACTACATTGACAAATGAAACCATATTCTTTAATTCAGAAGGACAACATAGGAACTACATTAGTAACCTGGTCTTAAGCAAACACTCACAGTAACAGACTCTGAAGTCCAGCACTCTAATTCCAACTGAGAAACTGGAATTTTCTATTTAAAGGCGAAATCTTTGCGGAATACTGGGAGTACACTGGACATATTATGATGAAAGTTCCCAATTAGAGTACAGGCGACTCTATGTGACTAATGTCCTATTTTCACTGGCCCCTTTCCCCCTCTGTTTTGGAAGACAGACTCCCACTTGGCATGAGGAATTGTCTCCGGTCGGATCCTGCCAGATGTTTTTGTCAGATCTCAGGTTGTTGGCCGGGTGTAAACTCTTGGAAATACATGCAGATATGGGCAAGCTGAGGTCTGGCGAAAACATGGGGAGGTGCAGCAGGACACGGTGATGGATGTAGGTGAAGCGCGAGTGCTATTACAGGGACTTGCATCATCCTGAGTGGTCAGTCTCTAGAGCACAGTCCTGCGTAAGTGCTCACACTGGACAGTCAGGGCTAAATAAACACACCCTTTGCTGATTCGGCAGCCCTTACTGATTGTGACAAGCTGTTGCAGTAGTAATATTCAGGGAATTCCTTATAGAAGGAGAGCTGTGGTCTCATATACTAATTGCAGTTCTAAGAAATCAGTTCAAGCAAGAGACTTTGGGAAATGTTTTGCTTCCAGATATAAATGCAGTGTCAGTAAATGTGTTGTTAACACATAAATGCAGGCTTTTAGTGGACCAGAGCAGCAAATCAATTAGACACATTGAAATCTTTGCCACTGTCATTTCCTTCCATAATGCACTCTTGTCTACATCATTGCAAACCAAAATCCTTTTTCCTGATCATTGTCTACATTTACATTTAACGGCCTATTTAGAAATTTAAAATCCTGTGTTCAGTAGTTTTGCCTCTTTCTTCAGGTTCAGCTTTAGTCCTGTGTACAGTATCTGACCTACTGTATGACTTTGGATGACATTTATTTTGCAGATGTGTTTACATAAAGTGACATGCAGTCGAGAAAGCAAGGACAGCCAGTTCCTGGAGCAACTGGGGTTAAGGGCCTTGATCAAGGAGCCAATGGTGACATCATTCTGCCAACTGCAGGATTTGAACTAGCAAACTTCTGATCATGGGCACAGAGCCCTAATTCACACACCGCCCCCTTACCCTTCATCGCCCTGTCTGTGCCTGATCACTGACTACCAACTTCGAGTACTGAGTCTGTGTTTTGGGCTTATGACAATCATCTCCATGCTAGAATCCCTATCAGCCAGTATGGGGAAGATTTAAGGGTTTAACTAATCAATTTCTTGAAGTGTGAAAAGAAGAGAAGAAATCAGAGATTTGAAGAGCCGCGGATGTGCGGACGCTGTGATTCGTGTAAAGGGATAAACAGAGAGACCAATGGTTCTATGTCTTTGGCTTTTATTTAGCTACAAATGCATCTGTGCATAATTCCAATTTGTCTGGTTATGTCATCTTACTGCGATACACCAGTAGATAAACACAATGCTTGCTTTCAGTGGCCTCAGAGATGGAAAAATTTCCAAAGCCAGACCTAAATTATAGCAGATGTCAGAGAAGATTACTTTGATAAGTCCTTCCCTGTTTTACTTCAGGCATGGTCATCGCACGGGCTATCCAGAGGAACGGGAATGTTAGCAGTAAGTCGACTGAGACGGTCCAGCTAGAGTAGAACTTCAGACCTGCAGCCTGTGTCTGTTTTGGTTGCTCACCGGATCCCTCTGTCATCTACAATCAGGTATATAGGAAACCAGATCTTGCATGACCCTGAGCTCTGGGTCCAGGGAAGTCATCATTTATCTGTGACATGAAATGCGGGGACAAAGGGATCCCAAGAAGGTTAATCATGGTCTCAAATTAGAGAAACCTGCCTACTTGTTCAGCGTAAGACAACTGGAAACAGTGACATTATGGGGAGAGTATTGTGTTTTTTTTTTTTGTCTTTCAGGGACATTTTGCAAAGGGATTTGCATACCAACAGCTCATGGTCATGTGCAGAATTTCATTATTAATTATTTTAATTACATTAAGGAACAGCTGAACTGGACTTTGTCAAGCGAAAAAAAAAGGCTTAAAGGATTACTGGACTTCTGGACGTTGAAGATCTGGTTCAGTTGTCCTGAAACAAAAGGCAGGATTCATAAGCGGTGGAAGTTGAAGAATGGGGGGAGGGGTCAAAAAAAAGCCGGGAAGTCCTCGTTATACAGTCCCCGTCTGGGGACCGCAGCCAAAAAGCTACCTTCAAAATATTTTTCAAGTACCACTGTACCCAAGCTTCTCATAACAAGCATGTGGGGGGGAGGGGGGAGCTGAGCACCAGCCCACTTGTGATGTTCTAAATCCTCTTTTTTAAGTTTGAGGAGGGGCCCCCCTCCTCAGTCTCATAAAAATACAGAAATCAGCCCATATCATCTCTAAGGAGCATCTTTTCTTGTCTGCACTGTCCCTGGCAGTACTGCTCCTATATTGAAAATGACGAGACTGACAACAGAAAACATTTGGTTGCATAGACAGTAGTAAGCTTAATAGTCCTACAGCAAGACTGTGCTGAACTCAAAGCCACAATCCTAACGACAGCCTGCATTCAATACGTTTAAAATGTTCTTGGTAACACTTTACTTAAAGTCATGTTTTTAGTAATTTATAAACACATTCGTAATGCATTATAATGTATTCATAAAGCATTATGAACATGGCTACAAATGTTTATCAAAAGGCATAACACATTATAGCCATGTTTATTATGCATCATAATTGCCCAATGAAGCTTTCATCAATAATGTACTATAGATACCTTTATAATGCATTATAATGGTCGGTATCAGCATTGAGAATGTTTTGTATGTAGTGCATATAATGCTTTATGAATGCATATTTATTTGTTAAAAATGTGTTTAGAAATTACTATAAACATGGTCTTGAGTAAAGTGTTTCCATGTTCATTCCTACAAATGACTAATTTAGAACGTTTTCAGTGGAGATGAGTGTACCCATCCTGAAATTTCTCGTTCTGCCTTGCGCAGAAGCCAAACAAACGCAGCATCCCTCCCAGCAGCATGTCACACGGGGACGTCTGGAAGGCGCATTTCATGCGTCGTGACAGACTGATATCACTGCTGGGCTGTAACATAGCGCTGTGATTAACAGCTGCAAACAGGATACGGATATGAGACCATCCTCCTGAATTATAAATGTCAGAAAGTGTAAGCAGAGAGACCGTCTCTTCATCAGATTACCAAATCTGGATCAAACTCGATTTGTCTCCGATATGATAGCACTCACTCGCCTTCACTGCTCCGCAAGACCGCGATTCTGAGTGATACATCGTCGTGTTCTTTTGTAGCTAGAATTGGCACATTGAGGATTTCATTAACTGGGTTAACATGGTTGGTAATAGAATCATCAAACGGCAAATGTGAAGCCTTCCACATATTAAATGTTGAGAAAGGAACAGCTTCACATAGTCAATTATAGTATTGTTGAAGGTAAGAAAAAATTATAAACATCCAAAAACACTAATACATAAAAGGTGCCTTGATCAAAGGTCTATTTTAATTCAATAAAAATCAGCTTTTAGTATGCACTACATCTTTTAGTATGCACTGCACCTTTTAGTATGCAGCACCGTACTTCCTGGAATTTTGCCTGTTAGCGAACTGAGCCTGTCTGAACTGCAGGACCAATCTCCCCCATGCATTCCACAAACTCTTCTACACCTGTCTTCCCTAGGTTTCAGCACCAACCCCAACACTTATCCTACAATATGTTTGTCAGCCCAGTGAGACACCAGCAAGCTACCAGCTCAGTTTTGAATCAAAGCTGAGGATTTTGGGCTTTTACGTAACCAACGCTATTGCTGCGTAGGTGGTCCTGATGGCTGCTCCTATAGAATCAGTTATGAGAAAATGCAAATTGAGGTAAATTCTGCCTACCTCTAAATTCAGCCATTAAAAGGCTACAGGTATATTAAAATGGACTCTAGCTGATATGCACTGGATTGGGTTAATGTGATCAAATCCTGTACTGGACTGTCATCCGGTACAAGTAATACCATCTCCTATGCTCTCTGAAACCTGATTCTGGCTCAACATCAGTCTGATGGATACATGATTACAGAAAATGGGTGGATGGAAGGATGGATGGAAGGATGGATGGATGGAAGGATGGATGGATGGTCAAGTCTCCACTAACTAAGCCGCTTTTTATTTTTATTAATTTGTTAAGGGTCATACTGGCTGCATTTGGTTTTTTCAATCCTTTTTCCAGATGCATCCTGGGAAGAGCCAATGACAGCTTGTACTGTACAAAGCAGAGGATTTTCCCCTAGCCTGGACACCCAAGATAAATAATTTAGGAAGAAGGAAAAGTGAAGTGTGTTGCCATGTTCTACTAAAGTATCCTTTAAGAATCACAGAAATGTTTTTTTTTTTTTTTTCCAAACCAGGGGGAAAAAAGGAACATTGTTTTGAAATTACAGTGTCAGTTCCCATGGCGATAAACAATACTTTCTGTTTACTGTCCTTCATTTCCAAAAATGAATCAGAGATTGTTGTCCGTTTAAGCTGCAAGCCGTCACGGTACTGTTGTGTTATTAAGACCGGAGCCGAGGACCATGTTCCGGCCAAGCGTGTAGAAAAAGCCTCCAATATAGAAGCTGTCACCGAATGATTTATTAAAACACAGTGCTATTAACAATGGGGTTCACAGGGCTGCCAGGTCATCTGGGCAGTGAGGGGGGCATTTTACATAACACTGTGTGCTAAGGTATGACACCCCCGAGAAAGACCACACTATGTACTTAGTCAGTAATAGCTAATTACACTAATGATGACAGAGACTGTTAGGGGATGTCTCAGTTTTGCTTTTGGATGGAATTGTGCCTTAGTAGGCAGTTCCGTTGCCTCGTCCTAACATGCTAACTCTAACCCCAACAGCACCAGTCTCTGCACACTGTCCAAATATGCACAGCTCAAGTGACACTGAATTAAATTTAGAGTGTGTGGCCTCGTGCCCGTAGCTTCCGGGATAGGCTCCGGACCCCCCGCGACCCAGAAGGATAGGCGGGTGGGACAATGGATGGATGGATGGATGCGAGTGCATACAGTACTGTTCAAAAGTCTTAGGCAGTCAAAAGAAATGTTTAAAGCTATTTATCTGGGTAGTAAGTGCACATTTACTCAGAACAAAAAACACAATATAACCTTAGAACATACGCAAATTAAGAGCAACACGATAAACACTAGTAAACATTTCTTCTGCTCTCCAAAAAGATACTGATATCTAGTTGGATGGTTAGATGAACACCGCTTCAGGTCCCAAACCTCTCCTCAGGGGCACCTCAGCCATTCCATGTATTTATTAAATTTCACCGCCAGCTCATTTAATTAATTAATTTAATTAGTTTTAAAAAAGTAAATGAAATATTGATAAGCTATACGAGGTATGATAGTGGTCAAGTCAAAAAAAATACATGGGCGTATTGGATGGTGGCTGCAAATACTGGGGTGATTTTAGCAGAGGTTTTGAAATCGCTAAACTAACACACTCTGATGGGCATAATAGCATAGTTTTACACCAGCATGAAGATCATTTAAACATCACTTACTTTGGCTGCCTAAGACTTTTGCACAGTACTGTATGTGTTTGTGTATATCTACCAGAGGCATAGTGGTGGACAGGGGTACAGCATATACCCACCTCTAAAAGATGGATTTACCGCCTACCCGCCTAGAAATTGTATGTATACACAACTATACGGTACAACAGTATACCCACCTACCAAGTCACTGCTACACCACTGGAATGTCTGTGTTGTGTGCACCATCAAGGATACCCCAATGTGCTCTCCAAGCCTCTAGTGCAGTGGACATGCAGAAAAATATATATTAATATTAATAAACTGAAAAAATGTATTAATGTATGCCATCTGAGACCCTTAAAAATTCTTAGAAATGTTCTAAGGTGGCCAATAAATGACAATTTAATAGTACAGTGGTGGGGAACCAGATCCACAGAGAGCCAGTGCGGGTTTTTGGCATGACCTCTCAACCTGCCAATAATAAAGCAGTGGTTCTCAATCCTAGTCTAGATTGAGAACCACTGCTTTATTATTGGCTGATGGAGAGGCCAACCCAAAAACCCGCACCGGCTCTTTATGGATTAGGTTCCCCACCCCCTGTAATAGTACATGCTTGTTAGATTAATGTAATGTTTGGATCCTTTGTGTCTTCTCCAGATGTCTGCCTTTGTATGTTCAAAACCAGTGTCCCTCACATAAAGCACTGCTTAAAACGGCCCCATTGTGTCCCTTGAAAGCAGCTGATAGGCTAACATGAATCAGCTCGGAATACAAGCCTTCTCGCTTTCAGCAACATCATGATTCGCTCTTGTTAAATCACCGTTGTCGCGACGAATCAGCGAACTTCACAGCTGCAAGAAGAAATGAATTTGCTACTTATGCGTCTGGCTGTAATCCATGCCTGGCTCTGCATCTCTGTGTGCGGCTGATGTGATCACTGACCTCTCACTGTGTGTGGAAACGTGTAGCGTGACTCGCCTTGCACATGCGTGTAGCCAGCCCATGGTGCAGAAAAATTATGTTTTTAAATTTCAATTTTAGCTGCTGAAAATGTACACTAATACTTGTCTCGAATCCCTTTTAAAAACTGAACATCAATACACTGCTGTATTTTATGCCATATAAGAATACTTCAATAAAACGGTTTTAAGAAATTTCAATTTAAAAAAATGGACCCCATTTGTTATTCCAAAAATTATTGGACTTAGTTATAACAAACAAATCAAACGAACATGCTTTATTTGTCATTTGCACAAGTACAGGTACATTGGAATGCTTCTCTTTGCCCACCCCATCGTACGCCCTCTCCGTAGCTTGGGGGTCACCTGGAAGCTGGGGGTTAAGGGCCTTGCTGAAGGGCCCACAGACATGTGACTGTTCTGCTGAGGCTGGGGCTCAAACTGGCGACCTTCTGATGTAGAAGTTTTGGACCGGGGAGCATGTGATTGGTGCCACCGGTTCTGTTTTGTGTGCCTCGTAGTCTCCTGAAAGCAGCCGTATCCAGCATGATCCTGCAAGCCCGTCTCAATCCGCAGCAAGCTAAGGCCTTCCTGTGCTGAACCAATCCATTTGCTTTCCTTTTCTTCAGCTTGAAATGGAGAATGTTTCCTCAGACATTCTATTTCCTGCCCAGTCCTGTGTCATGTGATTCTGCTCCCAATCCCAACCACAGACTGCCACACACACAACGATGTTCTGAGCACAGAAGGAAAAACGATTGGGTCAGAGAGATTGTAGAGGAGGTGGATCCAAGCAACTAGAGGAGATGGGATGAACCAATCAGATATCTTGGTCCCACCACCTCTACACTCTGATTGCTTGTCTCTCTGAACCAATCAATTTTCCTTCTACCCTCAGAACATTTTGTGTAAGTAAAATTCCCACAAGCCACAAAGTGCAATTTAGTTAAAATATTTTGTGTTATATATAACACGGCAAACAAATACAAAGCAAATATACCCCTGTTCTCGTGTTTATTGTTTGTGTGTGTGTGTGTGTGTTTTTTTTTGATAACTAAGAGTTGGAAACCAGTTATCATTCACTCCAAATCCTCTCCTCTGACTTAGCATGCAGCACTCAAATGATTTATTTAGAAGGAGTGCCTTCCGTTTATTGTAAGGGTATCATTATCGGAACGACTATGGAAGACACATCAGTAAAAATAGCTGCAATTTCCAGAAGCAGGTGATGTTGTGTTGAAAAAAACCCCATCAGTGATGCTCGTTGCTTTGTTGTACAGGTGCTTATGGACCAAAAAACCCCCAGAATTTCTGAAAAAAAAAACAACCTGACTGTGTCTGAGCATGGCCGAACGGACAGGTACAGGCAGGAAAAAAACGCACAACGGGCACTCGGGTGAGCCGGCGCGAGTCCCAGCAGAGGCACCGAAATACAGCCTGGCCCAACGGCGTTGAGAGCGTGTCAGTCAGCGAAGTGTCAGAGCCCCAGGAGAGCCCCCCCCGGAAGGCCTGACACGCTCCCCGACACCGGCCTGACACTGATGGCTCGCGTCGTCAGCGCCACTCGGCCTGCATCCTCTATCAAACCGCTGCGCCTCTTTTCAGAATGCAGGCCTTGTCACGGAGTCCGTGCAGCTAAAGAAAATTCCCTTTGCAATCCAAAGAAAGCAAATGTACTGTGAAATACGCTGAATGCTAATGACACTCCTACAATGCAAAGTGCAATAATAGCAATTTAAGGGCCTCTTACGCCGAGGGAAGTGAGGTATAAACGCTTGTTAAAAAAAGGTGTCAAGCGCTGCTGTCCAATTACACTTCGCACGCGTATGTTTCTTAAGCAGACACCGAGAAAGGGGCCTACATTAAGATCGGCAGCTCCACCTTCTCAGATAGTGCTTTAAGATTTAATTAGCTAAACGAAAATACTTATTCACATATAATGCAGGTGTGAGAATCGGCTATCCTGAGATACACTCTGGGTGCAGACAGGAGACGTATGTGCGGCTTTTGAAGTATCCTGTAGATAAGAATGTGAGATTAGGTTCGAAGGTACCTACACCCACTGACAATGGCCTCCGAGAGAGTTTGATATTGGGAGGAGGGGGGCGACACAACTTAATATAAATTTTAAATACAAAGGTTTATTTATAGGAGGGATGATGGCAAATTAAATATTGGGGGGCACCCCTCCGGTCCACCCCCGGTTCCTATGCCCCTACCCACAGAGACACCTAGATTCAGTCAGAAGCTGTAACTTAATTTGATGCTTTATCGCTCATGTTTAGATCCATAGCTGATCTGGGTCCACTTGTGAACCTCGCAGCACAGACGCTGAAACTCCCTGTAAGTGGATGCGAGGGGTGGTGACCTTCTCGGAGATGACCTTCAGGCACACGAAGTACACTAACCTGGAACTTGCTGCTGCACCATCTCAGAGAGGTCCTGCAGGTGGATGAAGAGCACCAGGCCTCCGGCTCCGAAGAGCAGGAGGAACCAGAAGGAGCAGGGGAGCTTCATGGCGGCCAGGCGCAGTCTGCGTCTCCCGCAGCGCATCTCCACACCTCTACGCTCCACCCAGAGCATGTCTGGTCCGTCCTGGAGGAGGGACCTAGAAGAGGAAGCGGCAGGCAATGAACACGGGTCTCTGAGTTGGTGGTAGGAGCGGTTCTAAGATTTTTTTTTAAGGTGGGGGACCATAATTATTCGCTAACATGGATCCTTAACCAAAGATATGTTTTCAATCGGTGAGTGACAGGGAGGGGCCCTCCAGGGGCCAATCAGCTTTCAGCTGGGGCCAGCGACCCTGAGACCCCACCCTGGCACACGCTCCTGCCTAGTGAGTCATGTTAGGACGTCTGTTTTTTAGGGTGCCATGAATTTTCATTTTATGCAGTATTTGTCTGGGCTGACTAGTCATACGTAGCTGTCATACGCACAGAACAGCCTTACTACTAAAAATATGATAACATTTATCTGAAGATTTTGGGTCAATAGTTGTTCTTTATATTTATAAAAATGATTATGTGCCCCATCAGCAACTAAGGAAGAGTCAACATGCATTATTAATCGAGTACACAATTGATTCATCTGCTGCTGAAACAGACAAACTGCAGCCATCTGGCCAAATGAAATCGTTCTTATAATTTCAGCATAATTTAGTGCGGTCAGTTTGTTAGGCCCGACTTATTAGGAATATAACAGAATTTTATAGAATAATAATGTAGCAATGACTTGCTTTCACTGATGCAGTGGCCCGAGCGTGTGCTGCTCGTATAATGTGCTGCTCGTATTTTTTGTCAGTTTTTCTGGCTGCCATGGTGAATGGAAAGCTGATAATTCTTAGTCCATGTGCCACCCCTCTATCCTAGAAAATGGGACACTCTTCCTCCAGCTGACACACGTGGGTGCTCACACGGGCATAAGGCAGACTCCAGTGCAGGTGTTTGGTGTGGGAGACCTAACTGGTGTCTCAGCAACGTTATAATGACATAATAGGAGGCTTTGGATTGGTTGTACATTAGGAGGTATTAGATTCTGCCTCGTCACAAGCTGTGAAGGTGAGGAGCGTCAGTGGTCCATTTACACACACACACACACACTTTTCACACGCAAATGCGACGGCCTCTGTGTGTCTGCGTGTGTGTGAGCTGGACCTAGTGAATTATGACTATTCTGTAAATGTAAATGTAAAACTATAAAAATAAATGCAAGGAAATGTCACAATTATGAAACAACAATGCTTCAGACCCCCTCCAAATTATTGTTAAATAAAATATTAAAATCACTATCATAAATGATGATGTGTTAAATTCAGCGAGACACAGATCAGGATTATAATCTGGGAGGTTATAACTCCACAGTTTTAAAAAATGGGGACAGTGTTGTACACAGCAGGATGCCAGCAGCAAGGCCTGCTGGGTAATACAGGGTGACATGAGTGGAGTCAGCCTCCCATGCAGAGCTGCCTTTGCACACAGATCTAATAGCTAATAACGGGGCCTGAGCAGAAGCGGCCAGAATCCTCTGCCAGTGTGACGACATGCCCCCCCACACAGAGAATATTCTGCCATAGTTCTGACCTGAACACTCCCACAGTGCTCGCTGTCCATGCTCGACCCCCCACCACAACTACAATGGGGTTCTACAATGGGGTTCTGTGAAACCGCAACAGGAGTAAGGGCGGGGCTGTTACGGACCAGCGGAGCACCTCTTACCGGCACGCCGCCTGTCCATGTGCCCCTGGCATGGGGAAGCGGGAGGACGAGCTACAGGACCAAGACGAAAGGCAATCGTAGCCCCCGCCGCAATCTCTCTCTGCTACACCCTACGCTCTGTCCATCATGGCAGCGTGTGGAAGGTCCCAATCGAGCGTCTGGGAAACCGATCAAAGTAATTACTGTGCTAACTGAGCCGATTCAGCCTTCCCACTTAACGTGGGGGCTCCTAGCTTTTTAAAAAGGGCCTGATTGCACCCCACCCGTCCGCCTGGGCATGGGCCGAGAATCTGGGATGGAAGCGGACAGCTTGTGTCTATCGGCGACAATCAGAACAGGTGGCAGGAAGCTGACAGACGGCCTGTGGCGTTTTAGCGGGGTCAGCGTCTGTGATTTGTCATTACTGGGTGGTCTCCCACATCGCCGCGCAAACCAGTCAAAGGGAGCGGCTGAAAGCACCACCACCGGCACCACGGGGAGGGGGGGGGGGAGGCTGGCCGACGGCCCAGATCAGGCCCTGCCGCCCCGTCCCGTCACTGCCATCACCGGACCTTCAGAGCTGCTGTCCTCACTCTGCATTTTCCGTTCATACACCACAGGTTATGAAACAGCCAACGCACGAACATAAAAGAAGTCAAACACGTGGTGCTGTACTATGGTAAACAATATCTGTTATTCAGGAGATAAGCTGCGTCTTATCTCCCTGTTCTGGAGTGAAACTAATTTGTGATTCTTATTCTGCCTGAATGATTCTATGTATAATTTAAGAGCGTTAAAGATGTAGTAAGATTCAGCTACAACATCTTGAACGTTGTTATTATTGTACTGAATTTGTGTAGCACTAAAACCGCTAAGTGTTCGAATTGCCACACCTCCGTCTCGTTGGCTAACAGAAGGCACAGTGGCTGCAAAACTGAGTCCATAATTTACATCATAGTGCTATAAAATGTTTGTTATTACGAAGTTTTATGCTCTAAAATTCATACCTTGGAAAAACTCACATTATTCTGTCATCTCTAATGTGAACAGCACTGATATTTTTTTAAACTTCGCATGTGCTTGGTACACCTTGGTTTTCATTTCATTTCTGCATAGCAGTACATTTTCTGCACTTATCAAACCAAGAAGTTTAACCCAAACACTAGTACAACTGAAAGCAGTAAATAGCAGCAATCCTTCCATTTCATTCAGTATCTGTTTGAAGTGTGAGCATTAGAAGGTTAATTAAGTAACGAATGGAGCAAAAATGCCACATTGACCGGCAGGAACAAAACTCGGGTACTCTAGTTTAACCATTATCTACTCTTAAAATATACATGCATCTGGCTCTGTTAATGACACATTTTATCGGTAAGGAGCGTATTGGGATTCCTTTGAAGGGCTGAGACTCAGAGGCTGCTGGGAGTTCATTATACGGCGTGTCGCAGGCCGGCACCATCATTTGCACATGAAACGGGGAGAGGCAGCAAGAAGCGGTAGTGAGATGGGAACTTTAAAGGCGAAACAGCGGCTGGCGGCCTAACGGAGCGGCCCGGCCGGCACAAGAGCGCGACAGCACCACCTTACGAAGACATGGCAGACGACGGGTTTGTATGCGTCAGCTGCCTTGACCTCCATGCTCAGCGAATGAAAGGAGGATGTTATGGTGGCTGGATCGCAGTATGCGTAATTCCTCCAGGGGGCGCTAATGCCCACACCCATCTTATGCCTCACCAACAAATTACGACGTGAAAATGCTTAGCAACTCAAATGGTGCAGAAATTACACTCCTGCCTAAGATATACCACCTAGCATGTCTCTACGGGTACTGCGGCTTGCTGTGCCTACCGTTCGGCCTGACGCCATCTGCGAATCCCCGGTAGATTTACGACGCGACGGGCCGCCGTACACCTGCTCACTCCTCGCTCACATCGGCGGCTCCACCTAACATTTGTTTGGCTAATCAAATGTTTGTTCCTCGTCCATCCATTTACGACACACTTGTTTGCTCGGGGGGCCCGGGGAACAGCTAGTGGGATGGAGTCTGTCGTTGCTTTCATTTGCAAAACAAACGGGAATGACTTTATAGGGGTCGTGCAAGCATTGAGATGGATCTGCGGAATTGATTTTTCCATCGGTGGTGGTGCAGGGGCAGTGTTTCATCCGGGTCATATTCGAGCCGGGCTTTCATTGGCGCTGAAGCACTCCTTCGTGTGAAGCGGGCCCCACTGTGTTCCATGCAACCAGCCTGCCTCTGTATTTTTAATTCCCAGGGGGCCGGATTTCGGGGCGATGGAGGTGGTCTCTGAGGTCTTCCGCACGGTGGCTAAATAACATCGCCTGCTCTGCACCTGCCCCCCCCCCCCCCCCCCCCATTGCCGGTGGCACTCGGAAAACTCTTTCATCCCCAGTGATTGCTTTCCCCTCAGATTCATCAGCTCGGCTCACAGCGTCAGTGACCTTTGACATGAGAAGGACTTGGAAAAAAAAAATAATAAAAAAATTTCTGCTGCGGTTAAAAGAAAGAAAGCACGGTGTCTGAATCTACAGGCAGACGGCAGTCCTGGTATGTGCATCACACATGGCATATACCGTCTAGATGACCAACGAGGGCTGACTTAAAATCCTGCCGCGATGTTTGATCGCACGGTACGGAAACCTCCCTGCCATTTCCTGGGTGTATAATTACGGAATTCGCTCTGGAATCACGGCACCACATCCCATGCCGGGGGAAACCTTGCTGCCGGCGACACTCCGCCCGTTTCAAACGGTTTAATTCCCGAGCTCCTTGTCGTTTTCGGCCGTCCGCATTCATGCCTTCTCTGAAGTCTGCTGGACTGCCTTAAAGGAAGCCACTGGGGCCCGTCTGTAGCTACGGAGAGAGCCTCTTTAACGGTCTCTGCGAGACCGCGTTGCATTAGTATGATAATGACACTGGAAGAAATCATAGGGAAATGTTTTGACAGCATGTTCTTCATCTTTTTTTCTCTAATAGCACATGGGTGTAACACTAAAGGGGAACGTAGCACAGCTCTGTGGGTAGCGCTGTCCCTCACAACTACAGAGTGACAGGTTTGACTTCTTACCCCACTCTGTGCGTGTGTGGCCTGGTGATCTATCCTACCTCCCGTTCTCCAAAGAAAGGCTATTTGTATAAATAGGTGACTCTAAATTGCCTTTCATATGTGGACTGAAATGGACTGTTATCCACTACAGCGTGTGTGTGCCTCATGCCCTGCGCCTCTTGGGATCTATACGTGGCAGAAGATGGACGGATGGATGGATGGAAATGTTCTCTGACAGCTCATATGTCACAGAAGAATAAGCACAAGCAGCTGACGACTGCGGAGCTGCATTTTCTCCTCCCTTCCAAACAGAGGTGGTTCTAACTCCAGCTCAAGCCTCGTCAAGAAACACAGTGTATCCCATCATGCCTTGGGGAGCGAATTTGGGCGACGGGAGATTCTATGAATTATGCACATTCATATTCAATAAAAATAAACAGCGGCCCCGAACAAAACACTAATTAGATTTTAATCGAATTGCGAGAAGCCTATCTTTGGCGTGCTCTCTTTGATCAGCGTTTGTATTAAACTGAACGGCTACAGTGACGAGGCCAGTGGCCGCCAACGTGCTGCCTGCAAACCACAAGTAGGGAGCCAATGAGGAACTTGCATGACACTTTTGGTTTTGTTATTTTGCTTATACACATGTATACTAGGCGCTACAAGGAACATCATTACGGCAATGATTACACTTGGTTTTTAAAATGTGTCTTGGGCGATCGAATCGCAACTGGACAGCAATAAATACAAATATAAAGAACCACTGTATAAAAGACGCACTGTGATCTGATCACTCATACCACTCGCTGAGGTGGTCTGGGACATATTTGACCACACCTGTTTTGTAGTGTAAACGCAAATGCATCCTGGCGTGTCCCGAAAAATGACATCACAATAACTGTGTGCCGGACCATTTTACCTGGGAGACAGTAACAAAATCTGAACACAAGCGGTCAGCTGGACACCATGGAGACGTGTGACAGACGTGGGTGTAAATGGTCACGTGTCTCAGCTGTGTCCTTATGATCTGATTGGCCAAGATGCATTTTAACACCAGGTTTTGGACGATCTACGCAAAGCTGTCATGGCGTGCTGCAGAGTGGGCAAGAAAGGAGGGTTAATCTGATCGCTGCCACTCACACACCCCCCCCCCCCCCCAGTAACTCTTACCACTCCCAAGATTACTTTCCTTGTCGAAGTAGCTCTCACTGTAAATAAGGTTGGAGACCTTCAGTCCAGGCACTCTGCTGCACTTCACCTTCCTTTATCATTTTAACTGTGCCTTTTTTGCACCGAGAAACCCCATCGTCCTTCAACGAGATAAAGAGCATGATCGTCCTCCTCCTGCGGAAGCCCCTGTATGTAAAGGCTTCCTGTACGGCCGTCACCCTAACGCTAATCCTAGCGTTAACCATAAACCGGCAGCCACAAAATGCCACACACAGTGCACGTGTTCCAGAGAGATTTCAGCCGGTCGCTAAACCCCACAGAGCACTTTCACTACTGCCAGCCCAATGGAACATTCTGGGGAGTGCCAGGGGCAATGTGACAATAGGGTACGTTCCAGCGATGCTTTGGGAATGCCACCGTGCTCCACAGAGGTTGCAGTGACACGGAGGGATCAGTCTGGAAGAGAATGTGACATTTTCCATTGTCCGCTACTCCCCCCCCCCCCCCCGCTGCCCCCTCCCCGCCCTGTCTGCCAGGTATGCCAATTTGCCCCCGGCTTTTTCCTCCAGTCTGCTGTCATGCAGCACGACTTTTAATGCGACATGATTTCAAAGATGGAAAGAAGAAAAAAAAAAACACATTTCAGTGGTAGACAAAAAAAAAAAAACCTGTGGATTTATGTAACACCTTGCCCATGAATATTGCATGCAGATGCTGTTACCGGACGAATCCCCTCGCTGAGTGCCGTGCCATCAGATGCCCACGAGCTGAACACCCGCGCTGGGTTCCTGCCTCTCAAGGTCCCCGGTGTATGAGCGCCGCATTCAATTCAGCTGGGCTTATTTGCTCGTTTTTATAAAGCGCCCTTCCGCACTCGTCTGCCCCAAAGCGTCGTGGTGACATCTGAAAGCGAGGCCTCTCGCTGACCTCGGTGGTGAGATGTTTTTTTTTTTTTAATGCAGCAGACCTTCATCCACACCTCACAGGATACTCGGCTGTGAATGATTATGTGCGATTATACTGGCACCACATCCAAGGGTGTCTACTGCCTCGTTACATGGACTGGATAACTTGTTACAGACAGTGGATGGATTGAAGCAGCGGCACAGTAGGTGCATGAATGCCCTGGAACAATCAGGGGGCACTTTATAGGGGCCCTGTAAAGTTATACGTAAAATCAGGTAGGGGGCCCAAGTTGACATTTGTCAGGGGGGGCAGAATTTCTAACTGGATGAAACATATAGGTGGAAGAACACAGAACACTACTAAGTACAGCAGTCTATGTCACTTTCGTGTATTCTCTCCGTTTGGCCAGCAGATGTCGCTGGCCATCCTGTCCTCCCTGTAGTCAAAGTCATTAGTGTTTCCCCTGCTCCCCAGTCAACCACATGGCTCAATAATTTGAGCATGTGGCTACCTGACTACCCCTCACTTGTGTGATAAAATCCTGCCTCCTTTGTTTTTGTATTTTGTTCCCTAGTGTTTTATTTATCAATTTTTCTAGTTCCTGTGATTTTGTGGTTTGTTTTCAGTTTTGGTTTTTTGCTTTGCCTTGGTTCTGTTTTACCTGCCTTCATTATTTTCCCTGTGTTTAGATTCTGTTTCCTCGTTAGTTCTTAGTTCCCCTGTTAGTTTCTGAGTTCATTGATGCATTATGAATGCTCTATGATATCTATAATGCACTCTGGATACCATTACTGTATATTGCATTATAATAGTTGGTATAAGCATTGAGTATGCTTTGTACTACACTATAAAGGTATCTATATTGCATTACAGATGAGAGCTTCATAAAGCATTCATAATGCGTAATAAACATGGCTATAATATGTTATTCCTTTTTATAAATAGTTATAGCCATGTTTATAATGCTTTATGAATGCATTATAATGCATTATGTATGTATTCATAAATTACTAAAATCATGGCCTAAAGTAAAGCAATACCTAGTTACACCCAGTAACCCTACCGCCCCAGCAAAGCTGGTGGGGCAGACACATGCTTCCCATGCTCTGATTATTATGCTAGCAGATGTTTAATGTACTCCATTACCTTGTACATTTACAGCCACGGCCCAGCCGCCCATAGCAATGCAGAATGCTAATAGAATTTGAAGAGTTAATGGACCCATTCCCTTGACCACCTTTGCTTCTTTTTCCATTAGGAGTCTGTCTTGTAAGTAACTGTTGTAAATCAGTAAAAGCAGCTATGGTGAGTGTGTCTGTTTGTTCGGCACGTACACACCTCCCTGTGCTCACTGCACATGCATGAGTGTCTTACACAAAACAAACTCAAAAATCAGGCAAATAGCCACGCATCAGGTTTACAAACATTTGTGAAATAATGGGTCATTCTGAAGAGCTCAGTGAATTCAGGCGTGGTGCTGTCATAGGATGCCACCTTTGCAACAAGTTAGCCAATGGTCAAGTGTAAGTGGTATTATTGTAAAGTGGAAGCATTCAATGACAACAGAAACCACATAAAGTGACAGAGTGAGGATCGGAGACTGCAGAGGTGCATAGTGTGTAAAAGTCATCAATACTCTTTGTGAGAACAGTTTGAGGAAGTTACTTTTCTGTTCCAGCATGACTGTCCCCCAGTGTACAAAGTCAGGTCCATAAAGACAAGTGGAAGAACTTGACTGGCCCACACAGAGCCTTGACCTCAACCCCATCCAACACCTTTGGGTTGAACTAGAATAGGAGATTGCAAGCCAGGCCTTCACATCCAACATACTGCAGTGCCTGACCTGACAAATGCTCTTGTGGAGACATGGGCAAAGACACATGGACACAATCCAGAATCTTATGGAAAACCATCCCAGAAGAGTGGCAGCTGTTATACTATAGCTGCAAAGGGGGGAGCAGCTCCATACTGATGCCTATGGATTTAGAATAGGACGTCATAAAAGTTCATGTGGGTGTCCCAATGTCCATATAGTGTATTATAAGCTATTAAAAAACTTTTGTTAGAGGATTTCAATATTTGTTATCGAGGAAATGATTGTTTTAGCCCATGATAGAAAAAAGAAGTTATAACAAAATCGCACTGAACGAGGAAGCATTAAGCTGGGGTTTTACCGCGTAAATAACCTTCTGCTCACAAAACTCAGCCATGAGGTTTACTATCTTTAAAACACCTGGGTAGTCTGTGTCTAAAACACCAGGATTTACTGTGTTAAAAACTGGAGGGTGTTTCAGCAAGAATGCACTGTGAGAGTTTGCACCTGCACAATAATCTCGGCGTCACAGTTCGGACGCCCGTCGAAGCGCCGCCGTGATCCGTCTGGAAAATCTGAGCGGCGTGCCTCGTTCGACATTTGACGACACGTGAGCACAGAAGGGGGGGGTGGAGGGTGGGCGGGAGCGAGGATTCTGCTGGAGAGATCTCCATGCGCAGACGTTAATTAAAAGTGGCCTTGGGAAGCAAGCTAAGCATGCTGTGGACTCCTCCCACGCCAAAAAGACGCCCAGCTAACAGAGAATGACAGTGTGAGTGTGTGCATGTCTTACAGCCAGAGAAATCCCATCCCTCTCTTTCCCCTCCCGAGGATGCCCGTTGTCATACAGCCCACGAGCGCCGATATCACCGTAGCAACGTGATTCCAGGGACGCAAGCCTTGGTTCTAACGTGCAGCCTGAAGATGCAGAGATGGACAGGCCATCCTGAATCGCAGCGGGTCAATCTGCCATCGGCTCTTTCTGCCTTTCTGGCTGTGGGACTGTCTGCTGTGATACCAAGAGGGGCCTGGGCAAAGGCTTCAGGGCCCCCCCGGAGGTCTCCTTCTGAGAGCTCATGGTGTGCCAGAGGGCCGGAGAGCGGCAGCTTGCAGTGACATCAAGATGTCATGTGACCCACGGCCCATGCGGGGAGGGACACACCTGCGGCCTTCGAGCAACATGCTGCAAAAAGACAGCGTGTGTTGAGCTGCACGCTCACCACATTCAGGCTGGTGTCCGTCTATGATCCTCAATCATTTAATAGTGATCAATTTAATAACTTCGGATATTGAAGCTGGCAGCATGTTGGCTTGGGTAAGCAGCAGAGCTCCATCGTGTTTTAAGGTCGAGCCCCTCTCCCACCCTAGTTTGTGTGCAGAATGTGCATTTCCTTCCATAGTTTGTGTGGGTTTTCCATCCAGGGTGTCGTCAGCCTTGTGTCTAGCTCAGTGTCGCCTGCCCTAGGTGAGCACTTATGAGAGAAGGATGGATGAAGTTTTTGCGCATATGGTCCAGGAATTCTTCAGGAATTATACACAATGTTCGAATATTTCATTCTAAACCCTAGCTGGCCAAGGCAGAACTTATTTATTTATTGTTTAACAAGACATATGTTTCAGACTTGTGTAAATACTCTTCTGTAAGATTTGTCCATAAAAAGCAAAATCCTGGATTACTAGTGTCCTACAGTCATGTAAAATTTTACCACAATATCTGGGGCCATGTTGGTGACCATGTGACCACCGAGGAGACCTCATATCCTGCAGAGCAGCTGTAATGTAAATGTAAACATAAACTCCCCCAGAATAAACAGTATGAGCTTTAAGAGATGTGTTCTATCTTGGCAAATATAGAAAGCGGAGTGACAACAATAGAATTCAGCTCTTGTCCTATCAGGGTATGCCTATGAATTACTGATTACAGGCTCACACACTGTGCCTAATCTAATTTGAAGGCGGGAAAACACAAGATGCTTTTCAAAAGCTTAATATATCTGCAGCAGCTCATAAGAAAGGTGATATTTAAAAACAAAGCACAATGGGGAGGAATGGAAAGGTAGAATGCCATTTTTTCCAACTACAATAGCAAGCGTACAGAGTTTTCTTGTACATGTACAATGACAATAAAGATAGTCACTTCAGTTATGGAATGGCTGATGGTCACATACTCCACATCAACTTGTGTCTGTCTGCATTGTTTGCTCCATTATATAATGTTGTGTTGATGGTTTCTGATTCTCCACCACAGACAGCTAACATGGCACAGCAGGAATTGACCCAGATCCACACTATTGGCTTGTCCCCTTCCTTCCACCAATGGGGAGGCCCACTTACAGGCTATGTCTTGAAGAACCCCTAATATCTGTCCCACATGGTCACCAGAAATGTGACCCGGTTCTTGTGCTTTCAATCTGTGTCCTAGGTTCTGAGGTTAATTATTATCAGACTCAGAAAGTTCAGGTGTGGATTTGTATTGATCAGATGTCCTTTGCCTCACTGACACCAAATATTTTCTCTGCCATCTTCCAAACCTGAGAAAGGGACTTTCCATCCCTCGCGGTCTACAAAAGCGGGATACCAGGATCAATTTAACGCGCCTGCGATTGAACGCCGAACAAACAAGTCCTGTCAGCAGGAAGAAGAGGCTGAGCAAAAGTATAACAGATGAGGCAAACAATGGGAACGTTCCCACCGAAATGGGAACGTCTCCTTCAGTGTGCAAGATGTATTGCCCCAATGGCGACTTCAGAGCGGACAAATTGAAGTTCGGAATGTTGGGAAGTCAGAGCAAATCCAATTTACGTCTATCTGCAGACAAACAAGCACATTTAAATCCTGTCTCTGTGGTCCAGGCTGTGAGTATTACATGGTCAGGACAGAGTAAAAAGCGGATATTTTTTTAAGATCTCGGCTGTAGCCAACCATTATGATCCAACAAGCCTAAAATAATCTTAGTCATTCATTCAAATATATGTAGCAGGGTTAAAATATTTTGTCTATTTCATGTTTCATTTGTTTTTATGACTAGGTGACAGAGGTGTGTTGCTGTGCACAGTATTGCTGTTGTTCTTTTGTTTTGATGTACATAAGGGTTATATCGGGCCATTCACTGTAATGTATATTGGGTTGAAGGGGACTTAGTGGAAAGTGGTTTACCTGGAGACTGTTAGGTAAGAGGGCAGGGATTGGGCTGGTAATCTTTGATTTATTGTGATTGGACAAAACTTCCGGGAGAGTTGCGCGCTCTTTGGAGGGGGAAAAAAAAAAGAAGAAGAGGGACAGAGAGTCGTGTTTTTGGGGAACACCTAAAAAAGTGAAAGATTGTTCATCTATCTCCAGCCTAAGGGAATAGATAGAGTTTAAGGTGTCGGCTAGACATTTAAACGAGTTAACTCGAGTAAACGTAAATGGGCAGTCAATAGTGGTGAGGTCGTGCTAGACAGAAAGCATTCGGCCGAGCTGAAGACCAACGTCCTGCAGTTAGCCACGGGCTAAGGTGAGGACATTGCTGTGGTACTTTACTCGGCGTAGAAGAACCATCATCCACCTACAGAAGGGGGACGTGGAAATCTCCGTTGGGATCGACGACTCCTGGAACTGAGGGGAAAGAAGCTGTGTGGGCGCAACACGCTGCCGGACACCGCCCGCCCCTCGCTTTCCTCCTAACGAGACGAGGTATTGAAGTTTTATTCTTTTATGGGCTCAACAGAGCGAAGCGGCTGTGTTAATTTGTGGCCTCCACGATCACGAGCAACGAACAGGCCTGCAACGTAGAACTCTGGTTACTGGGTCGAACTCAATATCACATTTATGGTGAATGTGCAATTTTGTGAAATCTATTTTGGTAATTTGGTTTAAATAGGTGCATAAGCTAGGTACTTAATTTTAAGTTAACGGGCAAATGCGAAGAAGTCCAGGGTATTTTGTTTAACTATCTTTTTATTTCCAGTTAGTAACAATTGCTTAAGTAAAGAGTGGTTGAATTTATTATATGCTCTTGTGTCGTGTCGGTTTGTTCTGAGTGCCTTCGTTTGTAATATGTGTATGAGTATACATATAACTAATCCCCGACGGCTATAGTTAGTAAATTTAGGTAAAAGAACCAGGGTTTTGTGTAACCTAGCCCATACGGTGTGGAAGAGGGGTGCTACATATAGAAAATGTATAGTTATATTGCACGCACAGGGATTTTTTTTTACTTAACCTCAGAGCTATTATGACTTGTTTTAATCTCATAACATTGTTTATAATCTATATTTTTCTTGCTTTGCTGATCATTTGCGATGCCAGCATTGTTTTTTTGGTACCATGGCAAGGTTAAGCTAAAACTGAAACGCTGTTTTATTTGCCATTTGCACAAGTGCAGTGAAATGCTTCTTTTCAAATATCCCATCATGCTCTCCTCTGAGACACAAACACAGTCAAGCGCAAAGCTTGGGGTCTGAGCACGGGGTCTGCCATTTATCTAGCATTCCAGGAGCATTTTAGGGAGTTAAGGGCCTTGCTCAAGGGCGCAGAGAGAGAAGTAACAATTCTGTTTAGATGGGGACTCGAACCGGCGACACAGGCCCAGAGGCCTAACCTGCTGATCCACACATCCCCCCCCAGCATGCAGGTAATGGCTGTGTAGGCATAAGCCCGGAGAGTCTGTATTTTAGGGATCCCTAAATCCCGTCCTTGGGGCCAATCCGCAACATGGTTTGTAGATTTCCTGGCTCAAACACACCTGCTAAACCTGACAATTAGCCAGTGAGCTGAATAAGGCGTGTCTGAGCAGGGAAATGTACAAACCATGTTGCGGATTGGCCCTCCGGGACTGGAACTGGGCAACTCTGCTGTATTTTTTGAATATCAGTGCAGGTGATGTCTCAAGCTAGGTATAGGGTACGTACTCCAGTGCAGGGGGAGTCCATGGCAGTCTGTGCCAGGTGTGTCTAAAAAGGAGAGTGGAGATTAATGGCTGCAAGTGTCTCTTAAAAGTCAGGCAAAGGTCAGGGTGGAGACTGAGCCAAATAAACAGGAAACTAGAGGAATATCAAACGGTCACCTGGGTTTAGAGGCCAAAGATCATGCCCGGTGACTCAGGCAATAATATCTGGATCGTTCCCCTGGTACGATAGGGAAGGTTATTATAAAACGAGTATGACAGCAGCTAGCATGATCATTTGTCTCTGACCAACTGGACTGGTGGTTGTGGCCTAACTGGGGTGTCCAAAACACCCAACCTTAAGTTTACATAGGTGGCTGCCGTCCAAGACACTCACAGCCATGCTCACAGCTGCCTATCTGTCAATCCTGGTGGCTTGAATAAACTTGACTAGCCTTACATTGTGGCATTAAGCCTGCTAATAATGTAGAATATCCTAATTCCTTTTACAACTCTTTACGTACAAAGTCACCACAAATTCAGCATAGAGTCAGATGCGAACATACGTTCCATTCACAGCTGCCTGGAGACGCAGAGAATTTAAATCCCCATTTACACCTGATCTCAGACTTGCATACAAATCATGTTTACAGCTGCTTTCGGATAACAGAAAACGTGCAAATCATGTTTACAGCTGGTTTTGGATAAAGGAGCACATGCAAATCCATTTTAAAGCTGGTCGCAGATAAAGCAGAACTTGCAAATCCAATTTGCAGCTTGCTGAAGAGGGAGAAGGAGATGAAAGATATCTTAAGTATCTTCCTTGGAGTAAGTGCCCATAGACTGGCAAGGTTTTAGGCCTGGATGAGCTTCTTCTACCAGATCCCAATCTCTGTAGGGGGTCTTGTGTGGCTGCTTGTGTACAGCTAGTGCTTTTTAGTATTTTAATGGTACCGCCCAGGGGTGCAACTTACGAATTTTTGCTACTGGCTAACTGAGCTAGATCAGTAAAATCTGGCTAACGTTCAGTTCTTTGTACTTGCCCTTTGTCTTAATTACTTGCCTCACGAGTGGGCGGGCTTCATTTCCAGCCCTGGTACCACCTCCCACACATGCCTGTCTCCGTGTGAGGGAGCCGGGCTGAAACGATGCAGGCGGAGGGTGGATATATTTCAGGGATGGGCTTCCCTCGCAGGTGCTGTCGGGGTCTTCTGGTTGAGATGTCAGGACCTGCCGCTCCAACCAAAGCCAGGATTCTCCTTGTTGCCATTTTCTAATGATTTATAGTCCTCGTGATTTGATGTCTTTCTGGCCTAAGCCCATTGTTCTGGAAGCTTCTACAAACCTCTACACCTACATTCAGCTGTACATTAATACCCTTCATTTCTTCCTACACTATTATCCTTTCTACATTTAAAGTACAACTAACACTAGAGCTGAATCAAAAAGACAGTAATTTGATGGTTTCTGGCATCAAAGATTTTCTCCATCCATCAAAACATGCAGACACTTCTATTAACCAGAGGATTTGGCCTAACTAACCTACACCCATTGTTGATGCAGTTATATAGTCAAGCACACAGTGACACAATCTCCTGCTATAAAAATGCATAGCAGAATGGATGGTTGTAAATAACAGGTTAGACACGCATCACTTGGCCCCATTGCAAAGCAACACCCATCCAACAAGTTAGTTCATGACATTTTGCTCTGCTAGAGCCACCCTGGTAATGTGTAGGTGAAGTGATTGTGAAGGTGAAAACACCTGGGAGCCAGTACTGCTGTGCAGTGGTCGGCCACACAAGCCCACAAAAAGGAACTTGGTCACCCTACATCAGGTTTAAAGTCTAAATGTACATTAACTGGCAAAAAAGGTATGTAAAGGGAAATGCCAGTAGAAGGATCTTATTCAGTTACATCTTATATTCACAATTAAAAGTATTATCCCTCTCCAAATTACAGCTCATCACAATGTTATAACTTCCCTTTAATGGCTCCTACATTGTGAAAAATGTACTTCTCCCAAAGCAGAAATTAAAGAATTATCAATCAAATAATGCAAACATCAGAACAGTGAATTATCTATTCCGATATGAAAAAGGGCACAGACAATGCTATATATCTGCAAATTTTCTTCACCTCAGGAGAACAGCATGTGCTTTGAAGACTCTCCTCAATTAAACATGCGATGTCCCTTCTCATGTGGCCAGTCATACCAATTTACCATGTACCAACCAGCCTCCTTTAGTGTCACTCTTGGTCAGTGAGCACCAGTCTGCTCTTGCATATGTCCCACTTGCAACACTATAGAATGTGCCAGCATCCAGGGGGAGTTACTAGGAGGACAACAGATGAAAGCTGGATCAAAATGACGAATGGTCAGCCACACAAGCCCACAAAAAGGAACTTGGTCACCCTACATCAGGGGTCTCCAACTCCGGTCCTGCAGAGCTACTATCCAGTAGGTTTTCTATCCTACTCGGCTTCTGATGAGCCACACCTGCTCCTGGTATTTACCTGAGAACAGGTGTGGCTCATCAGAAGCCAAGTAGGATAGAAAACCTACTGGACGGTAGCTCTCCAGGACCGGAGTTGGAGACCCCTGCCCTACATTAACACCCAAGCTGAATGGCAGTAAATCCCACCAGCAATGTTCCAACACCTAATGGAAAGATTTGCCAGAAGAGCAGAGCCTATCGTAGCAACAATGGACCAACTAACTTCGTATTAGCACCCGTGGTTTCGGAATGGGATGTCGGACTTGCTGCCGTTCACATACTTACGACCGTAGACTGTATGCTGTGTTTCAGGCGCGTTTTCACACAGCAGCGGTTACTCTGCAGTTCCACACTTGCATCCACTCAGAACGCTGGCCGCAGTCAGATTAAACACGCTCAAATTAACCACACGTCACTTTAGAATAGCGCTGCCTCGGAACGCACTAATGCCGCGTGGCATCTGAGACGACACGGTTTAAGTGGGCCTTCCGGAACTGTCACCGCATTAGCAGAGGCTGAAAGAGCGACAGGTGAATGCTTCGGCAAAGGAATGCGGGCTGACTTGAGTCTAATGGGTGTAATTCTCTTTATAAACAAAGCAACCACACAGAAACGTCCTTTGTAACTTCTGTTTCTCCATCTTACTATGCCAATAATACACGATCCAGGATTGACAGTTTGACGCAACATTAAAATACAGGATACTCCCTTACCACTGCTTCATTCCAGCAAACAAACAGGAGTCTGTGGCCCACAGAGTGATCATACTCTTGCTGGGCCATTGAGCAAGGCCCTTAAGCCCAACAGCTCCAGGGAGGCTTGCTGACCCTATTCCCTGACCGCAAATGTATGCTGCTTTGGGCAACAGAGCCTGTTGAGGCTTGGGTGACATACTATATATATTATCCATTCACACACATACTTGTTCAAGGGTTTTACAGAAAGGTCCCTCCAGCAAGCCCCCTGCTGTGTCCTGAAACATAAAAAGTGACAATATAAAGCCCATATCATCGGCCCACTGCTTCCACTTAGTTTATTTCCATCTGAATTACTGACACGCCGTATTTGACCAGCACTGCCAGAGTAGCTGTTACCTGATCGCTCTCAGCAAAACAGAGCAAGTTCCGGTTCAAAAGTTCCTGTTGTATATTCCTGGCCATTAAACTGAGCTCAAACACCTAGCTGTTGAAACGGGTCAAATGTGAGCCAGCAAGCCATCGCATGTTAGCACTGGTACATGCTGGAGGCAGTATGCGTCTAGTGAATGCGGCGCACCTCATTATTGAGGCTACAAACCCAGAGAGAGGTTTCAGTGACAGTGTGAGAGGAGCCCGGCTCCTGATTCAGCCCCTGTTCCGTTTCTTCACTGTTTGCTTCCAACTTGATTAAACTACCGGTGACCAAAAGACCATAACCTGCCCTTAAAGCAAATAATGTAATGTGTAATCCTGATACAAGTTTAATAAGCTCTTCCGTACAGGAGCATGATATTGTTTTATTAACCACATGACCAGCCTGATGTAACGGTAGTACTATAAAATAATCTGCACAGACACAAAACTGGCCTGTTTATACAGTAAGCTTCACAACTTGAGGAAGGACAATTTCTTGATATAAGAAACATTTAGGTTAAAACCACATAAATGCATATTTCATGCTTGTCCCTTGCATATCAACAATATTTCACTCTGTTGCCAGGAATTATTCATGAATCATGAATCATAATCATGGTATACAATAGCCATAATCATGGTAAAACCAGTCAACTGTATGTCTTTAATGACACTGGAATGTGTTATTTTCAGTAGGTGGTTGAACTTTACGGGATATTTTGGTTAGTTTGAAAAGAAAGCTCAATTATAATGCCACTAACTACTGTTATTGTTTAACATAAACCCCCAAACTGTAAAGTAAGAACGGGGAGCCCTCCTCTGGGGGGTGGGGGGGGGGGGGGCATGGGGTGTGCAGGTTTTTGGGTTACCTTTCCATAAACAATTGATGTATGGAGGATCGGATGAAGCTTACACCTTAACCTAACCTTAAAAAAGCTTTAATAAAACAATTACGAGCTGACAGTGACAGGGTCGGCCTGTTGGTTTAAAGTCTAAATGTACATTAACTGGCAAAAAAGGTATGTAAAGGGAAATGCCAGTAGAAGGATCTTATTCAGTTACATCTTATATTCACAATTAAGTATTATCCCTCTCCAAATTACAGCTCATCACAATGTTATAACTTCCCTTTAATGGCTCCTACATTGTGAAAAATGTACTTCTCCCAAAGCAGAAATTAAAGAATTATCAATCAAATAATGCAAACATCAGAACAGTGAATTATCTATTCCGATATGAAAAAGGGCACAGACAATGCTATATATCTGCAAATTTTCTTCACCTCAGGAGAACAGCATGTGCTTTGAAGACTCTCCTCAATTAAACATGCGATGTCCCTTCTCATGTGGCCAGTCATACCAATTTACCATGTACCAACCAGCCTCCTTTAGTGTCACTCTTGGTCAGTGAGCACCAGTCTGCTCTTGCATATGTCCCACTTGCAACACTATAGAATGTACAAGCATCAAGGGGGAGTACTAGGAGGACAACAGATAAAAGCTGGATCAAAATGACCCTGCCAAATTCCTAGCTGATATCTAAGCCTGAATCTTTATGAGTGAGCTAATTTTCTCACAGAGCAACTCAAAGGAACTTGATTGGTACCAAATGGAACGTCCCCCATGGAGTGATATATAGATTCTCCTCATACCACCTCATTATAAACCACACATGCAGTCTAATGCAAGATCATTTCAGATGCAGCACACCCCGCCTCAGCAACATAATAATGAACGAATGATCCCGCACTAGGTGGACGTGATTACAAACCAACGGTAGCCAGTTCTATGTCATACATCTTACTGGTCCCTGTGCTTGCCATAGCAACGACTTGCGGTTGAAGAACCATAGATATTCGAAGGGATGAAAAAGGGCAGAATTGCAAGAGCACCAGAGATTCTCCATCTTAACATGCATGTTGTGAAATATCAAATAAAATATTATGAAATAGCCAGGATTTGAAATAACTGAGCGTATATTTGGGGCACACTACCACAGTGATGAGTACAGGTGTGTTATTTAACAATATTAGATTAACAATCTTAATCTTAAATTAACAATTAAAATTTCTCCACGATCTCCTGAGAGATTGTTAGTATCGCACTAAAGTGCACGTTTTATCAGTTGCCGTTATATAGGTCATAGACGCATCTGAAGCTGTTCTGTTGGCGAAATCCGTTTCGACACACCAATAAACTTGTAATAGTAAGCAGTCTTCCTCTCTCTCCCTTTTGCGCCCTCGTCCCAAAGTGTGATGCACAACATGCAACAACGTTCCCTATTTGGCATCGTAGCGGCATGGACAAAATCAAGGTGTTAGCTCCTAAAAACAATTTCACATCGGTAATATGGAACATGTTTGGGTTTACAAAACTGACGCATATGGTGTGAACAATAGTTATTTGCAAAATTTGCTAAGGTAAGTTTTGCAAGTCGGATGGCAAAACGACCTCAAAAGAAAACACCTAAAAGAATATGCTTTTTGGTTTTGTTATCTTATAGACCTATATTTTTTAAATAAGGGATATAGTTTGATTGTACTGTTCAGTAACTTGCGATATAGTCTTAAAAAGCAACATGAAAAGGAATCACAACGAGATCATGGATCCTGCCTTAAAAAAATCGTAATATGATATTTTTGCCATATCGTCCATCCCTAGTGATGGCCGCATTTTACCTTCTCATCTGAGAGTTACGCCCCAATGTTGTGCCTGAAGAAATCATTATTAGAGGTGTAATTTTCAAATGTAGGTTCTTTTCTTGCACTGTTGGTAGCTGGTAGAGCAGTTACTGACTTGGACTTAGAATTAGGATCTTCTCAATCTTTGACCCCCAGAGGGTTACTGCTGTTTTACCTTTGAGAAGGGTACTGAACTGCAAGCTGTGTGATTAACTGTGCCAGAAAAACTAGAGGCTTTGCATCGGTGCGTTTGTGAATGAGCTCAGTATCGATACAATTATTATGTGCAGAGACATATCCTTCGTTCATGTTGCTCATCGGAGTTCAGCGCTTGGCAGGTTGACCAGGAGGAGCAGAAAAATGTAAAACTGGCAGCAGAATGGGTGCCAGAGAGACAGAGGCCCTGATTCACCTAGATACAGTTAAGCAGAGCTAGGAGCTCCAAGAGAGACCATCTACAATCTCAAGCGTAAGTCAGTCATGCACAGGGAATGAGCACAGAGCACCTCTGTCGCTCCTCATTCCTCACTGTGGTTTCGTCCTTGGAGTTGCTAATGGGGTCACCCTTGTTGTTTTTAATTCTCGTACAGAGTTTTAGCGCTTGGTCTCAGGTCACACTCAGGAAAATGTCACGCTGAGGAAAATCACTTTGATTATGAAGGAAATGAGATGTGCTTCTGTGGCTTAGGGAGCCATTGCAATGCAGTGTACTGGAATGTTCACCAGGACATTACTGCCCGTCGAAAAAGTCTGGTGAGGAGCAGAGCTTAATTTCTCACTATAATACGAAGAGTGTTATGCTGCCGTAACCATGATATGAAAATGTAGAACAACTTTTCATACGTACAGTGTAATGGTTACTAACTGGACAGAAGGGCTTACCTTTGAAGAATGTGGCAAAGGCGAATTCAGCTCTTACTAACAAGTTTCCTGTCAATCGGTGTTACATAAGTTTATGTAAGTAGTAGTCATGTAACAGGGAAAGAAATCAACCAAACTTTGTCCTAATAAAACTGTTGATGATATATCAAAGTCAAAGTAAAAGTAAACTTTATTGTTATCTCTGCTATATACATTACAGTATACAGAGAGACGTGACGATGTGGCTCCAGTTTAAAGACAGTGCAAAGAACAAATAAGTCACAAATAAGTAATATATAAATAAAATAAGGGTATAAAAAGACAAAGAGACATAAACAGACATAAACATAAACAGAGTTCAGTTTCAGTGCAGCATGAGTAGGATTGTTCATAGAGCAGCATCTGCCTCACAAAGACAGTGAGGTATACAGTGTAAAGTGTAAAGTGCAGTGGTGCAGTAGAGTCAGTTAAACAGGGGTCTCCAACTCCGGTCCTGGAGAGCTACTATCCAGTAGGTTTTCTATCCTACTTGGCTTCTGATGAGCCACACCTGCTCCTGGTGTGGCTCATCAGAAGCCGGGTATGATAGAAAACCTACTGGACGGTAGCTCTCCAGGACTGGAGTTGGAGACCCCTGAGTTAAACAGTCTGTGTGTGGGGGGGGGGGGGGGGGGGGAGTGAGAGAGCAGGTAGTGAGTTCAAGAGTCTGATGGCTTGTGGGAAAAAGCTGTTTTGCAGTCTGGTGGATCGGGCCCCGATGCTGCGATAGCGTCTGCCGGATGGGAGGGGAGAGAAGAGTCCATGTGAGGGGTGTGGGGGGTCAAGCACGATACAGGAGGCCTTCCTGATGCAGTGCTTGTGAAAGATGTCCTGTAGCGGGGGGAGAGACTCTCCGATGATCTTTGGAGCTGCTTTAACAGTCCGTTGTAGCCGGCTGAGATGGCCGACCTTGCAGTTACCAAACCACACGGAGATGCAGCTGGTCAGAACGCTCTCTATGGTGCCCCTGCAGAACACAGTGAGGGTGGGAGGAGGAAGGTCGGCCCGCTTCGGGCGTCTCAGGAAGTGGAGACGCTGCTGGGCCTTTTTGGTGATGGAGGTGGTGTTGGTGGTCCAGGTGAGGTGCAGCCTGAAGACCATCAATCACCATCATATCTGAACACATGTCCTACCTGCTTCTTATCTCGCAATCTCTTCCTGAGTTACTCATGACCTGCCTGAAAGCCACTCTTTTCTCTATTAGAAAAGGTTTTCTATCATACCCGGCTTCTGATGAGCCACACCTGTTCTCAGGTAAATACCAGGAACAGGTGTGGCTCATCAGAAGCCAAGTGGGACAGAAAACCTACTGGATAGTAGCTCTCCAGGACCGGAGTTGGAGACCCCTGCCTTAGTGTGTTTCCCCACCTCCTCAGACTGCCGCATGGTTCTATGAACTGAGCATGTGCCTCTAAACGCTAGTCATGAATTCGAGGCCAGCTGCCTCTGTTTTTGTATTTATTAGATTTTGTTCCTTAGTGTTTCTTTTGCATTAGTTTTCTTGTTCCTAGTTTGTGCTTTGTGTTCTGTTTTGGTTTTTGCTTTGTGCCCTTGGTTATGTATTACTTGTCTGTGTTATATTCTTCTGTTTCTTAGGTTCCCTGTTGATCTCTTGGTTCCTTTATTAGGTTTATTTGACCCACATATTTCCCTGTGCATCATGATTACACTACCTGATTTCTCGTTGGCCTGCACCCTCTCTGATTGGTTAATTGTTTCATGTCTTACTCCTCCTGCTTCGTTACCCCGATTCGGTTTGTGTATCTGTGTTCCTGCCTTAGTTCAGGTCCTTAGGTGGTCATTGTGTTAGAAGGTTAGATGTTACTCTGTGCTGTAGTACGAGTTTGTACTACGGTCCCTTGCCTGTTCTAGCTCCTGTGTTGCCTTGTACCTGGACCTTGTTTCCTTGTCATTTCTTGTAGTTAGTTGTTTTCCCCATTTTGCTCTTTGACCCCTCAAGGTCCTTTCCGTTGTCATTTCACCCAGAGTATTTAGTTTCTGTAACAAACCCCCTTTGTGTCTGAGTGGATTGTCGCCTCCTTTTCCCTGCCTGCACCATGCCTCACTCCCAGGGTAAAGTGCATGTGAAAACCAGACTTAAGTTTATGGGAGAAAACACTTCACTGAAAAATGTGGGCGGCTACATGCTTTTTTGACTTAAACATGTGGGAAAATCAGACCTTATCTGTCTAGCGAATGTAGCTATATTGCAGATTCTTCTTGGCCGACCATCTGCCAGCACCATATCTGAACACCTAAGGTCCACCTGTTTCGTACCCTGCTCCACACCTCCGCAGTCCGCTGATAGCCTCTTTTCACCCCCGAGTGACACAGGAGCCATCTGAAAGCCACTCTTTTGTTCATGAAATCGACCAGCACTTTACCAAAGTGGCACCAGTCGGGCTTCTGTAGGCACGGCGGCTCGCAGAGGAAAACCGAGCTGAGTGCAGATTGCCAAATCTCTCATTAAAGTGTGTCCTTTTCAGAAGAGCGATGGTGCACCAGGAATGTCAATTAAATATTTATGCTCTCGGACGCACGTAAAAATTTCAAGGTTTTTCCCTGAATGTCTGTTCCGATGAATTATTTGGTGTCAACGTCAAGGCTTGTTACCGCATGTTTTAAAGATGACAACTGGACCAGCTGGAATTTCAACTCCGAATTGTTAGCCCCTGCCTTCCCTGTTGAAAGAATGAGGCAGCGATAGTAAAAGATGCGGCATCATAAGATAAAAATAGACGCCGTGCCCCATGGGTGAATTAATCCGTTCTGGGACTGTGATAGAGGTGTTGTGTAGACCTGGAAGTGTGAAGGTTGTCAGTTCCCACATCATCAGGGTCACCAGGCCATTAAGGAAGTGGGGGGGAGGGGCTCATCTCTTCGAAGATAAGTAGACCAAGGGTGTTAAGGGCTTAGCACAGAAGGCAACACTTCCATGACCTTGTCTGCCCCCATTTCCCCCAGACAGCAGACAGATCACACTCCAGATACCACTCAGGACACAGATCTGGCATGCCACTCTGGCATGGGCTGCTGGGAACAGGCACCGTGCCCCCGTGCATTTGGGGAAGGGACAGAAGCCCCACAATCTAAGGCTGAGTGACCATACAGTGGATTAAGGACAGGCGCCCATTAAGCATGTCAGTCAGCTCTCCGGCGTGGTTTAATAATGCACCACGTATTGCAGTTCAGCCTGAAAGGGATGATAATGTGATTACAATTATGTACATTTTTGATTTCAGTAATGGTGACAGCATTGACCCAGACCTTGTGGTAGAGCATCAGTGATTAATACTTAATCTGATTAATAGTCATTTATTAAATTTGAATGCCTACAAGGAACATATACTGTATGCGTTAAATTTCATAGTTCTTCCATTATATTCTGCCCCCTCATGGGAGATGAGGCTGTAATTTAGATTGAAGACCCTAAAATCTGCCTTTTAGCTTGTGATCATTTTTTCTTCTCTGTATAAACATGCAGGTAAAGGCAGAAAGGGAAAGAGTGCCTGTTCTGAAATGCTGCTCTTCTGAGGGCTGAAGCCTCAAGGTTTCGCAGCTGATAATCAGGTCAGATAATCAGGCCTGACAGCTAAGCCGTGTGGTTTCTGTGTGTATACGGGCTATGGACTGTGAGATCAGAGTCTCCACTGGTCAGAACAGGTTCAGGCTACTTCATCACACAGCCAGACTTCATAACACCCCGGTCTATACTATATGTCCAAACCAAATATGGCCTTCCTACTCCATATTACCCCCTACCTGATCCTGCTGTTACTCATATCTCTCCCTGAACTGGCACTGCTCAGTTTAACTTAGTATCCATCTGTTTTTTGTTAGTTTTCCTCCAACCCCTTTCTTTATTGTACTCCGTTCTGCCGCTGCTAGATTATTTCATGTTTACATACATACACACTGCACTATGCTGGCCTGGGGTGTGAATCTCCAGTCCTGGGGGGCCGGAGTCCAGCACATTTTTGGGTTTCCCCTCATTTAACACGCTTGATTAAACTCCTTATACCTCCTTGTGCTAATTACCACACAGCTCTTGAGCTGAATCATTTGTGGTGGATCAGAGGAGGAACTAAGCTACACAGGGCTCCGGCCCCCCAGGACAGGAGTGTAACACCTCTGATGCAGGCTAGACAAAGCCTTGATTTTGCACTGTCCTGTGTTTTTGCACTTCAGCTATTGGGAAAATCCCCCCATCAAAGCTATTATACGTCACAGCATGGTCCTGGGGGGGTGCTGCTTTGTGCCACTCTATACCTGAATATGGGTGGTATGACAATAATGCTCACTTGGCTATATTGCCCCATATCGACATACTACACTAAGCCCCCTTCTCTACACTAGCGGTTCCCAACCAGTACCGGGCCACGGCCAGAATTCGACCACTCTGTGGAACGCTGGGGATAGAGTTGCCATCTGTGTCACATATTATGGGATCTCCGCATGCTGAAAAATAAAAAGTTGAGTCCCATATTGATCCATTGTAACTGATCCACCGCTCAGCATAATATATCTTGGGGACCCTGGAAAATTTTTTACCACATTTTACCATGAAATTTGTGTACGATGTAAACCTTTCTGCAAACATCAAAAGATTGAGAACTCCTCCTCAGGGTCACATCAAGGGTGAGGGGGGGCAGATTGTATCCGAGGCAGCCATCTATCTTGCTTATCCCTCGATCTACTCAATACTGTCCATTGTCTCTTCATTATCTTCCTGCTTTCTTTGACCCCAACGCTTTGGTCATTATTGATGTCGCATCATCCTGCTCACAATTTTTTTTTTCCAGGAGTTCCCTCTGTTTTCAATCCAACCCTTTTTCTGGAATGCTGGATTATCTGTATGATTGGTGGACTTCCCTTACAATTGTACATTGTACATTGGTGGAGTTTTATATGCATCTATTCCCAGAAAAATGTCCTCCTCATGAGTCCATTTTTCTCAACCAATCACAACAAATTCCTACCAATACAATATTCTAAGGTTAAAAATGAAGTCGGACATTGTGAAAAGTTACATCAGACATCTGAAGTTCCAGTCAAAAAGCTAAGCTACAGAAAGGACTCTCTGCAAGAAATATCCTTCATGTTTTTGCTTTTTGTTTCTCTGCAAAAACTCTTTCCTTGTAGATGTTTTCACAGCATACTGGAATGTTCATATCAAAGTTGCCACAGGGAATCACAGGGCAGTGATTGGTGATAATTAAACTATATAATTAAGCAAAGCCTGACTGAATGCGTCTCCATTTGCCTCAAGTTCTAGTTTAATTATCAAATGCAGGAAAATATATAGAATCATGAATCCTGTCCTGGGTTCACCCGGCCTTGTGTCCCCCAGCCTTTCTCAAGGCAAGTTAGGAGATGGATGAATATACGGATGGATGGATATATTGAATTATGGCAAGGTAGTGAAGAAAATGGTATTTGATCAATAAAAAGCTTTTATGATGTGGTTCAGTGCTTTGCACTGTTCCTTTACACTTCCACGGTTGGCGGCTCAAATCCTACCTATTTGGTGTCTGCATGATCTCCCTACAACATATAGGTTTCCTTCTGCAGGCTGAAGACATGCAGGCTAACCGGTTTCTCTAAGTTGCCCATAGTGTGTAGCATGTATGTGCGCAGTGATAGACTGACATCCCATCCAGGGTGTGCCCCATCCAGGGTGTGCCCCATCCAGGGAGTGCCCCATCCAGGGAATGCCCAATCCAGGGTGTGCCCCAGACTTGAGTCCTTTGCCTCCCCAGCAACCCTGACCAAGATAAGTCTTCGATGGAAATTACGCATTCTGTTAATTAAAGAAATTGTCTCATATGCGCTGGGGATTGCCTTCAAAAGAATTCACAGCATGATATAAACAAATAGTAAGAACAAAAAATATGCCCACATCCCGAAGTAAATGACTTTCTCTCCATGCAAAGTTCTCTCACTACACTGACTAGGGAAACTGTTCATTATGCCATTATTCACATGTAGACCAGAATAATTTACATTTCACATGCAATGTTCTCAAAATATCAGGGGAATTTCACAGGTTGACACATACATCTTTCCAGCTTCCAGACTGGGGAACCTGTTATTTACTAAGCGTGTGAGAAAATTATGTCTAAAGGGAATCGCAAGAGGAACAGCTCTAAGGCATCATTACGGTCAGCAGGTGACCCATCAGTAGGGTGAGGTGGTTCCATGCAGGAGGTGTAGGGATCGCAGTGCAGGGCGGATGTTGGAGGATCGGAGCTGATGAGAGCCCCTGCCGTCCAAGTCCCATCAGCAAGGTACTTAACGTGAAAAGTAATGCATAGGTCAAAAGCCCAGCTGTACCAGCGTAGGTTGGTTAAACATTAAAACAACAGAGTAATAAAAAATCCTGCCTGATGTTAACTTCTGTTGAAGGTCTCAGCTAATAATGTGAAAATGTTCGTTTCTAGACCTGGAATAGTCAGCCTGTTTGAAATAGAGCTGAGGCTGTAATAAAAGTCATGGCAAACTGGACAGTGATTCATACCCCTGTCCGATAGCAAAAATGACATTGGACAGGACGCATTTGCCTGACGAGACCCGGGCTGACCCGATGGACCGCCGCGTGACACAAAGGTTCAAGGAATTACCTGATTTCAGCAGCAAATGAATGTTACCTGGACTTGGATTTCTTGCTGGGGTGGGGTGGTGTTTGATTTGAGTGACTTCCCCAGTTGGGTCCGTCTCCCCATTCCCGTTACTGGTCCATGATCCATTAAATGAATCCAGCATAGGGAGGGGCGGATGCAGAGGTCGTGGTGTAGCTCATCCAGCAAAGACGTTCATCCAGGCTGCATTATTCACCGCTCATACATTCAGTGGCAGCAAAAATGACTGTATTGCAGAGGGATAAGCAGCCTGCAGCAGCACCGCTGCCCACAAGGGTGTCAGGCCGCCTGCCGTGACTGAGGGGCCTTCATTCTGAGGCACAGCAGGAAATACTGAGCACAAGGCGGCCGGTTGCCAGGTGAAGGAGAGAATCCACATTAAGAGCAATAAAGGAGATCAAGGACCCGGCAGAAGGTCTCGGAAGAGAGTCTGCCTCCCTTCGGATTCCGTCCATTCTTTTAAAATGAGAGCGATCGAGAAAGGAAGACAAAGGTAGAAAAATAAACGGAGTACAACAACTTTTAATAAGTATGAAAGTGTTTGGGGTGCTGTCAAACCGATGGCGTTTCGTTTTGAGAAAGTGAAAGGAAGACAAGCGCACAAAATAAACGAGAAAAAATGCTATTTGAAAAGTGAGGTCAAAGGTGACGAGGTTCATCTCGAATGAGAGAATAAGAGAGACTGAAAGGGCACTTACTGTAGCACAATAGCTCTGCGGATGCTGAGACCATTGCTGGGTCTGTTTATACTCATTGGTAAGGACCTTCGTGAGACTGAAATGTCCATTGTAGTGGACATTTTGTTTTTGCATCTATCTTTTCACTGATGTAAGGAAATGTATTTATTCCTGTTGTACACTAAAAAGGATATGCTGTGAAATTAAAAATAAAAATAAATTAGAAAAAATCTAAATTGTAAGATGTCTTATTTCCTCCAAAGACAAATAACCTAAAATTGAAGGACACTTTTTTATATACTGTCTGGGATATACTGTCCCTGTTCCGTTTAAACTGTGATATTCATTGGTAAGGACATGACAGAGACTTGATACATGATACTTAACACTCCATCCCTGTAGCTCTGCCTATGCCCTGACCTCTTTGGTAAAGCCTGTTTATTACTCCGCATCTGACACGGCGGAAAAGGTTCCCAAGTAATTACCGACAGGCTCAGGTAAAAATAAATGGGTATAATTAACTCACAGTGCACCTCAGCGGCCCAATCGATCAACGTCCTTGAAGCCGGTCACTTCCTACGAAGAGAGCAACGTGTCCGGCAGTTGTGGGCCTACAACAAAGCCAGCGGACCGTGCACAGCACCGCCTATTGACCCGAACACTAAATTACTCTGCACCCTCTATAGACACAAATACCATTTGCCAGTGTCCCATCTGTAGAAAGGAGTGTAAAATATCACAATGCTACCTAAAAACCCAAACACTACCTGGAAGAGTGCCAGATGCAGACCTAAACACCATCTGGCACGAGGCCACCTACAGACCCAAACACCCACCCAGACGGTCACCTTGTCTCCGCCTGGATGAGATGAGATCTACGAGGAGAAGCTTCTCTCCCCAGCGCCATACAAACTCCCAGGTTAATCTGTCTTCCCTACAAGGGTATGACAAACGGCCACAAATTCGGCGCAGCGGAAGCCAACGGGACAAATGCAGATTATGCCGCGTCTGGCTGAAACCCTGGGCAGACCTGGACAGTTGAGTTGCCGTTGGGTTAAATTGCAGGTTTAGCCGCGTCACCTCAATATGAATCCTGAGACACACTTTTCAGTATTTGGCGATTTTATGTTACACTTGTGGCACGATGCCTCTGCAATTTCCCCCTAAAAGCCAGTTTGAACACGGCCTCATTATGTAATTACAGTAATGCTCCGGGTAACTTTGTCTCCAGCCCGCCAGTATCACACGGAGACCATCTTACACTCCCTGTAATTGACCATTTGTCCAGCCTATGAAAGAGGAAGCGTGGACTCATCTTCGCGTCATTACAGGCAGGCCGTGAGGGCTTGCAGGCCGCTTGTTTGTATCCGTGGTTTCATGGTCCCCTGCTACTGAACCCTTAATTACATAATTTAGAGGCCCATGGAGCCTGACACGGGGGCACAGACTGTCAGGAACCCCCCCCCCCCACCCAACTTTGTTTAAAACAGCACGAATCAATTGCATCAATAGCTACCTCTAGCCAGCAGCAGCCAAGGCCAGACTCAATCGATGCCACAGCCCAGGCACTCTCTCACACCCCAGCACTGCCTCTCTGCAGACAGCTTTTCTTCTTAGTTTTCATTATACTTTGCTAGCAGCGAAGTGCTATTAAACATAAGGTATGAAGAATGAGTTGGTCGAATGTAGGTTTGGACCACAATGTTTCAAACAAGGTCAGTTAGAGACTCATCTGATTACGAACTGCAGCCCATAAACAATTAGAAAACCCTTCCTCTCTGGTTTCTAATATCCCATGATGCTCTTTATCCAATAAAAATATAAAGCTACTCTACTTTTAATACTTAATTTTTAATACGTTTAAGTTCGGATTTTACAGATGCTGCCAACGTTTGATGGTGTTTGATGAGGGACTTGGGGCCCAATCTGGGAGGGGCAGTGGTTCCCCCCCAGGGGGATTGGGATGTCAGTTTGTCACAAAGCTCACACATACACCATGAGCAGCTGAATGGCACCAGTCCACTATGCAGACTGCATGTTTTCAGATTACAGGAAGAAACCATCTGACGTATACCTGACGTATACCCATCAAACCCCCCCCCACCAACAGGGACAGGATTAAAACCCCCAACCTGAAGGTATAAGACCATTCTGCTACCGACTGAATCACCACAGCAGACTGGTTTCAAACATTGATACTACCGGCGCCCCTGAGTCCTTCTACACCCAGAAGAAAATCAGATCTATACTATCTTTTCAGTTACTTGGTGAACACGCTCTGTTTGAGGTTCTACTGGAGTAACATATGATTCTCTTCATTTAAGGCACTGGTGTGTTAGAACCCATAACTGTCTCAAAAATATGGAAAATGTCCCCATCTTCACCTGCATATGCAGCTGCAGTCTCATCACCCACCTGCTCCCCTGCGTAGCCCGTTCCCACCACTCAGGATTTCCTGAGCCCAAGGACAGGCAAATCAGCTCAGCTGAAGCAGCTCACTTGCAAACAGCCCCGAGGACCTGGCCTCAGTTCTGGGATGCCTTGGACCAAGTCTGTAGTGTATTGGCTAGGTGGCCATTTTGCCCATGTGATATGTCTCCAGCTGGACCTGAGGACTTCCTTGCTCGAGGGGACAACAGTGTTCTGGAGAGCCTCTCCTCTGCTCTACTATTCTCAATTCTGCCCCAAGTGCCCCAATTATCATTTTATCTCATCCACCTCAAATTCAGAGCCCCGCCCACTGCTCACCTAGCTTTAGCCCATTTGAAGGTCAGTATATAGTTGTGGGTGGCACCCCCGCCCCCCCCATCTTTTAAACAGATTCGTACTTTTCTTCACCTTGATGCCGCTAATATGTCGTCCTGCCTCGTGATTGAAAATGAATGCGTTCACATTTATGGAGGCTTGTTTTTCCTGAACGGAGGCGGCCGGCCAAGCAGAACAGATAACGGAAGCTGCGCTACAATAATAATTCCTACTGAATGAACAAATGGACGTTTTAATACGCCGTAGCTCTTCCTGCTCCGTCCAAATGGTAAACACGCATTAGCATAACTGTAAAAAATGTATGAATGCTCCCAGAAGGCTTGTTTCTGCAGAATGAAAGGGGCTGTTTGAGGCGTAAATGTGAGCGAGGACCCAGATCTACCTTCTTCGTGTGACAGCAAAGGTCAGCTTATAAATGACAGAGACGAGGCGGAGAAGGAGCGGAGGAAGCATACAACCCAAAAAGAAAGGGGTCCCCCACTATAAACGTAAGGGAAACCTGCTCATATATTATTCAAACAACTTGCCCTTTAAATAACTGTCTTTTAAGGACTGTTTGACATCCCCGGATTAATAATTAAGGAGCGACCTTTTCCTCATTATAGAGGATGGACAAACAGTTCTGAGCGGATGAAACAATCAATATGGCCACTTACGCCTGATTTGTAAAGACCAAATGTGGGCACACTGCATGCTGGGACGTTCCGGATTGATCCGCCCTTGGTTGAATTGAGCCTCGGCGCCTGTTTGAGTGAAGCCATGGGGGACGGGGCATGAAAGAGGCGACCGGAAGCGACCGGAACATGGCGCCTTCGGCAGACGACAGGTTCTCTCTCCGTTCCGGGTTAGAGATGATCTGAGTTCACTGAGATGTGCCCGTCCGTCAGAGGCGGGAGCAAGGAATGTGGCTTGAGGAATGCTTGGAGCGGACACCAGGAAGGAGTGGGGGGGGGGGGGCGGCGAATATTGTGAGTTTCCCCGAGCAAGGCACTCTCCTCCCTGCTTTAGCAAGCTTTTGCTAACAGAAAGACGCAACATCTTGTTAAACGATACCATGTGGTTCATCTTCAACTCTGCAAAAGGGGGGGGGGGTTTAGAGGCAGCATGGGAATCAACGAGGGTGTGACCTTTCCATATGGAGAGCAATGGACTATGGGTAACTGATCATCCACTATCCCAGTTGCTTGTTTCCAGATGCAGCCATATTTGAAACTTTTCCACAGATGCTGGGTAGAACTCTACATCATCTGAGGCTCATTTTTGGCCGTTAATATCATTCTGAGTAAGAGAACTGGCAAAGTGAGTGAAATATCTTGTTTAAAGTTCATTCCATACAGTATAAATGATCTTGCTCTGCAAAACGCCCTCGCGCCTTTTGTGAAATGTTTTTGCTTGTAATCCATCTGCTCAGAAAGTGTGCAGCTTCACAGTAATGGAGCTGGTGGCATTACTGAGCAAATGTTAATGTACCAGATCGTCGCTCCGCTATGATTTATGTACGGCTACGATATCACCCGAACAAATCTCCCAAACACGAGCCCTAGCAGAGCCTAATTTTAGTGCCTGCCCACCTTTGGTTTGAATTAATTCGAGGTGGGTGTTAAAATTCCAGCGATCAGTGTTTGCAGTTAGAATGCAGTAGAACTAGTGCAAACTGTCACGTGTTCACTTCTCTCAGTAAAACAGGTTCCTTTTCTTGGAGAGAAGTCTGCAAATCGAATATGATTGAGCAACTGTGACAGACACACTGAGGGATGATATTCCGCAGTCCATCCCGTAGCTGAAATTATCCTTCTTTGGTCAAAACTGACAAATGATATGCAACATGGTCATTAATCAAGCTGTCTTAAGATTACTCCAGGCTCCAGTTATAGAAGATACAAAACATAATATACCGATGCTTTATTGCTGTTCTGTGCAATAACAGTTTCTTACAGTGACTTATGATTCAGGAGACGAAATCGATTCTCACAGCGTGGATCATAGCTGAATTGTGGCACCAGGTGGCATAATCGTTAAAAATTGAACTTGTGACCTCAGGGAAGAGCACTACTTTTATGTTTTGGTGCAAGATTCTGGCGCTTAAAACGAACTGCTTCAGTAAATTCCAGCTGTGTAAATAGAGAACACAATGTGCAAAATTGCCACCTATGAAAAGTCCAACCAGTAAAATGGCAAAACAGGCAGGAGAGGAGGTGTAAAGTAATGTAGAGTCCAGTTCTCCAAGCGCAGGGCAAGTGTGGCATTATGGGATAGGCCAGAGTGAACGAGGTCACTGGTCATACATACACCCAGTGGTCAGTTTATTTGGTGCACCTGCTTGATGTCACTGCAACTGAACACACAGAGCATAGACACAGGGAAACCTATCAGGAAAATTCACACACTGCAATGTCTAGAGCTTACAGAGAAAGCTGCCATAAACAAAAATACATCCAGTCAGCGAAAGATCTCTTGCTGAAAACACCTTGTTAGTGAGCCAGGTCAGAGGAGAATGGGAAACTCATTAAAGGTAACAGGAAGGCCATAAGTGCAAAAGTAAGAGCTTTAGTACAACAGTGCTGAGCAGAAAGGCTTCTCTAAATGCACAATTGTTCAACCCTTGCGTTGTGTCCAAAAGCCAAAGGTGCCATGAAAACAAAAAGGGCCTTTATTGAATAATACAAAGCATGGAAACAAAACAGGATCACAAGGGGTCAAAACAGGAAGGCTTAGCATGGGGAAGAGCACAGGCAACAGGAGGATGGACTGGGGATGGCAAGAGAAACAGCAATTTAAGTACAAAAGACTAACATGGGGCTAACAAGGCAGCTGTGAGTGATTTCCACACAAGGATTAGGAAAGAGAGGCAAGACAAGAGGGGTAAACAAGTAACTGGCGTGGCTTGCTAGGGCTATGACAGGGCAGGCAAATGACAGTGCCTCCCTCCCCGAGGCGTGAACTCCGGGCACAAGGGTGCAGACTGGGCATTCAGGGACTGAGGCAATAGACAGGACAACAACAGGGTTGGGATTTGACATTCACCAGCGCCAGGACAACGGAACTAAACACCAGAGTTGGCACAAAAGGATGGAGTTCACAAGAAGGATTGGATCAGGAACACACGACAAGACACTAGGGGCATAGAGTAGACAAAGGCAAGAACAGGGCCAGCACACCAGGACGGACCCTCAGGTCCTGCAGTCCAGACAGCCCCCTAGGAAGGTCCCCATCCCAGGGTCACCACCCAGCTCCCCACGGTGCAGAGGACTCCCCAGATGTCCCCAGGTCACCATGCCTCAGTCCCTGGCCTGTTGCCCTGCCCCACCTTTGCTTTATTTTGGCCTGTGTTCCCTGTGGTTCCCTCTTATGTGTCCGTTCCGGTCTCTGCTGCCACTCTGACTAATATCACAAACTCAGGATATGTACAGGACAGAAATGTAGGTTTGGCGTGACATTCTCGCACATGCCGGAGTGACAGCACTGCCACCATCCCTGGCTCCTTGGACAGTTTGTCCCCTTCTTCTGCTTCCCGGACTTGGTCTGTACTTCAGGGATGCTCGCCCCCCCCCCCCCCCCATCCTAGTCTGCACACTGGGCATACGGCCAAACAACACTGGTGTTCTTCTCTGAAGCACAAGGGAAGAGAAGCTTTATGATCGTTTAATATCATTCTAGATGAATATAACTATTTGTTTACAGACCTGTACATTAAAAAGGGATGCAATCACACACAACTGTCTTATTAATGAAACCCATTGCGACGATATTCCAGTATTCCACCTGATATTTTCAAGGCATTCCCAGCAAACAGGAATCTGCCCCCCAAATGTTTAATACATACCTTTTTACTTCATGGAAGACACTGTAAAGTTTATAACTTCAAACTGATGCCCCATATTATTCCCAGTGGTGTTCAGCGTTTAGCTGAACCTCACATGCAGCTCTGAGAATTAAAAAACAAAAAAGCTCTGCATGTCATACATAACTAAGGAAACCTAGATGAGGCTCAGCTCTCTTCCCTTAAGGGTGCAAAATAGAGTAACATCCGAAATCCCACGAGTCCCGCGCATAAAAAGACGGGGTAGCCACGTGTGGATATATAATACACAAAGAAGGTGGCTTGATGTAACGATGCAGGTTTGAGTACCGCTGAAGTTGAACATCCATAGTGAAGTATGGAGATATGAATACAGTGGGCATTTTTGACAGAATCACAACGCAAGCTAAGCTGCAAAATGGAAATAATGATGTTACTATTCGCTTGGACACCAGCTACATCCACCACTTGCTCTATTTTTCAAAGCTCGGAACCATCAGGCCAATAAAAAAAGTATGTCTGTCAACCAGCCATAATATGACTCTGTAAAAGGACGCGTATAATACTGCAGACTACATGAAAAAATAGGAACTTGAAGAGGCACGCCTCGCTGTTGCAGTTCCCGCCTTTACATGGGGCCCTCTGTGATGCTTTCAGCCCCCCACTGAATGCCGCAGAGACAGACGCCACGTGAGCTTGGCCGAGCTCATGCTGGGACCCACGGCTCAGTTCCAACAACCGGATCGTCCGCGGTGACACCACAAGGGATAAAAACGAGATCGAGTGCCTGATGGGGGGGATTGGAGGGGGGTCTGCCATCCAGAGACGATTCACAGCCATGTGGCAGCTTTTCGCATTCCATACACCCCCCCCCCAACACACACACACTCCCTGCCTCTCCCCCACCCCCCCCCCCCCGTCTGTGGGGGCCGTCAGGGAGGCTGTTTTGCGTTTGCCCCTAATTACAGACCCGTGGCCTTGGTATAGATTTTCCCATTACCGAAACCGTCGGAGAGCATTTATTTCCAAAGACCCCTTCTGCTTCGCCTCCGCTCTGCACATGGGAAAGAAAAAAACCCCCAGAAATTTCTGAAGAGGAAATTCGGGGTCGGCCTCTTATTCCTCAGCGAATGACAGCAGCAAGATGACACCTCCCAGCCGTGACAGCGACACGTCGGGGGCCCTGGGTACTGCCCATTCTGATTTGTAAATAATTAATTTCCCTTCAACGAGACAGACAACATAAAATATTCAAAACCTAATGTGGACAAATAAAACTTTACTTAAATTTCTGTCACTGAGGACTAACATTGAATAATGTATATGTCTGGGGGGGTCCAGGGGGGGGGGCTCTGCTAAGGGCAGCAGGCCATGACTCATAATGAGGGAAAGAGTGCAACAGTAATTATAGGAGACCCTGGGATCCAGAAGGAGAAGAAAAATTCTCCTTTTTATTCTCAGCTTGTCCCAGGTACCAATTTTTTATAGGAGAGAAAGTCAATGTTGGATGTGCAGCACTGGAAAGTCTGCTCCCAGATTCCGACACCAGTCAACAGTCAAGTAAAATTAATTCTGGACAGTCTTTTAAATTTCTTTTCTTAATAAAAGTTCACTTCCATGCCATACAATAATCGGTAACACTTTACTTGAAGCAGTCTACATAAGGGTGACATGTAACCGTCATAAGACCATAAGTCCAAAAACCGAATGACACATTATGACAACAGTCATAAACATCAATAATGTGTCATTAATGTGCATGACATGTGTCATGTCATTCTTATGACGGTTACATGTCCCCCTTATGTAGACTGCTTCAAGTAAAGTGTTGCCCAATAATCCATCCATCCAGGGATGCGTGTGTAAGGTGGGGGGGCTCCACCCAAGGGGGCGTAGAACACAAGGCAGAGGTTAGAGATACAATAGAGATACCAGGAAGCATGGATGTCAGAGTAGGAGGAGAAAACCCAGAAAACCTGCAAGACACGGGGGGAGTACACACACACACACACACACACACACAAACTCCACACACACACACACACAAACTCCACACACACACACACACACACACACACACACACTCCACACACACACACACGCAAACTCCAGACACACACACACAAACTCCACACACACACACACGCAAACTCCACACACAGACACACACAAACTCCACACACACACAAACTCCAGACACACACACAAACTCCACACACACGCAAACTCCACACACACACACACACACGCAAACTCCACACACACACACACATGTAGGGTAAACATATCCTTATGGGGACCGCTCATTCATTTTCATGGGAAAAATGCTAACGCTAACTATGACAACCCTAACCCCCACCCTGCCCTAACCATAACCATAAGTAACCTGACAATATACAAGAGTTTTTGCATTTTTAATTTTTTCATAGCAGTCACCGATTTTTATAAAATAGAGTTTTCCCTTGTGGGGACAGGAAAATGGATATTTATCACATTATGGGGACATTATGTCTCCATAAGGATAGGCAAACCCGCTCGCACGCACACACACACACGCAAACTCCGCACACACACACACACACACAGAGTGGAGGTGGGATTCAAAGCCCAGGACCTGGAGGCGTCAGACAACGGCTAAACCCAATGTTCCTCCATATTTACTGTGCATTCAGTCTTAAAGTAAACTGAGGCTTACACTGGCACGCCTCAGAGGGAATAACAGAGGAAAAACATTCTATCCGCACAACCTACTCCAAACATTCGGGGAAAAGCTAATTGCGGTAAACAGCCAATGAAAATGAAAACTGAATTCCTTCTCCTTTGTTTTGTTAGTTCAGGTGCTTAATATTATGTATACCGAACACCCATTAACATGAAAAGGCCTCTCTCAGTGACTGATTTAAAAGCGGTTCACTGTGTTTTTAATATAAATGCACCTTTCCCATTAAGCAGGTATCTTCTTCAGGTATGTAGTTTACAGTAAATATTCCACAATGAAGAATAAGGAGCTGATGAAGCAGGTTGGAAGGAAAGTGGTTTAGGACCACAAATCAGAGAACGACTGGTACATGGATTATTAAGAAAGAAAATTATTAAGTGTTACTCATATCGGGCTGTTCATTTCAACTGGGGAGCCACTCAAGACAGCATATAGCTAGAGATGAGGGCTGCTCCATTATGGCACAAATTATAATCACAATTATTTCAGTCAATACTTCATCATGAAACAAAATGCGGCACAATGATTGTTTTATCTCAATTGTTTTGTTTTGATAATTGTTGGAAGCTAAAATCGTAATTGAATTTAAAATTCGATTATCTGCCCAGCCGATATTAGAGATGCTTCTCTAAAGACAACAGTGACTTTGAAAGAACCACAGAGACAAGCGAACTTTTCCAATATTCTGGCTACTGCACTAAGTTACCCAGAGTGGTAGGTTGACAAGAAGGGGGTGTCATTAACCTACATAACTGCTGTGGGATTGAATGAGACAAAACATTCCGTAGTCCAGCATACAGTAACATCCAATCTGCACCGAATGAGTCAGGCAGGGTTTGTGGCTGCATCTCCTATGTGAAGACTCCAGAACATTGTCCATATTTGTAGGTGGTAAATAGACAGAGGCAAACTCACCAAAGACAGCAACAATATGGCTTAACAGATGGGTAATGGACGTCCTTGAAGTCCGGTGAAAGACTTCCCAAGAATAGGCAACAATATTCACTCAAACGAGGTGAATCACTCTTTTCTTCTTTTGTTCCTGCTCACATTTTTTTTTTGTTTTCATATACAACAGATCTCTGTTTGAGCACTAAATATACACACATGCTGTACAATAGTTTTCCTGATTGTTTTTTTAGAGGTTTTTGCCCAATGGTCTATGTACTGTAATGAAATGATTCAAAACGATATTCATTGCTTCTAAATGCAAATTTTAAAAACCAAATTTTTGAGGAACGGTGTGCGAAATTTCAGTACATGAGAAGGACAGGTAACATGAAGTTGCCCTTAAAACCGTATTTTAAACTATCCCTTGTTGGTTGAACAACTTATTTTAGTTCAGGGCAACTTAGCAATATAGACCGATCACCGACATCACAGCAGTTAGTAGGTGTAGCGATATATATTGGAATCTTCTGATCCGGTAAAAGGCTGCGAGATACAGTAACTTCTCACTATTATGAAACGATTAAATTGTATCGTACAGTTCGATGATGCCATTATTACATGCCGTTTTTCGGTCATCCTATTATTGCAATCCCATTTGAAGATTAAAGTCTACTGTGCATTCGATATAGAAAAGTTGAACCAGAATACCCAATTGCATATAAAAACGAAACACAATAACGAAGTTACAACACACCGACCCTCTAGCGTTGACAAACAGTAGTGAATATTAACAACGCTATCCACCTGTTACAACAGATTACAGGACAAGTGAAAGGCCGGGTTGAACACTACAACTTTCAAAAATATCTTCAGACTTTCTCAGTATCTAGGACGAAGGACATTTAAACATAAAAATGACAGCGATTTTAGATATAGCCCTTTAAAGTGTATAGATCAAGGCTATAAAGCGGCATTGTGGAAGACAGGGAATCCCCAGAACACGTAAAAAACAGGTAAATAACTTACCTTTGCATAGGTGCCAATTACCATAGAGCTGGGATTGTGCGATTGTCTTCTGGCTTTCACTGAGCCGGCGATCTATTGCTCCAGCTGAGTTTAGTGCTGTAAGAAGTGCGGTTCGTATTCAGCGTCGCTGCGGGAAGAGTCGCGGCTTTCAGAAACTAACGATGATTGGACGATAAAAACACCCCGCACGCATCTTTAAGCGTTATCCTCCTGGAAATTTGCTCTATAGGGTGCAGATCTTAGCGGCCGACCGCGCGATCGCGACGGCGGCCTGAAGACGCGACGGAAACTTTGACGATCCGCGAGTAGATAACGCCGTGACGCTCCGGCGTTTCAGCGTTTGCTTCCTACATCCCATTAAGTCCTCGGGGGAAACTGATGATGCTGATCGCCTCCAGGCAACCGGCGCAGTAGCAGTTTCAATAGGTCTCGGAGAAGACTTGAAATACCGACTTACTGTAACAGACCACCGATTTAAAAAAGACTTTTAGATACGAGAATACGATCATATAAAAATAAACGCGTTCCGCATGAGAGAAATGGCAGAGTAGGCAGTACCGATTGTCTGCATTGCTGTGTAAATGAGGCCAGTTTAAAAAGAGAGGCTGCCGGCACATGTCCTGGACCTGACTGGAAGCCCACACAGTGTCAGTGAATCAGCAAAGCATCTTCAGTTATATGTGCGTCTCCCGCAGCTCAGTAATGCGCGTCTTCGGACACCGTGAAGTGCGCCGGTGGGTGCTGGAGCGCGCGCAGGTGCGCCTCAGTGTAAAACCACAAGGACTCCCTTCACTGTACGCGGTAATTACGGAGTGTTTCCTTGATGTCTTAAATAATGTTATTACTGGATCAGGAATAAAAGGGGGACACATTACAAGTGTATTTCAGTACAGTGTTTTTTTTTTTTAATAAAATACTTATACATAGACTATTATTAAAAATGACGGGGATCACATTAGTAACCCTTACTTCTCGACCAATTAAGCAGGTACTTGAGAAACATTTATTTTCGATAGCAAATCAATTTTACGTCACGTTTCATTAATTGGAGGCTCATTTAAAGTGTCTGAAGAGGATGGAAATGTTAATCGGTATTCTTAATGTTAAATATCAAGAGGAAAATACCTCTGATGTGAGATAAGTGAAACCATTATCCTGAAATAAAAACGTATGATAGTGCTGCTGACTATGGGCGTGGGAACGGGCTGCGTCTTGGTAGTTTAATTCATTGTGAATTTAAGATTTTTCTGCATTTACTGTGGTCAGGAATTCCTCTTAGGATCGTACCTTTCCTGTGTAGGTTCACGCACCTCTCTACAAATGAGCGCTCCGTAAAATAAATTTAAAAATATCCTGCAAAACACAAGCAATACAGATTTGCATCTTCGCTGCCTGTGCGGCTCGCACTGCATGTATTAAAGCTGTGGTGCGATCGTGTCGAGGCATGAGGTTCTGACTCATATCCTGCACGCACCTTCGCACTTTTTCCCTCGTGATGACAATGTCTCTTACATCATGGACCCCATTTAGTACTGGCGCCAGGTTGATTCAGTAGGGATGAGGTAATATCCAGTGGGGTTCCGCTCCACATTACGAATGCCAGTAATGATAATCGCACTTTATATTTAATAAAGCTATAGGGACTTTTATTTCTTTCCACATATCACAAGAACTATCATTCTCATGCATTAATTACTTTGCATTAAAATCCAGAAGCATCTTTGGGGAATATTTGTCTGATCTTCGGTTAATTTGGGATTATGAATGACGGTCCGTCTAACTTCTGCACGGCCCCGGCTCAGGTGTCGCGGGTAAACAAACCAAACGGCGTTTTAAAGCAGCCACATTTCTATGGCCGCCAGGACGTGGCATTTCACATGGGTTTTACGCCTGAGGGGGAATGAGTCGAACCACAATTATTTAACGCTGCGTGATTTCAATATTTTTCTGCATGGCTGATTGCAGTTAGTAGGGGATTTTAATCACATTCAGATTTTAGTACATGAGGTTAAATAATATTTTTGTTGATGTGGTCAAGTAAATAATTCAGCCGAGTAGCCTATTTTATATATATATGTGTGTGTGTTTTGCATATACGTATTTATTTGCATACTCACACCATACCGTATAAACAATATTTGATGCATCGCAGCATCTGTACGTATAGCTGAAGGCAATGTCATCTTTGTTATGACTTCAGAGACGTTGCCTTGCTTTCTAAAAGACAGTTGCACAGAATGAAAAGGCTAAATGTTCCTTAGGAAAAAAAATAGTTCTTGTATATAATTTATGTTTAGTTGTGCAAATTGACTTCAAAGTCTTAAATATTTGCATGTTTTAGATGTGTTTTACATACTGACGTGTACAAAAATCGAAGAAGGAATAACAAGGAGCGCTCAATATTTACGCATACAAAGATAAAAAATTTTACGACGTTGACGGGACTCAACACTTAATCAGTATTACATCCAACATAAGAGATAATATCCTCCCTTACTTGAGTAAAGCGCCCTCTACTGGACTGGGGGAGGAAAGCCTCCTTCCCCGTTGACATACATTTTACTATTTCCAGCTTCATGTCATTATATAATTTACAGTTTATGTTTAAGTTTAAATATTTTAACTGGCTTTCTTGCGATAATATCAACAAGTAAACTGTAACATGTAGAGAGCATCTAGAGAATTACATAGTGAACAAGCAGAAAAAATTTGTGCAACAAGTGTTACATCACTAACTTTTGCAAAGAAGTGTGCACATTCTGGTTCTGCTCTTTTGATGAGATTGCAGCTGAAACAGAAATTTACGGCAAGATTTTAACCTCAAGCTTTTTTTCATGGCACTGCTTTTAAGAGGAATGGAAATTCCATTATGGTCTTCACCTCCTCATTTCCATAAATAACACAAAACAATATTTTTTGTTAAACATCAACAACATAGATGGCTAGGCATACTTTACAATATATCCAGATAGAAATGCTGCATTTTCTATAAAAGGTTCCCTGAAGAAGGGAAAAACTGCATCACCACACTATCCAAAATAACAAAATATTGCCCTGTGACCCTGACAAGGATAGGCGGTGAGAAAATGAATTGACTGATGGATGGACAATATTATATAATAATATTTATTTTTTCAAATCAAAGGATAATGTATGTAAATTTCCCACATGTAACATTGTATTTTGTTTATATACACACACACGCACCCACACACACACACGCACACACATGTAGGGTATACATATTCTTATGGGGACCGCTCACACGCACCCACACACACACACACGCACACACACACACACACACACACACACACACACACACACACACACACAATCTTGTTTAAAGAATAAATGTACTCACCAGCCCTCCAGACTGATCTCCTTACAATGCAGAAATGCCCTTTCTCTTCACCAGATCATTTCTTCCCGGAGGATGTTTGCTGTAGTGCACTTCTGATAAGAGGCTTGGTCTTTGATAATGTCATGTTCACGATAACCGAGTCAGTTCAACCTCATCTAATAACTTCGGAGGCTTTCAGCAGCAGCCGTCTTGTCCGGCAGAGTTGTCAGCGAAGAGATCCCAAGGTCTGGATCATCGTTAAGGTCAGTCAACGTGTAGGTGTTGATCGGACGTTTCAGGCTAGCGTGTGAATGCAGAACAGTTTCTGGCCAGAAGGTTAACTGAATCACGTGACATGGGGCCAAGCAGGGAATGGGATCATTATTTTGAGGAATTAGTTTAGTTTCCAAGGGTAACAGGCATTGGGTGGGGGGTAGGACTGGTAGCACCTAACTAGCTGCAGTTTGTGTCATGGATAGAAAACAAAAGAAAACTGACAGCAAGGGGTCAGGAAAACTTCTACAGGGCTTAGGTCCAAGCTAAGCTAAGATATTTCTGCATCATCATATTTAAGTTAAAAGTCAACATAATGCTGTCTTGACTAAAATACAGCAATCACGCAACCCGCTCAAACCAAACCCAGCAGTGCTGCATGGGTACATTTCAGTCATTTTTAATATTTGCAAGGTTCTCCCCACGACCCTGAATAGAATGAGTGGTTACTGAAAATGGATGGATGGATTTGCAAGATTAAACTGTGTTTGTGTGAAACATGGCACTTCTCCAATGGCATTTAGGAACCAAGCCGTACCCAACCCATACCACCAAGAGAGACTAGTTAAAGCATGGTTTGATTTTCCACTACAGAAGGATCGGCTCGATGTACTCCATGCTAATTTCTGTTAGCAAGTCTGTGCGAATCACCATGTTCTGTTAGCATCAAACGGTAATGGAATTGTGGTGTTTTGTGTGTGAATAAAATATACATTTTTTTCTCAGAATGTGTGGTCATGTGGTGTGCGAAAATGTTTCGTATGAGCCATACGTGGTAATGCATTTAGAAAAAAAGGTTATCCTAACAAGCACTACTAGTCACACTTCAGCCATTGTGGATAGGTTTTGGATAGGTTTTAGATAGGTTTGGCACCTAGCTGCATCATTTGCTCTTTCCGCAGTAAAAATGACGTTAAATTGGGTACACATGTAGAAAGTAAGTTTGAGAACCATACATTATAGCAGAACCACAGGTCTGAAGAAGAGTAGAGAATAGACAAAGCTACCAATCAGAGTAAACGCAAACTTAATTTTATGGCTTACACACTTTTCAGGAATCAAAAAATGTATTGTCTTGGCTTGTGTGTGTGCCCCATCTTGGGTTATTCCCTGATTTGCACCTGTAGCCTCCGGGATAAGCTCCTCCGCAACTCTGCATAGGTCAAGCGGTTTCAGAAACTGGATGGATGGATGGTTATTGTCTTGGTACTTGGATCAGGAATCATTTAATAGGGGAAAAAAGAAATAAAGAAATGCTAATAAAATTGATAAAAAAATTACCAACCAGCTTAGTGTTAAATCAAAACCTCAAGTCTTTCAAATCCCTCTCTTCATAAATTAAACCAGTAGCAAATACATTTCTAACGCTTAATGGGACTGGAATAACACAAGAACAAATGCACTGAAACAAACATTCTATAACATTCATGAGCATTTTTTAAAGCTGGCTAGAACATTTATCTTCTCCCTCGCTCTGCTGTGCTCTCCCTTTTGGTATATGCGATGCTATCCTGTTAGAATAATTGATACAAACTCTGGCCTGTCACTAAAAATAAAGTTACCCAAAAATACATGGACGATGCAATTCTGACCATTCAATTCTGAACCAAAAGTGTTTGGAAATCTCACCACAATAAGAAGATTAATGTGGACGCAAATGAGAGTCAAAAGAATGTGAAAATCTAACAACAGTGAGGAGAATATCTGTCTGTCTGTGATGTATTAAGCCAAGCTGTTTTCAGTTAGGTGTTATTTAGAATAAACTTCTTGGTCTTCTTGGATCAATTAGTCTTTCGATGTCACTGAGCCACTCCTGACTGTGACAGATCCCACCTTTGCTGCTATATGTCTTCAGATGGGTCCTTCTGTCCCCTGGGATCACTGAATCATGTTCAGGGATCTTTACTGACTCAGCAATGGCATAACTCTAGCCCCTGTCTAATCATGGACCATCTGTCAGGCATGACAAATGTGGAAGACCTGACCCCTAATGAATTACGTTTGTCGGGGGCAAATCAACATTTTCTATCTGGGCCATCTGACATCCCCATAGATTATTACAGCTGACCTCACCAAAGGTGAGACCATTTTTAGCTTCCTTACAAATGTGGGGCAGAGCTTTCAGCCCAGTTAGGCTTGTACTTCGAACTGGGAGAAATGGGCCTCATACCTGAAGGTTACAGACGTTCAGAGGCTGGACGTGGGACCCAGGGACTCTGCTCACTAGCCAGGTGCTACGCAGTACAGAGTGAAACTCTTACAAACCAGGCTAATTGTTGTGTTCTTTGGCCTCAAACATCTCACAGTGAAATGAATCGTCCGTTTAATGAGTTCTGCCAGCCAGCAAGCTATGCTGTAAGCAAACAGTTGGCCTGGGGGAGTTTTCACTGGGAGTGTATCCTGCCAACAGGAAAAGCTTACGAAGTAAGAGGTCTAGAGGCTGTCCTCGATGCACTACACAGCCAGTGCACGCTGATCTGGATACAGCCTGCTGGATCGGCCCAGATTCCCTGATCTATAAAACCCGGAGGCGATCTGTACCTGGGCTTCGAGAGCCCACAGTTTGGGCAGAATATATTAGGCAAACACCCCAGACTCCACATGGAAAAGCGTCCCAAGACGGAGGGCTGCTTTTCCAGGTGGGGATCAAAGTCGCCACAGCCAGACAGTGGAGCACCTTATCACTTATAATCTCTAAATTGGCAGCTTGTTTTCTCAGGTAAGACAAAGGCTGTTTTGGCGAGTAGCGAGCAAATACTTACTTTGTACGTAAATTCGTACATATTCACTGGAAAGAGCAATCAAACCCAAACCTCCGTGCTTGTTTCTTACCTGAATTCACGATGCATTTTAGAGGCTGCGGAGACGTATAAAAAGCAATTCTTAAATATATTCAGCAATGTTGGATGAGGTGTGTGGGCCACGGTTTAGGCATTCTCGCCTTGCGGGGGGGGGGGGGGGGGGGTGCATGCAGTAAACAGAGATACCTCAATGCAGAACTGCATTCTTAGTCATGTCTGAAGTCAGTTAAAGCACTTAAAGAGCTACTCACCCAAATAATAGTAGTAATGGTAAACAATTCCTTTCCTTTATTTAGTAAGTTTTTTTTTAGCATTTAATGGTTTTGCTGCTGGGATGGTATGGTGGTGCAGTGGTTAGCACTGCTGCCTCACGTCTCGGGGACCGGGATTCGAGTCTCCGCCAGGGTTCCGTGTGTGGAGTTCGTATGTTCTCCCCCTGTTGTGGTGGGACTTTTCTGGATTCTCTTCACAGTCCAAAAACATGCTGAGGTTAATTGGAGTTACCAAACTGTCCAAGGGTGTGTGAGTGTGTCCTGTGATGGGTTGGTACCACATCCTGGGTTGTTTCCTGCCTTGTGTCTATAGCCTGTGTGATAGGCTTTGGGCCCCCCATGGATGGATGGATGGATTGTTTTGGTTACTTTCAGGTTCATGTCCAGGCCTGCAATGTTCAATGATTAAGATGTTGTTTTCTATCCAGATATTTATTTTAATTAATCAATTTATGTGCAGGAAAGCCAGACATTTGATGTTGAGCAGCTTTTGATTATGATAACCTAAAACACAAAGAAAGACTGTCCATGATCACAGTCATAGCTGTGAGTATTTATTTAAAAAAATCACTGGTAATAGAACATTGCTTGTTTTTCTTGGCACAAATTACCATCGTTGTGTGTATTCAAAGAGATTCCTTCATGAAGCCATAACTACATGAGCATTTTGCTTATACGTCATGCAACAAAAGGCGGTTTGTCTCTTTGTTTCACTGGACCTTGACTATTTAGAAACCGCTCGCCTACCGAAGATGACTCTATTTCAGTTTTTGTCGAAGGAACAACACAATCTGTTTCTCCTGCAGAGGTACAGGGTGATGAATTGTGACTGAAGCCATATATTCAGCCATGGTATCTGTGGGATTTAGCCAGGTACAAATTACCAGGCCTCTGAATTTCAGGAGACAGGCTCGACGATGGATATTGATTTCGGGATATGTCTCCTGCAGAAATATCTTTTCAGTCCTTCAAAAATTTTTTCAATTTGCGGACCTCCATTCTGGCTTCATAGCACTCCGTGGTGTACAAATATAGGCTCTGGCTTCACCTGTGGTTATATCATTTTGAGTCAGTGTCCTAAACCACAGATTGTCCACTATCAGACACATTACATAGCAGTCACTGCTGGCAAGGAAATACAAATGTAAGTTAGCTGCACTTTTAAATTCGCCGGAACAATTTGTCTGCAATCTCAAGTACGCAAAACTAGAAGATAGGGACCAATTAAGGGAGTCTGGCGTTTCAGTGAAGGGACAGAGCATTTCAGTGAAGGGACGGAACATTTCAGTTCATGGCCCCCATCAAACGTAATGAAGATTACTGCTAATGTCACTGCCGGTGCACAATTTCCAGTGAAGGGGGGAATTAAAATGGATGGGTGAGATCACTGCCCTTTTCTGCACACTGCAGTTTGTTTCACAGCTTCTGCACTGTGGCCCAAGTTTCTGTGGTGGCAGTGGGTCGTTTTATTCTAGAAAGATCTGTTTGGCTAAGCATATACACTCACCTAAAGGATTATTAGGAACAACTGTTCAATTTCTCATTAATGCAATTATCTAATCAACCAATCACATGGCAGTTGCTTCAATGCATTTAGGGGTGTGGTCCTGGTCAAGACAATCTCCTGAACTCCAAACTGAATGTCAGAATGGGAAAGAAAGGTAATTTAAGCAATTTTGAGCGTGGCATGGTTGTTGGTGCCAGACGGGCCGGTCTGAGTATTTCACAATCTGCTCAGTTACTGGGATTTTCACGCACAACCATTTCTAGGGTTTACAAAGAATGGTGTGCAAAGGGAAAAACATCCAGTATGCGGCAGTCCTGTGGGCGAAAATGCCTTGTTGACGCTAGAGGTCAGAGGAGAATGGGCCGACTGATTCAAGCTGATAGAAGAGCAACTTTGACTGAAATAACCACTCGTTACAACCGAGGTATGCAGCAAAGCATTTGTGAAGCCACAACACGCACAACCTTGAGGCGGATGGGCTACAACAGCAGAAGACCCCACCGGGTACCACTCATCTCCACTACAAATAGGAAAAAGAGGCTACAATTTGCACAAGCTCACCAAAATTGGACAGTTGAAGACTGGAAAAATGTTGCCTGGTCTGATGAGTCTCGATTTCTGTTGAGACATTCAAATGGTAGAGTCAGAATTTGGCGTAAACAGAATGAGAACATGGATCCATCATGCCTTGTTACCACTGTGCAGGCTGGTGGTGGTGGTGTAATGGTGTGGGGGATGTTTTCTTGGCACACTTTAGGCCCCTTAGTGCCAATTGGGCATCGTTTAAATGCCACGGCCTACCTGAGCATTGTTTCTGACCATGTCCATCCCTATATGACCACCATGTACCCATCCTCTGATGGCTACTTCCAGCAGGATAATGCACCATGTCACAAAGCTCGAATCATTTCAAATTGGTTTCTTGAACATGACAATGAGTTCACTGTACTAAAATGGCCCCCACAGTCACCAGATATCAACCCTATAGTGCATCTTTGGGATGTGGTGGAACGGGAGCTTCGTGCCCTGGATGTGCATCCCACAAATCTCCATCAACTGTAAGATGCTATCCTATCAATATGGGCCAACATTTCTAAAGAATGCTTTCAGCACCTTGTTGAATCAATGCCACGTAGAATTAAGGCAGTTCTGAAGGCGAAAGGGGGTCAAACACCGTATTAGTATGGTGTTCCTAATAATCCTTTAGGTGAGTATATAAGAAGATGGATCTTTTGGGGTGAAAGTCAGGTAGCAGGATTATCGGTGACACCCCAATCATGATTTCTCACCATCTTCTCCAGCAGTTCCTTCTTCTGTTTTTTTTCCTGCCTTTCCCTGGATGCTCTCCTAGTTGAGTTGTATCTGGCTCTGCACAGGACCACGTCGCCTTTTCTTAACCTCCTATTCAGGAGAGCTTCATGGGACGTGTGTGGCAGCAGAGCTCCACCAGGGCAGCCCTCTTTGGCCCCCCACGTACCTCACATTCTTATAGAGTGAAAAATAATTTAATTGGCCTGGGGAGGGATGGCGAGTGGTTTTATTGTGTGTGCAGTTGCCATTTACTTCGTTTATATTAACCTGTATAAACTAATGAAAAGAAAATATGTTTGGTTTTCACACATTTTTTTTATCTAGTACTCAATGACCAAGATTTATCCATGTAAAAAACAGAATTATTAAATAACAGAATTCCTTATAATAATGGATGACAAAACATAGCACATTTCCGGAATGATTTCCGTAAAGTATTTGTTTGAAATGGAGACTTCAGACAGTACGTGTGATCTGAGACATGAAGGAGTACAGGCATAATGACAAGAGAGATGTTTCCAAATGCTTTTGGAAATGAAGTTTTTACTTCTTAAACTTTCCTTTTAATTTGGGCAGCACTCACTGGGCCATTGGCAAGCACCAGGAAGCAAAGGCTGTTCAGTTACCCAGAATTCCCCATCTTGCAGATCCCTTTCCTAAAGGCAGTTGGCTGAATTGACTTCTTCTCTCCCATATTTCAGTTCATAGCCCAACTGTGTTCAGACAGCCCCATGGCAGGAGTCACAGCGTACAGCTTGTGCATGGCTTCTAGTGAGCTGGGCTCACCAACCCTGCATGACAATGCACATTAGCACAAGGACATTTCTGCTTGCAGAACTGCTTCCATCCCAAAGAACATTGATGTCTTTATTTTGTTGCTAAGTTTCTGTGTTAGACTTCTGACAGTATTGTGCATAAATGCAAAGAAAATGTTTAAAGCTATTTATCTGGTTAGTAAGAATATATTTGTTCAGGAAAAAAACACAATGTATCTTTAGGACATAAATTAACAGTGACAATAAAAACTCACAAGAATTTCCTCTGTTCTCACAAAAGTTACTTCCATTTTATTGGATTGCTACTGGAAAACTTCACCAGTAGCTCAATTAATTAGTTACATTAGTTACATGATAAACATGGTGTCCTAGTGGTCGAGTCAAAAAATAAACGGGCACATTACACTATAAATACTAGGGAGACTTTGGGTGAGCTATTCAAATGGCTAAGCTGACACACTTTGACAGACAAAATCACAGTTTTACACCAACAGGAAGATCATTTATACATAACTTTCTTTGACTATCTAAGACCGATACTTTATTTCCACAGTCATATCACACATTCAAGGGGGAAGAGATAGAAAGAAACGGACCAGCGTGGGTCTTTTACTACTTTCACCTGAATTTCGAGGGCATCTGTTTGTAATTAGCTACAAAAAGGGACACAGGGAAATGGCAAGGAATAAATGTAAAGCACGAACAGTTTCATTTCTGTGTTAAATATACCTGGCCATTTGTATGTTAATAATGATGAAGGGCATGAGCAGGAATCATTGGTTAGCGATGCTGTCAATCAAGGTCACCCTGTGGACTGGACCACACACACAGTGCTCTAAGCACAAGTCTTTCCAGTTTCCTAACTCTAAAAGAAATCTTGTCTTATCTACTTCAAAACAAAAACAAAATCACTTCCTGCGATGGGTTTGCGCTCCTGGCTAATTCCCTCCCTTACGCTTGTAGCTTCTGGGATAAGCTCCAGACCTAACCCTAACCCTAACCCTAACCCTCAACCCTATATAGGGCAAAAATAGATGGATGGATGTATGGATGGATGGATGAGATGAGATCACTTCTCACACCACGTGCAGGACAGGTCTAAGCATGCTGTCACTGAGCTGGTTAAAAATCATCTGGTAGCATCTCGCTTATTATATAATGACTTCTGTTGGAAGAGTCACCTGAATATTAATCACTTAATTTATTTAATGTAATCTTATTAAAAAGAAGCAGGATGCTTTGATTTTACACTGTTTAACATAATTATATTTTGGGTAATTGCTATCACAGAAAACGCACTGTGGTGGCACCTAGATGCCGATGCAGTGTGTTTTTCTTTGGGATGCCAGCTTGCCTCACTGCACATCACTGCACTGCAGGAAGAAACCCATGTGACATACAAGGTCCAGCCACACCGAGCCAAGAAGGGGAATCAAACGCACAATCCATGCAGTGTAAGGTAATGTTGTTACCCACTGGATCACTGTGCTACGCAAGAGTCCATGCAGTGTAAGGTGATGTTGTTACCCACTGGATCACTGTGCTACGCAAGAGTGCGCATATACACATGTCCACTGTAAATCACCACCACCAATTTGCATTTGATTATTGCTTTATTGGTTGGGGTGTGCAACAATCATACAGTCATGCGTCTGAATGTATGTGATCTATGCGTAAAATGAACTAACTAATATCCAGTCATTCAAGAAAATCATACCTTTACCCTTAAATTACTTAAATATGAACAGAAATCAAATGCCACATGGATCTGGTGGTTCCCTGTTTTGTATTTATTTTCCTATGAATTGAGTGTATTTTTCCAGACATAATTGTGCAAATGTATCCAGGTGTGCAAAGATGGATTTTGGAAAGTGTAAAGACATTTTTGCCACACGAATTTATGCTTGTTTCCTGATATAACGTGAAAAAAAGTGACAATAATCAGTGACAGAGACGTGTGGCTGATGGTTTTGTTACCACGCTGTCTCAGTATCATAGGTCTCAGAGGAGGGTGTCAGTTTCAGCTGTAGGCAGGTGGTTCTTAGTCAGATTAGGAACTGAGTTATGACAGTCACCGCAGCTGCAGCCTTTGTGTGATGGTGCTCATTTCTGGCTCTCCATCGTAGTGAGTTACGGCTGTCTAGCTAACCCAGGAGCGCCCAGCGAGTGCGGCACCCGCCTGTCTTCAAAAGAAAACTTTCCAGAGAAACTTTTCAAAGCGTCTCTCCAAGAGATGCAGCTCCAAGGGACCTGCTACGTTGGGGATCCAGCACTCGAGTCGACGTGTCAGCCGCCCCCGGGTAAGGGAGCGGATGTTTTTTAATCGAAAGGAGGAGGAGTTGGCAGGGCATGCGGAGAGACGCGCCTTCACGTCCCTGGCTCTAAGAGTGCGAGCAGAAATTAGGCCAGAGAGTCACATTGTTGTCAGGATGACAGGGTAACTTACACCGGCTAAACGTGACAGCTCTGTGACAGATGATTGTGATCGGGCCACGGTGTGGATTCACGACTGGGGGGTACCTGGACAAGATGGAATTAAAAATGACAAAAGCTCACCTAGACTATCTGGAGGAAAGAGGTTACAAAAAGGTGGGGGAGACCTGGCATGATTGTAGGATGGGATTGTTGTAACAAAGTCTATTTCTCAAATCAGGAGCGAGGTACAAATCACATGACTAACCCTGCACATGCTCAGATTGTGAAGAAGCAGCATCCTGTAAGATTTTTAAGGAAAAAAGAAATTTGACGTAAGAAAGTAATTTTATTACTTCATTTATTTGTGTGATAGCACTAAAGCCCCCCCTAAAATAGGCCTAACAATTTCGTTTACATCACACCTCCCCGCATGGTGATGCATTGACTGCAGCCTTGTCTAACTAGAAACACCTGTTCTATTCCTTATTTAACTCTGTTCTGCCTGATTATTCTTTGCAAGGTGATGTTGATTGTTCGCATGAGACCTACTGAGCATTCTTACATGTGTCTTCTGACTAGCCCTGATCCACCCTGATCCACCCTGTCTGCCCGCTCTGCCCGCTCTGCCCCATACTCATCCTGACTCCCAGCCCCTCAGATTCTGCCTGTCTGTCTGCTCCGCATCTGTTCGGCTTGTTGGAACTCTCCCGGTTCCGGACCCTTCTTGCCTCGTGCCCCTGACTTCAAGCCAACCCGACAGCTTGGTATCAGTTCGCCTTGACCTGATTTGCTCTGGATTTTGGACCCTGAGCTTCACCTGCCGATTCTGTTCCTGTTCTGGTCCTTTCTAAGGTGAGGTGACTCACCATTCCGATCGGTTCATTGCACGCTACGCCGAAAACAGTCCCCTGAATAATTAAGAGAGTTAAGACAACATTTCAGATTCAAAAGAATAGACCTATTCAGCCTCATGACCAATTAAACATTTTAGACTTTCTACTGGAAATGCCTGACATTCTTTGTTGGCTTTCTGCACAAACTTAGTGCTTTCTTTCAACATGTCCCTGAAACCTTGATCCTGGACATTTCCATACCTGTGAAGTTTTGGATTTGAAAATAAGGGAAATTTTCCGGCACCCACCGCGAGCCGCCCCACCACCCCAACCAAGCTCCAGTATCCCTTACATTTTAAGACAGGTGTACAAGAAATCTAAAATAGGCACTTGTCATTTACATTTTATTTTCATTACACATTTTCTTTTAATTTCTCATGTTCACTCATGTGGCTCTCTGGCATTCACTAATGACTTATTATACAGATTTGTTGCAGACTTTGTATCCTTGTTGAAGTCATCACAGGTGAAAGTAACGTTATTTTTGGCACACAGCATTGCCATTTTAACCTCCGCATTTATGACCTGCTTAATGTTGTAAAAGACCTGCAGATTACTGCAGGTGGCAGTTTTCGCGAGGCTACTGACAGTTCAGTTTGGAGAGGCAGAGGAATTTTTTTAAAATGATATTATAATACGGGAGATTTAAGGGAAAATACTAATACGGCGGGAAAGAGGGGTAAAATACGGTAGTTTCCCGGCCAAAACGGGAGACTTGACAGCTATGGCCATTTCTACTGAAACCGGTAATTTGACTGGCCTGCATCTTCCAGTAAGTCTACCAGTACAGCCACTGGTACAAGACAGTTAGTATTTCTAGGCTAAACTGCAACGCAAAATGAATATTCAGGTTCCAGATAATCAAGATATTACTGATGGGACCAAAGAAGAAAGAGCCACAAGCTTTAGGTTTTCAGGTTTTGGTTCTGTTCCCCCAAGGTGCCACAGGTAGGGGTTCCCATCCACTGTCTGAGTGCCAGTACCTCTGTGAACTCTGACCTTTGCACCATTGAGAGCATCCCCACCAATGGGATCACAGTGTGGTGACACATCTTGAGAGACAAAGGGGCTGCAAAGAATGGTTCTGCACTTTGTGTTTTTACCCTTTTGATAGGTAAGAATTCCATTGTACCAGTACATGTACAGGTTACATATCAGATTCAACTCTTTTATAGGCTTAGACTCATTTTCAAAAACACTCAACCTTGCTATAAAGCAGCCCCAAGTAGAAGCAGAATGAAGAAAACTGTTTACAGTGGCGAGAGGAGAATTTTAATTTAAAAATGCATTTGCTAGTGTTTAGTTGAAATGCATGGGAGCAGGCGCTGTGTAGAGAGCGCAGAAAGGCAGGGTGTGAGGCCGCTAAAGCTGGCCAGAGCTGCTGGTAAGGCAGTGGGAGGGGGGGCAGCGTGGGGGTGATGCTGATCTGGTAGATGGGGCTGTTGGAACAAGGGCAGAAGAAGCAGAGGAAGGAAGCGAGGGGAGATGCAACGCAAGAGTCGGACCTTTGACGTGACCCTTGATGACCCAACCTATTTGACGACGGCGAAGGGGCCCAGCAGGAGCCCCTGCTCCACAAACGGGAGCTGCCAGGACAGCTGGGCCACATCTCCACTGGCTATACATAGCAGCAGCCTGTATATCACAGGTCAGACCCATGGCCTGGGACTGCGGAGCCCAATTATGTCAGAGTGATGAAAACCTGGCTATGGGCCAGGGGCTTGGGATAGAGAACAGGATTATAGTTTAAATCAGGAACAGCATGCGGATGCAGTAGGTTGCACCTCAAGCGTTGACCGTCTTTGTATTTGGAGTGAGGGGAATGATTGATTTCCTTCAAAATTACTATTTCTATTACTTGGTAATCAAGTCTTTTTTAATGGCGGATGCATGGATCATTTTAATTATTTTTTACAGTTTTTATGGTTATCTTTCTTCATAATCTGTCCTGGCCTTAACAACTGTAAAATCACCGACTGAAGGGGATGGACATAAGGGCAGTGAAATGCATTGTTCCTACAGAAAAATGTTTCTCGTTCCAGCACCATGTCGCTGGACATTGCCAGTTATTAATAACCCATGCGGAACTTGGGAGGAACGTTACTGATAGTCCGATAGTGGCTGATGAAGATGATTGGCTGCTGCCGTGACACGCCCACCACTGCAACATCAAGGGAGACTGCGGCAGTGGAGCTAAAGACAGGTCCGAATTCTCCTAATGAACTCACCTCCATCTTTCTATCCATGACATTATACCTTTTAAAAAACAATGTACCATGGTACCACTATATAAAATTAGCAGGTTGTCCACTGGACTGTTGATTTGTTACTCAATGACATCATCATCGTGCATCATAGTCAGAGGGGAATCACTGAAGCGTGACGTATTATGTGTGATGAAGAAGCCGCTGTGCCGTTCTGGGCCTTGCTTTAGCGTGGACCCCCCCACGTGACGACATCATCTTTCCTCTCCTCCTCGAATAGTCTCAGTAGGGTCGAAAGTTTGGGGCAGGTGGGGGGGGACAGGTTTTGCTGGAGTAACTGGGGCATGGAAATAGGGTGAGGACTCTTAAAACTAACAGGAACGTAAGAGGCTGTGGGGCCATGGTTTGGCTTGGCCTCCTGAGGCTTGCTGCACAGTCCCTCCTATCATGGTCGGGAGAGAAAGAACATTCCAGAAGGTGATGGCCCATGGTTGTTCACCCATTAGCCCAGATCTGAGTGGACAAAGCCAGCTGCGGGGAAACCAACATGCCCCCCCAGGACTCTGGAGAGGCTCATCAATGATGGAAGTGTGTGAGAGAGATTTTAAAAGTACTCCAGAGCCTGTTCCTGAGCACTGAACGAACTTCCTGCCAGCTGTGCCATCCCATTGGCTGGCTAAGGCACTAGGGCCATCCCATTGGCTGGCTAAAGCACTAGGGGCGAGAGTCATTTGCATCTTCGGAAAATTTCTAGGCGTTGCAAAACAGCTATATTAGCGGTATTCTGACCTGCGGCACGAAGGTCATCGAACCGCCGAGACCATCAGACAGCTTCAGAAATAAGCTGGTTAGTTAAGACGGGTAGACAAATACAGGAGAGAGATCTTCAGAGGTGATCAGTCTCAGGAGCCCTAGACAGTGAAAAACATTTTGAAGTAGGATTCTCTACCACGTGAACAATCCTTTCTTACATTCCATGCCCTTCAGTAGGAGTACATTTGCTGTCATTGTTGTTGTCTCATGTGAATGACAATCCCAAATCAATACAAGTGTCATAAGATTTCTCCTGTTCCAATTAAATAGGGCATTTGTTTTGCAATATGTTTAAAGCTGTTAAGCCGTTGTAATCTTCTTTAAAGCTTCAGGTCTTCGGAGACGGCATGCTTTTCGGATCCAAAGGTGATATTATTCTAAAATGTGTTTTAGTGTGACGCTTGGAAGCTGGCTGGCGTCATGTCTGAATACGACACGGCTAAACACAACACTCTTCAGTGAGCAGTATTCATTTTTGGGATCCTTTGTTCTTTGCCAGCAACAGTCTGACAGCTGAGACTTTTTCTGATAAAAGCCAGTTTTTTCCCTACATTTTCACTGCATTTTTTTCCCTGACACTTTTTCTTACTTAACTGCTACTTTAGGTTTCTGGAAAAAAAAATGCAGTCTGGTCTTTGTCTATGACTTTCCTGTCCTCAATGCAGAAATAACCTTGAGCCAAAGTCTCCATCGAAGCAGAATTGCGGCAAGATATGATTTCAAATGGCCAGAACCTCATCTGATGGCTTGTAATACAACATACCAGTAATTCACACTATTACATTGTTAACATGAATTTGCCATTATCATGAGTATTAGTACAATATTGGTCTGACCTGAGTAAGAGAGCCTCTCCCTCTAATTACAAACCCTTTTATAATGGTTGTGCTACTATCTCTAAGGCCCCTTGTCTCCCACCCATCAGAGTATAATATGATTTGCCTGTGTATTAGAGTGATTATGGTGCAGTCATGCAGAGGCGGCATTCTCCTTTACAGTGGGAAGTTAGTGCTCTCATCCTTTTGTCTCCCCATAACTGGGTCTTACATCAGCTGAACCTTTCTGCCTCCCTTCCTGTGTGTCCATCTATCCCTCTCTCTCTCGGTACATTTTCCTCCATTTCTTTGCCATAGAACATCCCTTTTGTCAACTGCTTGTTCATTTCCTTGACCTTGGAGGGTGTGGCTTCCTGCCTGGGAGTCGACTGGAATGGAACAGGGCCGCATGGGACGTGTGGCGCCAAGCAGATAGAATCGAACCTGACCCCCCATCCTTTTTGGCGGTGGGGAGTGGGGTGTGATTTACAGCGCGATGTAGCTTGTCAGCATTTATAAATGAGATTAAATGGAGCCAGAACCTCGATCTGACCAAGGATGTAACGCAAATTGAAATTAAATAGCGTGACATGATTTTCAGGGTCACGTTATGCCACTTAGTCCCACTTAGCATCAGCCTAATGCTGCTTCTGTGATCTGCTTTCATGGCAGAGTTAATTAACCAATTAAACCTCCCGCTGTAAAAATGAACCAGGCAGCACGTGCAAAGCCGAGAGCTTTAGCCCTATGATCCTACTATAGAGCTTGGATAGTATTTATGAATGTCCACACATCCACATTCCATATTACTTTTCACAGTGTATAAAACAAGCTTCTTCTAACAATAATTAAACAATACAACATTCTCTAGATTGTTATTTGACATCAGAGAGCGATGTTTTTTGGCATTTAGTTGAGCAACAGCACGGCATCTTTACCCCCACCGTATGGTGCTGGCTAAATTAAAGCCCGCGGACGCAGGTCCTGCTGCCCTCCATCGTCCCCCGAGTCACGACAGAGTAATAAAGCCGCAGATTGTTCTGAGGCAGCATGCCACATTTCTACAAGGAAAGAAAGAAAAAAAAAACTAAATAAGCTGTATTTTGTTATGAAAACTTCTCCTGAGCTCCATTTCGTGGAGTTTACGGTGCCATTCTGTCATGTTCAGAAGAGTTATGGAGTAATACAGAAGTAAACTTAATTTTGTTTAAACAGCTGTATGCAGTTAAGACCAAAGGAGTGGCTTAGTTGGGCTCTAAAAAAGAAACACTGGAGTTGTGATTCCGCCTGGAGAATCAGCTGGAGAAGGAGCCAGAGTTCCCTCCGCAAGGTCTTTGCCTTTTCTACCGCACAGATGAATCTGAGACAACAGCTTTTATCAAGTCTAACTATTGTTCTGAATGAGGTAATGCGCATCTATCGGACTATCCCTTCCTGTCGCCTATAAAGGTTAGAGGACTAATCCGATTATCTCCTTGTGCAGTCTGCTGTGCTGAGCTACGGCGATGTCAGTGAGGAGGTGCTGTAAAAGCACTGGGTGCCAGCATCACCGAGCTTGAAAACACATTTTATTTTCTTCTGAAGCTGGTCTTTCTTGGTCTTTTGAAGCTCCATTGTGCCCTGAAGTGAGAAACTTCAAATCAATTTTTATTTAGTTAACATCATGTTGCACCTGTTGCTCAATATGTTATCTTTGCGACAACTGTAGCAGGGACTAGGAGTCAGGCCTCCATAGCCGTAACCTGCCATGTAAGGGGATTAGTTTGTAAAAGCAGTGGTGGGAGCCCTGGTCCATCAAGCTATAGGGCTTTGCTCTATATCAGCTGTTGTTAGAAGTAATAGATGTTAAGTTGGGTACTGGGACCAGGAAAAAATCAGTTCATATGAGAAAGTTTACCCTAAAGGTAACCCAACTGCAGATACTTGACTCTCCATGAAAAAGTGTTTCACATCACAGTGCTAACCAACCAACAGAGACTAACCAGAACTCCAAGGAGTGACCTCATTGTCTTTGTGGGCTCCAGCTCTGCCAGATTCCGCCTCCAAAGAATCAACTGATATTAGCAAATAGGGAAGCATCCTGATATGCCAATAGCAAGCCCACCATAGCAGGAGAGGTGTTAAAAAAAAAAAGTCACTACAACTGGCATAGGTTGAAAGACTATTCTACAAATATTCAGGGAACCAATGAAAATCTCGCCATAACCCCAAAGGGTGACATCATCTTTGTGATGTAATCATTGTATGCTCAATGAGCTCTGTTACATATGAAAATAAAGAAAATAATACACTGTTTTGGATTAAAACACAATATGGTGTATAGGCTAACTGTTTTTACATATTTGAGTTATTTAAAGTTAGAGACTTTTTGGGGGGACTTGTTAATATTCATTCTTCCTTACACCCTGTTTAATTAGCTTTTCAAAATTACTTTTCTTTTTAATTTATTCAAATGCATTTAATGAATTCACATGAAATCAGATGAAGTCCCAAGCCTCAAGCATACTGCAGTTTTTTTATCTAGTGTTATTCAACACTGAATCGGAAGGTGATTATATAACGCTGGGACTGCTGTGAAATCCTTTTTGAAATGTGACTGAAGTTAATACTTTTGTATAATTTCTTCTGAAAATAAAGAAATAGGTCATTCATTCCAGATTTCTCCTATTAGATGTTTGTGTACACCAGGGCTACAGTAAACATACCCTTGCATTTTTGCATTGCATTATATCAGTGCTATACGAATGTCCACATCCCAAGAGAAATCTTACAATGGATGGCCAAAGGGGCAGGCTTTGAATGCTCTGCATCGTACATAAATAGCCAGTCTAGCTGATTTGTGCTGCTGAAAGTGCAGCCTGTAGCACAAAGCCTGTCACATCACATGACCTCCTGACATAAACAACGATGTCCGCTGAATAACTGACATCACATATGGGTCTCCTTCAAACTACATCCTTGTAACTGGCATGTTTCAAATAATGAAGTAAAGCTGTACTTATTCATTCAGCAATCACCGGGATGTACTTCAATGGCAGCACACGTGCTTTGCATGTATGAGATCTGGGTTTAATCACATGCATTTCCACTCTGACCTGTCCAGACTTCATCTGGTCTGTTGATTCCCTCAAGACCTTCAATAAATTGCTTAAGACTCAATCTATTGTGGGACACCTCAACATAAGTCCCATGAACTAGCCTCACCCCATACTTTATTTTCTTACTAGGTTCACCGGGAGGGGGGGGTGATATTTGTGTATTGATTGTATGCTGCCTCTGAGTTCGCATACCTAACGACAAGTATACAGCATTTCTGAGGCAAAGCCTTTTACACACAGCTACCCTGGACTTGTTTCTGGCCAGTCAATGGAAATGTATCCTAGCAGCTAAGTTGGCTCCTTGACAGATGTTTGCTTGTTACATATTTTCTTACCTGTATGCCACTTTAGACAAATGCACCTGCCAGATAAACAAATGCAAATGTTACTGCATGTCTGAATGATAGAGTTCAGAATCAACTAGTTTCAAGTACGTGTACACTCATACAATTGAGGTGAAGAACCTTGAGGTCATGTGAACTTATGACCATTCAGTCACAAGCACACTTCCTTAAACACGTCCACAAGCATATGCACTTTTCTCTTAAAAATACAAAATTATGCAGAAAAAAATGCAGAACTTACAAAGTGCTAACCAAAGTGAAACTGTATATCGAACTGAAACCAAAAATAAATTAAAAAAAAAAAACACTGACATCGAAAACATTCCACTTTAAGGAGTTCATTCTCCATGACTCTCATATAGTTCTTAAATAGCGCGTTATTGCTCCATATAGAGTCATTAAAAGGCAGTTTGCACATCTCTGACAAGTATGGATTATACACAGCTACAATCTAATAATACAAAAGGACAACAGACATTTTAATAAAAGGCACTTTTTTCCTCTTCACTCAATAATCTGCAATAACTCTGAGATTAGATTGAAACGCTTATTTTCCACCCCCTTTCATCCAACACAAAAAGGTTTAGGATAGATGCAACAATAACCATTCCACGCGCCAGATCACGCGTACAACCACCTTGATCCAAAACTGAATTTTTGCACTTTTGATTAAAATCGTGAAACTGAAACTCTGTTCTTTTAGAATGAATACGGAAACTCGCGACCCGGCGTTTGACATAAGGATTGCTATAATTAAGGCTACTATGAGTGGTGTAACAGTCAAGATTGTGACGTGAGATGAAAGATGGGCAAATATTTTTCAAATGGTTGCTAACAGCAATAATATCTGGTAGGGTAACCATATTTTTGGTTTTCAATAAAGCGGACACAGGAGGGGAGTCAAAGAATCGTAAATATGCACGTACAAAGAACTAAATGTCAACATGAAACAAAGCGAAATATCGGACATTTCAGGCAATCTTTAGGTTCCAAAACATTTCTGTCTAGTAAAAACGTTAGTCGGGTAATGAAATTAGTTTAAATTAGAATAAATTATTTTAAAAACAGACGAGCAGGTAACGTAGAGGTTAATCCGCGACGAGCGAATGTTACGCGCGTCCCTATTGGCTGCTGCAACCGCTACGACTTCGCCCCGGAAGTCAGGAAAAGCCCTAAAAATCAGCTGACCGAGCAACCTCGGGTCACGTGACTCAAGAGTATCTCGTGAGCAGCATGTCTACACGCCCGGAGTAAGTTTTAACTTGTATTTTACTTTAATATTTACGTGTTGTGTGTCGCATATTTTACGGACATTAATGACTTTATGCAAACATTTCCCACCCTGGCTTAAGTAGCTTAAGAGACGCAAAATCAATGCTTTTGATTTTATAAACGTAAACAAATGACCTTTTATTAGATTATCAGATCGCTTTGCGTTATATCTAAAGGTCTGAGTTGTTTGAACAGCTTGTATATCTATTTTCACATAAAAAATACAGTGGTACTCTATTTACAGAGTTACTGACGAATGTATTTTGGAAATGTTGCTGAATGTTAATAAAGACTAGATTTCCGTGCTATAAATAAATATGATTTCATTTACCCAGTGTTCTTTCTGTGCTACTTGTGCTTTTGTTTATAATTTAAAAAATATATTTAAATCAATTTACCATGCAAATAACAGCACTGCATTTAATGGCGAACAAAAGCTAATGAAAGTTCTGACTTGCACAAAGTTCTGGGATAACTTGGGTTTTAAGTTAGTGATGCACACACTGTAGCAAGCTTGTACAGTTAATGATTTTTTTTCGTTATTATCCATTAACTTATGACAACGGTGCATTATTTTTGAGCTTTGCATTTTGTGTGTGTGTGTGTTTTTTAAACAATGAGTTACTTTTGGGTATAATTTATGAATATGTGATCTTTGATCACATAAATGTGGGTGGTCATATGTAACTGTCGATAAAGTGCTTCATAGCCATAATAAATGCAGGTTATCTTTCACAATAAAACATTTAATGCTGAGCTGCAGTTTTTTTTCATGTGCTTTGTCAAATGTCATCAGTGATTTTGCTAGTTGTGTTACGTGGTCAAACCATAATTGAGATTCTCGGCTACTTTTTTGGGTGTGTTCACCCAAACTTTGAACTTTATTGAAGAAAGAAAAAAAAACATTGCAGCGTGAAAGCTGATTTGTTAGTTTTACTTGCACTTTGAAAGAATTCAGGGGAGAAATATCTTTAAACTTTGGCTTATTACTTATCAGGCAGAGCTGATGGCTCGCTTATAACTTATAGTTTTTAAGCTGACATTTTATAGAAACCACTTTAAAATAAGAAAAGTGGCCTTTCCTGATTTATTGGCTGTTAAAGGTCTTTTTTGACTGGATGTCATTTCCATTAGCTTTTTTGTCAGTTCTAACAGTTACACTAGTCAAGCAAATTGCCACTTTTCTCAGACTTTCCAGTAGTTTCTGTAATGCTAAATATTTAAAGTAATTCTTCAGGTGTAATAATTCTTATTAGTTTTGCATGTAATTACTTTTAATTTTTCTCTTTAGTTATAACAAATAAAATAGACATAAAAAAATGCCTATACAAGAACATAAGAACTATACAAACGAGAGGAGGCCATTCGGCCCATCGAGCTCGCTTGGGGAGAACTTAACTAATAGCTCAGAGTTGTTAAAATCTTATCTAGCTCTGATTTTAAAGGAACCCAAGGATTCAGCTTGCACTACGTTATCAGGAAGACTATTCCATACTCTGACTACACACTGTGTAAAGAAGTGCTTCCTTAAATCCAGTTTGAAATGTCCTCCCGCTAATTTCCACCTATGGCCACGAGTTCTTGTATTTGAACTAATGCTGAAGTAACTATTCGGTTGAACAGCATCCAAACCTGTTAGAATCTTATAGACCTGGATCATGTCCCCCCTCAGTCTCCTTTGCTTGAGGCTGAACAGATTTAGCTCAACTAACCTTTCCTCGTATGACATTCCTCTAAGACCAGGAATCATTCTTGTGGCCCTACGCTGCACCTTTTCTAAGGCCGCAATGTCCTTTTTAAGATATGGTGACCAAACCTGCACACAGTATTCTCGGTGAGGTCTCACCAAGGAATTGTACTAGTGTTGCATGGCTCAAAGAAAGCAGTTCCGTCTTAAAGGTGTCTCACTGCAGTACATGCCTCAGCAGTTTATAACGTTACTCTCAGAACAAAAGATGAATAATTAGGAATTAAAAAAAAAAAAAAATAATCTACATTTAAAACTGGTAAAAGGCTATAAAAATATTTTTAAATATTTGCTCATACTGTTCGCTCAAACCCATTTGGGTATCAAAATACCCCTTAACGCAATAGGAGAAACAGTAATGCAGCATGACATGTTGATTTTAATATAATAAAAAAAAAAATTGCATATACTGTCTCATTTGAAAAGATACTGATGTACTGCTCAGCCCTAAATATGTGGGAGGACAAATAGGAAAAGGGTGGATTTTTTAAGGTCCGGGCCAATTCAGTTAGTGATTCTCATTTGCTATTTTCTATTAAATCATATTATATAAGCCTTGAGAAATGTGACCAGTGTCGCTCTGAGGTGACTGGGCTCCCCGGTCTGGTCGCCTATCATGTAATTTGCTCGTATTCACAGCCGACGTCACCGTGCTCAGACGGCTGTCCTCCCTCTCTCTGCAGACCCGTGTTCTGGCTGGGGAAGAAGACGCTGAGGGTGTCGGCGGCTCTGTTTGCCGAGAACCGGCGGCGTCTCTGCCAGGGCCTGAAAGCCAAGGAGGGCCTGCTCCCCAAGTCTGTGGTGGTCCTGCAGGGGGGAGAGCAGACCCAGAGGCACTGCACTGACTCGGACATCCTCTTCAGACAGGTACGGCCGTCGTGCTCTAGTCACTTATTTCCACCTTTAATCCGTCTCTCAGTGTCATACTCTGCTATTAATAGATATTCTGACTGGCTTTTTGGGGGCATCTGGTAAGAAATGCTAAAAATAATGCTGCACATTCCAATTCCAATGACCTTGATCCTGGGACTCAACATAACGTCCTTCAGGTAGCACCCAGCTGTATAAATAGGCACCCGCTCCCTTCCTTTAACGTTGCAGTACGCAATGGGTTACGTGAAGCTTCTGTGTGCAGTTCTGTCTTTGCATTTCCTGTATGTATGTTTTACCTGTGACTCCAGGAGTCCTTCTTCCATTGGGCTTTTGGAGTGACTGAAGCTGACTGCTACGGGGCTATTGATGTCGACACAGGGAGGTCCATTCTCTTTGTCCCTAAGCTGCCGGAGAGCTATGCCACCTGGATGGGAAAGTATGTCCTTTTGAACACTTCCATGTAGTGACATGACTTGCCTGGTTTTTGACTCATGCCTCTTAATTTGGAATAGGAGGAAATGTACCTTGTATGTTTCCCGAAGGGTGAGACTTTCAAATGCATCTTTGGTCTCCATTCAGGCTCAGCAGTGGACAGTGCTGCATATCTCAGCAATATTTGCTGATTTCGGGATGTAATTGAGACTTGAGTCCCCAAGTGATGGTTTGGCCTGAGTTTTTGATAGGATCTGAATTTGATTTTGTAAAACAATGTGCCAAATTATAGTTGATGATAGGGTTTTTTAGTTAAAACATCAAATATAAGAGGGAGGTTTTAGTGGAATTTCTATAAATAGGTTAGTCATACTGTATGGTGAAAATCTAAATCTTTAAATTATTTCAATCACAGAGGCTCTTGTGCCTAGTACACAAGAATTCATTCTTTTACATTTGCTGTGTTTTTTGTAAAAATAAAATGTCTACACATACACACTCATGTGACGGAGTGCTCAGGTAGCTCCTCTGTCCCCACATGAGCACGCATGCATGCATGCATGCACGCACGCCGAGCTGAGCTCAGAGCCCTGCTGGCAAAGGGTCCAGCCCAGGAGTGTCAAAGTATCGGCCCGCAACTAATTGTTTTTTAATCATCATCATTTGCCCGTCGATCGATCACCTTCAAGAAAAATGTAAAATTACCTCTTTGGCCACTAAATTTGCCAGCACCGGACACGGCATCTTGCCATTCGCTCCCCCTCCCCCACAGCTGTTTAGTGGATTGTACGTGTATTGTTTGTTTGTTTCCTGTTTTGTCAAAAAAAAAAGTCAGTTTAGCTGTGTAGCTTTTTGGTCCCTTTGAACATTCCTATAAAACTCTAACTATACAGAGCAGGGCTGTAACAGCCTCTGCAAGTTATAGCCTTTTACACCAAGAAGGAGCCTAATCACAGCTATGGCAGTATGTGTCACTGCAGATATGTGGCAATACTCTGTAGCAGAGAATGGAGAATTTACTTTATTATGATGATGTTTTTATTGTGTGCGTGCGTGTGTGCGTGCGTGCGCATATATACATATTCACATTTGCGTATTTTGACTGTGCAAATAAGCGTTACTTATTCAGACACATTGACAGATGCCTTGCCGTTGGTTTACAACTCTTCCTAATTATTTCAAAACAAATTCTGTTTTCCCTACTGTACCAAAATTGCATCGAACCATGAACACAAAACTGAAGTTTGTACCGAACCGTGAATTTTGTGTAACATTTACATCCCTGGTACAGTGTGTGTGGTTTGGGGAATAAAATAATGTAAAATGAAACAACAGTTTATCACTGGGTTTTTTTTTGATGGAATTTTATTTTTAATCAGTATTTTTACTTGTTACTTTTTAAACGAACAAATGATCTTCGCTGGTCGTCGTGGGCTTTTTCTCTGGGATGCCCGGCTTCCCCCCACAGTCCCTAAAAAGTGCTACGGTGAATTGGAGCTGCCAGACTGTCTGTAGGTGTGAAAGGTGCTTGTGACCTGCAGTGGGCTGGAGCCACATCCTGGGTGATTCCCTGCCTTGTGCCAATAGCTTCTGGAATATTCTCCGGGACCCCTGTGACCCTGAGTAGGACAAGCGGGGATGGAAATTGGATGGAAAATGGAGGAGTACAGAAATAACAAGATTGTATCTATGGTCATTCAAAAGGAATCGATGTGAATGTGTGCTTTCTATCCCATTTCTGCATAAGGAGTGACCTTTATCCCTGAGTTTTAAATCCAGACAAGCTGCATTCAGGCTGCCGGCCTTTTCAGAGCTGGGACTGATTAACGTGACTGACCTTAAGGAGGTGCTGAAGAGCCTTTCGTCTGTGTTGTTGACAGGATCCATCCTCCAGAGCACTTCAAGCAGAAGTATGGGGTGGATGAAGTGCAATACACCACCGACGTAAGTGTGTTTGCTTTGTCGTCCAGATGATGATTCTCTCTAACAAAATTGATTGGAATGTCAGCCGTTGCCTGGGTAAATTCATTGAGCAGTTTAGGCCTCATTTTTCTCATTTCTCTGTCTGTACACCAGAAAAAGAAGCTGAAACACAAATTGTGTGCAAAGCTTTGCCTACATTAATGTGAACTAGCTAAAGCTAGGCTTACTTTAGCCAAGAAGCATTTTTTCTTGCAATGTATAATGCTAATTATGGAAGTATTGAATATTAAAGGCTATAGACTGTGTGAACATGAAGTATGTCAGTTTGGACTGACTAGGTATCACTGGACAAATATCTACAGTGTAAAGCTATTAGCTTTCCTTACTTAAATTTTTACTTAAAATCTCTGCTTGGAAGATGGAAAAATTATACATACTGTGCAAAATATTCCTTTGTAAAGCTTTCGTTTGCTCGGTTACGGCAGAATTGACTTGATCATGGATGGTGAGACCTGAACCGCCCTCTGAAGGCTCTGATCTCTCTTGGCGGATTCGGACGTCTCTCGCTCTGGAGCAGAGCCAAACCCATCAGCCTCCTGGTTTGTCATGTAAGAGAGCAGTAGGGAGAACGGTCCCTCATGGGGGGTGAAGTCAGTTGTTTAGTCCTCCAGTTTGTGGCAGTAATTTCTGAATTATTACTTGGCTAACTTGCATTTGCGTTGGATAAAATCCTGGCAGTTGTTGTGGAATTTTTAGCCATTTTAAAATCTACACCTTTTTGTTTTAATATCATCTCACTCGGGCTTGATGGCGGCCCTGTGTTACCTGGGATAAGCTCCAGGCCCCCCCATAATGCAATGTATGGATGGGTAGGTTTTATAGCAGACTTTTCTGTATTGTGAGCCCCTGAGGGGGGGGGGGGGGAGTGGCCTTTTACTGTCACCAGCCTCCTGCTGCAGGAACGCGCTAATTAATGCAGTTCAGTTGGGATAACAAGCCCAGACTGGTTAATGGAAACTCCAGCTGCTGTCATGAAGAGTTTTGGGAGTCTTGGAAGATGGAGGACGCCCTATTTCGAGTCCTCAGGATAGATGACTAAGGAAGGGAGTCCCAGGTCTTGCTTCTATACAGTTCTTTTGGTTCATATGTGATTTTGTGTAGCGTCAGACTTTACTTAAATGTACTTACTGCAGTTTTCTCTGTTTTGGTAGGTCTGCAAGGCTACAACCTTGCTATTTTAGTTCTGCTTTTGTTGGTAAATGGCTGTTCAGCCCATACTTGTCCTGTCTCTTCTGCCTTGGTTTTATGGAGGCCTCTCCCCACAAACCTGAAATGTGTCAAGGCAGGAAGTCTATCGTGTGGTGTTCAAGTTCAGTAAGCTGTGGCTCTCGAGGGCGTTGGGCACTTTCCCGAAGAGCATGTGGCAGCCGCTCCGGAAGGCAAAGCACACGCAGGCGGGATAAGCTGAGTATCTTCATCTCTTCGCTCATAACTCGTAAAGCTGTTTATTTTAGAAAAATCAATCACAGCCAAGGGCAGAATTCATGAAGCAAACTGATGGACAAAACCGTTTCTTGATAGATGGAATATTTGGTACCATCTGAAATATTATGGTGATGGAAGAAACCGTTTTGCCAGTCTGCTCATGGTCCTATAATTCTTTTTATTATTAAATGGCTTGGTTTTTTTTAGAATACTTAAGACCCAAAATCAACATTCCTTTTGTGTATCAAAAAATAAATAAAATCAGCAGTTTCAGAATCTACTCCTGTGTTGTTCTTCACAAGGGTCATCAAATTCAGCTCAACAAAACCAACCTCTAGTGTGCAGGTAGCTGTTTAACTGGTGGTGAGAGATTATGAATGTGTAACTGATACAGCGTCTAATCTCTGATTGTAGGCTGATACCAACACACAGCATACGCTTCCTGGTGGATGGCAAAACAGTCATCAGGGCAAGTTATTTAATCCAGAGTGACCCCAGTGAAAATATGGCTGCAGTCTTGGGTAGCAGTGAAGATTCTTTGATTAAAAAGATAAGCAACTCCTAATAAGGAAGTAATAGTGGGTGTGGGCAAGGGGAAAAGCTGTGATGTGAGGTGATGTGATGTGAGGTGATTTGTGCAGTATTGGGAAATGATACAGCGGCTTTAGAGAGCACAGCTGTTCCCATGGAGCTGCGATGGAGTAGAGCGACGTGGAGGATTGATGCAGGATGCAGCTTAAGTCTCCCACACACAACCTTTGCTTGGCCGCTGCTCTTGTTATAACTGCTATGTTAAAGCGTCATTGCACCCATGTGGAATTGGCATTACTCAAACTCGCAGTACTGAAGAAGGTACGCTGTTACTCATACCATGGTAACGGCCACTGTCCAGGCAGACCTGTGGAGGATTCACGGCGGAGCTGAAGTCTGTCACGCAGGCCAGCCTTGCTTTTCAGATTGACGTACCTGTTTGATGACGCTCCTTTTGGGAATCCTCTTACTGGTCCCAGTTAAGCTGCGGTCAGGGTGTCCACTTTGATCTGACTAATGTTCTTTTGGTAGTAATGCATGTGCATTATTAATAAAGTAATGCTCAGTAAATCATGGTAGTTTTCTTACTGTGTACTGTATGAGAACTGCAATATTTTAAAAGCATGCAGATGTAGGTTATGATTTTGAGATGTCCCCATTGCCTACCCCCCCCTCCAGTGTGTGTGCTTGAATCCCCCCCCCCCCCTCCAGTTTGTGTACCCCCCCCTACTCATCGTGCTTTTTGCATGTTCTAGATGTATTGTGTGGATTTTGTCAGGTTTCCTCCAGTGGTGCAAGGAAATGCAATTAGGGTCATTTTTACGAACTTCTGTTCACGGTGTCGCTAGTTTAAAAGTACTAAGTGCCCAACAGGGTCCCTGTGAAGCTACCGTGGAACGTCTGGACCGTAGAGAATGAGCTGTGGGCAGCCCAAGTACTCACCCGTGTGGCTGAAGTACCCAAACTCAAGTCCTCGATCAGTATTTTGGGGGAAAAATGTTTGTATAAATCCCCAAAAACAGCAAAGAAATCTCAAAACAAACGGAGGAAGTCCAGCCAAGGAAACAACGAAAATAGCCCAGGCAGCCCAGTAGCAACACCTTGACTAATATGCCTCACAATGGCCAGCAAGGGAAACCAGTGCCCCCTAGTGGATGCAGTGTTTTTTATTTTTTTTTTGTGCTGCAGTGAACCTATCAATTCTATGCCCTAGTGCAGTGGTTCTTAACCTTTTCCATGGACCTCTTTTTGAATCTGGTGAAAGCTATGGACCCCCTCCTGAGTTTATTTGCACATAAACTCAATTTTGCATGCAATGAATCTGTCTTATTGAGCCTCTCACGCTCCTACGGTGCATGACATGCACAAAGCATGAATAAATAAACATGTTTTTCACTCTTTTTCTTGCAAAATTAATGGCCAATCCGTGCAAAAATTAAACGCAATAATCTCATGCAATTTAAACTAAATGCAAATTTTACTCAACCTTCTCACTGAAATGAATATATTGTTTGGCTTGAATAATTAAAATGAAACTGTTGCGTTGTCTTTGACAAGCTAACATGCATGTCATATTAGACATCCAGTGAAACAAGTTTATATAGAATACAGTGAAGATAATTGTTCATTTTTAATCTGACCATCATGTACCCCCCCCCAAGACCCACTGACAAACCCCTTGGGGGTCCATGGACACCAGGGTAAGAAGCCCTATTCTAGCATCTACTTCGCTGTGCAAAGGGTTGGCATCTGATCTGGACTGGTTCCCTGTGTTGTGGCCTATGCTGCCTGTGACAGACTGCACAACCCCCTGAGGCGTGTGGGATTTTCCCGTTTTTGGCGGAGTAGTCATTGGTGAAATACCTGCTCTCCAGGACTGCTGATCTCGGGGTCGCTGGCCTGCAGGTGATGGGACCAGATGAGCCCACACCTCGATGGTAGGAGATGCTGTGTCACGTAATCGCAGCAATCCCCTGCAAATGGGGGGGTTGGCTCTCCTGTGCCGCTGATGAGGGTCTTAAAACAGAACTGCCGCAGAGAAGTGTCTGACTATATAATTTAATGAAGTGGATAATGGCTAAGTGCTGGATGCCTGTTTCCTTGGCAGGATTGTGTGCTGTCATTGTAGAATTGGTGCCTGTTGCTGCAACAGCAGTAATAAAACACCATGGTAGAAACTGTCTCAAAAAACCTTTCTTTACACTTTTCACCATAAAATCTTCGCTCCGTATTTAAACTTTTTTTTGCCACCTTTCTCTTAGCGACCTGAAAAGTGTTTCTTTTACCTTTTTGTATATCAAAAAAAATGCTAAGTTTAAACTGCGCCGGCACTTGAGGGTTGTCAAGATTTTTTTTCCTTGAGGACAAAATGTATTTAAGGACGGGGCTGTTTACCCATGCGGCTGGCGCCCGTGCGACGTGTGGATCATTCTATCGCATTTTCTCCAACCCCACGCCGCATATTCCCTAAGCCTCGGGTCATAATGCATTCATTCGGATATAATATTATTTCCAAGGTGTTAACACCATGACAGCATATGGCTGTTTGTCTTCTTGGAAACCGGCCGGTGGCAGGGGAATCTGTTTAGCTTTCCTGACGATATTCATAGAGATGCGAAGTTGACGGAGACACGGATTCAGGGGATATGTATTCGTTTGGGGGGGGCTTTCCATACGTGGGGTGCGAAGCTGCGTTCTTTTGTTTGTGCCCGAGTCGGGAGGAAATGCCAGCATTGCTAATGAATTGTCTTTCTGGAGTTACATTCATGCCAAATCGATCTCCCAAGCACGTTTTTTATAAGTCTGTAAAGGGAAATCGTTGTTTTGCACACATGACCTGCAGGTTTCTGCAGTTCCTAAACTATAATTGTAGGAAAACAAAATCGTTTATTTTTTGTGCCTTTTAGGGTGGGGCTCTCATTTTCTTTCCCCCCTCTTTCCTCTCCCTTGTATGCGCAGGTGGTATGAGTCGTATGTCGTGCAGATGAGGCGGCGACCTGGTCTGTGAGCTCTCCCGGTGACAGGGTCCTCTCTGCGATTAGAATGTCATTAAAAAATGATCGGTGTGCGTTTGTTGCATGCCTGTTTTGGTGCTATTGCCCCCCCCCACTCAGCGTTTATTGTGTGTTTCTGTTCTGTTTGTTTGTGGTTAAGCTGCTTCCTTATATGACAGGTAGGTTGGACTCTCAAACGGAAACTTGCTTCTTCAGGCTGACAGTAAAAGTAGGAATTCTACCCATTACCTTGACATTTTATATAAATGTACTGTACTAAACGGCTTAATTAAAAAGAAAGATTCTTCTGTGCATCTCTGCGAAATCTGTAATAAGCTACTAGCTTTTACTAGTAAGACTGAGATATCAGTATCCGATATAGACTAGATAATTCATGATCCTGCAGCCGATCTCTCAATGCCTTTATCACAGTCCTGCGCCTCGTTAATCCTGCTTAATTGACGGAGCTGGGGAACATGCTCTGTCTTTAATGTGACTGATCCGTTAGGATGACGCAGACTGCTGTCTCTGGGAGTCCAGGGGGCTGGCTTCACCTTTTACTGGTTTCTGAAGTTGTGCTTATAGCAATAGCAAAGCAGTTTAGTTAGTTATGTGAAAGTTATTTATCTGAATGTCCCCACCAGAAATAGTAATTGTTTTTTTTTTTAGATATGTTTATAGTAACCCTCCTGATGCACCTCCCTGAAATTGGGTACCACCTGCTCACTTCCTTCCTGGGCTGCCTGACCTTTCACACGTGTGCTGACCTGCTGCAGAACGTTTAGCACAGACACTGTAAGGACTCCCTGTATAACCGCTTGGCGCTTGGAGCCTCCCTCCATAACCGCTTGACGGAAAGTAGGACCCCTACTTGAAAAGAGAGGAGGTCCACCAGGCTCTTAAGTGGGAGACCTGAGATGGTTCTTGCAAACTGCAGAGTTAGTGAATTTGTGCCAGATTTGGATTTATTTTTTTTTTTTGGAATGAGCTGTCAGCAAAAGAAATGTAAATAGTGCAGATGGTGCTTTAATTAGTTAGCTACATAAATTAGAAATGGCTCATTTTTGCAGTAGTGTATGAGGAGAGCTAACAGTATCCTCTGTGGTGGATTGAAGAAACAGCTTCTCAGATACAGAGGAACCTTTACAATCAGGTAACAGTGGTTTATTTGTTCTGTTTGAGACGGGGAAGTCGTGCGATACTAGCTCAGTCTTTCTGTCTTGTATCTGCTAGAGGAAGTTTGGGCATTAGATGTGTTCTACAGCTGGTATCTAATTGGATCATTTGTCTGTACCCAACTGTGTTCAAGATGTCCAACTGCATTTTGCAAGAAAGATGGGAGAGTTCCTAAAAAATGGACTGACCAGAGCATTCGACACCTTCACAGGTTCAAAGAATGCTGCTGTTTCGCCTCGTCTTCATTTGCTTTTCAGCAGTTGTCAGTAATGGGAGTCATTCTATCTGTGAGGTTTGTATTGCTCAAATGCGCTCACATGTTTGTAAGCCCCTATATGTAAGTGTGTGTTGAATGTAGCTAAGTCCTGTTTCACACTCAGCAACATCTGTTTTCATATTGGTGATGTTCACTGTTGCCCCCCCCCCATTTCTCAAGTTAATTTTTAGTTGATTTGGGACACATGGGTGATATGGGACACATGGGTGGTTCCAAGGTCTCCTACCATGGTCCAAAGGTGTCTTTTAGATTAACAGTTTTCCTTAATGTGTACTTGTGAGCGTGTCTGGCTTGTGATGGACTGGCATCCTGACCTGCTTTGCTCTCTGTGTCCTGAGCCTTTGGTGAGCATTTATGGGGAATGAATAAGTGGTGATTAGCATTGACTGTCCAGCAGGGTTGGAGCCATTCCGGAATGCACTGATCAATTCCAGTCCAAATCCGGCTCGCTGTACCTGACGGGTCTTCAGTTCAGTGAGAGAAGATCTCCTTTGACTCCACAGACTTAACACATGGCTTAGTTATATTGAGTAAATTAAACTTGATTGAACCTCTGCTGTGGTTATGGTGAGTGCAGGGTCTTTGGGAACCGTGCTTCCCCTTCGCTGAGATGGGGAGCCTCGTCCCTAAACCTCAGCCGCACCGCGGTAATGACGCCGGGCCCCCGATGGCCACGCTGGGTGCACCGCCGCCGGTCCGACATGTGGGCCGCACCGCGGTAATAAGGCCGGGCCCTCGATGGCCACGCTGGGTGCAGCGCCGCCGGTCCGTCATCTGGGCCGCACCGCGGTAATAACGCCGGGCCCTGTGATGCTCTGTATCCCCAAGGAGGGGGCGCTATCACGCTGCCGGCCCATGTGAGCGACTCGCTCTCATCGCCGTGAGTAAAGCTGTCTGCTTCTACCCCCTAATTAACACCAGTGTTTTGTTCCTGTGTCTGAACTGATACATCCCTCCCCCTCCTCTGTTCCCACAGATTGCTGCCTTTCTGTCTGGCATGACACCAGCAGTGCTTCTGACACTGGTACGTATCCTGCCTGTCGCACTGGTATACACCCCCACCCTCACCCCCACCCCAAGCTTGTTTTAATCTACCGTGTAGGTTTACATACGCTGGGATGCACATAGCTGGTACACGAGTACGCATTTGCCGTATAAAGTGATACACATGGCAATTACTTGCCGTGGCAGCGCAAATGTGTATTTTATGTGCATTCGCGTTATGACAAGAATTCACTGTGCATTTTAGCCTTTATACCGTGAAAGAAATGCAGATTAGCTACATAAAGGTTTAAATGCATGGTAATTTCTTGTCATAATGCAAATGCACATAAAATAAATACGCATTTGCGCTGCTATGACAAGAAATTGTCATATTGCTTTATACAGCGAATGTGTACTTGTGTACCAGTTATATGCATTCCAGTACATATGAGTATGTGTATATATGCACATACTGTATATATGTACCATAATGTAAAAACACCATGTGAAAAAGGACTTTGAAGTAACAAAATAACAATTAAAATGTAACTTTGTCCGTAATATTAGGCCTATTAGCACCTAATTATCCACCGCTCTGATAGGCAGCATTTTCATATGGGAGATTTCAGAGCTACAAAGAGGCCAAATATTTGGTGCCAGAAATTCTGGTGCATCACTCACAGAATCTGCAGAATTATTTGATGTGTCCTGGGGAAGAATCTCAAGAAATCAGGCTAAAATGCCAAAGACGAGCGCCGTGTGTCGGAAAAGCAGAGCAGTGGAAGCTTGTGGGCGGGGAGAGGCAGCCGCTTAGCGGGATTTAAGCTGAACACAACAAGGTGCGACCCCCGGAAACAACCCCCGGACTGATCCGGCAGCCCCGTGGCCCAGTCTCACTCACGACTGTTCTGAGCTTCTAAAGGCTGGAATGTACGGCAGGGCTGTGATTTACAAACTGCTGGAACCCAAAGCCAATGCAGGACGCATAGGCGGGTGTAAGCAGCACTAACCCTGGGCCCCTGATCTCTGGGCAGTGGCAGTATAATGTGACTCATCTTTCACCCTTTTTCCTTCATCTGGAGGAGTTTATGTTCAGAGCCGCAGAATCCTTTCAGACCGCAGTGTCTGTTGGCAGCCGGTGAACATGGCGGGGAATCTCTTATGGTATGGCAGCCGTCTGGTGGTAGGAAAACGGCCAAAACGCGGAACGTGTTCCCTTGTGACGTTCCCGTGTTCCAAAATGCCCCCAAGCAGACTGCTAAACGAAATCGAGCGGCTTCATGGACACCAGGATTAAGGGGATCGGCCCCCGTGACCCCCCCAGTCACTAGATGTGAATGACACTGAACCTCAGTGGGAAATTCTTAGGCAATAGATTTCCGCTTTCATCTCTCAAAGCACTTCTCTTCTTGAAGAATAGTACCATGTGAGTACAGACTGTTTAGGACTTTGGCAAACTTTCAAGAAGAATGTTCTGATGGTAAAATTGATATTATAATGAAAATGCAGAACAGCATATTTTTCTCCACTACCTACCGTGTGTGTGTGGAAAAAATTATACAAGTGTAACATACACACACTGATGAGCCAAAATGCTCTGACGTCTCTGTAACAGGCATGTGAATAACGTCAACTGTCTCAAATGACACATATCAAAGTCTGGTTAACTCGTGTATGTGTCCGTGAGTGAAATGTCATTGTTTGTGTCCAGAAGGTGTGGTATGTGGTATTTTAAGCCGGCTGCTGTGTTCCCCCTCTAGCGCGGGCAGAATTCCGATAGCGGGAGTATCTGCCGCGAGGCCTCCTTTGACGGAATCAGCCAGTAAGTTTATCTGGGATCTGTTATTTATCGCTGTAAATGTATGTGCTTCCCACGGAATTTTAATTACAGCAAAGGTTCACGCATGCTGATTAATTTTATCTGTTGTAAGAATTAATTTATTTGAAGTGATTACATACTGAGTCCCAGCCTGATAGTTTTCTTTCTGCAACTTTTTGAGTTCAGCCTTTGTCTTTAGAAATATTTGAAAAGTAATTTATTGACTGCACCAGAGTGTGTCCCTTAATAGCCTTTGTGATAAACATTAATCAACTAGCCATGAATATATAAGCAGATCAACTAGACTGCCATCATAAGCAGGATATTGTTTATCATCATTTGTATTAACGGTGTCTGAAATTCCTGGAACATTCTGGCAACATGGATAAAACTGTGATGGACGCCCCTGCAAAAAACAGTTTGGTGTCAGCAAGGGTCGACCTTGACCTACCTTATTATGGAAGAGAAAAGTTACATAGTTCAGTACAAAATGTGGTCTGAAATGTAAATACAGTGGAAATAATGATTCTCTGGTTTAATCAAAGGCTGCTGTCCACTCTGGAGGCTCGGAGACAGAGACTAATAGGTCAACCTGATGCGGGTGTTCAGTTATTAATCTTCCTATCGCTCCCTGCGTGGACCTGAGCGCTGAGATGGCGTAACAAATGTACAGGCATTAGGCGCTATTTAAAACTTAATGAATGTTTACAAAAAATTCTTGGGGCTTTAATGTGCAGTGCACTGGATGTAGTCATGCTCAGTCGCTTTGGATTTTTTGTGAGTAGTTACACGTGAAATTCACTTTGAAACGAGTCGGTTCTTCTATCATTTTTGGGCCAGAATCTGAAATGCAGTTGTTCTTCAATATCTGTTATACAGGAGCCTACATGGATATATACTTAATATAATCAGTCTGATTTCCAAGTGTCTTAAGCACATTTAATTTAACAGAATAACTAGGTTCACATGATTTCTTCTGTAGGAACATTAGTTCACCTTTGTTAAATAAAGTCACTTTCTACTATCTCAGTGATTTGTGTTGTGATGATTTGTGTTGTGCTGTGTCTCCTTTCAGGTTCCAGGTGAATAACACTCTGCTGCACCCTGTCATAGTGGAATGGTGAGTAGTGTGTTTCGTAAATGTGACTGAGCCCCCAGTGAGTGAAGATGAGGTGTGATGGTGATGGTTTGAATGTCCCTGCAGATATGGGCATACCGGTTCCAAAGCGGCAGTGAGTGAGGGCTGCAGTGAGTGAGGGCTGCAGTGAGTGAGGGCTGCAGTGAGTGAGGGCTGCAGTGAGTGAGGGCTGCAGTGAGTGAGGGCTGTCTACAAAATGCGTATCGAAGTGAGAATCCAGTGGAGCCGTGTCTCGTTTCCCAGCCCATGTGGTCAGTTCCTTTGGCCTTTACCAGGGGTGTCCTACCACACCAGCAATACTAGGGTTGCTTAACTGGAGGGTGTGGGGAGCGGGGGGAAATTGTGACTTGCTAAGGTAATAACCAAGTCTGGCAGCGGTAGGTAAAGCTCGTAATGGAAAACCAAGGGAAGCACAAAAGAGAATCTCCACTCTTTGAAAAGATGACAGTATCCACTCCATGAAAACGCATCAAAATGCTCCTTCCATTACTGGGACTTCCACTTTCGTTGTAGAAGAAAGCGAGAACCATTCGCCCTCATAATAGAGATGTAAAGATGTAGAGATCACTTTGAATTCCTCGTGTTTTTTGTGCTGCCGAGTAAAGCAGTTTGTTCCTTATCAGCGTCGTGATCTTCGTTATGGGGGATCCCAGGTCAAACTGGGACCAGCGCCGTAGACAGCTGGCTCTGTGTGTGTGAGGTGGCTTTAACACAGAACATTAGAACATCTACGGAGATCAGGCATCAAGGCCGCTAAAACGATGGCTTTATTCTGCAGATATTTGTTGACTTTTGATGTCAAAAATGATCTCTAAGGGACCTTCGGAACGCTTTTCTGTGGCGTCACGGGCTAATTTGAGAGGGAGCTCTTTGTACATTTATATGCAAATGCCTTTTGGTCTTATTACACCCCCCGCAACTCTGAAAAGGATACGCAGTTTCTGAAGATGGATGGATGGATTGAGATTACAGTGGAGTATATTGGCCTTTCATGTTGAAGGATACTCCATGAAAAATAGCAGCATAAGACTCAAAACTTAAACTCTGTGAAATGCCAATTTAATTTATGAGCAAACATAAGAAGTAATATGAAGTAATAATTTTAATAATATTATTTGTAGTAATTAAACCTCAGGTTTAAGGCAATATATATATAGTAAAACTGTATATGTTATGGAGTTTGGGTCTTTTTCACTTATTTCAAGTCTGGAAAGTCCAAAGTGTGTCACTGATCTCCAATGGCACAGAAATTTCTCAAGAATTCTTACTCATTCTTCTTGGGTCATGTGACCCTACGGCCTATACAGCATGCTGCCGACTCGCAGTATTCAGGGCTCGGCCCCTCATCACTCAGCGCAGCGCTCTCAGGAAGCCGAGCTCACTGGCTCAGCGTACAGCCGTGACGCCTCAAGCCTCCAGGGGTAGCGGTTCAGATGCAGACTCTTTTGTTTGCGAGTGCCTGGTTTCTCTCAGGTACTCTCACAGACTCCGGGTGTTTCAGTGAACTGAGAAGGGCTGCCCTGGTGGATTGGCATGACTCACCCTTCGCTTACCGTGCACCCTGTGCCTGTTCGTCCTCGTGCTCCATGGGCACACTTACACTCCAGATTGGCAAGAAATTCATTTCATCTCAGGATATCAGAAAAAAATCAAATGTCCTTGTTGATACAGTGTTGCAGTCAATATCCACTAAAGCACAGGGAACTACTCAGTATTAAGCATGATTCAGTACCTAAAACCCTAAGACCATTTACTATTATAAATCATTATAAGTGACCAAATTACTATGTGTTAATTTAGTCCTAAAGCCTCTTCAGTTATTTCGTTCTGCTGTGACCACTGGATGCCTCCGCTTTCCCCTGCAGTGGGGGAGGGTCGGTGTTACTGTTTGGCGGCGTGAGGCCTTGGGTTACGGTATGAGTGAGAGCACTGCTTCATGAATGCAGCCATCGCTGCTGGATGCTAAGCATCGGGGCCCCCAGTAAAATACACTGAGACCTGAGCAGCTGCACACGGAGAATGCAGCTCCCATGCAGATTTCCGCTTTGTCCGCGGACTTCCGATTCCTTTCGGAGTCCCCCCCCCCCCCCTGGATGTAAGCTGTCCCAGACCAAAACATGATGATGATTTTATTGCATGAAACCACTCGCATTGTTACCCAACAGAATATATGCAACAAGCTGTGTTTTTATGAAACTGCTGAGCTGTCCCGCTGTCAAACCTGCATTTTGAGGGCGGGGGCCGTAAGTCCGCCTCAAATGGTAGTTGTTCCTCTGTTTAACCAGTCGGACACCACAGGTCTGGCAGCCAGAACCAGCCAGGCCCTCCCCTGCTGCCATTTCCTCGTAACCAGCAGACTCTTAAGCTTATTCCTGGGCTGCTGCAGCCCCAGTGCATTCTGGGGCTATTTATTAACCTCACTTCACATTGGGCTGTTGCAGCCCCAGTGCATTCTGGGACTGTTTATTAAGCACACTTCACATTGGGCTGTTGCAGCCCCAGTGCATTCTGGGGCTATTTATTAACCTCACTTCACATTGGGCTGTTGCAGCCCCAGTGCATTCTGGGACTGTTTATTAAGCACACTTCACATTGGGCTGTTGCAGCCCCAGTGCATTCTGGGACTGTTTATTAAGCACACTTCACATTGGGCTGTTGCAGCCCCAGTGCATTCTGGGACTGTTTAGTAAGCGCACTTCACATTGGGCTGTTGCAGCCCCAGTGCATTCTGGGACTGTTTAGTAAGCGCACTTCACATTGGGCTGTTGCAGCCCCAGTGCATTCTGGGACTGTTTAGTAAGCACACTTCACATTGGGCTGTTGCAGCCCCAGTGCATTCTGGGACTGTTTAGTAAGCACACTTCACATTGGGTTGCTGCCTTGGTCTTGTTTACCACCATGAGGTCGGGCAACAGGTGTGTCAGGATGATTGGACATTTTTCAAAGGGGTCACTGTTCTCCTCGAGAATGTCTCAGGGGTGGAGGGTAGGGAAAAATTATGGAAAAAAGCTTTAGGATAATAAATCATTTCCCTGTGCTAGTACACTTTTTCTGGTGTTGGATATTGATTGATTAAATGAGATGCATGTTGATACCACACCCAAATGTGATGCTGTCCCAGAAATAAACCTAATGATGTGTAGCTAATTGTATATTTTGGACATGCCTCACTTTGCTTCCCGCAGTTAACGGAGTTAAAGTTCCTGAGTGCAGTGTGACCTGTTGGCTGCTGTGTGTCATGCATTTACCTGCTGAGTGGGACGACGGCAAAGCCAGTCCTGATTGGCCGGAGGAGGAGGTCATGTGACTGCCATGTGATATAAAATGTGTAGAAATGATGGGTCTGCTTGTCTAATGGAGAGTGAGCATAATAGACTCCGGCCTCAGCCCCAGTCCCACGCTGTTCTTCTTCTTTCACCCGCAGTCGCCTGATTAAGACGGACATGGAGTTGGAGGTCCTGCGCTACACAAACCGTGTTTCCAGTGACGCCCACAAAGAGGTAGAGCCCCCCCCCCCCCCACTAAAAACACGCCGCAGAATCAGCTGAGCCACACCCTTCATCTAAATTAACTTCAAGCCCCTAGTAAGGGTCATGAAATTAGCTCAACGGACACTTTTCAGCTGTTGGTCTGCTTCCTTAACCAAGCCGGTCTGAAGTTCCACATTTTATATGATGGATGTCTTTGGTTCTCGCCTCTCTAGCAGAGTGAAAGTCCAGGGAGCAAAGAATATGAACATATAACTAACTCAGAGTACCTTGTCAATGTAGCCAAAAGCAAACTGATGCGATATGAGATTCGGTAAACTGTCCTCAGTGCTCAGGCTGTATGACTGGATTCACGATTAACCCCTTAATATATCTGAAACCAAAACGCTGAGTGTGCAAATACATCCATACAGCTAAAAGTTGCAAAGGGTAAAATTAGGTGGAGCTGCAGGAAGGTCACATCCATGTCTGGCCTGAGGTTCCCCTCAAAGCCAGATGTCATCGGCACATGAGCGTCGTTTTAGAAAGTTTCCGTGTGGAAGTGCTGAGTTGCCGAGCTGAAATGCACCCTGGGAGGCTTTGAGTAATTGACTAATCCAGATTAATGTTCTCGCCATGGTGGGGGAGAAGTAATTGCAGGCTGTACATCAAAATATGAAAAAAAAAGAATTGAATTTTAATAGCTTGCTGCTAAGTTTTGTTTTGTGGTAATTTTAGATTCAGCAAAAAGTCAATGTGGTATTGTTAAGCTAGTATTTACAATATTCTCTATAAAGACAGCAGAATGAAAGAGATAATTAAATAAAGACGAAACTTAGGGGGCTCTGTCCCATGTGGAGCGTCAATAATAACAGACTGTCAGCAGCGTGTTTGGGGTCGTAGCCTGAATGAGCACTGAGAGCCTCGTGAGTGAAGATGTCTGCGTGTCGCTAAGGGCCCGACAGCCCTGGTGTTGCGACGTCGCATCAGCTGCCTGGAACTAGACGGGGATGCGGCAGGAAGCTATTTCAGGTGCGGCGCATCTGTTGCCTGTCAGCCCTCCCTGCCCGCGCCGGCGTCTGTCGCTGAGGCACCCGAGCGGACGTGAGGGCCCGGGGTCTCCTGGTGAATCAGTGTTTCTTTAATGTTTCTCCACGTTTGTCCCCCAGAGATATTTCGGGAGTCTTCGTTAGTGACCCAGGCAGCGCGAGTCGTGCGGCAGCCATAATGAAGAGGAGGTTCTTGGGGGGTGTGGCGCGTGAGGTGGCTGTCGGGGCTGGATGCACGGTGGGTGTGCGGAGCATAGGGGCGTTTCCTAGGGAACCGAATTCCATGATTCCAGTGGGAGTAATGAGGCTGGAAGTGAGTCTAATACCCATTAATATCATTTTATTATCGTCGTAATGTTAACATCCACTCTCTGATGAACCTCAAAGTGTTTTCATTTGGTTTGTATTGGAACCTTTTCCTCACTGCTTAACACGCACCAAATAAAATGAGTGTTCTGGGGTAAATATTTCTCTTTTTATCCAACCCATTCCTCAGGATTTATGTCAAAGCGTCGGTTTGGTGGCCCGTGTAGATTGCCCCTCGGAGGTGGCTGCATCCTGCAGTGCCCTGGGGGGGGGGGGGGGGGAGCACACCTCACCCCCAGTGACCATAAAGCGAAAGGGAACTGAAAGTGAAGGTACAGAAAGTTACTTATTGGGTTCACCACACAACCATCACGGGTCGTGCTCAGAATGGCAGCTTATTCCTGAAGAGAGAGCTGAGAGTCATTCAGCAGTACAACAAGCCAACGCTGCACTTAACTAAAAGTCTCTGACTCTGGAAAGGATGCCAGTGTAGAGTGATTGTGCTCCTCAGTGCGGATATGATGTAAAAGGGTTAGTTTAATCAACTTCCCTTCTCCCTGTATCTGCGTAACAAGCATAGTCAGCATTTCAAGAGGCATAATTTATCTCCATTAAATCACATCTCTATATCACAAATGCTTGTCTGTCACGTAGAGCCAGATAATTGGCTTGAGAAAGTGCGTTTGGATGCTGGGTAATTAAAACCAAAACTCATGAACCGCTTTGGCTGTGCTGTCCCTCCCGACTATGAAGCATTTCCTTCCCGTTTGAGCTCTCTGAAGTCACACGGTAAAACAAGATGACGCCATTTTACTCAGTGATTCAATGAAGGTGAGTTTTATGAATGTGTCATTTTACACGAGCAGATGCCCCTTAGCAGTGCATTGATGAACACAGCGACAGCATGTTTTCTGTGTGCTTGGTGTCGCTGACAGCCTGCAGATTTGGTGGATTTTCACTAAATGGTGAGTTTGGCCACATTTGGTGACGGTGCTTCGGACCTTTGAGCTCTGGCAGCTTTCAGGTTGTCGTTGCTGGAAGCTTAGAGCATCAGAGGAGGCTTTGATACCCAGAACTTGGAGGATTATTGCGTGCTGATTGTCACCAACCAAGCTGCCCCACTCCACCGGCTCTAACCCCTGCAGCGACAGACACAGCGATTCCTCATTTATTTCAGCAATACGCAGCATTTGTTTCCTTGCTCATAAAATTTGCACGCTCAGAATTCCTCAAAAATTAATGTGCGAATGGCAAGTTTTATTGTCAAGCTGTTTGGAAAGTGGAGTTTCAAAACGGTGCCAAGTCTGGAACATGCTACAGTGAGTAATCAGCCTCTACATTTATTCAAAGCTCTTAAAAAAGCTTGTCTCACCAGCCCAGCTTGCAGAGCTGAAAAATTTGACAAAATCCATTTTCGTCTTACTTTCGTTCCTGTAAATGAAAATTAGAAGCATCATGTTGGAATGAGTCACGGCTGGTCAAGCTGGGCCTCTCTGTTCACCAGACGCTGCCGGCCTCACGGCGGCATGAACGCGCAGGTTCAAACTGCCTGTATTTCAGCGGATGTTAAACAGTGCTGTAAGGAGGCGGGCCCCTCGTTAGTTACCGTGGAAACAGGAGATGTGATCATCCTTTTTCTTTGGTGATAAGATGGGGAGGCTCAGCAAATGGATACATGTGACCTGTTTTTCCCCCCGCTGTCCTCCTTCGCTTCCCATGTCATGTTTGGCCAACAAAATATATGCTGAGACCTTCACATTGCCAACAAATGCCGTGCTTTCCAGTACCTATCCTATATTTTCCCAGTATCTAGACTTTTTACAGTGAAAAAGCTAGTAAATCACTTTCACAGTCCTAAATCCTTCATAATGTTTTTTTAATGTGAACTAGAATGAAGTAGAATGAACCGGGGGGGGGGGGGGCGGGCGGTTAGCTGGCACAGAATGGCTGCTACCGAGAGCTTTGTTGTCAGGGCGACTGGCCGCCGCGCGGCTTGACAGTTACGCCTCACCTTCGGCCCGCATCCTCCTGGGACGTCATTAAATTCCTGTCTCCAGCACCTCAGCCTCTCTGAGTCGTGCATGCAGGCCTCTCTTGCCACCTTGTGCAAGACTCATGGCCTCTTTCCCTCTCTCTCTCCCTCTCTCTCTCCCTCTCTCTCCCTCTCTCTCCCTCTCTCTCTCTCTCTCTCTCTCTCTCTCTCTCCGGGGGATGAAGCCAATGCTGAACTTAGCTTGATGTATGAATATTAAAGCAGAGCCCGTCTCTGTCTCCTGAACGCGTGTCTCCCTCACTCCTGCCCGCCGCTGTCCTGTCGGGTTTCATATCATACTGCAAAGCCAGTTAGAGATCCAGGCCCCGTAATGTTCCTGAATTTATTTTGTTTGGGTGTTTGGGTGCTGCTGCAGTGTAACCCCCCCCCCCCCCCCCCCCCCCCGGCCATCTTCAGACCCCTTTGGGTGGGCTGTGTGCAGTAGCAGGATTCAGCCTGGAACTCTGACTGCAGAATACCAATGGCAGGATGGGTAAATGCCAGCTATTGTACCTCGGTAGCAGTGCTGTCTGTCATAAGAGCTGCTCTTAATGTTTTTCTTAGTCGGACGGCCTTCTCTTCCGAGACGGTAAATAAATACGTTTGTTTGGTCTGAATGCATGTCTTTTCTTCCCCCTGCTTTCTATAAGTTGTCATGGTTACAAACAAAATACATGCAGGGAGGTAAGTAGAGGTGATGCAAACTAAAATAGCCGAAGGTTGCACCTGTACTGCCGGGCCGGTTGAGACCGGTGTAGCTGCCCAGCAGGACCCCCTGGGAGGTAGGAGGGGGAGAATCTCTCTGGGGGAAACACCAAGCCATTCAAGGCCCTGTGATCTGGGCCGATCGTCCCCAAAGCCGGCAGCCTGAGCACGCAGTGTGGCGTCGAGCGTCTGCGGTACTGGACACCTGCTCTCAGCGCTGACCTAATTGGCCTCTGTCAGTAGCAGAAGTCTTCATTCACAACCCGCAAGGGTCATTGGCTCCATTTTAAAATTAATTTCTAAATACAAGTTTTATATTGGGGTATTATAACACACAGCAGATCAGCAGGCAAACACACATGGCAAGTTTTATGTTTGGTCCTAAACTTTAGCGGCTCTCCGATTCATTGTGGAGGCTCATTATCTCTGAAGGGTTTGAATTCACATGCAGCTTCAAGCAGGGATGTTTATTTTCAGCGATAAAAAGCTTCTGTACTCTTCTACACTGGAGGAAATGTGAGGGTTTTTTTTAAGCTGATCCAGGGTATTTAGACTCTCGGTGTCATTACATTACAACTCCTTTGTGTGTGTGTGTCTGTGTGTGTGTGTGTGTATACATGTGAGAGGGAGAGGGTTTCTATTTACCACAATGCAGAGCACACAATATAAACCGCAATTAAAGAAAAAAAAATCGGTCAATACAATAAAAAACTAAAATAGCCAAAAGTTTTGTATTTTGTTTGGTTACTTATAGTGAAGGTTATAGCTGGGTAGGGGTTAAGGGTCTCATTGCTAGGATTTGGGTTTTACCCATACAAATGAATGGAGAGTCCCCAGAATGATAGGAATTAACTGTATGTGTGCGGGTGTTTTCTACCATGACAGGAAAAGTAACCTGGACAGTAAGAGCTATAGTCATTGTTAGCTAGAACACAGTAGGACTAGTTCCAATTTATCAAGTTATAGGATTATTCAGTTTTTCAGTTAGAACAGCTGTGTTCTGTATTGTTAGTGACAGTATTAACTTCCTGTCACCTTTTTCCTTAGGTGATGAAACACTTGAAGCCTGGATTGATGGAGTATGAAATGGAAAGGTAAAGAAGACTTTTCCTTTCCAGCTAAATCTTTTATTCAGATTTTGCATATTGGTCCGTTATGGAGCCCATGATCCACTTAAGCCGTCAGATCTGCGTATCAGCAGCTGAGTTTTCCCAGCATGCATTTCTGCAACACAGGTTGCTCACACTACATAACCATGTGATTTCAGCTTTCTGGATCATTCTAAATGCAAGATGCATGATCAGGCGCAATGAAATGTGTGTTTCCTGCATTAAATTTAGATCAGGTGATGTGTGTGTGCAACTAGAATCCTGTACTGGTTGTACCTCAACTGTGTTCCTTATACTGCCTGGAATAGGATCCACCCCCGTAACCCTGACCAGGAAGAACATTAGGAGTTAGGAGATGGATGCTTGGTGTGTGGTTATAGTATGTGGTTTAATGAAATGATCGGGGTTTGGGGTTTCAGAAAGGAATACGACAGTCTTGGGTCCTTGTGTTGCTATACAAGCAAGACGTATTTGTGTCAACACCCACCACCAACTCAATATACATTTTTTTATGCTGTGGTAATAGTCACAATTACATTCCCTACAAATAGTTAATATGATATGTAAATACTCGGTGGTACTGCCCTTGTTAGCATGCCGTGTAAACAGCCACTGTTATACCCCATATAAATCTGTATAGCAGCCACTTTTACAGTCCCGTTTAAGTCTTTAGTATGTTCTATAAGCCCCACCACTGCTTCCATATGAAACGGTAATGCTGCGTAAACTCCGCATAAATTGTTAGCAGGTTATGTGAAGACCCACTGTTACCTGCCGAAAATACTCCTGCACGTTCTGCTTCTATCTGCATACCCCCCAAGAAAACACAATTCAAAGAAATCTAAAATAAGAAATTAACTTAACGGCTGCAGGACAGCCTTTATTTTTATAGAATTTTATTTGCTTCCTCCATTGAACTTTTTTCTCTTTTTTTTTTATTTAATTTTGCAGGAGTTTGTGGTTTTATCTTCAAAGGCTTGACAGCATTGTAAAGTCCACAGAACTGGGAATCTAATTTTTTTTGGGAAGTAGCTGTTTTATTAGAAGGCAAAGGGTGAATTAGGGAAATGCAGTGTTTTATATTTACTGCGGACATAATGTTCCTACAGCTTGAATCTCGTTGTGCGTTTCATATACATTAAAGTCATTATCAGTTTCATTTTCATTCAAATGTTTTAGTCATAGGGGGAACTATATACTTCACCTCCCTTGTGGAATAAATGATTTATCTAAAATTGTGTATTATACTGTGTCTGTCTACTTATTTTGGCAATGTAGTTTTGTAGTTCCAGCAGTATTTGTGGTCACATGGGAGTACATCTCAACAGGCTGTTTTCCAGAATGTTCCATAGTTTTCTGGAAAGGGGTCGAGGATTGTTTCCCAGTTTGCAGTGGGTTCTGGGTAGGCTGTGGCCCCCGTTGCACCTGTGGAGGCGACCTGGCTAATCGGAGTAGCAGCTCTTGGTGCACAGAGTGAGGGAGCTGCAGGGCATCCGTAACCAGGCAGAGTTTAAGCTTGGAGAGAGTCACACAAGCATTTCACAGAGGCATCTGTGTCACTGAGTGATTTGCGGTCTCCGTGCCTTTAGTGTGAGGTCATGTGTGATGGACGGGTATCCCACCCTGGGTGTCCCCCTGACGGACGGGTGTCCCACCCTGGGTGTCCCACCCTGGGTGTCCCCCTGACGGACGGGCGTCCCGCCCTCGGTGTCCCCCTGACGGACGGGCGTCCCCCCCTGGGTGTCCCCCTGACGGACGGGCGTCCCCCCCTGGGTGTCCCCCTGACGGACGGGCGTCCCCCCCTGGGTGTCTCCCTGACTTGTACCCTCTGTTGCATGAGAGAGGCTCCAGGCTCACTCAGATCCTCTGTTGGATCAGTGGTTATGGAGGACAGATGGATGGATCTTTTTTTTTTCTCCAACTAGAGCCTCCAACATTTGCTTCAGTTTATTGAGAAAATATAATTTTAAGGTTATCAAAATTTAAAAAATCAAAATTTGCTTCTCTAAGAAGCTTCAGTTTTGCAAGTAAAATATATGTACAACAAGTAAAATTAGATCTGGGAAAGGTGTCCAAGGATGTAATACAGTCTGCAAACAAAGTGAACAAGGGATGGTTGGGAGTGTTTGTGAATGTTGGCAGGTTGATGACGGGGGGGGGGTCTCGATCTGATTTTGTGAAGTGATACTTCCCCTTTCTGGTGAGTGGATTCTGCACTCATGTGAGGGCGAACTTTGTATTCCCGCTCTCTAGTCTCTAGGCCACTTCCTGTCTAGGGAGGGAAGCAGGTGCCTCGGGAGGTGGGGGGGGGGGGTGGAATTAAATACTTCATGTCAGAGGCAAATCCATCCCCTTATAGCAGTGTGTGCTGAGGCAGGCTGAAGGATCCACCGACCGCAGGTCTCGCGTCACCTGAGAAACGCTAAGCGTGACCCTAATGACTCAATAATCCCAAAATAATGACTTTGCTCCGAGCGAAATGTCTAAGAAGATCGGAAGTCCTCTAAGGACAGCAGCGTCACTGCAGTAAGCCTTGTCTAAACCGTTCATTTTAAAACCTCTTTTATAAGTACACGAATAAATCTCGTAAGTCTTTTCATAACTGCGTAAAATCGCCTGGAATGAGCTGAAAGTAAAATGTAAAATACCGGATTCCCTGTTCTTGACAACAGTTCCTTCCTGTACTGAAACGCAACCCTCCTGGCTTGTTTGTGCCTGAGACTCTGGTTGTGTGCTTCTTCCTGCTGATGAATGCCCCATCTTCTGTTTTCTTTAAAACAGACCTTGGGCATGCTTGGTTTAATGAAGGAGGGCAGCCGTCCCCTTTGGGCTTGATTGTAGCTAAGTGGTTGGCCTTTTATTTGGGAGTTGCTCTAGTGAGGTACTTTGTTTATTAACTTAATTTCAGTGGTGATTAGGAAAAAAGCACATCGTGCATCGGGGGAAATCGGTCTTGGCATTCATGCTCGCTCTGGCCCACCTCCCACGCTCAGCCCTACCCTTGATGAACAAAACACAGCGCAGAGATGTGGCACGGTGGCGTGGTTTATTTTAAGTGTCTACAGCCTGCTCGGCTCTGACTCCTGTCAAAGGGTTTGTAGAAGCTCTACGTGGTGAGATTGTTCTCCTGGGATCAAATGATATTTTGATCGAAATCCTCTTGGATTGCAAAGACGAAGCAGCCAAGAAGATCACTTGTTTTAAACTGGAGAAGCTGGGAAGTCGGGTCACACAGCAGCAGAGGGATTTGGGAATTAACGGCAACTTGCGAACGCACTTCCCGAAACCGCGCTGTGAATGTGACTGAAAGGTCACGGGTTCGAGACCCCACAGAAATTGTAAACGTATAGTTCTAGTTAAATACTCATTGCCGTAATGTTCTTAAAAATTCCACCACGGCCCCTGAATGTCTTTCAGCTGTAATCCCACCTGTAAGTCTCTTTGCGTTAGCTGATTAGCTGGACAGCAATACCTTGCCTTGTCTTTAGCTTTCATACCATTTTTAATGACACTGCCAATATTTCCCATCGCCGCCTTAGTCTCCCCATAATAAAGACTCATTTTTTTGACAATTACTTGTAGTACTAAAGTTATAATTAGTGGATATTTTCAAGCACCTTGACCCTGTTTTGGATCATTGGAATGGAATATTTCAAGGTGTTTATAATTAATTAACAGCCACACTTTTTAATCATTCCCTCCCTCTATCCTTCCCTTGCGGTGTTTAGTATTTGTGTCATGCGTGTTGCTGCTGATCCTGCTGCCAGGCGCTGGGGGTGGGTGGGGGGCTGGGGGGGGGTGGGGCTGGAGGTGGGTGGGGTGAAAACGGCCCCAATTAGGAGTCTCTCTCGGTTTTAATGAAGAGCAGCACGCTGGACGGTGGAGGCGCTTGAGACGTCGCCAACAGCTCCGACTTCAAAGCCGCAGATTCCGCGTCCCAGCAAAGACCCGGTGAGGCAGAGGGGAGATAACGAGCCCCGGCTGCCGTTTGATGTGTGTCATGTGGGGGGGGGGGGGGGGGGGCTCCTGCTTCCGGCATCTGGAGGCTGCAGGGGCCTGCGGGAGGCTGCGGCGCTGCGGCGCTGCACGACGGCAGCTGGGACGGGTGCGGGTGGGCGGGAAGATGCGACGTGGGCGATCTGTCTTTGTCAGGGCTTGCAGCAAGGGGGCGCCATCAGAGGCCTGGAAAAGCTGCCAGACCGGCCTGCATATAAACCCAGACCTGTAAACCGCTGAATGATTTTAATTGCACAGGCTGGCTTGTTAATACCACGCTTCCAAGAAGCTGTATATTCAGCTACCGCTCATATTAATTTTTTATTGGCTTGCCTGCTTTACTATTTTTCTCCCCCCTCAAACTGGTTTAAAATGTTTACATATTTATACAGCAGTAAAACCACAGGCTAAGTAGTTTGCTCAAGGGTGCTAGAGCAGGCTGTCCCCTGGGATTCACGCCGGAATAGCGTGATTTCATGTCCTTAACCTGTCGACTCGCAAATCAGCTGCTGGATCAGTTTCATCACTAATAGGCAACTATGTGACGCACATCAGAACACGTATGTTGCATGGCTGAGGGACATTTCCATGTTGTCAAAACATCGTCTTAGTAGCACCTTAAGTCACAGTACCTGTCTTAACATGTTAGATATGTTCCCGTCGACCGCAGCCTGGATCCAATCCCAGGCGACTCAGGGTAAGAGGCAGTACTGGGCGCAGTGTGGGTTGCCAGTATATCCCAGGGCGAACACTCATACGCTACCGGCTGTTTAGAGGTGCCAGTTCGCCTGCCTGCCGATTGGGATTTGAGTTCCCGCCCCCTGCTGGTGTGAGACAGCAGTCACACCCACTGAACCACCACGCTGCCTGGTGGTTTGTCGATTTTGTGAAATAATAAGATGCTGCGCAGGCAGTTTTGCATTTGCTGCAATGCTACAGTCGCGTCCTGCCAAGAGTTTTAAAAATACCGGTGATTGCTAACCTGTGTTACCGGGGATTGTGTAAGAACTGGGATCCCTGGCGACCGCTTTGACCTTCCCGCATCCTCGCCCTACCAGCCTGTCCTCGCGGCTGCCTGAGTCTGTCCCGGCACCGACGTCAGTCTTCAGATTCTTGAAAGATTCATGTCGGGGTCACGGCTGGTCACTCAGCAGCCTTCACATCCTTGTTCTTATGCAGTCCAAGCAGCTATAGGAGGGATCCCAACACCTTCAGAAAAGTTTTATATAAGTGAAAATGAAGCGAACTAAAATAAGAAACCTGTGTTGCTGGGCCATTCTGAGATTGTCTCCCTGTGTTTGAATATACCTTTGGGGGGGAAAAATACATATATCTTTTTTTTATCATTTAGTTGCACTTTAGCTGAACTTACTAGACAGCTTTTGGTTTCAAATTTAATGTCTTGTTTCTTTAAAATTCCTCATATAAAAGACCGTTCTATTAATATTTTGTTCCTGATTTGCTCTCTCTGTCCTTGTATATTTTATTTGAGCCTAATGCTTGGTTAAGCAGCTTTGGGGATGATGCACCATCACTCATGTAAACCTCGAGGATATCAGATTGAGTTGGGAAAAGGAGTTTAGGTTTCGGTGATGAATGTGGGGAGGGCAGATCAATTGGAGAGATCAGTCGGATCAGATCAGGTGTTTTTTTGTTGGTCAGGATAAGGAGTGGAGTTAAGTGAAAGTGTCCAGATCTTGTTCCGATACCAGGCAATTTTACAAAGCTCTACCCCACAATAAGAACTAAAGATCTCTGTTTTCTGCTTCGTATGTTTCAGTGCACTCTTCCAACTTGCAATTGTGCAAACTATTACACAGATGCAACTGTCAAAAAATTTGCAAAGTGCCAACACATGATTTGAAGAATATGTCTGTTTATAATTGGCCATAACCGCTGAAAATCGTCTGTCTGTCTGCGTCCTAAGGAGCACAAGGACACGGCTGTACTGGTGGCCGAAGTCACCTCAGCTGCCAGTCGTGTGACTGCAAGCCTCATTTTGTTAGTGTTCTCATTCTTCGTCCACTGCCTCGTCCTTAGTAACTGCCATCATTGTCCTCATTACGACCCCTTTCAGGTCGTAAGTGTTGGTCTCATTTTTTCATCACTATGACATTTGGAATGTTTAGCTGATTCTTTTGTGTAAAATGTCATTATAATTTATGCATTTATACAGATGAATATTATACTCAGGCGCTTCAGGTTAAGCAGCTCACTCCATGGAACCACATCATGGTACTCCTACAATCTAAAACTGCAGCCTTCAGGTTATGAGTCCTTCCCCTCAACCAATCAAATGATCCGTTCACTTAACCAGTCAAATGGTCACCTTCTGAGTATAAAGCATCTTATAGGTTGGGAGTTCACAGGAAGAGAAACGGATCAATAATCAGTGTCCTTTGCAAAAACTGGTATTTAATAAATGCTGGTGGTTATGAGCTGAGGATTTGGCCAAGTTTAACCATAGCATTTTCCATTTTGTGAGTTTAATTGTCAGAAAATCTGGAAATCCAAGCTGAGAGAGGAGCTTTGCCAGCATATTCAACTGTCATTGTTTACAAACCGAACCATTTTTGTAGAGCCTTTCACCGAACTTGGTGGGTTTCAGGCAGAATTTCATCCACTGAGTAGATTGTTGAAGGGCTTCATTTGGTAGCCGATTGTATGTCACGCTGCTTTTAGATTACAGGTGCTGCGGTCCTTAGAACTCTGCTGTTACCGCCCGGCACAACAGATGACATCATTGTGAGGAGATGATCAGGAAAGAAAGTAATGAATTGGCGTGTGGCTCACACATGACCCTGCCACCTCCTGCCGAGACCCTCCCCCTACTCGCTTTGCCAGTGTCAGGCTGCCAAGTTGAAAATTAATTGCTGAAAATACCACTGCAAAAATGTATGTTTTCAGGGTCTATTTCCAGGTTGCAAGATGCTCCCTTCTGTTCTTAAAATGACTCTGTTATTTGACGTCAAGTTTCTTTTTTTATATAATTTTGGCAAAACAAACTTGGAAACTGTTTGTTTATTTTAGTCATTCTAGGGCGTTTGGTCTCATCCGTTTCCTTTATTTTGAAGGCATTAACCGTAGAACATTTTTATGGAAGCAATCCAGAAGTGTGTGTGTGTGTGTGTGTGTGTGTGTGTGTGTAAATTAATCTCCTCCCCAGTCATGATGTGAATATGTCTTCTATTTTTGTTCCTTTACTGTGTCTGCCGTTGGTATACAGATAGAGGCAAGTTCCAAATAATGGCCGTTCGCTCTTGTGTGTAATTAAGGACCAAAGTTGCCCTATGACATGCAGATGACAGAAAATGCACAGCCTGCCGTCCACGTGTGCTTTTGTATCTCGCATCCTTAAAGGAGGAGAGTGGCTGCACAGGACGGCAGCCTATAACTGTCTAACCGACTTATTTTATTCAATAGTCCAGGACGGAGGCCTGAGATCAAGGTGTGTCTTGAGGAGGAGTCAGTGTGACAGTCAGCATCGTTTGCTGGGATGGTACAGAGTAGCAGGTTGTGGCTGCGGGGGTGTGAGGCCATCACTTAAATCAAGGGCCGGAAGATGTTTGTTCTTCATTTATTGTCAGTGCACTTCTCAGTTATCTAACCAAGTTGTAGACGATGGGAACAAAGTTGCTGGGAATTGAAATAAAAGCAAAGCTTTGAAATCCGCAATGAGTGGTGGCTACTGTGTGCGGTCAGTAACTACCAGGATTATCCCATGAGGAACCAGTAACATAACCAGTAAGAAGTGTTTTAAGCCTGTCTGTGACAGTCCGCTAAAAAGGATAGAGACCGTGGATTGGCAGCCGTGTTTCTCCCTGGTGTTAGTGTCACCCGCGTGTCATTGTGAATACAGGCGCTCCCCGGGTTACAACGGTCCGTGTTACAATATTTCGACTTTACAATGTACTTTGTAACGTTCCAAATTCCGCATTTCTAGTTAATATGAATTATCGCTACTTAATGTAGCAAAAAAAAACTAACATATTTTTTTATATTCTGCAGTATACGGTAGAACTGCTGCAATGAAGGAAAAAGGTCACTTGAAAGGTGGAATTAATATACGATCTTTAGAATCAGCACAGGAAAACCCCTCTGACCTCTGCTTGGATGTGTATACATAACAATTTTAATAATTTAGCATCTAAACCGACCGGATTGAATGTTATGTTTTTCCTTCTTTTTTTTTTTTTTAAATCCAAACTGACAAGTTAAAATTCAGATTGTCAGGATCATCCTGAAAATGGAATCCTCCTCTCCTTTATAGACAGCTGTCCCACGTTACCAATGTTACTGCTGCAACTTCTCCCAGAAGTGGGTTTGATGATCAGGATTTCTCTCTCTGTGCAGATCCCACTGCTGTTTGTGCACCATCTGTTAAATTTGCACACTGTGTGTGTGTGTGTTTGCATAGATCACATTTGAGGACCAAATTGTCCCCAAAGTGTAATAAAACCTGAAATTTCCCTACTTTTGGGGACATCTTTTGAGGTCCCTATTTGGTTAACCTCAGTTTTATAAAAAAAATTCGGGATGGGTAGAGGTTAAGGGTGTCGTGATTGGGATTAGGGTTTTTCCCATAGACATAAATGGACGGTCCCCATTTAGATAGGTACACCAACGTGTGTGTGTGTGTGCGCACGCGTGTGTGTGTGTGTGTGTGTGTGTGTGTGTGTGTGTGTGTGTGTGTGTGTGTGTGTGTGTGTGTGTTTTAAAGTTCATAGGAAACTCACAGCTTACAGTGTGACATGAGCAGGCAGTTGCTTCTCTGTCTGTTTTCCCAAAAATGGCATCAGCTTTATGGGCCTGAATGCACCTTCTCAAGGTTCCTCATTACATTCACACAATAACCCAGATAAAATCCTAGAACAAGAAAAAAACTTTATTGACAAGGTAGTTCTGGAATTTCTGTACTTGCATTCTTGCTCACAGAGACGGCAGGAAAATGTTTCCTGGGAGTTGAACCAGCAACCTTCTGGGGCACGACAACATGCCCTTTCCCACTAATGCGGCCGTTGTCCTTGCCTGGCTGTGCTGCTGTTTCCATGTGTTGGCAGTTATTTGAGTTGTGCTGAAGAGCAGCAGGCTCTCCTGGCTTCATTCTGCAGTCCTCTTTGCCTGCCATGGTTGTGTTGCGAGATGGGGGTGGGGGGGGGCACTGGTACGACTCGCGTCAGTCAGCTGTAGCCTGTCTGTTTACCCCAGCAGCAGAACACAGCCTCACAGGAGGTTCACTTTGCTCTAAAGGTCTCCTAGCTTTTTACAAATCAGTTTATCTTATCCGGATCTCTAGAGCCAGCCCCAAACATGCCTCCAGTTGTGTGTGTATGTGTGGCTATTACAAAGGTAACCATGTAGAGGACAAAGAATTCCAATCCCTCCCATCTATCAAGATCAGTCCTTGTGTGACTAAGGTCCCTCGGTGCTTAGACTGCTGTTGGTTAAACTGAAGTGTCTGTCGTGCTGTCTTTGAATGGGGGGGGGTGGGGGGGTAGTGCTTTTGAAAACTTGGCAGATTCACAGTAGTTTGCCAAGCTGTTGTGTCAGTGTGGATACAAATTATATCTCTGCCATTTGAGTCCTTATCATCCGGAAAGCATCAGTAAAGACAATAAGACATGCTTTTCCAGATTAAACAATTTACTGGACTGAAGTGAAGGGAAGTTTTATTGCAAGGCATAAGCAATAGATGTCAATGTGCATTGATCACATTGTGAGGGTAAAAGAAAAGACTATTCATTATAGATGAGTAATTTGATGCAGGAATTACTTTATTTGCATCAAGAATCTGAATGACAGAACAGTCATGTTAACAGATCACCTGCTATGATCGTTTCGTTAGGCCTGCTTCACTTTCCTAAGGAGGTCTATTTCTGACATGGCACGCCCTTCTTCTGGGCTGTCTGTGTGACCCACAGATATGCTGATTTGTTTTATTGTGTCTAAAGAACCCTTCAAGTGTTAGATGTTTGTGACTGCACAGCTTCCCCTGCTGCGGATGAAGCAGAGGCCAGTGGGAGCGGATTGGGCTACTACAGTACAAACAGTGTAAAAGATACATATAGATCTAGAGAGCTAGAAATCATAATGTGGGGAGCCGGCAGAAAATCAGGCGGGCCGATCCCATAACAATCCACTTGGCGACAAAATGCGTATTAATCCTACATATTATTTTATTGGTTTTTTTTTTGACCTGCGGCATTACTTTAACCAATCAGTTTGTTTCTGAACAGCACTTTTCCTCCGATTGGGCTCATGACTGGCCACGCCCACCCAGGCTGTCGAGGTAGGACCATTGGCAGAGCCGCTGCAGATATACAGGGAGTCCTAGGGTTAATAACACCTCACTTACGGACAACTCATACTTACGAATGGACCGTCAAAAAGACTATAATATTACAAATTTGATTTAAATACAATGGTTAATTATAACAAATGCACGTACCACTGTGTGGTACTCATGTAAACATTGTGCGACATAACGGCTTGTCGGCTCAAGGTACAATACAGTGCTGTTTACTTTTATTACTATATCATGTACTGTATTATGTTTATTATTATTATTATTATTATTATTATTATTATTATTATGTATTAGTGTATCTGGAAGCGTTTAAATGTTTTATATGCATGGAAAGGTGAAATATACTATTTACCAAGACAAACATTTGAATGACATTAAATAAGAATCAGACATACCTGTTTTTTGAATTTCCTACAAATTCCACTTAAAGACAGACTTAAGGAACTGATCTCATTTGTAACCTTGCTCCTGCTGTCCTAGAGAACCCAGGCTGTTCTCGCTCAGCTGCGGCATCCTATTGGTCAAAATTCTTTGGGGGATTTGTGGGGGGGAAAGCATTAAAGCAATTCTAAAACAGGTCTTTCAGGCTTGTTGTACTAACAAGGCTATTTATGCAGTTCCCAGCCAGCAGTATGAAAATGAAGTGTTGGGCAAGTGTGTGTTATCTGACATCAATGTAACAATATACTTTTACAGTTGTTGGACAGCCTTTACTGCCTGTGGATGTGTTATACACGGTGCTAATATGTAATGTGGTTCATTTTTGAGATTCCTTTTTGTTTTCACAGTAGGGTACATAAAAACAAGAGCGTCCATAGTCATGTATAATGTTCCTAGCAGACAGCATGCGGTCACAATGACATGAAAAAGGTCACTGTAAAATGGGCATGTGATCCAGTGCACTAAGGATCACAGTGCAGTGTAGCAGAAGATTGATCAGATTTATGACTTATGCTTCATTTGTTTCTACGTATGTTTACACATCATTGATGCACGTGACATTGCCATAGCAACTGTAGACATACTGTATTGCATTTCACTAATGAGGCATTTATTATAGACGTCTAAAAGTGCACTTAAGATTTTTATCCTTCCAGGTTGTTGAAACTCATTCCATCTTGCTTGGTGAATTGGAGCTTCTGAATCTGATAAAGGAGACGCTGAGCCTGTTTGTCTGGGGTTCACAGGATGGATGTGCTTTTAAATCAAGCGTGCGAGACACAAACTCGGGCAATGCAGGTGCAGCCCATCTGGGGAGTGCTTCCACATGACAAGTCTGCTGATCCCGGATCAGCTTTGCAGATCGTCATTATAAAATGATGAATGTGTTTTCTTTACTTGCTGCACACGTCCTGGGTGTCGATCCTCGTGGCTGAGACGTGTTTATAATCACACTGCAGGGAGCTTCTCCCAACTTATCTCAGTCTCCTGGAGGTACGTTGCCTTTATAAGGATTTGGACATCACCGTGTTTTGAGGCAGAAGATATGGAGTGGAGCTGCAACCGTGTTGCCATGGGTGACCGTTAGCTGTTGTGCATCCTGGTGGTGATGCAGACCTGGTCTCACACTTGACGTTAGCTTCTCTGTTAGAAGGCTAAGCTGGGCCCAGCTGCAGCTGCCGGCCACCTCGTGGAACATGGACTCATCTGCAGGTTTCCTGGTCCAGTCCTGAATGCAGCCAGAGGAAGAGCCTTGGTGCAAAGATCCTCTGTGGACTCCTGCTCTTTGTTAAACTAGAGTTAGGCTGCTGGTATCAGTATCAGTATCACACAGGGATGCTTTGGAACCTGTGGAATCGTTGATTTGTCCAATTAAGTTCACTGTTGCCCTGAGGCAAGGCTTTTGTATCCATTATTTGTAGATTTCACTGCCTTTTTACAAGTAAAATGTTATGCCTGGACAGGAATCGGATATGTGTATGTGTACTTATACACCGATCGTCCACAACACTGTGCACCAAAGACAGGTGCAGTAAATAACACTGATTATTTCACTACATTATTCATTAGGAAAGTGACCAGTCAGTCCAAGTTGATGTGTTGGAAGCTGGAAAAAGCGTAAGGAGCGATTTTGACCAGTTGTCTAGCCATCACAATTTGGCCCTTAGCAGAGCATCTCCAAAACAGCAGGTATTGTGGGGTGTTCCTACTATGCTGTGGGCAATACCTACCAAAAGTGGTTCAAGAAAGGCCAACCAGTGAACTAGCAAAGGGATCATGGGCGCCCAAGGCTCATTGATGCCCATGGGCTGTGAAGGCTAGCCTGTCTGATCTCATCTGATCTCTCAGAAGAGCTACTGAAGAGCACAAATTGCTGAAAAAATTACTAGCTAAGATAGGTGTCAGAACACACCAGTGCATCGTAGCTTGACGTGTATGGGGCAATATAGCCGCAGACCAGTCAGAGAACCCATGCGGACCCCTGTCAACCACCAAAAGCGCCTACAATGGGCTTGTGAGTGTCAGAGCTGGAACATGGAGCTGTGGTAGAAGGTGGCCTAGTCTGCTGAGTTATGGTTTCTGTTACATCATGTGGACAGCAGGGTATGTGTGTCATCTACAAATGCTTTCCCTGGTAAAACAATGCATTACAGAAAGAAGGCAAGCCGGTGAAAGCAGTGTCATGCTCTGGCCAATGTTCTGCTGGGAAACCTTGGGTCCTGGCACTCGTGTGGATGTTACTTTGGCACATACCACATACCTAAACCTTGTTACAGACTAAGTACAACCCTCCATGGCAGTGGTATTCCCCCAAGGCAGTGGCCTCTTTCAGCAGGATCATGAGCCCTACCACAGTGCAAGAATTGTTCAGGAATGGTTGGAGGAACGTGAAGAAGTGTTCCTGGTGTTGACTCTCCAGATTCCCCAGATCTCATTCTGATCGAGTATCTGTGGGATGTGCTGGACAAACAAGTCCGATCCATGGAGGCCCCATCTCACAACTTACAGGACTTAAAGGATCTTAAGATAACAAGGGCACCTTCGGAGGTCTTCTGGAGTCCATGCCTCGATGGCTCAGAGCTATTTAGGCAGCACGAGGTACTTTTCATGTTGGAGCTGATCAGTGTATAGTCCTTGTATGTAAAATGCTCCTTTCCTCTCAGGAATGTTGCCAACCAGATGACACTGTTTCTCCACATGCCAACTATATATAACTCCATAGGTTTGATTGGTTGATGCTTCTTCCACATCAGAATGAACACCCTGGCTTGCGAATCTGAAGGCACGTGTGTGGAGTGTGTATTGGGTAGGATCAAGCTCCCCCACAGATCTGGTCAACTCCTGTGTCACTCTCGATTTTACTGCTGTCACACGCCAGGGCTCGTACTCTTCGTATTCCATTGAATGGCTTGTATGAATTAATTTTACTTTGTTACACTTTATAGACCTAGGACTTGTAGCAAGGGTATATTTAACGGCAGTAAACAGCAGTTGCCATGATGGGTGACGTGTGTTGGGACCTTTTGGTTGTTCATTAAATCCAGGGAGACGAGTTTCTGGCAAGAGAAGCGCAGTACTTCCTGTTGACCTGTAGAGCAGCATTTCAGCAGGTCATGTGTGTATCAGTCCCTGCTCCACCCAAGATAACCGCCTCTTGCTGCTGTCTTTCAGCCTCTTCCAGCACTACTGCTACACCCATGGAGGCATGAGGCACACATCTTATGCCTGTATCTGTGGAACGTAAGTCCCATCCCTAGATTATAATGTATCTTCTGTAAGTCCCGCCCCCACACTGTTCTTTCACCCTCCCTTCATCAGAAGGCTACTGCTCTATCTCATCGACTCTATGTGCCCTAACACCTGCTGCAGCATCCGCTTGTCTGCGTGGCCCTCCTTAGGCTTGGTGCTACAGCTGTCCGGGTCAAACGCCTACTCTGCATCTCCGACTATTTGTGCGAACGGCATCCATCCTACGGGACTGTTTTCAGGCCCCCCCCCATCCCTGACAAAATACCAGCCCAGTGATGGTCATCATGCATTCAGATTATTATTGTATTTAATTATTCAATTATTATAGTTATTTTGAAGGCAGAAAAACATCCCAGCTGACTATCTGAAATTAGCTCGTAGTAATTGAAGAGTCTTCCCAGTGGCTGATCACTACAGAGAATGGCTCCATATTCATACTGAAAGCACACCAGCAGATCCAGACACAGCGGGTGATGATTAGCTAAATGCTAACAGCTACCCCCGCTTCTGCCGAAACGCCACACAGACAGACTCCATGTATCTTATAGGCTGATTGAGGAATTGCAGGAGTCCATCCAGCAGATTCTGATGTTCCTTTTGTTTTCTTTCAGTATGCATTTTAAATAGATTTGCATGTTTTGGTAAACACTGTCGTTTAGGGTGACGGGTCAGTTACAATTTTTACGTAATTGGATGCTTGAATGTCATCACGGCAGCAGAAAATTCCGGTCGGCACCTTCCAGGTAGCAACTCACAGTTTTAATTTTAATCTACAACTACGTGGTCTTCACCATCACATTTTCTCCAGTGCTGTTTGGGCAAATTACCCACCCTTGATTTTTTCCTGTAGACTTAAGTAATTCTGTTTTACACTTGAAAATCTGAAAGTTATTAACTTGTATCACAAACTCTTCTAGGGGAGAGAATTCCTCTATTTTGCACTACGGCCACGCTGGAGCCCCCAATAACAAGGCTATTGCAGATGGCGACATGTGGTAAGTCACTTCTCACGTGGTTCAAAGTCTGGATTATTTTTTTCTTTTGACCTAAAACAAACTGTTACACTTCTTTGCTTTTGTGCTATGTATATCCTTGTTCTCTTACCAAGAAGACAATGCTTTCGTCGTTCAAAATTCTTAATTGGAGTAACTAATACCAATAATTTCCACATTTGGAGAGTGTCGATGTTATACTGCCCTCTGGTGGCTATGCTTTAAAATGTGGTCTTGTTTAAATTGTGTAAGAACGTAATTGTTATTGGGGTATCAGTTTCATCTAAGCTGTTTGCATATTTCCGCCGACAGGAATTGCCACGCAGAATTCCAAAATTCCCAGCCTTTTCATTTCCCCAAACCTACACGGTGTTAAGATTTCCAGTCAGTTCTTGTATCAGGTCTTGGGGCCAATTGAAGAATATGTGAAGCCACCTGAGACTGTTATGGTAGTTTTAATTATCAGTGGTAATGTTGGAGGCTTTTAATCTCAACATTTTCAACATGCCAGCTAAGTCACTACAGTGATCTGTGTTTCGACTAGAGATGCACCAATATTCGGACTGGTATCGGCACCGATCGAGACCTGTTTCACGGATCGGGTGTCGGCCATACGTGTCCGATCCACCTCCGATACTTACTTATTTAGTTCTTAGCAGTACCTAAAAAGACAGCTTCTAGTTCGTGTGAAATCTATTTGTACAATCAATCGCACGGCAGCTCTTTCCCATTTTAGATGTGTTTTTTGCGTCATTCAGACTGAGCGCTAATGCTGTCACTAAGTTTTTTTTTTAAACCACTGAGCGCTGTGACGTCACACGCATACCTTTTGCAGCAGGAGGAGCATAGTAACAGATGAGAGAGTGGCGATCTGGAAGTATTTTATGCGTTTAACAACAACTAGTAGCACCGCCATTTGTAATCTTTGTAAAAACAGAGTTAGTTGAAAATCCCACTAAACAAAGCGCACGCATTGTACACGGCAACGTGAGTAATATGAAAAAAGCAATGATTGCTTATGGAGTTGCCACCATGGGGTTTTGTGCTCTCGGTACAACTTGTGATGCACGACGGGCTGCGATCGCAGCGGCGTGTAAGTGACGCTGTTGCCAGTGGGAGAAAAATTGTGGGGCTTTTTAAGCATTCGCCACTTGCGTATCCTCGCTTGGAAAATACTGTAAAATGCAGCAAAAACACTTAAAACAAGACGTACAAATGAGGTGGAACTACGTTATGTATGTTTGTAGTTACCTAATTAAAGATTTTTTGGCATACATCTTTGTATGTATTTACTAGATTATACATAGTTATAAAGTATAAATATATATTGTATATTACGTAAAATATTAAAGTAAAAGGAGCTCGATCTTGTATCGGAATCTGTATCGGTATTGACGTTGTGTATCGGAATTTGATCGGAACTGAAAAGATATGGATCGGTCCATCCTTAGTTTCAATCTAAACCTAGTTTCTCATGGCTTGTTAATGTAGACAATCTTAACTAATTGTGGTGGCATTTCTGGCTCTGCTTCCTTCGCAGCCTTTTTGACATGGGTGGAGAGTATTACTGCTACAGTTCCGACATCACCTGCTCTTTCCCGGCAAACGGGAAGTTCACCGATGACCAGAAGGCTATCTACGAGGCTGTTCTCAAGTCCTCCCGTGCCGCCCTAGCCGCCATCAAACCAGGTGAGCCCCCCCCCCCCAGTGGAGTTCCTGTCTTGACCACTAGAGGTCATCAATGTCAGTTACCACTTAGCACAGTCTACTGACAACCAGACTGAATGAGCAGTGCTTTGACAGTACAGCAGGGGTCTCCAGGTCGATCAGGAGATGGGATGGGTAATGGCTTTACTTCATGGGCCGATTGTTATCAGTAAAATATACCAAGGGGACCAAGGGTGAGTGGCATATTATACCATTGCGATTTTGTTAGCTCGTCAGAGTATTTTATTTGTAAAATTGACTGTCACTGTTAAAAAGGTTGTGCGAGCATCATTTCACTTCATGCCTCACCTGCTGAATGTGTCCGTAGGTGTGCTGTGGCCAGACATGCATCGCCTGACCGATCGTGTGCAGCTGGAGGAACTGGTAAAGATCGGAATTCTGAAGGGGAGCGTGGACGACATGCTCAAGGCGCACATGGGTGCCGTCTTCATGCCCCACGGCCTGGGCCACCTGATGGGCATCGACGTGCATGACGTGGGAGGATATCCAGAGGTCAGTGTGGCTGAGACAACGAATCCCTTTATGGACACTGTCAATCTCTGAAGTTACTGGCTATTATAAAATCTGGCCAGAAGAAAATAATGTGAAGAAAGACGTTCAGATGTTCTACAAGTATTACAAGAAGTCAGGACTGCAGGTGCCAGCCTTTCTATAAATAGTTGGCAGTTGTAGTTGTCATTGATTTTTCTGAATAGTGATTTGAAGGTGGTGGAAATTCATACAGATTAATATTAATATACCTTGCAGATCAATATCAGAAGCATAAGATTTTCAGCAAGGTCTCCTACTAGACCTACCACATACTGTACATTCATAGTAAACCAATCAGTGGGAGTCGGATCAGTATAGGACCTTGGGGTGTAAAAGCTGAATGGGGTTCAGCTCCTGGCTGTGTGGAAGGAGCTCACGCCCTCCACTGTGTCCGGCTGCCCAGGGTGTGGTGCGGATTGATGAGCCGGGTCTGAAGAGCCTGCGTATGGGCCGTGCGGTCCTGGAACGCATGGTCCTGACGGTCGAACCTGGCATCTACTTCATTGACCACCTACTGGACCAGGCCCTGGCTTCACCTGCCCAGCAGTGCTTCATCGACAGGGATGTTCTGGCACGTTTCCGTGGATTTGGAGGGGTTAGTATGCATGAACCGCCATCATCATCATCATCATAATGGATGATATGTCATCAGCACTCATGCTTGACTTTGAGGTTACTTATCAGTTTACTTCGCTAGAAACAGTTAGTGAAGATGTTACTAGATAATGTGTCCATATGTAGCAGTATAGGTAGTAGGTAACATCATTCTGGTTTGTGTTTTACATACTTCATGTGTTACCTGAAGACATTGTCCAACACGCCCCCATATCTTGCCATTGTGATAACTGAAGGACCTCCTGCTATGATTTGCTTATTGGATTATCTGAAGAAGAACCAACAAGAACGAGTACAGTAATCTTGATAACTACGGCTCTCAAAGCTTTGCTTGTCTAGGTGCCCAGACCTGCCCCATTCCTCATAATATCAAACTGAAAAAGTGTGACTGATGAGCACATGCCTTCCCCAGGAGTGACCAACCAAGCATGTGGTCAATAAAATAACTCTAAACATGCAGGACATCCAGCAGCCACATAGGCACAGCTATAATCAGTCAAACTGCAAGAGTCCTGCTGCTGTATGATTGTGAAACTTGATTAAGCTGGCAGGATCGTGTTGGATAAAAGCAGACATTAAGCAGCTGGTGTTTAAACGGCGAATGCTCCAAACTCTGCAGGTGCGCATCGAGGACAACATCGCGGTCACAGCCGGCGGCGTGGAGCTACTCACCTGTGTCCCTCGCACAGTGCAGGAGATCGAGGAGTTTATGGCTACTGGTAGTGACACCTCCAAGAGCGGCGGCCAAAAATCCTGAGCAATGGATGAACAGACCCATACTGTAAAATGTCCGTGCTAATCCGTCTGGCACTAAGGGATGATACAGAAGGCTTTAAGAACAATCAATGAAATAATACCGTAAATTTGCTCTGATTACATTAATACATATTCAGTACGTACACAATAGGCCACGAAACATGCTGTGAATGATATAAACGGTATATACTGCTCAAAGCTGAATGAAGCTTTTGCCATTTTAGGTTTTACTGAACTCGCTCCTCTAAAAATAAGCATTTCTAACCTTTCAGTGACTACTTTTTCTACTACAGATAAAAATAATCACGTATTTTCAGTTACTTCATTTGTGTTGTGTTGTTGAAGTATAACGCTGATCAATAAACTTTAATTTTCTCTTGCAATACAAAATCAAGTGTGGAGCTTCATTAAGTTTACTGATTGGGGACTAATGTGAAAAAGCACATTGCATTATATCAATAATTACTTGGAAAACAGATTTTTTTAACAACTGGAATGGTCCCAATACTTTTTGCACATCTGTAGATAACAAAGTACCACAATGATCTAAAAACTGAATAGCCTGAGGTCCTAAATTCCGGCATGTACACGAACATATATATATACTGTTTTGCACTTTTGATTGCAATTGATGCTAACCCTGTTCTTTCACCTTAAATACAGAAATTTACTGACATAAATGAGTTGGCACAAATATTACAGATGTGGCTTTATTTTAAAATGATGTCTTGGTAGATTAGGAGGAATTTGGCGGACAGAAAATGCACTTCTTTCAAATGGTTTTGATTTTAATAAAACCAGATTAGGTCTTAAGAAATTGGTCTGACTTATCAACAGAAGAAAGGGCTCTATTGATGAAGGTGATTCAACTTTTGGATCAAATATCTTATTGCCATGCTTACATGTCACACTTGGTTCTTAATAGATATTCTGACTAACTTTTTTGGGGCAACTGGTAAATAAGTTTAAAAATAATGCTGCAGATTCCAATTCCAATGACCCTGATCCTGGGACTCAACATAACGTCCTTCAGGTAGCACCCAGCTGTAAAAATAAGCACTCACTCCCTTTACTGGTTAACACTTCCTTCAACTTTGCAGTCCAGTAGGATGCAGTACAAAATGGTTTGAGGCTTCTGCATGCTTTGGTCTGCGATAATTAGTTCCTGTTAGGAACTGGGTTAGGAACTAATTAGTCCTGTGTGTCTGGCCTGTAACTGAACTGAAGAACAAGGAAACGCCAGTTCTAGGCCACGAGTCTGTGCTATTACAGCTCTGTATTGACTGACTTTCAGTGTTCCACTCAAGATGCCAAAAGTGAGGGTTATATTTTTCAATGAAGAAAATCAGAAATCTAATTTAAAAATTTAAAATAAGGCTTTGTTGTGCCTTGTGTAAGAATTTATTTTACATCAACTGTGTATTTTGTGAAATTAAATGACAAATACACATATATATATACAGTGAATGCATCCCTAATAGCTCAGAGGGTAGTGGGTGTTTCAAGCTCTATTGGACGCCATTGCTGTTGGTAGGGGGACCAGTGCATGGGGGAACCACCGGGACAAGCAGCAGCGTAGTACAGGACGAAGGGAAGGCAAACAGACTGCAGATCAGCGGGCTGAGATAGCAAAACTCCTGTGCTTTGGGTTTGGACTCGGGTGTCCAGCACTACACTCCCCTCGTCTCAGGCTACAAGGTCCCCCTTGTAAGCGGGGAGCAGCAGCACCGACAAGTAGTCAGAATGGCCGAAGGGAGGACGGGCGACGGACTTGTAGGCACCTTCGAATGTTGTGTAGCAGAGATCGAGAGTCAGGTCGCCTCTAGTTGGGCAAGTGACGTGCTGGTGGTACTTGGGGAGGACTTTGTTCAAGTCGCAGCGGCTGAAGCCTCCGACGATGATGGAGATGGCTCCCGGGTGCTGGCTCTCTTGTTTACAGATGGCGGCGCACAGCTCGTCCAGCGCAGCCGCAGCCGGAGCCTCCGGCGGGATGTAAACAACGGTGAGCAGCACTGAGGGGAACTCGCACTGCAGGCTGGAGGGCTGGCACTTGATGGTCAAGTACTCCAGTAATGGCGAACCAGACTTGGAAACCGTTTGCACAACAGTGCACCAGTTGTTATTAATAAAGACGCACACACCGCCTCCCTTTACCTTGCCAGTGCTGTCTGAGGTGCGATCCGAGAGGTGTACGCTGAAGCCCTCGGGTTGTACGGTGCTCTCCAGAGTGTTTCGTCCGAACCGGGTCTCGGTAAAGCAGAACACACTGCACATTCGAACGTCCTTTCGAGAGTCTATAAAGCAGTGCATTTCGTCCAGATTGTTTTCCCGAGACTGGAGGTTAGCGAGGAAGATAACGGGAATGGAAGGTGGGGATGTCCGCTCTCGCAACCTGGTTAGCACACCGCTTCGCCGTCCCCTGCTTCGCCGCCCCTTCCTTCGCCGGGTGCGTCGATGGTCCTTGTCTTCTGGTGTAGTGTTTCGTACAATTTCTTCAGGTAAATTAGGAATATAAACGTTTGCCGGAACATTATGCCTAATGTTCAGCAGAATTTGACGGTTGTAAACAACCCGTATCGTGTTACCAGGTAACAGCGTCATGTTTAGTGATGTGATGCGTCGGGGGCGTCATTTTATCTCCAAATAACTTCAGGGATAACCACGCCCCGCACGTCCGACTTTTTAAAAAGCCACGCCCTGCAGCCCCGACTTCAGAGCAAACCACGCCCACAGTAGCATTCGCACCCCGCATCATGGATGAACCATCACGTCATTGGCCAATAAGCACTGATTGGCCGTACAGCGCGCGCTAGTACAGACTTGTAGTGCTGTCTTGCTGTCCCGCTTTTGTCTTTGATATGGGGAGAATCCAGAATTGCCAGTGGTACTCTTAGTGAAATACATTATGAAAAACAGAAAAAAAACATTTCAGAAAAAGCAAGCAAGCTAGGGATGTGTCGGTATGACGTTATACGGTGATAAAACATAGTCACAACTGAAATAGTTGTATGCCCATGTTAATAATGTGTTATTGTCAAGTGAAATATCCATTACATTTAATGCTCCCAATTCAAATTAATTACGATTTAATCACTGAAACTGACAATATGCTGCAGGGTTGCCAACTGTCACACATCTGGCGTGACACTAACGCTCATGCAAGGAATCTTACAGCAAATCTATATCACTCCATTATAAACCTAAAATTAGCCACATCAAAACTGTACCCTGCAGTCCGTACAATTCAAGAAAACTGTTACGTTAACATCACTGTGACTATTGATCGCAAATTGGATAACATCACAGAGAAGCTCACAGCTTTGCAAAGGATTTTGGATGGCGGAGACCAGCGTGGACATTAGAAGAGCTGTGAAATTACAGCTTCTTGCCCGGAAACCCAAACAACCCTATCCTATCTGCTTTTGGCTCCCCTATAATCAGCATTGGCCTCGGCCAAAGCCGCTGCTGAATTAACAACTCCCCCGGAATAACAAGGCAGTGAGACTCTCCTGCATTCCTCTCCCCCAATCCCAAGGACACCTGGATACACACACACATATACATACGTACAGATATGCACTCACCGCACCTTCCCCCCATCCCATGCATTCGCCGCTTCATAGCCTCAGCGTGAACAGGCGGGTCTGTGACCAGCCGCTATGGCTGCAGGACCGAATGGCTGCTTGTCTATGCTGGCCTACCTCCACCTCCCCATTCCCCTCCCCTCTTGCAAGTCACGACTTTTTATGTTGTAAGGTGTAGTGACCATGTGCTTATGTTGCTGAGGTGTTTTTTCTGTTCCTACTATGTCCTCCCTACTGGAGTACAGTCTGGGGGCTGTTTTTTTATTCTCCTCCTCTCTCCTCATGTAATTCTGTTTTCTCTGTTCTTCCTATATCCCCTGTCTTCCTGACCTGTCTACCCCCTATAATGTGATGTTTGTGTACAGTATATGTATGGTCGGGTTGATGGCCAGTTTTTTCGCTGGTACTTGTGACTAGTGACATGGTGTATTGCAACAGCAATAAAGGGTTTCATCATCATCATCATCGTCATCAAATAAGTAGTAATTTTGGCAACCCTTATGCTGTAATTATAATAACGCAGGCGCAACGCGCAACCAGTCTTGCCAAAGTCTTTGGGACCACAGATTTCAGAGGGACAGGCATGTAGTCGGTTGGTGATTTTATGCAGGATTTGTTGGGAATAGGTTTAATGGTGAAATGTTTGAAGCAGGCAGGAACTCCGTACAGTTTGCACCTAGAAGGTCTAGATGAAGACTTGAGCCAGTTGATCAGCACAGGCTTTCAGGCTGGATGGTGTGACACTGTCTGGACCCAGTGCTTCCCTGATCTTTTATCTCTGGGTGAGCTGTCACGCATCTGTTTCACAGATCATCAGTGCTGGGGTGGGTAACTGGACAGTTGTATAGGAGTGGGTGGGGGGGGGGGGGGGGGTGTAGGCCTGGGCTTATCAAACATGTAGAAAAGCAAATCCAGGTCATCAGCCAAATGATGGTTCTCTGCAATGTACCAGGATAGTCTGTTGTAACTGATGTCTTGCCAACCTTTCCACAATGACGCAGGGTCGTTAGCTGAAGAGCTGTTTTTCAACCTTTCACAATCGCTTCTCTTGCCAGAGCTGTCTGAGTTTTATTGTCAACCAAAGTGTGTCGTTATTCAATTTCAACCTGTTTGTGGTGGGAACACATACCAAACGTGCTGACAGAAGAATGTTTGAGTGCACTCAGAGAAAATATACAAGATAAAATTACAAAGTAAAATACAAGATAAAGAAAAACAGTGTAAACAGGTGTTTGTGTGTGTGTGTGTGTGTGTGTGTGTGGGTGTGTGTGTGGGTGGTCCAGGTATACCTTTTATAACATGTTATTTTGACGTTATGGGACCATTTTTCCAGTCGCCATAAGGATAACCTCAGTCTTATAAAACTCTTATAAAAAACTTATGTTTTTTGACTGCTATCAAAAAACATAAAAATGCCAAATGTCCTATATTCTGGGCTGGGGAGGAGTTAAGGGTCGTGTTGTGATTAGAGTTTTCCCCATAGAAATGAATGGAGAGTCCCCACAAAGACATGAGTACAGGTTTGTGTATATATATGGGGAAGAAGCTGTTCCTATGTCTGTTGGTATGCATCCTGATGGGAGGGTGACAAACAGTTTGTGACCTTGGTGGGTTGAGTCCTTCATAATGTTTCTGGCCATCTTCTGTGAGTGACTGGAATAAACCATATGTAGATGTGGGAGCCTGGTTCCCACAATCCTCTGAGTAAGCTTTACTATACGGGCCAAGTCCCTTTGGCTCTCTGGTGTACCACACTGTCTGATGCAATCACAGAGAATGCGCTGTTGTGCTCCTGGGCTTTGTTCACCAGGTGGGAGGTGTTAATGGTCCACATTAGGTCCTTTGTGATGTGGAGTTCCTGGAATTTGATGTCACTGAACCTCTCCGCCTCCTCACCATTTATGTGGAGGCAATAGGTGTTGCTTTCCTGGCTCTCCTAAGGTGGAAACTCACAGAAGCTTACAAAAATAGGTTCACGAACCAGAACAGGACCGGTTCTCTGTCGGTGGAAAAGCCCAATAAGTGAGCCTGGAGCCTATCTCAGGCAGCAGATGGTACAAATTAGGAGAATCCCCAGGGTGGGATACCCATCCGTCAGGGGGACACCCAGGGTGGGACGCCCGTCCGTCAGGGGGACACCCAGGGTGGGACGCACGTCCGTCAGGGGGACACCCAGGGTGGGACGCCCATCCGTCAGGGGGGCACCCAGGGTGGGATACCCGTCCATCACACGTGACCTCACATTAAAGGCACGGAGACTGCAAATCACTCAGCGACACAGATGCCTCTGTGAAATGCTTGTGTGACTCTCTCCAAGCTTAAACTCTGCCTGGTTACGGATGCCCTGCAGCTCCCTCACTCTGTGCACCAAGAGCTGCTACTCCGATTAGCCAGGTTGCCTCCACAGGTGCAACGGGGGCCACAGCCTACCCAGAACCCACTGCAAACTGGGAAACAATCTTCAACCCGTTCTAGGACATTTTAATATTTATTAAATGTCAAAACATATTTGAACTTTAGGAAGATTATCTCCAGTATATTGAAAAAACTCTGTATTTTTCTAATTCATTTGTTGACTTCTCTTAAAATAGCTACTTCCTAAATAGATTCCCAGCTCTGTGAACCTTATAATACTGTCAAGCACTTTAAAATGAAACCACAAAGTGCAGCAAGATTCAATAAGAAAAAAGTTAAAAGACAGCATTACCAAAAAGTCAACAGAGCATATTTTGTATAAAGAAAATGTAATTAAAATAAAGCCTAGTTAGTTTCTCATTTGTTTATATATATATATATATACACACACTACACACACACACACATATACACACACATATTGTACACATTATATTGTATGTGTATATCTTTTGGGGGGTATGCAGATAGAAGCAAAATGTTCGGCAGGTAACAGTGGGTCTTCATATAACCTGCTAACAATTTACGCAGCATTACCGTTTCATATGGAAGCAGTGGTGGGGCTTATAGAACATACTAAAGACTTAAACGGGACTGTAAAAGTGGCTGCTATACAGATTTATATGGGGTATAACAGTGGCTCTTTACACGGCATGCTAACAAGGGCAGTACCACCGAGTATTTACATATCATATTAACTATTTGTAGGGAATGTAATTGTGTTACCACAGCATAAAAAATGTATATTGAGTTAGTGGTGGGTGTTGACACAAATGCGTCTTGCTTGTATAGCAACACAAGGACCCAAGACTGTCGTATTCCTTTCTGAAACCCCAAACCCCGATCATTTCATTAAACCACATACTATAACCACACACCAAGCATCCATCTCCTAACTCCTAATGTTCTTCCTGGTCAGGGTTACGGGGGTGGATCCTATTCCAGGCAGTATAAGGAACACAGTTGAGGTACAACCAGTACAGGATTCTAGTTGCACACACACATCACCTGATCTAAATTTAATGCAGGAAACACACATTTCAATGCACCTGATCATGCATCTTGCATTTAGAATGATCCAGAAAGCTGAAATCACATGGTTATGTAGTGTGAGCAACCTGTGCTGCAGAAATGCATGCTGGGAACACTCAGCTGCTGTTACGCAGATCTGACGGCTTAAGCGGATCATGGGCTTCATAACGGACCAATATGCAAAATCTGAATAAAAGATTTAGCTGGAAAGGAAAAGTCTTCTTTACCTTTCCATTTCATACTCCATCAATCCAGGCTTCACATGTTTCATCACCTAAGGAAAAAGGTGACAGGAAGTTAATACTGTCACTAACAATACAGAACACAGCTGTTCTAACTGAAAAACTGAATAATCCTATAACTTGATAAATTGGAACTAGTCCTACTGTGTTCTAGCTAACAATGACTATAGCTCTTACTGTCCAGGTTACTTTTCCTGTCATGGTAGAAAACACCCGCACACATACAGTTAATTCCTATCATTCTGGGGACTCTCCATTCATTTGTATGGGTAAAACCCAAATCCTAGCAATGAGACCCTTAACCCCTACCCAGCTATAACCTTCACTATAAGTAACCAAACAAAATACAAAACTTTTGGCTATTTTAGTTTTTTATTGTATTGACCGATTTTTTTTTTCTTTAATTGCGGTTTATATTGTGTGCTCTGCATTGTGGTAAATAGAAACCCTCTCCCTCTCACATGTACACACACACACACACACACACACACAAAGGAGGTGTAATGTAATGACACCGAGAGTCTAAATACCCTGGATCAGCTTAAAAAAAACCCTCACATTTCCTCCAGTGTAGAAGAGTAGAGAAGCTTTTTATCGCTGAAAATAAACATCCCTGCTTGAAGCTGCATGTGAATTCAAACCCTTCAGAGATAATGAGCCTCCACAATGAACTGGAGAGCCGCTAAAGTTTAGGACCAAACATAAAACTTGCCATGCAACATAAAACTTGTATTTAGAAATTAATTAAAAAATGGAGCCAATGACCCTTGCGGGTTGTGAATGAAGACTTCTGCTACTGACAGAGGCCAATTAGGTCAGCGCTGAGAGCAGGTGTCCAGTACCGCAGACGCTCGACGCCACACTGCGTGCTCAGGCTGCCGGCTTTGGGGACGATCGGCCCAGATCACAGGGCCTTGAATGGCTTGGTGTTTCCCCCAGAGAGATTCTCCCCCTCCTACCTCCCAGGGGGTCCTGCTGGGCAGCTACACCGGTCTCAACCGGCCCAGCGGTACAGGTGCAACCTTCGGCTATTTAGTTTGCATCACCTCTACTTACCTCCCTGCATGTATTTTGTTTGTAACCATGACAACTTATAGAAAGCAGGGGGAAGAAAAGACATGCATTCAGACCAAACAAACGTATTTATTTACCGTCTCGGAAGAGAAGGCCGTCCGACTAAGAAAAACATTAAGAGCAGCTCTTATGACAGACAGCACTGCTACCGAGGTACAATAGCTGGCATTTACCCATCCTGCCATTGGTATTCTGCAGTCAGAGTTCCAGGCTGAATCCTGCTACTGCACACAGCCCATCCAAAGGGGTCTGAAGATGGCCGGGGGGGGGGGGGGGGGTTACACTGCAGCAGCACCCAAACACCCAAACACCCAAACAAAATAAATTCAGGAACATTACGGGGCCTGGATCTCTGACTCGCTTTGCAGTATGATATGAAACCCGACAGGACAGCGGCGGGCAGGAGTGAGGGAGACACGCGTTCAGGAGACGGGGACGGGCTCTGCTTTAATATTCATACATCAAGCTAAGTTCAGCGTTGGCTTCATCCCCCGGAGAGAGAGGGAGAGAGAGAGAGAGAGAGAGGGAGAGAGAGAGAGAGAGAGGGAGAGGGAGAGGGAGGGAAAGAGGCCATAAGTCTTGCACAAGGTGGCAAGAGAGGCCTGCATGCACGACTCAGAGAGGCTGAGGTGCTGGAGACAGGAATTTAATGACGTCCCAGGAGGATGCGGGCCGAAGGTGAGGCGTAACTGTCAAGCCGCGCAGCGGCCAGTCGCCCTGACAACAAAGCTCTCGGTAGCAGCCGTTCTGTGCCAGCTAACCACCGGCCCCCCCCTCCCCCCAGGTTCATTCTACTTCATTCTAGTTCACATTAAAAAAACATTATGAAGGATTTAGGACTGTGAAAGTGATTTACTGGCTTTTTCACTGTAAAAAGTCTAGATACTGGGAAAATATAGGATAGGTACTGGAAAGCACGGCATTTGTTGGCAATGTGAAGGTCTCAGCACATATTTTGTAGGCCAAACATGACATGGGAAGCAAAGGAGGACAGCGGGGGGGGAAACAGGTCACATGTATCCATTTGCTGAGCCTCCCCATCTTATCACCAAAGAAAAAGGATGATCACATCTCCTGTTTCCACGGTAACTAACGAGGGGCCCGCCTCCTTACAGCACTGTTTAACATCCGCTGAAATACAGGCAGTTTGAACCTGCGCGTTCATGCAGCCGTGAGGCCGACAGCGTCTGGTGAACAGAGAGGCCCAGCTTGACCAGCCGTGACTCATTCCAACATGATGCTTTTAATTTTCATTTACAGGAACGAAAGTAAGACGAAAATGGATTTTGTCAAATTTTTCAGCTCTGCAAGCTGGGCTGGTGAGACAAGCTTTTTTAAGAGCTTTGAATAAATGTAGAGGCTGATTACTCACTGTAGCATGTTCCAGACTTGGCACCGTTTTGAAACTCCACTTTCCAAACAGCTTGACAATAAAACTTGCCATTCGCACATTAATTTTTGAGGAATTCTGAGCGTGCAAATTTTATGAGCAAGGAAACAAATGCTGCGTATTGCTGAAATAAATGAGGAATCGCTGTGTCTGTCGCTGCAGGGGTTAGAGCCGGTGGAGTGGGGCAGCTTGGTTGGTGACAATCAGCACGCAATAATCCTCCAAGTTCTGGGTATCAAAGCCTCCTCTGATGCTCTAAGCTTCCAGCAACGACAACCTGAAAGCTGCCAGAGCTCAAAGGTCCGAAGCACCGTCACCAAATGTGGCCAAACTCACCATTTAGTGAAAATCCACCAAATCTGCAGGCTGTCAGCGACACCAAGCACACAGAACATGCTGTCACTGTGTTCATCAATGCACTGCTAAGGGGCATCTGCTCGTGTAAAATGACACATTCATAAAACTCACCTTCATTGAATCACTGAGTAAAATGGCGTCATCTTGTTTTACCGTGTGACTTCAGAGAGCTCAAACGGGAAGGAAATGCTTCATAGTCGGGTGGGACAGCACAGCCAAAGCGGTTCATGAGTTTTGGTTTTAATTACCCAGCATCCAAACGCACTTTCTCAAGCCAATTATCTGGCTCTACGTGACAGACAAGCATTTGTGATATAGAGATGTGATTTAATGGAGATAAATTATGCTGCTTGAAATGCTGACTATGCTTGTTATGCAGTTACAGGGAGACGGAAGTTGATTAAACTAACCCTTTTACATCATATCCGCACTGAGGAGCACAATCACTCTACATTCGCATCCTTTCCAGAGTCAGAGACTTTTAGTTAAGTGCAGCGTTGGCTTGTTGTACTGCTGAATGACTCTCAGCTCTCTCTTCAGGAATAAGCTGCCATTCTGAGCACGACCCGTGATGGTCGTGTGGTGAACCCAATAAGTAAGTTTCTGTACCTTCACTTTTAGTTTCCTTTCGCTTTATGGTCACTGGGGGTGAGGTGTGCTCCCCCCCCCCCCCCCCCCCCCCCAGGCCACTGCAGGATGCAGCCACCTCCGAGGGGCAATCTACACGGGCCACCAAACCGACGCTTTGACATAAATCCTGAGGGATGGGTTGGGTAAAAAGAGAAATATTTACCCCAGAACACCCATTTTATTTGGTGCGTGTTAAGCAGTGAGGAAAAGGTTCCAATACAAACCAAATGAAAACACTTTGAGGTTCATCAGAGAGTGGATGTTAACATTACGACGATAATAAAATGATATTAATGGGTATTAGACTCACTTCCAGCCTCATTACTCCCACTGGAATCATGGAATTCGGTTCCCTAGGAAACGCCCCTATGCTCCGCACACCCACCCCGCATCCAGCCCCGACAGCCACCTCACGCGCCACACCCCCCAAGAACCTCCTCTTCATTATGGCTGTCGCACGACTCGCGCTGCCTGGGTCACTAACGAAGACTCCCGAAATATCTCTGAGGGACAAACGTGGAGAAACATTAAAGAAACACTGATTCACCAGGAGACCCCGGGCCCTCACGTCCGCTCGGGTGCCTCAGCGACAGACGCCGGCGCGGGCAGGGAGGGCTGACAGGCAACAGATGCGCCGCACCTGAAATAGCTTCCTGCCGCATCCCCGTCTAGTTCCAGGCAGCTGATGCGACGTCGCAACACCAGGGCTGTCGGGCCCTTAGCGACACGCAGACATCTTCACTCACGAGGCTCTCAGTGCTCATTCAGGCTACGACCCCAAACACGCTGCTGACAGTCTGTTATTATTGACGCTCCACATGGGACAGAGCCCCCTAATTGTCGTCTTTATTTAATTCTCTCTTTCATTCTGCTGTCTTTATAGAGAATATTGTAAATACTAGCTTAACAATACCACATTGACTTTTTGCTGAATCTAAATTACCACAAAACAAAACTTAGCAGCAAGCTATTAAAATTCAATTCTTTTTTTTTCCATATTTTGATGTACAGCCTGCAATTACTTCTCCCCCACCATGGCGAGAACATTAATCTGGATTAGTCAATTACTCAAAGCCTCCCAGGGTGCATTTCAGCTCGGCAACTCAGCACTTCCACACGGGAACTTTCTAAAACGACGCTCATGTGCCGATGACATCTGGCTGTATGGATGTATTTGCACACTCAGCGTTTTGGTTTCAGATATATTAAGGGGTTAATCGTGTATCCAGTCATACAGCCTGAGCACTGAGGGCATTTGAATGTACTGCGCCAGTTTGTTTTTGGCTGCTTTTACTTTTCATCTATTTCGCTCAGTCTCCATTTTCTGAGCAGCGCCTTCTAAAGTCCCATCATTTCTACACATTTCTCATAGAGTCACATGACCTCCTCTTCCAGCCAATAAGGACTCCCTGTGCTGTCGTTCCACTCAGCAGGTAAATGCATGACACACAGCACCCAACAGGTCACACTGCACTCAGGAAGCGAAGTGAGGCATGTCCAAAATATACAATTAGCTACACATCATTAGGTTTATTTCTGGAAAGGAGCCATATTTGGTTGTGGTTCTCGAGGGGAACAGTGACCCCTTTGAAAAATGTCCAATCATCCTGACACACCTGTTGCCCGACCTCATGTTTGTAAACAAGACCAAGGCAGCAACCCAATGTGAAGTGTGCTTACTAAACAGTCCCAGAATGCACTGGGGCTGCAACAGCCCAATGTGAAGTGCGCTTACTAAACAGTCCCAGAATGCACTGGGGCTGCAACAGCCCAATGTGAAGTGTGCTTAATAAACAGTCCCAGAATGCACTGGGGCTGCAACAGCCCAATGTGAAGTGCGCTTAATAAACAGACCCAGAATGCACTGGGGCTGCAGCAGCCCAGGAATAAGCTTGAGAGTCTGCTGGTTATGAGGAAATGGCAGCAGGGGAGGGCCTGGCTGGTTCTGGCTTTATTTAATAATAAAATAATATTATTCAAATTATTACTTCATATTACTTCTTATGTTTGCTCATAAATTAAATTGGCATTTCACAGAGTTTAAAAGCTTTTGAGTCTTATGCTGCTATTTTTCATGGAGTATCCTTCAACATGAAAGGCCAATATACTCCACTGTAATCTCAATCCATCCATCCATCTTCAGAAACTGCGTATCCTTTTCAGAGTTGCGGGGGGTGTAATCTCAAAGACCAAAATGCATTTGCATATAAATGTACAAAGAGCTCCCTCTCAAATTAGCCCGTGACGCCACAGAAAAGCGTCCCGAAGGTCCCCTAGAGATAATTTTTGGCATCAAAAGTTAACAAATATCTGCAGAATAAAGCCATCGTTTTAGCGGCCTTGATGCCTGATCTCCGTAGATGTTCTAATGTTCTGCGTTAAAGCCACCTCACACACACAGAGCCAGCTGTCTACGGCGCTGGTCCCAGTTTGACCTGGGATCCCCCCATAACGAAGATCACGACGCTGATAAGGAACAAACTGCTTTACTCTGCAGCACAAAAAACACGGGGAATTCAAAGTGATCTCTACATCTTTACATCTCTATTATGAGGGCGAATGGTTCTCGCTTTCTTCTACAATGAAAGTGGAAGTCCCAGTAATGGAAGGAACATTTTGATGCATTTTCATGGAGTGGATACTGTCATCTTTTCAAAAGGGTAGAGATGAGAATGATTCCTCTCGTGTTCTTCGCTGGTTTTCCTCTATGGGCTTTATCTACCACCCTCCAGTTAAGCATCCCCAGTATTGCTGGGGTTGAGCTCTGCAGACAGACACCAAACTGCTTTTGGCGTCCATCAAAGTCTTATCCATGTTGCCGGAATGGTCCAGGAATTTTGGACACCATTAATACAAATAATTATAAACAATATCCTGCGTATGACGACAGTTTTGTTGAATTGCTTATATAATCATGGCTAGTTGATTAATGTTTATAACAAAGGCTTTTAAGGGACACCGGGTACAAGGACTAAGTCTGGTGCAGTCAAACTACTTCCTTCTAAAAATGATGGAAGAAAACAGCAACAGGTCCAACAATTAGAAGTTAAGCTTAGACATTAAAATAAATTACTTTACAAATATTTCTAAAGACAAAGGCAGAATCAAAAAAGTTGCAGCTGCAGGCTGGGACTCAGTATGTAATCATTTCAAATAAATTAATTCTTACAACAGATAAAATTAATCAGCATGCGTGAACCTTTGCTGTAATTAAATTTCCATGGGAAGCACAGACATTTACAGCGATAAATAACAGATCCCAGATAAACTTACTGGCTGATTCCGTCAAACGAGGCCTCGTGGCAGATAGTCCTGGCTCATTATATATTTGCTTCAGTGAGCAAATGTACCTACAGTAATAGAGTGGCCAGTGTGTGTGTGTGTGTGTGTGTGTGTGTGTGTGTGTGTGTGTGTGTGTGTGTGTGTGTGCGAGCGGGTTTACCTATCCTTATGGGGACATAATGTCCCCATAACGTGATAAATATCTGTTTTTTTTCCCTTATGGGGACCGGTTTTCTGGTCCCCATAAGGGAAAACTCTATTTTATAAAAATCGGTGACTGCTATGAAAAAACTACAAATGCAAAAACTCTTGTATTTTGTCAGCTTACTTATGGTTATGGTTAGGGCAGGGTGGGGGTTAAGGTTGTCATAGTTAGCTTTAGCTTTTTTCCCATTGAAATGAATGAGCGGTCCCCATAAGGATATGTTTACCCTACATGTGTGTGTGTGTGTGTGTGTGTGTCACTCAGGCGTTCACCTCTGCCCCTTCCCTACGAGTACTGAATGTTAGGTTACCGTCTAATATTTCTCAGACCTTGACATGCGCCGTTTTTACAAGTGCTTGTGATGTAGAACGTTCACTAGTCTGTGTATTTATGAATTAATGAATATGTTTCTGCACACACACTCCAAGATAGTGGACAAAATATTGGAAACATGAAAAACAGCATATTAATACCAGTAAATAAATTTCACATTCAGAACAGTTTACATTTCTCTTGAGTTGAATTCTTCCAATTCTTGTTGTCCTGAACAGTCAGGGGTGAAGAAATAAAAGTGCTTTGAGAGATGAAAGTGGAAATCTATTGCCTAACAATTTCCCACCGAGGTTCAGTATCATTCACATCTAGTGACTGGGGGGGTCACGGGGGCCGATCCCCTTAATCCTGGTGTCCATGAAGCCGCTCGATTTCGTTTAGCAGTCTGCTTGGGGGCATTTTGGAACACGGGAACGTCACAAGGGAACACGTTCCGCGTTTTGGCCGTTTTCCTACCACCAGACGGCTGCCATACCATAAGAGATTCCCCGCCATGTTCACCGGCTGCCAACAGACACTGCGGTCTGAAAGGATTCTGCGGCTCTGAACATAAACCCCTCCAGATGAAGGAAAAAGGGCGAAAGATGAGTCACATTATACTGCCACTGCCCAGAGCTCAGGGACCCAGGTTTAGTGCTGCTTACACCCGCCTATGCGTCCTGCATTGGCTTTGGGTTCCAGCAGTTTGTAAATCACAGCCCTGCCGTACATTCCAGCCTTTAGAAGCTCAGAACAGTCGTGAGTGAGACTGGGCCACGGGGCTGCCGGATCAGTCCGGGGGTTGTTTCCGGGGGTCGCACCTTGTTGTGTTCAGTTTAAATCCCGCTAAGCGGCTGCCTCTCCCCGCCCACAAGCTTCCACTGCTCTGCTTTTCCGACACACGGCGCTCGTCTTTGGCATTTTAGCCTGATTTCTTGAGATTCTTCCCCAGGACACATCAAATAATTCTGCAGATTCTGTGAGTGATGCACCAGAATTTCTGGCACCAAGTATTTGGCCTCTTTGTAGCTCTGAAATCTCCCATATGAAAATGCTGCCTATCAGAGCGCCTTTATGATTTGAAAAGCTGGGAGATACTTAAAACAAGCTTGGGGTGGGGGTGAGGGTGGGGGTGTATACCAGTGCGACAGGCAGGATACGTACCAGTGTCAGAAGCACTGCTGGTGTCATGCCAGACAGAAAGGCAGCAATCTGTGGGAACAGAGGAGGGGGAGGGATGTATCAGTTCAGACACAGGAACAAAACGCCGGTGTTAATTAGGAGGTAGAAGCACATGGGCCGGCAGTTTGGTTTTGTTCCATCCTCAGGGACATCAGGCTTACAAACACAAAAATAAAGGACAGAAAATGGCTTGCTAGGACTCTATGAGCCATACAGGTCTCTAATGATGCAAATGTGCAAAGTCTGGCAGATAAGACCTACTGCAAACGCATTAGAATGTTCTGTGATGCTGAGGAGTAATTCTCACAGATAGAATGACTCCCATTACCTGTGACTGACAATCCATGTAAAGCAAATGAAGACAAAGCAAACGGCAGCTTTCTTAGAACCCGTGAAGATGCCAAACAGGCTGTCGAATGCTCTGGCTGGTCTGTTTCTTTAGGAACTGTCCCGTCTTTCTTATAAAATGCGGTTGGACATCTGGAACAGCGTAGTCAAGTACAAACTAATGATCCAAACAAATGCTGCATCTTTGCTCCCCACCACAGAGGATACTGTTAGCCCTCCTCATGCGCTACTGCAAAAATGAGCTATTTCTAATTTATGTAGCTAACTAATTAAAGTACCATCTGCACTGTTTACGCTTATTTCACTGACAGCTTATTCCAAAACCAAAAAAAGAATTCCAGCTTCTTTTCAAACACACTCCCTGGCTCGATTTCCTCTGTCCACCTCAAAACGCGAAAACGTGTTGTTCTGGGGGTGACCCCTTAAAAGCCTGAAGCGAGACGCCTCAGGACGGGGCCGACAGCCTCAGGACGGGGCCGACAGCCTCAGGACGGGGCCGACAGCCTCAGGACGGGGCCGACAGCCTCAGGACGGAGCGCTGTCCATTCTACCTTGTGGTTTCTGAAAAGGCCGGCAATGGATGGAGGCTCATCAACCACAGTTTATGTCAAGGGGTGAAGGCTGAGCACGTTGTGAACTGAAATTCAGCTTGTATTTGATTTGAAGTAGTATTTTTGTTGGAGATAAAGAAAAAATTTAATAGTCACATTTTAATACAAACAAAAGTAAAAAGTGGTGCAGTGGTGAGCGCTGCTGCCTCACAGCAAGAAGGTCCTGGGTTCGGTTTCTGGGCCGGGCGTAGGACCTTTCTGTGTGCAGTTTGCACGCTCTCATCTAATGCGTGGGTTTCTGCCGGGGGCTCTGGTTTCCTCCCACAGTCCAAAAGTGTGTGCGATAGATTATTTGGCCCCGTGTGTCTGTGCCCTGCAGTGTGCTGGCAACTGCCCAGGGTTGGTTCCTGTCTGTGCACAATGTTCCTGGGATAGGCTCTGGTCCCCCCATGACCCCAGTTGGGATTAAGTGGTTATGGTGATGCATGAATGGATAAATAATTGCAATTCAAAACATACATATCTCAATAAGACCACATATCAAAGCAGTCATCCTTTCACTGGATGATGCTGTCGTGTAAAACAGGTCCAGAAATTGTGGTCTTAAAAGTGCAGCATCTGGTACTGCAGGAACATACTACTGGCCAGAACCATTGCAGTGAACATGGGTAGAGCTTGGCCCCCATGCACTCCAAGAGATGGGAGTCTGCATCATCCTCACTGACCTCACTGCCACATTAAGGACAGAGCATGTTCCCCAGCACCCTGTCAATGAAGCTGGACTAACGAGGGACCGGACTGCAATAAAGGCCATCGAGAGATCGGCTGCAGGATCATGAATTATCTAGTCTTTACCTGCTACTGATATCTGGGCCTTACTGATAAAGCTGCCAGCTTACTGAGGATTTCACAGAGATTAAAATTTATTTTTAATTAAACCGTTTAGTACAGTATATTTATATAAAATGTCATGGTAATGGGTAGAATTCTTACTTTTACTGTCAGCCTGAAGAAGCAAGTTTCCGTTTGAGAGTCCAACCTACCTGTCATTTAAAGAAGCAGCTTAACCACAAACAAACAGAACAGAAACACACAATAAACGCTGAGCAGGAAGCTTGCCGGGAGGGTGGGGGGAGGGGGGAGTCTCAGTGCTTTCCGCAGCCACATCACAAATAAGAGGACAGGAATTATTCCTGGCCTGCGTTCCTTCTATCTTAACACAGCCGCTTTGGCTCCCTTCCTGCTCACAAACAGACCAGCATCTTCATCTGCATATGCAATTCATAACAGCTGGAAACTAGGCTGCACAATGTATGCTACACATATGCTGCTGGCCCAGAGCAGGGACTGTAATACTCAGCCGGGCTGAGTAAGAATGGGCATTTAAGACAGAATTACTGGTCGAGTTTCCCCAGTCATTAATTGAATAATATTTGATTAATTCTGACCTCCCATCTAACCCCCACTATATATACACAGAGAAAATTATAGGTCAAAATATTTATCTCTTTCTTTACAAAATAAGATATTACTCGTTGCTGCAAAAAGAAAAATGTAAAACCTTGGAAAGTAGCCAGAATAAATAAAATTTCAGTTGTAGAGGCAGCTCTTTCCTTTCTTTTTTTAACAACACAATTGTAGCAACATTTCTTTAGCTATAGGCTACTCCATTCATTTCCATACAAAACAGGCCTGAATGATGCTGGAGTTGAAAACTGACGCAAAAGAAACTGTATCCAAATACTACTTATTATCTACCAATGGAGTCTAACTTTAGTGGACAAGGTAAGTTAGTAGTTCACTCACTTTCTGGTTTAACTATAATAACTATATACTAAGCTACAAATGCTCACATAAGTTGGCACGGTGGTTATCATAAAAACAAGCGAATGTGAATTGCACTCGTCAAGGTGTCTATGCTGCAGCTGTGAATGTATGCACCAAGAGTGTATGTGTGTGTGCATCCTGGGTTTATTTCCTGCTTTGTGCCTGTGGTTCATAGGATAGGCTCTGGAATCCGATGACTATACATACGACATGTGTGTATGGAAAATGAGCGAATCACTTGCTAGTAAGGATGCTAGAGGGTGGTGTCACTTCCACGCTGCAAAGCTGAGGACATGGAGTGTAGTTGCAACTGCGTTGCCGTTAGCTGTTGTGCATCCTGGTGGTGATGCAGACCTGGTCTCACACTTGACTGGGCCCAGCTGCAGCTGCCGGCCACCTTGTGGAACATGGACCCATCTGCAGGTTTCCTGGTCCAGTCCTGAATGCAGCCAGAGGAAGAGCCTTGGTGCAAAGATCCTCTGTGGACTCCAGCTCTTTGTTAAACTAGAGTTAAGCTGCTGGTATCAGTATCAGTATCACACAGGGATGCTTTGGAACCTGTGGAGTCGTTGACTTCTACATTTAATCTGACTGTGTTGCCCTGAAGCAAGGTTTACACACTCAGTTTTCCAAGATTTTGCTGCCTGTTTACACGTAAAATATTACGCCTTTTAGTATATCCACCGATACTCTGACCATCCCCCTAATATGCACTTGGCTGTCAGCAGGACTCGACCCACTAATGATGTAACCATCATTAAAGTTATTTACCATTTGTGCCACAGTCACCCTCCTGTTGGTTCACACCACAAAGGGCAGCTATATTAGCCATAAAATCATGATAATGACTTTGGGTTAGTAATTTTTTTTTTTGCACTGTGGCCACGCTGGAGCTCCCAATAACAAGGTTATTGAAGATGGAGACACTTTTTCTCCTACCTTTGTTCAAAATCCTTAATTGGAATAACTGATGCCAATAAGTTCTACATTTGGAGAGTGTTAATGTTATATTACCCTCTGGTGGCCATGCTTCAAAAGTTTGGTCTTGGTTAAATTGTCTAAGAAATTTAATTGTTGTTTGGGCATCAGTTTAATCTCAGATGTTTGTATATTTGCACTGATCAGAATTGCCACACAGACTTCCAAAAATTCCCAGCCTTTTCATCGCTCCGGGCCCGGATCATGTTAAAATTTCTATTTGGCCAGTTTTTATATCAGATGTTGGGGCCACTTAAAGAATATTTGAAGCTATCCGAGACTGTTACAGTAGTTTAATTATTCATCAGTAATAAATAGATCAAATGATTGATCTGGGAGGCTTTCATCCCAAAAATGCCAGCAGGGACACTGCAGTGATCTGTGTTTGAAGCTAAACCTGTTTTCGTTTGGCTTATTATTGTAAGATGAGTACCTACATAAGGACATTACATTGGTCTTTGAAAGTCAGTGTTATATCTATTAGCATTCATTGTTTTTTTTGTGTGTATAAGATTTTAATGGCTTACTTTTTGTGGTGTGACGTGTTCTTTTTTTGTCATTTTGTTGTCTTTTTTGTTATTGTTTTTGTTGTCTCTGCTTTCACTGCAGTCTTTTTGACATTGGTGCAGAGTATTATTGCTACTGCTCAGACATCACCTGCTCCTTCCAGGAAACAGGAAGTTGGCCAATGACCAGAATACCGCCTACAAGGCTGTTCTCAAGTCCTAACATACCTCACTAGCTTCCACAAAATCCCCTACCCCGTTGAACCTATAATTGGATTTCCTAAGCCGAGTTCCTAACTTGGCCAATGGGAGCATCAGTGTCAGTGACCACTGTAAACAGTCTACTTACAAATGGACCAAGTGAGCAGTGCTTTGACAGTGCAGGACGTGTCAGCTGGTGGCAAACACCATTTCAATGAGTACCTCACCTGCTGAATGTGTCTGTGGCCAGACATGCATCGCCTGACCAATCGTGTGCAGCTGGAGGAGCTGGTAAAGATCGGAATTCTGAAGGGGAGCGTGGACGACATGCTCAAGGCAAACATGGGTGATGTCTTCATGCCCCACGGCCTGGGCCACCTGATGGGCATCGACGTGCATGACGTGGGAGGATATCCAGAGGTCAGTGTGGCTCAGAGACAACGAATCCCTTTATGGACACTGTCAATCTCTGAAACTACGGCCTGTGATAAAATCTGTCCAGAAGAAAATAATGTTGAATGCATGGTCTTGGCTGTCATTCTCAGCTTTGCTGGGATCATTGTCTGCAGACTGTGCTCCTGCCGCTGTATAATAGAGAAAGGTCATTAACCTGGCGAGATTATGTTGGATAAAAGCAGACATTAAGCAGCTGGTGTTTAAACACTGAATGCTCGAAACCAGCAGTCACCAACTGGCAAACCACACAATTATCCCTTCATGATTAGCAAATTTTAGTGACGGCCAAGTGAAGCTTCATGCACCATTTGCTGTATTTTCTGATGCCACTAGATGGTGCTTTCTATTCAAAAAAGAGCTCAAAGTATGCCCCAATGTAAATCAAGAGCACCATCTAGTGGTGTCAGACAATACAGCAAATGGTTCATGAAGCTTCATTTGGTCATCACTAGCTAATGTTATTGTCGGGGACATCCCGCTGGTGTGCAGTTTTTGGGGCTTTTTTTTTCGGATGCAGTGGACCTTGGCTTTGTGTGGCTGATCGAATCTGGCCCTCAGGAAAAAAAATTGTTGGGTACAATGGTGTATATGGCCCTGGCATTGATGCCTTCAAGAGTGTCAGGCAAAAATTAGGAGCAAATAAAAATAAATCACATTGTATATCATTTACAGAGATTATATGGTTGAAATACAATGCCATATCAATCAATAAACTTATTGATTTACTCTGGCAATAAAAAATGAAGCATGGAGCTTTATGAAGTTTGCTCACTGGGGCTGCATGTAAACTTGCACTGCATTCTAATATCAGTAGAGACAGATACCTGTAAATATGTTTTCTTCTTGTGCTGCATGAAAAAGTGTGTTCCCTGCGGCTGATCTGCACTGACGGAGCGCTCAGGAAGCTCAAACACACACACACACACACACACATCGGGTAAACATATCTTTATGGGGACCGCTCATTCATTTCTATGGGAAAAATGCTAATGCTAACTATGACAACCTTAACCCCTACCCAGCCCTAACCATAACCATAAGTAACCAAGCAAAATACGAGTTTTTGCATTTTTAATTTTATCATTTTTTATTAAATTGAGTTTTCCCTTATGGGGTGCAGGAAACTGGTCAACATAAGGGAAAAAAATGGGTATTCATCACGTTGTGGGGACATTGTGTCCCCATAAGGTAAGGTATACCCAGTCACACACACACACACACTCGAAGCCGTCAGCATTCGGGCCTAGCTGAGCTGAGAGCCCTGCAGGTGTCCAGCAGGTCCTTCCAGAGACAGAGCGTGGGTATAATGCAGGGAGTCAGGTACAGGGATGGTCACAGAGAGAATGTACATTATCGAGTAAATTTCAGCTGAGAACCTACCGTATCTTTCCATAACTTGAGCAGCATTTATAAACAGCCCCATCTTAAAGGTTAAAGTCACTTGGTAACAGACACAGAGATTATCCAGTTGTTTATCTCTATTGTATTTGCCAAGTAAAGTAAATAAATCTTCTTCCAAATCTCTGACTCCTTACATCCATCTTCTAACAACAAAATATGTAGCACGAGGCAACAAAGTTCTGTATAGTGTACAGTGCAGGGGACAACAGATTGCTGGACAATGCAAAAGTACTGGACAAACAATTACTGGACAATAGGTTAATGGACAGGAAAGGACAGGGAATGGACAAGGAATCTACATGGTCCAGCTATTGATCAGACACAAGAGCTTTGCACTTGGGCTCAGAATAGATATGATCCAAATGCCTAACCCTGGAGTGTGGCCTAGTGTTGCACTAAATTCACAATCTACACAAAAAGTGTAGATTCATTTTCTTACTTCTTTGTAAGGAGATTATAAACCATTTGGCTGACTTTGCCACACGTTGGTGTCCCCCCACACTGGAATGTTTGCAATAGTCTAAACAGCAACACAATCTGCACACCATGTGACACATACTAATGCATGAATTACTCTTGAATTATACTTCTTTATTTTGATGAGCAGAGAAAGCTTGTTGTGCTACTGACCAGTGAGGTCTGTTAATAAGAGTCTCTGTAGGTCATACTCAAGTAAATACCGCCACCTTGTGGTTCAAATAATTCTCAGCCTTTACGATATGAGGCAACACATCGCTACAGTCTTCTGAGTGTCTTCCGATATATAGAAGTAATTCAAGGCAAGTCATTGAAACCAGTCCATTCAACCGGACAATCTTAGCTTGTGATTGGGGAACTTTAAACAAGGTTTAACCTTTAAGTCAGCTGGAGATCTCTTCTGCACAGATATTCTCATTTCGGGTTGTGAAGCAAATACGATTTCTGATTTAAAAAAATGATTGGTTCAGATTGTAGAGGAGGTGGGTCCAAGCAACCAGAGGAGATGGGCCCAGCCAATCTAAATATACTGAAAATGTCAACTATTTCATGTGACCTCAACAATGATGGAAACCAATACAGTGTCACAACTGCACCATGCTTTGTATCCTAGAATGGACTGGTACATGCTGTACTTGCGTGGACCCACTTCCTCTACAAAATGATTGGTTATATTTCTGAACCAATCATTTTTCCTTCTGCCCTCACAACATTTTCGTGTAAGTAAAACTCCCACAAGCAAAAAATAAGCTCTAGCTACCATATGTTTTATTAACTGTGCTACATCTGATCTTTGAAAGTTGGAACAGTTATGCCCAGTCCATTCTAAGATACAAAGCATGGTGACACTGTGTTTGTCTCCATCATTGCTGAGGTCACATGAAACATTTTACTTAGATGTGTGGATGTCTGATCCTCCTTTAAATGCTAACAAAGACTTAACTACATTTAAGAAATAGCAATTATTTTCTCAACTCCATCCTGATACCATTCTTAGGGCAGGAAGGAGCAAACCTGGACCAGGAAAGATGAATGAACTGCCTGGTATGTAATGTCTGAGGTCCACTAATGCTATCAATATAGAAGGCCTTAGAATCGTTCAAATAACAAACATATAAACTAGCCTACAAATTCATGCAGATTAGTCATGGGCACACCAAGAGAGATGGCCAGACTTTTGAAAGTGTGTGGCCAAAGAATGAATTCTCCAGGCCGTGGAGGGAAAATCCATGAATACAGTATTCTGACAACAATGAAACTTTTTCCTTTGAGAGCTGAAAAGCAATTTACTGAACAAAATTGGTATAGCCCATTACAGAATGCAATACCACTGAACAAAAAAAAACTTGTATGACCTTAAACACTGACGTTTTATTTTAGGAACAGGGTGGCATGGTTGCTCTTTGACTAGAATCTGAGTGTTTTCTTGGTGTCACTCGGTTTGGCATGTGAACCCCTCTCGAAATTTGCCTATGTGCCCTGGTCGACAAAATCTACTGACATAAAGTAAATATGCAAATAGTATATTCTACAAACATATAGTATGTAGTATATTTAAATAGATGCCTTTATTCTTGTGTTGCACCACCGTTTGACCTTTGACCTGTCTGTCCCCTCTTCCCCAGTGCTCACCAGCAGATGGTACACAATGTTTAGCAACTCATAGATGCGTAAAATATATGTTGAGTGTTGGTTTGGAGGATGCCATGTTTGTTCACAGCACCCTCTCACGTGCATCTCACTGTGATCTTGCAGTGATCTTAGTATATCCTGCATTTTTATGTATCTTTTCACATTCTCACTTTGTTCTACAAGGGAACCAAAAAATTTGAGCGGTTTTTGCAGACCTGGGCTCCAGCAATGTGGAAGGATCGATGTACTCTTCCCGAGGAGGTAATGAGTACAGTTATAGATATAATGATGAAATTATGGAATCGGTTTTACGTTCCACTTTCTCCTTTTGAACTGCCGATTTTATAGGAAGGAAGCCCTTTTCCTTACTGTGGCTCAGGGTATTGCCAAAATAATTGCCAGAAGCACTGTGAGTAGGCAAGTGAAGCCTAATTTAAAAACACGACCCATTAAAGTGACTTAATGCAGTGACTTTATTTCACAAATGGCAAAACTGGGACTTATTTTCAGCTGAGAAGTGCTGCAGAGAACAAAATGACCTTTTCAGGATGTGCTCCAATAATGCAAAATAAATTAACTGTTATTCAAACTTTGTGCCCAACATTGAAGGCCAATGATGGGCAACTTGAGCCATTGTAATAAAATTAGATCAGGAACAATAAATTGTGATCAGTTTAATAAACATTTAAGAAAATTTGGCATTTGTATATAACTCACCATTTTATAAATACAGGCATGACATACAAAAACTATACAGTTTATACATATTGGAATTTTAAAAAATGAGTCCTTGAGTGTGAACTTTGCGAAATCTTCCCAATGAACAACAACACTTCCACTCCCTCTCAAGCTGACCCCAGATCCCCTGAAGAATGTGTCCACACCAGGATTTCTGTGAGTTCTGTTTCCCAGGTGCTCTGAGGCTCAGGTGAGTGATGGGCACAGCTTTCTCCTGCTCTCTCTCCCTCTCTCTCTCTCTCTCTCTCTCTCACTCTCTCAGCTCTGATTCCCAGCCAAGAGTCCGGATGATTCACTAACACTGCAGCACTGAAGGAGAAGGCTTTCAGTTCTGTCCTTTGTGTCTGTGTATTGTCGTCCCTCCTTAAGTCGGCCCAAGGTGCTTCTCGCTTATTAGAGTATTTTCTGAAAATTGCTGCAGCTGCACACCTACATCATCTGTACTGTCCATCGGTCCAGAGAAGGTTTTGACACCCCCAGGGCGAAGAGTCATCTGGTCCCCCAGTACCCCGAGTGCCGCTGGGCCCCCCGGGTACAGGATGCACAGCAGGTCGTCTGGTAGTAAGTGTACACGCACAGTCGAGCCTGAACGACCACATTGCAGTTATAGTATTTGTCTCGACAGTTCTCATCTGAAAATCAGAAAGAGGAGGTGTGCTGTCAGACGTGTTTGTCACATAGCACCTGAGAACATCAGTGGGGCCTACACATTTGCTATGAGCATATATAGTATATAGTATGTACTTATAGTAGGGGGGGCAAGTTATGCATATAATCACTGACTTTGATTTTGGTATGGAGGGTGGGGCTAGGGGTGTGGCTAAGTATGTGGTCACTGACCTATCGCTGAGAGTGGGTGGGGCTGTGGGTGTGGCTAAGTCCATTGTCACTGACCTATCGCTGAGAGTGGGTGGGGCTGTGGGTGTGGCTAAGTCCATTGTCACTGACCTATCGCTGAGAGTGGGTGGGGCTGTGGGTGTGGCTAAATGTACATGGTCACTGACCAATCTCTGGGGCACAGGGCTCCGGGCTGCAGCTCTCTCGTTCTTCTGGACGTAGCCGTGCATCACAGGCCTCGCTGGGCACCATGTCATTCGAGAGGCAGCGTACCTCTCGAACCCGGAACCCGCCTTCACATGTCTTGGAGCACTGGGCAGGGGTTCATGAGTTCCACATTAAACCAACACACGATTACAGAACCTCCCCATGCAATTGTGTTATTGGACAGCAGGGTGTTTGAGGGTCAGAAACACAGAACACTGACGGATAACCGCGCTCTGCGTGATTCCTTACAGAACTCCAGTCAGTGTGGTACCACTTGGCGCTGCACGCCTTGGACTGGCAGCTCTGCTGGGTGGGGGGTTGGTCCAGGGAGGAGCACTCATAAGGGGGCAGAAGTGAGAAACCCTTGTCAGACTTCATCAGGCACACCACCTCCCTCTGCTGCCGGCCGTGCCCGCACTCTGCAGAGCACTTATAGGAGGAAACACGCAGAAAGAAGCGTCACCTCTCAGGCTGACACCAACCACCTCAGGGAACATGCCGCACTGGGCGGCCCTGAGGCCTCAACAAGCCAGCATGACATCCTGAATACATAATATGCTAATGTATATAATCTCTTTTTTGTTATTGATGCTACAGCATCAGTCCTTTTCTGTTTAGCCTGTAACTAAAGAAAAGCAACACAGATACACAGAACACAGCAAGTACAACAATTCACGCTTCACCTGACTCCACTGTCCCGTAAACCACTCTATTTGATTCTCACACGGCCCGTTGTTACAAACTTGGGACTCTGGGGGGCGCTCCGGCCCACAGCCATCCAGCGGCAAGCTGCTAACGTGATTGGTCAAGCAGAGGACGCCACGGGTCTTCACCCCGAATCCGCAATCTGCCGAGCACTGCAAGGGGGCGCACAGGGAACACAGTTACAACAGCCAGGCGCTGATGTGAGAGGGTGGAGCGTCGGGGGGGGAAGGGGGGGGGGGGCATACCCGGCTGGCCCATTCGGTAAAGAACCAGCTCTTGGCACAGGGGCCCATGTCACAGTTCTCCATGTCGCCTGGTCGCAGCTTCGTGTTGCACTCCTCCTCAGCCACAGAGTCGCCCACATTGCTGATGCAGTGTACCTCCCGTGACCTCTGACCCACCCCGCAGGGGACAGAGCACTGGGGAAGAGGGCACACAGGTCAAAGGTCGAAGGGTGGTGCAACACAAGATCAAAGGCATCTATATAAATGTGCTTATTTAATTTATTACATTTGCTAACTCAGACTGCTGTTGAACAAGTCAGAGAAGAGACATAAGGCATTTTCACGTCAGTAACCGCTCAAAGTCTCAAAATAGTTTAATACACTTACATTTTGGAACGGAAAACCAGACTGGGTACAGATTTCAATAAAAACTGCCATTTTAATATTTAGACTGTTTAAAGTTTAAATATAGTTAAATAACATTATAGTATTTTGCAGTATAATAGTATTTTGATAGAAGGAGTAAAAAACAATCAGGAAATGTTTCCCTCCCTTATTATTTACATGTTTTAACAGCACCAAGTGAAATATAAATTCTACAATTTTCTGATAATTAATTAAAAGTAAAAACTACAAAATATATGTTGGATAAGTGACACAAGTTTGAGAACCTTTTGCAATTGTTGCCATAAGTGCTAAATTTGCCCATTCCTCCTTACAGGGCTTCACTCATATATCAGGGACAGTCAGTGAACTGCCCTCTTCAAGGTGCTTCATGGTTTTCAGTTCTATGCTCTCATTGGGCCATTTGCTTTTTTGTTCATTATCCAATCAACTTTTGCTCTGGCAGTGTTTGAGTCAGTTTCTAGTTTTAAAATAAATTTTGTTCCCAGTTTTCTGGCGGGAAGTTTTCTTCAAACATCTGTTTATATTTGGTACCATCCATCATCCTTTTATCTTCAGAAGTTCTCCAGCGCCTTATAAAGACAAACCCTAATTAGAGGCAGCTGCCTCTAAGATGATTACTGTAGGGATGGTGTTCTTTGAGGCAGCTGCCTCCACCATGATTACTGTAGGGATGGTCTTCTTTGAGGCAGCTGTCTCCACCTTGATTACTGTAGGGATGGTCTTCTTTGAGGCAGCTGCCTCCACCTTGATTCCTGTAGGGATGGTCTTCTTTGAGGCAGCTGTCCCCACCTTGATTACTGTAGGGATGGTCTTCTTTGAGGCAGCTTTCTCCACCTTGATTACTGTAGGGATGGTCTTCTTTGAGGCAGCTGTCTCCACCTTGATTCCTGTAGGGATGGTCTTCTTTGAGGCAGCTGTCTCCACCTTGATTACTGTAGGGATGGTCTTCTTTGAGGCAGCTGCCTCCACCTTGATTACTGTAGGGATGGTCTTCTTTGAGGCAGCTGCCTCCACCTTGATTACTGTAGGGATGGTCTTCTTTGAGGCAGCTGCCTCCACCTTGATTACTGTAGGGATGGTCTTCTTTGAGGCAGCTGCTTCCATCATTTGATAGACACTCCATATTGTTTTTCACAGACACTTGACATTGAAAGCAAAAAGGTGGTTTTGTCACACCATAATACCTTTTTCCACATGGCTGTAGAATCTCCACAGTGTTGTTCTGTTTTAAATGAGCCCCAGTGTGAACTTCTGTGAGGTTTCTTCTTGGCACCCAGATTCATGCATAGCTTATGATATTATAACCTGCACAAATTGGCAATTTTCTTGACAAAATGCCTGCAACTAATTCAGAGAGGTCACTAAACCCTTAGTGGCCTCATTATAACTGAACAAAGGCATGAATTATTCAGATTGTACCATCTGGAAGGCATTTGTACATTCCTGAGCTTATTAACAACTGTTGTCATTGAGCAGTTGTACACTCATCCAACCAAGGCATCTTTCTTTGTTATTTTACACACATTTTCTGAATGTGTTGGTTGATTTTGTGGGATTTCCCATAAATGTTGCTGGCTACGATGTGTTAATAAAGAATATGTTTCAATGTCATCAATGCACCAAGATTTACTAAACTTCAAACTTTTGGCTTTCTACATAGGTTTGGGAAGTTTGCTTAATGACCTTGAAATCCCAAGTAACCAGAAAGTGCAGCGGTGCAGTGGACAGACCGCTTTGTCTCACCGTGCTCCAGTCGCTGCGAATCTGCCACTCGCTGCAGATCCTGAGCTGACAGGTGGTGGTGGTCTCCGGCCGCTCCAGGTGCTGGCATCGGCCCGTGTGCACGTTCAGGGTCCGGTTGGTGTAGGTCTGCCTGCAGAGCACCTGCCGATGCTGCTGGCCCGGGCCGCAGGTGCTGCTGCACTCAGACCATTCGCCGATGTCCCAGCTGCGGCACACCACCGGGGGGGGGGCCTCATTACAGGAGCGAAGGGACATGGAGATGGACGCATAGGCTATGCTAACTAGCTGTGTCTCTGCGGCACCGTCCCACATCCTGGTGGTGTGAGGCCACACTGAGATATTAAGGGATGTTTAGAACTTTGAGAAAGCAGGTGTTTCAATCTAGTATTGGTTTCATTGAGCTGTGCAAAAAGACGTGGTTAGATGAATCTGCATCTCTAAGATTGCAGCGTGTTCCACTGCCTTGTGATCTATGCAGGACCTAATCCTCCATGACCCTGTACTGGATAAATAGTTGATTGATTGATTGATTGATGGGTGGATGGATGGATGGATGGATGGTGCGACATTGATTTGGGTCCCGGGTCGCATGGTGCGTTATGCTGCTGCCTCATTCTTCCAAGGTTGTGGGTTTGAATCCCACCTTTGCTCTGTGTGTGTGGAGTCTGCCTGCTCTTCCTATGTCATGTGTCATGCAAGCTTCCTCTGTGGACTCTGGTGTCCTCCCAAAGGCAAGTAGTTAGACCAACTGGCATCTCCAAACTGCCTATAGAATATGAATGTGACCTGTGACAGACTGACATCTGCCAGGATTCTGATTCTGAGCAGGATGAGCAGGTAGGAAATGGATGGATCTTTAGCTTTCTACCCAGGACAATCTTCAAAAATCTCACAAGAAATCATTCAAAATTTCAATTAAGCCTAATGACTTTAGAGTCTATTAGGAAAAAAACTTAGAGTCCACAGGAGCTCTCAAGACTATTATTGAGAGAAACCATTCAAAGATATATTATAGTAGTGCGGATATAAGGAATATTTTCCCAGTGTCCATGGCAGATCAGCGGAAATACAGGGAAGGATCTCACAAGGCAGGACAGGGTTCCACGTTGCAGGGCTCCTCCTGGGGGCTGGGCCGGGTGGTTCTGTCACACAAGCTGTCGGTCACAGGCTGGAGGGTGGCACTATGGACACAGCGGAACACTGTATGCCTGGAGCCTGAAGGAAGGATAGAATAAGCCTCAGTCAGAAACCCCAGACCGGGTCCTGGAACTGCCAACGAAGACAAAGCCTGGGCCAACAGGGCGCTCACCTCTGCCGCAAGAGACAGTGCAGTCTGTAAAGCCGAGCCGCTTCCAGGCATGTTCCTGATGCCGTCGGAGCACCTGGTTGTTAGGTTCCTGTTGGGGGTGATGGTACCCCTCCTGGTCTGAGCTTCCAGGATGCATGTATGCATCCTCGCCATCCAAAGTGTTCCCTGGGGAGGGGGTTAAGGCCCTAATCTTCACAGAGCCCATTGTATCATCCCTGCAAAGCTTCACTGTATTCTGCTTGAAGCCAGTCTGCTGTGTCATGCACGTCCAGAAAGACAAACTCACCCTCATTCTTGGTCTCTTGTGGAAGTTGTGGATTCTCTGCAGGAAGTAAGAATTCATAGTGTATCCCAGGATTGGGCTGCTGGTAGATCATCTGAAGTGATAGAAACAATGATGATCACGATCATCTTCGTTGACATTAAATAACAAGATAATGCAAGAGCTGCAGAGTCAAATAGCCATGGAGTTTTATTCAACTTGGCAGCAGAACGGGATGTTGTAAACAGAAAAGTCCAACAGAAATCTAGGAACATAGGTGGATAGTTCAGGTCCAGAAAGTAAAAATCCAGACCAAGATTTTGTTTGAACCAATGAGTTGCGTACTCTGTGGCTGTGACTGTTTATGCTGAACAGGTGGGTTGAAATAATATCTTGGTCTGGATTTTTACTTTCTGGGCCCGAACTATCCATCTCTGACTAGGAATGAACATGCTGGAGGTTAAAAAAATACCACAGAGAAACTCAAAGAGTGACAATGTGCGATCAAATTTAGGCTATATAACACAGTTTATATGGCAGCTTGACATGCCAGCACATCTCCTGTGATTGGCTACTTACATAGACATCCAAAATCTCATTGGTGGGCCCCTCAGCCAGCAGAGACTCCCCAGCTGTACTACTGATCTCATTGGGCCGGCGGTAAGTGAACATGGTGCCCACCCCCTCATACTTCCCAGGCCTGTCAATGGCCCATTGTCCATTGACAATAGAGCGTCCAGATCGACTGCGCAGAGCTGCAAGAAGGACAATATGATGCATCAGAAACATCCAGACGAACTGCGCAGCTGCAAGAGGAAGACTCAGGGACGTATACAGGGACAGGGCCCCAGCTGAAAGCGGAGTGTTCCTTCCCCTGTCACTCACCGATTCATAACTTATGATATGTTTGGCCTCTCTGTATGAATTATGGTCCCTCGTGTGCCCCCACCTTAAAAATCCTGAGAAACACCCCAGGGGAGACTACAATGTGCACTGTACCTGTGATGAAAATTCAGCCTCAAATTATGAAGGTATGAAACACATAAATGCTCATGATGTCATGAGCAAGGCTACAGTAAAATAAGTCAATTAGTTCACTTCGTCAATGAAAAGTTTCTCCAGTCAACATGCACATTAACTTGATTTTTTATATAATTCCCCACCACTGGGTTGTCAGCAAGGGAGCACATGTGAATTGTGAATGTTAAAGGTTACACCTGTAATTGTCTCCGTGGCATCACAGCCTTTGGTTGAGAAAAGAACATTAGTGTTCATCCCTTTGAAGCACATGTTTTGCATCTTTGGCTACTTTTACTGTAGGGACAATAGCATTGGGATTGCTAAAATAATAATAATAATAATAATAATAATAATAATCATATTAGTATTGTCGATGTTACTGTTGTTGTTGCTATTGTTATTGTTGTGGTTATTTGCCATGAAGCCAATGTACTGTAGACTCGGTGACTATTTATACTGGACGTCTCCAGAATGTCCTTTCTTTTGTCATATGAATTGCTACAAAAAAAGCTATTTTAATGTATCTGTCGTAAATTATTTTTAGGTCTGCATGGTGTGCAAGAAAGTGTGTCAGTTTCAACTTTTGACCCGTTAATCATTGTGCTCAATATCGCACACCCAGCTGAGTAATCATTTGGTAGCTCAGTTGTGATAATCCATTTGGGCAACTGTGTTAGTCCAACAGTGCTAGTCAGTTCAGTCATGCTTTCTCTGCGTGTAAATTGTTGAAAAATGAGCCACGCACCCAGGTAATTTTTGCTCTTGATCATCTCCGTGACGTTGATCTTGGTAGCACCCTCTGGGATCTCCACAATCTTGTGATATCCCATCTTCATCATGCTGTGCTTGAAGATGCCGGACACCAGCCGGCAGGTTGTGTTGTCACCTCCGCATACTCCGCACGTGTCCATCACGTTGCCTGAACCCAGGTAGCCATCACAGCCAAGACTCTGCACAGAAACAAAAGGAAACAAACTGGCAATGTGCACAGACTGGGATTGTGCACAGACTGGGAATGTGCTCTGAATTCTGCAGTAACATTTTGTGCCATTGAATATTTAAATTTAAAAAATATCTTAATTAACCATCTGAAATCAATCAAATCACTTAAATGTGGTGCCCATTGACCTGTATATGCTATAAGACCCTTGAGTTTACCACTGACACACATATGCCGTCATCTATCGACATTTATTGAGTAACAAACACATTTTAGCAAAAATCAAACCAACCCGGTCGCACTGCCACTATGGAGCTGTAGCTAAACGCGTGTGACATTGTCCCTTATGTCACGCAGTATATTTGACCTCCCCCCCCTGTAACGATCGAGAGGCGCCCAGATTGACTCACAGCCTCACTTCCAGAGGGCCATGGATATCATGGCATGTTAAGACAACCCAGCATTTTATGGGGGCCCTTGAATACATAAAATTATTAATTTTATTGGGCGGGGGGCCAATGTGACATTTTCTCAGGAGACCTAGAATTCTTTGCTACAGCCCTGACTACAGTAGAGATTATTATTCCTGGTTTTGGGGGGGCGGGGGCGGGCTTTATGTAAAATTATAATAGTGTGATTGGTTATCACCATTTTCAAGTATAGAAAAAAAAATTATGTTAGAACAAAGCAAAAATATTTTTTTTTAATTATTTTTAACTCTAATTTGCTTGGTGTGGATCGCCCACATAACACCATCAGAATTTCTCAGTACATCAAGTTGAGAAATTATAAATATCCTGAGTCACAAAACCCATATTTTCTTCATAGTTATATACATATGATTGATGTATGAATGCTGGCAGTAAGTAAACTGTAATTAGTACAGTATTTGCAATAGATTTATTCAGTCTCCCACAGATTCATGCTCTTGGCAAATATTTCGTCAAAGAGGAAAAACTTAAGACTTCAGACTTTGACTCAGTCCTGCAGAATGTAATACAGATGCTGAAAGAAAGAGAAGCATGAGCCGAGGTCCAACCACGCAGACTGATTCCCCAAGAGGTGGAAAGTTCAGGTCCAGCAAGCAAAAATCCAGACCAAGATTTTGTTTCAACCAAATAGCTGAGTACTCTGTGACTGTGAATCTTTATACAACCTTTGGCTGGATTTTTACTTTCTGGACCTGAACTATCCACCTCTGGTGACCACATACCAACAAGCGAGGATCATAATCTGTGACCAAGGTTAAGCAATCGGTTATGTAATCCACACTGGACTAGTGCTTTATATGATTATATTTGTGATACCTTAATATCTAAGGAAACATAGGTGGGCTTTGAAAAGCACAATAATCCCTGCACGTACACTTCACACTTACAAATCGTAACATCTCCAGACTGAACAACAGATGCAGCAGATAGGTAGGTAAGTACTAGCAATATGGCTTCCTGAGTTATATCCACAGCTCATGTACATCGAGAGGACTCTGACAGAGAATCATGGTTTATCATGCCTATTTTTGAATATCAGCAATACGTAGCCAAGTAAACTTACAGCGTCAATGATATATTTTTTAATTCTAAAAGAAACAAAACAGATAGTGTAGATGAATGCTAATAGGATCAAAGACAATAAACATCAGTCAAAACTAATTTGAAACTGCTTGTCTCTGTTGCAGATGGCTTAAAATTATAATGATGGATTTAGAGTGCGGGTCTTTGAATGGTACCCAAATAAACAAAACCCATGGTGCCTATTGAACTGAGGGGTCAGGTCAGCCTCTGGAGGCTGTTAAACCAAAGTATTCCCTAGCAAAAGTATGTGACAAAGGCCCAACTAGGTCCCAACCTGGGGGGTGCTGAAGAACCCAGGGGGGGGCTGAACATCAGGGGGTTTGGAACTCAACAATTAGCCCGACTAACTTTATGTGCCCAGTAAAACCACTGTGGCACCCCCATAAAAATACTTTCGACCTCAGTTAGAAAAAAAATGACACCTTCAATGTCACATGCAATGATTTCAATTTCATAAACACTCCTGCAAATGGTCCAGTTGTAATCTGTGATATTTCTCTTTCTTGTATTTAGTGGTAAAGCACAAGTGAGGATTCCAGTGTTCTCCACCCAGACAAAATAATCTGGAAGCACCAGACTGCAAAGAAGACATAGAAAATACAAACACATATTTCACTTGCTGCTAAACATCTGCCAAACAGAAGACACTGGGGCAAGAGTGTTGGGCGGCCCCAAAGCTAATGTCCATGTAGGTTGTCACTGAGAAGTTTGTCACTTTCACTCAAAGTTCCTGTGGTCACTTAAAGGTCCACCAGCAAGCTCTAAAAATTCAAATCTTTTTTCAATTCATCATTCAAGGTTTTGTGTGGATTTAAAGGGTTTGCTGCTCACTACAGCTGAAGTTCTTTCACCTTCTCAGACAGGCTACTTCCTACGGATTATTTATGACCCATTGTTTCAATTCTGTCTATTGTATTGGGTGAACACTACAATGACATCTGCAGCCTGCCGTTCCATCTTCTCCAAGCGACATGACTGCCATTATTTGTCAACATCAAGGGAGTTACCCGCCGAGCGGATGCCTGTGGACTGAATTCCACATTCATCTAACTATTCAGAGACATATATTAATGCTAACACTTTTGTTTGAGGTCTACTCCTTAACTATTAAAAACTGTTACTAATCATTTGATAATACAATATATTAGCAAAAAAAAGATTCACTTACAATGAAATTTAGAAATGCATTACAAAGGTATCTTACCCCTGTCTCAGGAAGTACTTAGCAGTTGAAAAATGCTCAACTATACCTCAATTCAGAGTATACTTATTAACCCATTGTTTTATATTTGCAAGTGATTTACAAGCTGTTTTGTAAATACTAGGAGCAAGATATGGCTGTAATATATTTCTAGATTTGTTTGTGAATGAATCTTTTTGTCTATTAATTAATATAAGATCAAGTGTCAGTGTTATGTCTGAGTATGAACCAGTAACCATCTGGGTAAGTCCAGCTCCTCAGTAATTTCTAGGGCTCTGTCTCTCATCACTGGCTTCGGGAGTCTCTGGCAATCGACCTGAACTGCTTTTTCACCCGACCTTGTTGTCGCTGTTCAATGAAAAATCCATTATTTCAAGAGCGCAAAATAAAAAAGCATTTTCTCAGAAACTGCTTTACAAAATAAACCTATAACAATGTAATGAGACACCTCGAGTATTACAGACTAACAGTACTACTTCAAGATGGACGGTACTAATGTCCTAGATGGACTGAGGTGGATCGCTATCAGTGAACGCTGACTTACATGCTTTTCTTATTATGCATTCAATTAAATTCAATTCAATTTCATTTATATAGCGCTTTTAACAACAGTCATTGTCACAAAGCACTTTACATATAACCAGCCTGAACCCCGACCAAGCAAGCCTGAGGCGACAGTGGCAAGGAAAAACTCCCTCTAGCAGGAAGAAACTTTGAGAGGAAACTAGACTCGGAAGGGGACCCCATCGTCCTCTGGGCGCATGGTCAGTTCGAACCTCATATCCCTGTTCACTGTATTCCAAGAACTTGGCAGATTACCCACAGTTAGTCTAAATGTTTGGACTAATCTAAGCTTTGTCTTCCTGTTTTAAATCAAAATCAGCATAACAGCATATCAGCATATTTGCTAATATAGCCTAGGTTTAAAATCCATCTGGAGGAGATGTGAGCATCAGTAAAGTTATTTCAGTAGGCAGAGATGAACATAGAGTATTTTTACTGGACACCAACTATATGAAGGTCTCACAACAGACAGCAAAGCACGAATAGCATTTATCTCTCTAATTTTCAAATCAGCTTATGGTTTTTTTTGTAATATATTACAAACTAGCCATATGTACACCTTTTAACATAGGTTAAAAAGTTAATTAATTTTTAAAGTTGCGTACTGCAGTGCAACTTAAATAGGGCCATTTTCCCTAGCCGCATCTATAAAAGTTATACAACACAGGCTCCAGGAACAGAAAAAACAGACACCACCCCCTGAGGGTCAGGAGGGTTCAAAGCAGGTCAAGTTGATAAATCACCAGCGTGAATCTCTCAGAGGCACTTCTGCTGGTGAAAAGGCTCCACTCATCGTTATTTCCTAGGGAAGAAAAGTGACGATGAAGGTACAATCATCTGTTTCATAACACACCCTTTCAGGGACTACAGACACTCAAACAAACACGATTTTCCATAACTGCTTTCACAGATGCGTGTCAACAAGTAAACTCTCCTTTCAGCGATAGGAGCCTACAATGAATTCCAGAAAGAAATCATTTGTAGTAATTCCTACTGTCAAGTGTTATTATCGGATGACTGATGGGTAATAAGACATTCTTTCATGCCTCCCCATGTAAGATTTCTCCTGATGCAAGATGGAGTCTGCAAAAGCATAGTCACATGACAACTGCTGAGAACAAAGCTTGAGCATAATAAAACCTTCCAGGCTGTCAGCAAGTTTTAGTTCACAGCAAAAAGTAACTGAAGATGAGAGTCCAACCAAAGTTCCGCATAATCACTACAAATTATGGATTATGTGGATGTTCTGATCGAAATCATGGAAAATTCTTCTCATTCTACAGCAAACTTCTGTAGGCCTCAGAGAGCATGACCCCACCAGGCCATTACTGCTCTCCTGTGTTCCAGAAATTCCCACAGCCCACAATGGTGAGATCACATAATGACAAGAAGAGTCACCAAAGCTGACAGTAAGCTGATCTTTTCTAGCTTTTAGCCTCTGAAAGGCTGACCTCAAAATTCTATGACCAATGGTGACTTTCTGTTATGATGATGCATATTCATTTGAAAGTGTTGAACCCAGATGAGTAACAGCAATTGTCATGACATTATCTTCTGCTTTTTCTTTAGAGCTGCCACTTCAGTAAAAAAAAGCCCAAAATGATACAGCAGCTCAGCTGGTTATGTACTAGCTATGCTAGCAGAGCTTATGGCACTGGAATGCAGTGACCTGATTGTTCCAGTTGTTCAAGCTTAGTCAAGACAACAGACATGTAGTCACTGGTGTCACAGAGCACTACGTTGATCTACTCCATGATCAATGTGGACCGCTGCTCTGAAAGGTCCTTTCATGGCAAGGGGACACACTGTGTCATCAGCTGCTGCCACAGGCTCGTCCACCCCAAGAGCCAGGGTGTCACCAAGCCCACTGAGAAACAAAGCTGGTGGCACGTGTCACCACAACATGCACACTTTGCAGATTTTGCGAGCAAACCATGCGACATACAAAAGGAAACGGCTATTGGGCCAAAGCTGGAATCATAGCAGTGTAGGTTCAAACAACAACTGAAGATCTGTGCATTTAAAGAGCAGGACAGGACAGGTGGTATAAGGTTAAGATGAACTTGTTACTTGTAATATTTCTTATCATCTCGTGAGGTTATAACACATGTACTTTAAGATGTTGCTGGTTTGGTTTAATTCAATCTGTGGAATCACAACACTTTAATCACAGTCATCATGAATCGGTGTTGATTTTCCTGAGCACCTTAGAAAAAGCTCTACATTATTAACTTGGGACGCTTGGCCGCTGGCAGAATGACCCCCATCTGTCCAAATAAAATTACCGGCAGCTATTGCAAGAGACGGAACTTGTGAAAATCACTGGAATGCCCGGGTCATGTGCCTCTTCGTGTCAGGTCAGCCCCTCAAACACTGTGCGACATCTGCTTAAACTGTTTCCTCTGAAAAGAGTGAGAATAACTCTAGGAGCACGTGGAGGGTCTCCTTCATGGGGCGGCTGCACCAGCATCTCTGCTAGCTCTGCGCCGAGGCTACGGCTTGGGTTACACCATAAAAGCACGCAGTCGGTCAGCCACCCTCAAAAATAACACCAGCAGTAAAGACAACTGAGGCTCCATGCGGATTATAAGTTTGGCCCGATTTGGGAGTCTTTACGTTCCTCAGCTAATTATTTTCACATTGATATTCATAAACCATTAAACTGCTTTGGACAATATGTAAATGAGAAGTGAAATTCAACATTGCTGCACACAGGTTATTTCTAGCTGTACACGACGGTCTCTGCTTGACATCCCACGGCTGAAAACGTCTTTAGCTATTGTGTTAGCTAGACTATCAAACGGTACAGTTATCCCTCGGAATAATTACACAGGGAATATCAGGCTAATATCATAGTGTCGTGGCAGAGATGAAAAGGGAAAGGAATGGCAAACACTGGAAGGAGAACAAGAATAGATATTTTTCTAACAATTCCTATTATACACAGTGGATTTGTTAATCAATAAGCTGGGAGAAATGTTGAAAGCTTGGCATATTGCCCAGTGTTTTCCCTAATTTTTACTACTTCTTAATAAAAGAATGAATTAATAAGAGTTATCATAATGCAAGTCAAAATCTTATAAATGAAAATAACAGTCCTGCCTCAGAATAATGCTCCAGCCTTCCACAGTCCTTCCTGATACCAGCTTAAAATGAAATCCTCTGTCACACAGCACAGCAAAGCCAGACTGACTGTGAGATCCTCTGTCACACAGCACAGCAAAGCGAAACTGACTGTGAGATTCAGGCTGATGTGTCACCGGCTTTAGCACATATCCGAGGACCTGGTCTGATCACCACCACACGGCCGGAGCTAAGAATCCAGATGTGCTCACCTGTAGATTGGGCTTTCCTGGGACACACATATGGGGGCACAGAAGCAACAGGAGTCCCAACACGGACAGAACTCTCTCCCCTTTAGCCAGGAGGTGACGACCAACAGGCGACGTCATCCTGGAGTGGGTTGACTGTCCCCTACTGTCCCTCAGTCTGTCCCTCAGTCTGTCCCTCACTAGTTCTCCTCTGAACTCGGGTGCGGTGCTGAGCTCTGAGTGGAACCTTGTAAACTGAGCAACCAGGCGGGTGGAGTCAGTATGTGTGTGTGTGTGTGTGTGTGGGGGGGGGAGATTGGGGAAGGGTGGAGAGGTGGAGCGTTTTAGAAGGGACCGGGCGGGCAGGGGGGGGGGGGTTCTGCTAGAGACATAACCAAGAGCTGGCTCAACAACTAATCGTTTCAAATAAATTTTTGTAAGTGGCAAATTTGCATTTATACTTCAAACGTAACGAAAAAGTTAATGCCAGAAAACACTCGTCTAGCGACCACTGCGGTTAGCAACCATTCGCAAACATGACAGTAACAAAAAAATCATTTTCTGACCAATTCTCGCATTTACGACCACATTTCGTAGTATTATACAGATCTCCGAAGTTCAATGTGCAAAATGTTGCAAAAAATATTCACTTCATGAATAATGAAATAAATCGAGTATGGGTGGCTGAAGTAAAGTTGTAAGCGCAGTTGTGGTCACGCCTAGGATACCGTGATTTTCACTTAGCTTAACGACTAAGTCGTCGGAATGGAACTCGGCGGTTAAACGAGGAGCAGATGTACTTGTACACAAACACAGAAAGACATACAAAGAGCATGACTGCACTGTGGAAACAAAGGAACAAAGACCAGTCAAAAAGCCTCCTTATCTTTGTGCTGTGTCAGCATCATCGCCACCGTAACATTGATCCCCGATTTCACGCCCTCTAGCCCCCCCGAGGTGATGGGGGGGGACAGCAGCAGTCCAGTTTCAGCTCCAATCACTGCGTTGTATGCCTATAACTCATGAAAATGTGACACGAGCACCTGCCTCCGTGACAAAGCCACGTTTCTGAAGTAACACTAATTGCCACTTTCCCACATGCCATCCATATTGCATCATTTTACTTTTAATTGAACAGACCGGCGGTTCAATCATAAAAGCATAAACCATGGAGAGTTACACATCTGCCGTCTCTTTGAACTCCTCCACTCACTACTGTATGCTGAGGTCCTTATAGTTACCTTCCTGAAGTCAAGAACAGACATAGAGCCCTCATTCTTTCTAAGAAGGCTTCTGTATCTGTGCGAGGCAGACAATAGGCAAGGCGAAAGTCACCCTTTAGGTCAGAGATCTCAGTCGATACATTCTCAGCTCTCAGTCCCTCACAATGGCATTAGTGTGTGATACCTGGAATATTTTGGCACACAATGACTATTCATGTCTGTTCAAGATTTAATGTAGGTTCCTCTGAAATCGCTGGTGGCACAGATTAAAGCTTACACTGAGTCGTATATCCAATTATGCTCGCAGTTGGCTTCCTTTTCACCGTGTCTGCTATCCTCACCGCAGGGCCTGCTCGCTTTGAAGGTCTATAGGCCCACATCCCTTCATGACTGCGGAAGGCAGCATCACCAAAGCATCCAGGCGTAGCAAAGCTCCTGCACACCACATCCATCTTCATATCTCTGAGACATGCTATTCAGAAACTCGTCATTTCCAGAGGATTCCATTCCAGCAACCACTTCCTGGAAGCAGCATCAGCTCTGTAGTTTGTCACGTGACAGAAACTCTGTCACCTTTAAGCAGAACACTTTGCGGTGAGGGTCTGTTGCGGCATACATGTGTTTTTGGGATTTGAGTCTCATGCCCCCATCTGAACTTAATGAAAATTCCATATCAGGTTAAATTAGATTAGATTCAACTGTATTGCCTTTACACATGTATAAATACATGGCAAGGAAATATAGTTTAGCATCTAATCAGAAGTGCTGAGAGTAGCAAGTACAATATGTGCAGTATGTACAATTTGTACAGTTAAGAGAGTATGTACAGAGGTGGGAATTGTTATGTACAGTTTATGTACAAATAAGTTAAGTGAGCAGATAAGGGCATAATGATGAGGATAAATTAGCATTAGTAACATACAGATAAGTTCGGTAGATATACAGATATTCTATATTGTAATTTTGTATTTGTATTTTATCCCAGACTAAATTGACGGCCCAGTTCATAATCCAAATCAAAGCCCGAACAGGCAAACTATTTACTCCTCTGACACACTGCACCTCCAGCTAACTTTACACAATCTGGGAGGGTGGGGGGAAGTAAATAATCAGGACATCACTCAGCGATGGCAATTAACAACCTGCAGGTAGCGACAAGAGATAGAGGCCAGACACCCGTGCTGTTCAGGATTACCACGCGTTTCTGTTGGTGCAAAGTAACCAATAAAGAGCGAGATAAAGCTGTCAGTGACTGACAGGGAGTGGCAGCTCCGCCCATTCTCCTGTCATGACCTGCAAGCAGCTGACAGATCTATTAATGCTTCAAATCCTGTTACCATGTCAAAGGAGGACACAGACCGAACATTCCACTATATGGGGGCGTCGATAGGGCTGTAATGTTCTGAGTGCACAAATAAATGTACACTAATTAGTATAATTAGTGTGTTCTCATTCATTTCCAATAAAATCAGGCTTGTATCCCCTTTTCATAAATCTCTAGTGACTACTACTGTTAGAAAATAACCTGCCTGTACCATATGACCCTTGACTGCTCTTGAACCTCTATACATTTTTATCCTGCTCTGGGATCCCATTATTCCGTACCTAACATCAGAACTTGGTGTAAGACACCCACCGTTGAATGTTAATTTAACGTGATGGTTCAAACCATCCATACAGGTCAACATTGACAGAGAAGAATGATCACAAGCTGCTGGAACCCAGCATACATTATTGCTGTTTGCAGAGCATGTACTATAAATGCATGCCATTCCGCCTGTCCCGGCATGTGCCGTCTTCAGCTATGTAAGATCACCGGAAAATAAAATTCCCCATACGTGCTCCCCCGCCCACCCCCCAAACCGCCCAGCATCCAGAAATGTGGGTTATACACAGTCAATCCATTCTGCAGAGTCAAGTAAGATAATGGCAAGAAAAATAAAAGATTTTCTGCATTTTCTGGATCTGGGATATATATTAGGCGCAGCAAAGTCAGACGTGCAAGTCCCTTGATTGTTTCCTCCGAGCTACGCGCTTCGCCGAGGGAGGTACGGCAGGTCAATAATGAACAAAACAGGTTGGTGGGAGGTGGGGAGTGCAGTGGGAGGGGTCAGTGGAGAGTAGCCGCATTTGTTTAAGTTCTTGAACCCCGCATTTCAAAGGAGCGTAGTACCGCAAGGAATAGACAAAAGATACAGTAATATCTGTCACTGTGCTCTCGGAGAGGTAACGACCCTGAAGAAAGGTCGTCGGTGATTTTCACGGCTCCTGATAACGACCCCCAGCAGCTCTGAATGTAATGTTTCATATGCAGACCTCTGTCTCAGCTGCCCTCTGGGTGACGTCCATCTCGGGCTCAGCTGCTAGCGCAACAGGCACCCAAGAAGCAGTAGAGGGCGCTAAAAGCCGCAGCCACACACAGCACAGCGCACTGCCACCATTTTCCTGGCACGCGGCCAGATTAAGTATAAGTGATATTCATTCCCCACACAATAAATCTGCCATTACACACCATCACCATGACTAGTAAAGGGGCATCTCCTCAACAGATCATAGAAGAAAAGGAGTCATCAGTGATAGCGAGATGACAGCCATCTCTACAGCGAAGGAAGTTAAAACAGATATGAAAAGTTTTTCTTATTAATGTGTCTTGATCATCAAGTACACTAAGAACCTGTTATTGCAGTCCTCACAGAAACATATAGATTACAGGCAACAATGGGCAAATGAAGCTTCATGAACCATTTGCTATATTTTTTGACTCCACTAGATGGTGCCCTTGATTTGCTTTTTGGCATGCTTTGAGCCTAGATAGCACCATCTAGTGGGGTCAGAAAATACAGCAAATGGTTCATGAAGCTTCATTTGGCCATCACTAGATCAGGAGTGGGCAACCCTGATCCTGGAGTGCCAGTATCCAACAGGTCCTTACTGATGAGTTACTATCTGCCTGTGATCTGGTGTTGTTCATCAGAGACCAGGCTGGATAGAAAACTAGCTGGATACTGACACTCCAGGATCAGGGTTGCTTAATATAAATAATGAAACCCTAGTGATGTTTCTCTTAGCCTATACTAGTCGCCTTCAGAATACCTGTAGAGACACATAATTTTTGCATGTAGCAGAATTCCTTCCAAAAAGTTCATCACTCACAGTCCAGTAGACCCCAGAACAGTTATGACCAAAGTTCAACACAGCAATGGCAGGCATCCATCGTTAACCTTCCCTCAGCACATTGATCCCAGTCATGACAGAACCCCAAGGCCCAGCTGGAGGCTGTGTCTTTATGAGTCAAACTCCTTCTTGCCAATCATAATAAACAATAATGTATAATACACATGTTCCATAACATTCTCATTTATCACCATCCTGCTCTCCTGTATCACCTTCTTCTATATGACAAGCATATATAACCATTAGTGTATTGCCAAAATACCGCCAACAATTACAACTTGATTTCTGATGTACCTGTCAAGTTAAACAGTGTCCTCTTTCTTCCTGTTATCCGGAATTATCTTACAATCTAAATATGCACTGGGTTTACTGCTGGAATTTCATACGAGCCTCACTAAGGATGCATTCAGGGGACATTAATATCACAAGTCAGTGTTTATTGACCCGTAATCCAGTGGTTACGCTATATTTCCGTTTGGAGGCTTGCAAAATATTTGAAAAGGGGATAAGATTCTGAAGAACAAGCTGAATCATTAGCCTCAAAATTTTTATGTTGCTGTGATTTTACGGCACAACCTCTGAGGCTCAGTGTAAATAAGGGGGAATTATCTGAAGATAACTAAGTGTCCACAGCATGTATTCACATCCCTGCGAGTCAGGGGCCACAGACTCCTGCCCAAAACTGTATTCACTTCCCAGCTAAAGTCAGGGGCCACAGACTCCTGCCCAAAACTGTATTCACTTCCCAGCTAAAGTCAGGGGCCACAGACTCCTGCCCAAAACTGTATTCACTTCCCAGCTAAAGTCAGGGGCCACAGACTCCTGCCCAAAACTGTATTCACTTCCCAGCTAAAGTCAGGGGCCACAGACTCCTGCCCAAAACTGTATTCACTTCCCAGCTAAAGTCAGGGGCCACAGACTCCTGCCCAAAACTGTATTCACATCCCTGCTAGTCAGGGGCCACAGACTCCTGCCCAAAACTGTATTCACTTCCCAGCTAAAGTCAGGGGCCACAGACTCCTGCCCAAAACTGTATTCACATCCCTGCTAGTCAGGGGCCACAGACTCCTGCCCAAAACTGTATTCACTTCCCAGCTAAAGTCAGGGGCCACAGACTGTTAAGTAGTTCATTGTCTGTGCTGTCAGGTCAGCACCACAGGAACCTGGACACCTTTTCCCATCCCTGACATACATATAGCGAGAAGAGCTCTTGCATACAGTGGGTGCTGCTCACTTCCCTTAAGAATCCCATAATCTCCACAGCAGTATCAATAGCTGGCAGCCAATCTAGCTGCTGAAGAATCTGCTTCAAGCTCTGCCAGCCTTTTTCCTGATTCAGCACAAGTCATTAATGCCACACAGACTCTCCCCTTAAGGAACTAGTTATGTCTGAAATACAGCTCAACAATATTTACCCAATACTGCATGGACCCCCAGACGCCATACAGTGAATCCACTGTGACCTCCCTTCAAGCTGGAAGCCAAATGTAACCTCCTTACTCACAAGCAAGATGCTGACTCTTCTATAGCTGGAAGCCAATTGCCGCTCTGAATACTCAGAAATTGGGCGACATCTTTCTAAGAGGTCCAATGACGAGTGATCTTATCCTAATTAGCATAGTTATACTTTTTTTCTTTAATACAGGTCATTTAGCAGTCTAGAGGAAGAGGGAAACTGCAGCCACTCCGTTACATGTGATTTAGATGCAAGACAGATGAACCGTGGATTAGGAGAGGAGCCAGAATTACCTTGGACTTCAGGTAACAGGCCACTGCACTTTCATCAGCGAGGTCAGACAAGATGTCATTTGTGGAGGCCAACATGAACAGGGGATAACATCTCCTCCACATCAGGACTAACTGGCTGTAAACACCCCTCCACATTTTCACGGAGACTGTTCTATTAAACGGGACTATTGATTTCACTTCTCTAAAAGCAGTACTCCCCTCTAGGTCAGAGCCTTAGCAAAGGCCAAATTGAGCTCCTGTTGTCCAGGAAACAGAGTTGGGGATCAGGGAGTTGAGAGCTGTGGGAAATGCTCCCACGGCGATGCGCTAGGATACCTTTGCTAAAAATAACAACCACACGCAAGGAATTGCGTGGTACGGTATTAGTGCTTGTTGTGTGTATGTAGCTCTCCAACTGTTTTCTTAACCAGCTCTGACCTGACTTCAATTCCCTGCGAAAACATGACTGGGGAAAGGCTGCAACCTTCGAGTTCAACCCGAAAGGCATTTTTTTCAGAGTTAAAGTGCTCCACTGTGACTGTTGTATGCGCCATTGGTGTTAAAGAGAAGTAAAACATTGGTCCCGTTAAGGAATTTAGGCCAAGGAATGAGGAGCAAAAGATTCTCTAGCCAACCATTTGTGTGCTTTGGTCTTCTTCCACAGTTTGCAGCTGAATCTGTGGGACAATTCAGGGTCATAAGTACAATCTGCTCATACAGGTTCCCATGGTTACATGGCCTCTCCTTCACATCAGGACTGACTGCCCTTTGCTGCTTAGGTTTAGCCTGGTCCAGTGCACGGAGGTGGGGCATGTCGGGTCCAGGGTGTCACGGTGGGGCATGACAGCCTGGATGTGTTCCCAGGGCCCCTGAGATCCTGGTGAATTGAAGCCAGTTCCATCCACCCATCTTCCAACCACTTCTCCAGTACAAAGTCATGAGATAACCCCAGAGTCACTGTTATAAACCAACATGTTACTTGTATTCCAATTTCGAATGCTGCCCTCCTGCTGATAATAGGATCACACGGCTACATCAGGCAAATGCATCGACTTTCCCGCCCTTTCTCGACAGCGGCTAGAAACCTCATATCACACTTTTTCAAAGCCCGATAAAAATAGCTGATAATATAGACGATACGAGAATAGGATCGAAAGACGGCGAGAAGGCGACAGGCTGTTGGTGGCCCGGGGTACCTGACACGATCCGTCGATGCAGACCGACGTTTCGTTCCTGCCGCACGGCGTGCCGTCAATCACCTTCTCTGACTGGCGCACATAGAAACGGAAGCCGACGGCGCGACAATTGAGTTCACAGTGCTGGTCCCCCTGAGCTGTAAGGGCAGAGAGACGTGGGACAATCACGACATCCATTCCACGGCAACTGGGAAGAAAACACTTCTGAAAACCACCACATGGGTGCAGTATTTTACTAGATCACTATTAAAAGTACTTCCTTTCAAACAACAAAATGACAAAAGGACTTGAATGCTGGGATATGCACTTTGTATCAGATGTCATGATTTCTTAAATTCTTGTACTTCTAAGGCATGCCTCAAAATTAGGAAATGATTGTGAAAACTCTCCATCTGTTTCTTGATCTGATTTTGATCTCATTCTCTTTTTGCATCACTTCTGAGTGTTACAGCCAGAAAGATAGGAAATCCCCAACCTTCTTCAGTCTCTAAGAGTAGATACTGAAAACACAGTACATTTTAACACGCTGTTGCATTTTCGACATTGTACATTGCCCACAAGACAGACCCCTTTGGTCCCGACCACGCTGTGTCACAGTCACCGCTGCTGTCGCCCAACATCTGAAATAAAAGCTGCTGCCAATAGCACCAACAGCAAGTGTTTCCACCACTGCAGCCGTGAATCAGAAGGTTGAGGACCAGCTGTGACTAGAGATTAGTGTTGGGCATTTCAGGTCCAGAAGCTACAAATCCAGACCAAGATTTTGTTTCTACCCAGTAGGTGAGCATAAATCACAGTTACAATACTCGGCATGTTGGTAGAAACAAAATCTTGGTCTGGATTTCTAGCTACTGGACCAGAAATGCCCAACACTGCTGGAGATACAGAGGCCATCACCTCTTCAGGACCTGTTCTGCCAGGTGTGCAGCTGCACTGGAGAAGGGATGCATTTACAGAACTGTGGCCAGAAACAGACTTTTCATCATGTGAGCCTGTTCCTCAGAAGCTGAACATGAGGTGTCTATTCACCACCTGGAAAGTGGCAAAATTCCCTTCATCCACCATCAAAAGCTCAATCCATTGGTTCAAGAATCAATGTACTGTACTACTTGACTTATTTAGTGCCGCACTGTGACTTAAATGAGCAGGACTTCTGGGGTTCTTTAAGCAGTCAGTGGTTATTTTCTGAATCCTCACAGGTCAAGTGCCACATCCGAGAGTTCAGCAGCTCTGATTGGCCCATGAAAATGGTTTTTACCATTCAGATTACACCCCCCGGGTCACATGCTTAAAGTAGTGCAGCTGAAGTAGATCAGCAGGCCAGGACAATATATGACTTTGTGCTCACAACACTTTAGGGACAGAATAAGGTTCCAACCAGGAAACTATTTAACCTGTCCGATATCATGGATACACATTCAAGTGAATATCTGGCCAAAAAGTAATAGTGGAGGTGAAACAGTGGTTGGTGACATTAAACCTTTTCACAGCTGACATACATTTGCACAACAACCTTCACTTAAATAAGAAGACAGAAAGATGAACAGCACATATATGCATAAAAAGTTTTAGCCTGAGGATATATTTTAGTTATATATGTGTAGATACACATGTATGATATATAAAAAGAAATTATACGGATCACTGAAGTTTCTTGGCCTACACTTTCATCCAAGGTGACTCACATTTTCACCGTTTTCCACAGTGTGTTTTAATGCAGTGATTTATTTTAAGTGCCCCATCCGGGTGGGGGGCACAGATACGTTTCAGTTCTTTAAACCTTCATAATTTACAGCCATTTTTACCATTTTATCCCCCCCTGATTGCCGTTCAAATTTTATAGCTACTTTTTTGTGGCAGTGGGAGAATGTGTAAGCCAGATGATCGGTCATCACATCATCATCGATTCCTAGCTGTGCGCGTGCAGCCTGTTATCATTATTCGCCATTTTCAATGCCTTTGGCCCTGCGACGTTACACAGGACAGCCCTCTTCCAGGCCGGTCGAGGCTTGTGAAGCAGAGTTTTGCTGAAGGCAATGTATTTTTGGCATGGCAACAGTGACCAGATATTCCAGACACTGTTTAGCAAATCCTAATGATGAAGAACTCACAGAATACACAGTACTACAGGCAATTAATCATCAGGGGCTGACCTTAGACCCTCCCACCTCCCACTTTTGGAACCTGAAATGAAAAGACCTGCTGACACTAGAATCTCACACCCTAGGTTTCAGTACAAGCCAATCACCTGCTTCCTTAAGTCTGCAAGATAATCACGACGCTATTTATGGTGCCAATAATTATCTGCCTTGCGCTTGCTGGCCTGCTGCTGTCGGTAAGACCCAGTGGGATGCAAAAACTTTGGTGTAACTGGTAAGAAATGCAAAGCAGTGTTATACTGAAAGTGTTAGCGGACAGAGCAAATCAGGAGGCTTTAAATTTGATTAAAAGACTACGATCAGATTTATCGTTGAATGCATGTACATATTTAGGTCACCATATTCTTCATATTCAGAAGGCATGGCAGTGATTCACAGCTGATGGTTCACTGTGACGTGCAATCAGCATATATGTCCCACGCACATGTATGTTCGTGCCAAATGGCATGAGATGAGCCACAAGAAGCCATCACCTGCCTGTTGATGCAATCAGGGGGCGGGGCTTCTGGGGGGGAGGTTCTGGGGGCGGGGTTTATTCACATATAAATCAGAATATTGCCCCTTTTATGTAAGCTAGAAAAACATGCACTTTGGGGCCCTGCAGAGGGCTGTCGGAAAAGAACCGTGTCACTGCCACTGTCGCTTGGATACTAGTTGACTGGATGTGGAAAGTGTTTGACAGCAGCTCAAAGCAGCTAACAGTGTTAGCATTCCATTGTGATACGGTGGAAGACTTTTTTCAACAGAGTAGAAGGATGGATTAGGTTACGGGCAAAGTCAGCCTCCTGGCTCGTCGCCAGCTTTCACTCCAACAGCCTCATCTTACTAATTATTCAATCACGCAATTTCCATCGTTTTGAGATTATCTAGGTATTGAAGTGCACATTTCTAAAACTCACTCAGTCCATGGAATACAGTTTTCCGTGACTTTAGGAAAGTGAGTTTAGGAAAGTAAACAAAAGTATCTTGTTGGATTACACTGGGACTGAGTGAGTTTTGTTTTCCAGCACTGTAACATATGATCAGGAAGCCTGACTTTAGGTCACTGGCAGCCTCATCTCAAAAGCAATAAAAAACGGACTGAGTTTTAGAAAGCTGGGGGTGGTGTGGGGCTCAGGGGGCTAAGCCTCTGGGCCCATAATTAGAAGGTCACGGGTTCAAGCATGACCTCAGCATGTCTGCGGGTCCTTGAGGCCCTTAACCCCCACCCAGTTCCCTGGGCGCTGCCACGGGAGGATGCCCTTTGCTGCCAAGTTTACTCTCTTTGTGTGTGTCACGGGGAGCAAGATGAGGTAGACAAGAAGAGAATTTCCCCACTGGGATCAATTCATCAATTCATTTTTCAAATTAGCTCCCAAATGATCGATTTCCTTGACTTATGGAATAAATGGTACAATTTTCAAGCCAGAGGAGCCTGACATGTTATCGCGGGGGAGGGACTCGACACGAGCGCACTGACCGTCTGTGAACGGCTCCCACTGGTAGAGGCGACCCATGAAGGGACGGCTGTTGTACGAGGAACACTGCACCTCCCTGATGTGCCGGCCGGGTGGGGGGCAGGCCTGGGGGCGGGCAAACAGACAGGCAGCAGAAGCACATGCGACAATCCGCTGTTGACACGATTTAGCAGAAGCGCCGGCATTTAGCTTCCATGCCAAACCCATTCAAACAAACGACTTGCTTATAATGATGTTTTGTTTTGCAGACTTGAATCTTTGGAGGAGTTTTTAGACATCACGATATCCTGTAAGTATCCATTTCTGTTTGCATGACACTCTTTGCTATCTTATCGTTACAATCTTACAGGAAATGCTAACATTTGGGGCTAACAAGCCAAAGCCTCATATAGTGCAATATTACTGTGCAATATTTGACTGTGCAATAATTTGTAATTTTAACTTTGAGCACTATTACTCTGCACGAGATTTACCTCTGTGCTGAATAGTAGCTCTCCGTGTAGTTCTGTTCTCTGTGTAGCTCTGTGTTGTATTGTGTGAATTTTGTGTAGCCTGTATTATTTTACTGTACTGTATTATATTGTATTATACTGTATTATATTATACTGTAGTATTTCTGTTTGTTTTGCAAATGGAGCCAGGAGAAACGCAATTTTGTTCTACCATGCACTCTCAAACTGTGTGGTACGAATGACAATAAAGTTTACTTTGACTTTTGACTTTGACTAGTGGCCATCAGTATAATCAGGGATGATGAGGTCCCCACTGCTTTAGTCACAGCAAGAGTTGGCCTTTCTTCCCCATTCTAGGGACTTAAGTCTTCAGTTCAGTATATTAATCCTCTTGTCTAAGTTGTAATAGTTCTGCCAGCCTAGTTTCAGTCCCTAGTCTGTGTTTTATGTTAATTTTTAACAGTAAGTTACAATTACTTAGCTACCAAGAAAGCAGCTTAGATAAAAATCAGTAATATTCAAAAACCGTGAGAATGAATCCTAAGCAACTACTCATCATATAAAGGCTAGCTGTAGGCCGAGTAAATGAATCGGAAAGGTATTCGCCACACAAGCTGCAGTCCTTACGTTGGTGTTACACATCCGGTGCAGCTTCTGGGGCCCAAGACAGGCAGCGGAAGGCGGCCCACTGCGAGTCACCGACGGGCCTTTGTCGAGGTGGGAGCCCAGCTGGGAGCCAGGCGCCTGGTAAAGTGAGACCCCCCCTGGCCCCGCCATGGGCTGAGACCCAGTGGGCTGCTGCTGGGGGCTACTGAAATCACGGCTCTGGGTCTGCAGCGGGAAGCCCGATGGTTGTCCCCGGTGTCGGGCCTTAGATTGGTGTCCTACTGAGGATCCCTGTCTCGTCCTGCGGCCCCGTGGGCGGCTCTGAGGCTGGCCGGTGTCCGTCTGCAGCGGCATGACGTACGGCATCCGCCCATAGCCGTACCTCCCCGGGACGATGCGTTCATGACCCCCCCTGCACAGGAAGCATCCTGTCACCTCAAGTAACACACCGTTGAATTACAAATATTGGGGAGTGTCTAATTCTCAACAAATACAGGCACTTGCCATCCATTCTGCTCAGTAACTTCCACTCACACAAGGCAACCAGACAGAATATGTCATAAAGGTCAAACCTGATTTACATTATAAAAAGACTTTTATATTTGACTGTGCAATTAGTCAAGTGTGACAAAACAGCCCTTGAGCTGAATGGTATTTTCTGTACTGAATGCACTGGCTGCCATTTTTCAGACCTTACTTCCCCCAATTAAAATCCCATTAATCGGCTGTCAGAGCTTTTTATAAAGCACCTCCTTTCAATGCTCTTGCTTGAAGGAGGCAGCAGCATGGGTGCAAACAGAGACACTGAGGCTATTTATCATCGAGACTTTAAACTGGGAAGGATCCAGAAGTCTGTTCCTTCAGTCTGCTCAGCATTCAAGTCAGCCTGTGACAGAAGCTGAACAAATCCGACATTTCCTTGCATGTGCAGTAGGGGGCGCCGTAATAAAAAAGGGATTTCGTCACCTGTGTCCAGGGCGGTGGTTTCTGGGGCCTTGTGGGTGGCTCCCCATCGATCTGTGAGAACCAGGGCGTGTGGTATTGTGTGAAGGCCATACGTGGTTGCGGTGCAGGGGGCCAGAGGGGTGTAACATGGGCACTACACCACCAGGAGTCAGAGGGAGGGGGGCTCGTCCTGGGGGATGGTTGACTGGAGCGTCGTCAATCAGCAGGCATGAGCGAGTCTGTTCCTGCACCCCTCCCCCACAGGATCGTGAGCAGTCCCCCCACGGCCCCCAAGGACCCCAGGAGCCTGAAACCCCGCCCTCCCTGGTTCCACGGTCCGGCTGGTACTCTGGCCTCGTAGGAACCTGCGAAGAGATGCAACTGCGAGTCAGTGCAAGTCACTGCAATTCTTGCTGAGAAAGTCAGGGCAGGTGAGTCAGATAAAATCCATTACATCAGAGAATCAAATGCTGCTGTGAGACCATTCTGCAGCTAGTGGTTCCAGTTATCCATCTCAGCGGTCGAGTACAGACCAGTAGGGCAATAGGCCAGTCTTGGGGACTTTGATCTCTACAGCGTTTCCTTTTCAGATCACCCTCTTCCAGAAGTGAAAACAGACACCGTAGTGGATCTGATATCCAGCTGAGGACAAGCCGTCCATATCAGCAAGCGAGAACTCTTCTCTGTGTTTCTTTGTGTTCTCTGCGTACTGAACACTGTGCTGTTGGGTGACTGTAAAGGAATACTAGAGACAGGGTGGATTACAGTTGTTGGGGAGATATCTGGTTGTTATAAAGAAATACCTAGATATTCATAGTGTGCTCAAACCCAGCACCTTAGTAACCAGAGCCCTTAATCTCTTGGGTCAGATGTAGGTCAGACAGCCAGTTCAAGGAGAGATTCCTTTGCTGGTAAAAAGTCACTCCAAAAGAAGAGGGGAAGCTTCAAGCATTGACAGGATTGGCCATTTGGAGCAATCGCCCACCCCCCTTTCCGGTTCTAACCTATCATCATCCTGGCAAAGTAGACAGGGGTAGGGGAATGCCCTCCAAACAGCTGGCAGCGCCTTTCTTTGCACGACTCAGCATTTGACCAAACCCACCAATGAGTGGGCAGAATTAACCCTCAAGAACGTTTTCACTCAGGAGCAAAAACTCATAAAGCAGCAAAGACCAGTCGTTTTGGGTACCGATTGAAAAACAAACTGATGACCTTACAGGCAATGGCAGAACAAAGTGAGAATGACGTCCTACAGCTGGATTTGCTCAGACTTGTTTGAGGGATGCTTTAATACCTCTGGATGAATGTCAAGTTCGATAGTATTTCCCCACCAAGCCCAAAACCAGGTACCTGGTCCTTGACTTGCTAACCAGCTCAGTATTAGGAAATATGTCAGCTCATAAGCTAGAATACATTCCAGAGAGAATCCAACAACAACAAAGAGTAATCAAATTCACTGCAAAAGGCTTAATTATGTCACAGGGACTGACAACATAATATTGCACCTTTTAATTGACCTCAGTTATTTCACAGCGACAGAAACAATATCATGATCCACCTTTTGTTATACCTCAGTCAAGCCAGAATCATTGAAAACACCACACTGTACCTGTAGATGTTCCACATACCTTCGTGTGAACTGTAATGTGCTGACACTCCAGTGAGCTTGGCCACATGAGCACCAGAAGCATGAGAGCTCTGTGGAGGACGCCACATCGATGAGGTCGCGCACATAGGATTAAAGATACAAAACAATAACAACAATAACAAGACAACGAAGAATTCCTGAATACTTTGTGGTAAACTTTGGGGAAAAAAACATGGTAAATGCCATAGCTATCAGCTTGTGGGAGTTTTACCAGCACAAAAATGTTCTGAGGGCAGAATAAAAAATGATTGGTTCAGAGAGATAACCAATCAGATTGTAGAGGAGGTGGGTCCAAGCAGCTTGCGTGCTGAATACCATTACGACTCATTTACTCAGCATACAGACCAAGACATCTGATTGGTTGGACCCACCTCCTCCATAATCTGATTGGTTATCTCTCCAATCATTTTTCATTCTGAGCTAAATATCAAGCAGGGGTCCAGGGTCATTGACTGGAGGAACAGTAAAAGACACTTAAAAACATGCAGATGTGACCAACTGAGGCTCATCCTCTCCTACCTCAGTGTCCACACAGAGATTTCTATCATTGCTTAAGGACACCAGGAACCAGCACCCGCAAGCAGGAGGATTCTTACTTGAAAGGGGTGTCCTGGAATACCAGAGAAATCATTATTGACTAAATTACCATTTTTAGTACATAGAAAAATCAACAGGGAAAAGGCACGGCTCAGTTCATCACATTCACTGTAACTGCATTTCACTGTATTTTCATAACTACTGATTTATGTCACAGAAAGAGAGGCATTAAAAGGCAGTACTCAAAATGAGCAATAGAACAAGACTAGCAATTTTACCCGAGTAGTAATTTAGTCATTCTCTGTGTATTTTTCCTATTTATAATATCAGGGTTCATTTAACTGTTATAACCACATAAATATGGGAGAATAATGTGATTTGTATTCATTTTGTCTTCATGCATTGTTATTGTTCATTGTACATCATCCTTACAGACATATGGGAGGAGCTTAATGGGCTGTGTTACATTACTGTGTACACAAACACTGTTAAAAGTAAACATTTACAGTATCTTTTTATAAAAAGACTGTTTTACTAAAAAAAAATTCAAGTGTGTTACTGGATTAATTGCACACTTTAATAAAACAGATTCTGATGTAAACAGCAGAATCACATACAATGTAGAACAGTGAAATGTCAAGCCTTAAATCTGCCAAATGGGTTTCCTCCGTTAACGAACACAAACAGGACGTCAAACGATTACAGTGGATTAACCGGCAGCTGTTGACTTGGAATGGTGCCGCCATTTTTCTTGGGGGATAAAAGTGAACAAATCAGACTGAAATACGATCTTTAATCCAGACATTTTATAACAGAGGATACTGAATACTGAATAGTGATACTTTATTGATCCCCATGGGGAAAATGTCTTTTTGGCGTGTCTTCCTGTCTTGCTCCTTATGAGACAGTCACAGGAAGCTTGTGTGTCAGCCGGCATGCAGTGACCCAGGAGCGACCAGGGGTTAAGGGTCTTAGTCAGGAGCCCATTGGTGGCTACAGGCCTCAGGATTTCAACTGGCAACTTTGCAATCACAGGTCCAAACTCACAGAGCCACACACCACTGCGGGTGCCATGTTTAAGGGCTGTTCCTCTCGTACCACTTTTTCCCCCTTACGCATTATCTTGGCATCCCGTATCACATAAAGTCTCAGCTCTTTGCAGTTTGGTGGCACTGTGTGCCATAGCAGGCTAGGGTGCTGAGCCTGTAATCGGAGGGTTGCTGGTTTAAATCCCCGGGTTAGTAAAGTGATTTGAGCATTGTGTCTGTGAGCAAAGATCTTAACCCCAAATTGCTCCAGGGACAGTGTGAACTTGCTTGCTCAAAAACGAATGTCTCTTTGGATAAGTGTCTTCTAAATTAATGTAAGTACATAAAGTTACATGTTGCTTAAATATTGTTAATGTGTACTAATTTAATGAATGTGAGGGTATGAAAAGCATGAATTTCAGTTTTCCTCTGAATTCATTCATCCTAATTACTGAATAACTAGCTATATTAGCTCTTCAGGGTTTACATTCTAGACCAGGAGTGGCCAATCTTATCCGCAAAGGGCTGGTGTGTATGCAAGTTTTTGGGATAACCTGTAGGTCAGCTGTTCAAACCCAGGTGTGAGGACTCTTCAGCAATCAGTCCTCTAATTAGTAATCTAATTAGGGAGTTGCAGTGAAAACCCGCACACACACCGGCCCTTTGCGGATAAGATTGGCCACCCCTGTTCTAGACAATACATAATTTCTATGTGGTTTCTGCATCTATCTTGACCTCATCAGACAAATGATAAAGGACACCCTCCTAGTACAGAAACTGTATGACCCACAGTCAAGAGCTACAATAAAATTTCCTATATCAAATTCAAGATAGAACAGAAACACCTTCTGTGTCTCAACATTAACATTTCCATGATAGGGAAAATGAAAAACTGAACACGTTATTAATCTATTTCGTTATATCACATTCCAGTTAACCACTGATTTCACAGAGGTCTGCGATTTTAAGTTCAGCGAAGCATACACCCTGTCGTTTAAGGAACTTTAGAAAATGCGCGCTTATTCACGTGCTGCTATGCGTCATGTATCAGACGTTTTTTCCCTAAATGAAACAACATGATGCTTTTTATTCCAAAGCTACCTGGCCTGGTACAGTCTGAATGCGAGAAGCCCGTCACAGGGTATGATATTCAGTCACACAGTTGCACACCAAGGCCAATTTAATGGCACAAGTTTGGCTGAACTGCATGTCATTAAAACGTGGGAGGAAACCGCAGCAACCACAAAACACGCCGGCTGTGCGCAGTGTAGGGGCCAAATTTTAAAACACTACCCCCATCGATGCGGGAAGCTGCTGTGCTGCACATAATAACGCGTGAAAACGAAACCCGTGCAATTAAATTCGCCGTCATTATCTACTGCAGTTCTCGGGAAGCTGCGGATATCGATTTCCTTGATGCGTGGTCTATGCATCATTCCAAATATATATTGAATGTCTTTTGACAACTGGGCTGTGCATTTCAGAGATTCAGACAACTTCAGAAAACTTCTGCAAGTGCTAAAGCCGCACTGTTCCTGATGGGATAAAGAATATGTTCAAGTGGACAAAGAGCGACCGAAAGGGACTGGATTCGACACACGGAGAAATATGTAATCTTGTATCCTCACCTGTACCCAGAAAATGCAATTATTTAGTAGAAGAGTAGACTGACGGACCAATAGGCCTAGGGGTTATATGTTAGACTGCAGTGTTCCTCTTAGAGAATACTTTCAATATCGCGAATAAGTTATAATTCACATTCATTCGCGCTTTTGTTTATCCTATATAAAGTGTGTGTGTATTAACTAAGAAACTAATAGAACAAAGAACTCAGTTCACTGATTCCATACATATAACAAAACAAATAATAGTAACAACAAAAATTATACGCTTTATAATGAATCAGATTATTATCGGAGAAAAATAAAAGTGAACGAAAACTATAAAAACCGCAATACTTTGTCTTCAATAATAATTAAAAAAATAGTTATATACAAAGTATAATTGCAATACCTTCCTGAACTGGATAGGTAGTGTAGATGTCTTCTTCAAGCCCCAGGTGAAAAAAGAAAATCGCACCGTCTTTCCGCGTGCAGTTAAATCCACCGAAGATGTATGCAGTGTTTGCAAACCTTTTCCGAAATGAAATGTTAAAACTTAAACTTGCCACTGCGTGCAGCGCGCGCTGTACTGCTGCAGTAGACTCGGTCGATCGGGTTCAGAAGAGCTGCTTTGCTCAACACAGAAAAAGCCTGGGAACCGCGGAAAGAAGCGGAGCCGTTGCGCCTCCTGTCTCTAAATCCGTTTCAGCCCCCTTGTGAGAGTAAGCGTGAGAAGGCCGCGGTATCGAGTTTCTAAACAAAATATTCAGGCTGCATGTTTGATATAATATACCTTTCAATTAATCGGTATTGAGGGTCTCAGTATTTCTGATACTACCAATCAAATAAATACAATTAAATTAAATTTCAATAGCCCGGGACTCGGGATAAGTGTTTGGCAAATGGTTGGATAAATATCAGTAGACTTGCCCAGGCGTATTTTTTTACTACGCTGTTTCGGTCAAGAGTGTTAAATGGAGGCTAGCTGATCCCAGTGAACTCTCCTGGTTATTCCTGGAAATGACTGGAAAATGGTAACTAGGTGAATGTGGTTTTGGAGCTACATACAAAGAGACATGTTCCCTGGGTGGCCATTACCACAGGAAAATAAATATGACCGCAGTATGACATATCTTCACGACAACAGAAGATATACACATCACAACAGCAGTCAAGGTCAATGCTTGTCTCTACCTGGTCATGAAAGAAAATCAGGAGTCAAAGCAACTGGCAGCTTATGGAAATTAAATCCATTAAAAATAATGCCTAAACACAGAAATCAGACACACTGCCTCAAGTGCAAAAATCACTATGTTTCCAGTTTCCTCAACCCAACACAAGTTTCATATTTACTCAAATACAAAACTATGTAATTCACATTGGAGAAATACCTCACCTAAATAAAAAGAAACAAAAATATAAGACCAGTAAAACACAACAATGGTATTAGAAACAGCAGCTGGTTACCATTAACTTCTCCTGGCTGTACCATAATGCTGAGCAGACTGTTACTCATCCAAAAACAGCCAAACAGTTGTCACAGCAAGCCTTGAATGGTCATGGAATTTCATATTCAGAACAGGGGTGTCAGAGGGCACCCCACCCATTGGAAAGCGGTCCCCCATCAGCTATATGGGAAACAATTCTGTTAAGCACAAAGAGATTGAATCACATTGTCACTATCGCTCAATCAGCTTTATTACAATAACAATAACAGCGCAGCACTTTTTATGACGCCTGAGCATTCATTTTAGAAACTGGATGGATTGTTTTTGACAGGCTGGAGTGAATAGTTTAAGCTGAGGAGAGACTTAAAGCTCAGATATGAAGCTTTTCTGGGTTCGAAGCTGCATTGTCTATATTATATTTTAATACAATAGCGGCGATGTCCAATACTCAGGCTGTCTCTGGAAGAGAGAAGATCAGTACACGTTTCTTTCAATTTATTGTTACTGTCCATGCTGCAATATCCATCCAAGCAGAGTGGACTGCTGTTTGCTCAGTTCTACCCAGTGATGCCCAGCAAAGAACAAATGTTCAGGTATGACAATTCAATCATGCATCTCATATTACACAGCTAATGGGCAGTGGTGGCCTAATGATTAGGGAAACACACTCGTAATTGAAAGATTGCAGGTTCGAATCCTCCACCAGCAAGGCACTACTGAGGTACCCTGAGCAAGGTACCGTCCCCAAGCACTGCTCCCCGGGCGCTGAATTAGCTGCCCCCTGCTATGTCGCATATGGGTTAAATGGAGGGAACACATTTCGTTGTTGTGTGCTGTGGTGTGTCAACAATGACAATTAATCACAAAATAAATAATGTATTCTGTGACATCAGTACCTGGAACTTTGTACCCAAATGCCATTCCTGAGGCTAGAGGACCAGGAACTATCAGCTGTATTATCCTGGGAACAATGTGCTATGAACAGAGTCTCAAGTGGAACTTTTCTGGAGTCACGTGTCCATTATGACTGGTGAGCACAAAAGCCACCGGCGTTCCAGTGCAGCATGGTGGTGGTGATGTCATGGATTCAGGATGCTTCGCTGCAACAAGACCTGGGTGACTTTCCATCATTGACGAAACCGTAAAATTGTGGTTGAGAACAACATGACATCCATCTATGAGCTGAAGCAGGACATGAAACAAAATTAACTAACAAGGCAATGTCAGAATCGTCGAAGTACAAGAAAATAAATGTTTTAGATTTTCCTTTTTGAAATAGATGTGGCAAGACCTGTAATAGGTGGATCACAATCAGAAATCAGAAAATGTCGCACAATTGTGCAGCAAGGAGCCGAGCAAAATTATTTGATGACACTCAGAAAGATTAGTGACTACAGGAGGTGACAGAGATTACTGCTGAAGCGGTGTTATTGGGTGTAAGAGGACGGTGGTCAATTTTGTGTCATTTCTTGACTCAATTTGCTTTCTACGACATACTAAATTTTGTTTGAACTTTCAGTATAGAAAATTGCAGGCATCCATCTTCCAACCAGTCACGTTGGTTAGGGTCGTGGAAGTCTTGCAGTTTGTTCCCGGCAGCACAGGGCACAAGGCTATCAATCGCAAACATGCACAAGCTATTACATGAAGGGGAAGTACAGCAGTGTATGTAAAATTCAAACCCCACCACTGTTGTTCAAAACAGCAGTACACAGTGTACCGATGTGCCATTTAATATAGATAATCAAGAGCGGTAAGAAAAAACAATGGTCTGCCCATTGACTGTTGCAATTCGGCCAAAGAGACCAAGGGAACAATGAGTCTTAACTGATTTCATATTTCATCCCATCAGATACATCAGCGTTATTTATTATAAGATAAGAACTGAAAAAGCAACTTTCCCATGAGTTGTTCTGTAAATCCTACCCAGCCAAAGCAGTTATAGATGAGCCTGACAGCTAGTTTAATTGGTGCAGCACCCTGGACAACAACATGAATACCAAAGAGAAGCAGCAGGGATAGTTTGGGCTTGAAGGCGATAGCATCACAGGCTTGTATATCGAAGGTTCCAGGTTCCAGCCCTAGAAGGTGCTCTTCTATAGTTCTCTTCAGCAGGACTCTAGTATTCTACATCAGCGTTTCCCAATCTAGTCCTCAGGGACCCACAGACAGTCTGTGATTTTATTCCCTCCCAGGGAGCAAAAACATGGACTGGCAGTGGGTCCCCGAGGACCGGACTGGCAAACGCTGCTCTACATCAACAGTAGTCCACAGCTGCCCCAGGTCCACCTCTAACACACCAATGAACAGCAGATACATGCTCATTAGCTATAAGTTAGCACCTTCAACAGCACTCTGCCAGGCTATAAATAAGCTTCACAGTTTTACAGTACATGACCTCACAGGAGGCTACGAACACCTCAGCTGCCAAAAACATGTAGCATTTTAAATGGCCGTAATAAATCCAAACTTCTTAAAACATATGGATTATATATCTAAAACCATTCAAACCTTTATACATTCTGGTAGTTCGCAGACCCATAAACAGGCACAGTTGTAAACACAGGAGTTATTTCATGAAGTAAATGTTTATAGCTGATTTATATAAAGCAAGTAGCACAAAACATGTAGAACAAAATGGTTCATAATATAATATAAACTTGCACATTATCTAGCTGCACAGCATCATGTCATTTAATGGTCACTAATTCTAGTCTTAAACTTGCTATTGGGGGCATCCAGCTGGTTTTCTGTCCTACCTGGTCTCTGGTGAACCACACCTGATCTCAGGCAGATAGTAACTCATCAGGGAGGACAGAAAACCTGGATACTGACACTCCAGGAACAGGGCTGCCTACCCCTGTTGTCTATACATATTTTCTTAGCACTGTCAGATACACAAGACCAGAAGAATGGACACATTGTCCTTTTTGAGTCTGTAAAGCATCACACATTGGTCTGCTTTGATGTTTGTTTCCAGCACTGAGGAGCAGAGCTAGCACACAATGGATTGGCTCAAAACAACACTGTATATCAGACCATAAAACATACCACTGTTACATGAATAGGGGTCTAAAATGTTGCTTGTGACCAGAGGTGGATAGTTCATTTTCAGAAAGTAAAAATCCAGATCAGGATTTTGTTTCATCCAACCAGTTGAGTATGAAGAGTCAGAGTCACAGAGGACTCAACTGGTTAGTTTAAACAAAATTTTCATTTGAATTTTTACTTTATGAAAATCAATACACCACCTCTGCTTGGGATTCGTTTAAACAGGGGTACCCAACTGGAACGTGAGCAGTTCCTTTATTTAAATAGCGCCGTCTCACCTGAGGGCTGTTCTTCCTCCGATGCCGTGAGGGGATTTGGGGGATTAGGGATGGTGCTACTCACTGTCACTGCCTACACTGCATAAGGCAGTGAAGTCAACTGATTTTAATTAATCTGTGTCTATGACAGATAGTATGTGTTTCCCAAAGAAATGGAATGTAGTTTCTTTCCAGAAACATTCCTTGGCATCCATCCCTTCAATAGACAGGTGCTGAAACCAAACAACGTTGTGACAAGGGTTGGAGGGGTGGTAAAATGACATAAAGAGGATGGGGCATGTAAATGATGGTTTTAGCATGTAATGTTAGGGTAGGGGTATGATGATCTTGGTTCGATGGAGGTCACTGTGCATCAGTAAGCAGATCTGTTCAGTGCTTGTCTGTGGTGAATGTAGAGTCATTTTCATTGAAGAGCCACTTTTAGAAGGGCTGGTGTTTGCTGATGTCAAGAAGAGACATAAGCAGAAATTGGAAGTAGTTTGGAACATCGCGACAGCTTTGTATGGCCGTGATGGAGAACCTCTGACCTCCTTTCCATCACATGGAATCTCGGACCAGGAATCCAACGCTGATGATGATCTTCAGCTTTGTCCATTTACAGTACTCACCACCGGGTTGCATTTAGACTTAGACTTCAGAGTCTAACACAGTGTTTCATCATTAAATACAGTACTGAGCAAAAGTGTTGTTGAGGCTATTTATCTGGGTAGTAAGTGTATATTTGCTCAGAAAAAGAAACAATTAGTAACATTAGAACAGATAAAATTTATCAGTAACACAATAAAAAATAAGCAAGAATTTCTTCTGTTCTCCAAAAAGTTATTGATAATTTGTTGGGTAGTTGGATAAATACCGTTTTGGTTCACAAAGCTCTCCTTGGGGGCACCTCAGCCATCATATATATTTGTTAAACTTCACCACTAGCTCAATTAATTAATTAACCTAATTAGTTAAATAATTTAATGGGGTATTGCTTAGCCAAATAAGGCAAGGGTATAGTCGAGTAAAAAAAATACACAAGTGTGTTGGATGATTGCTGCAAATAGTAGGGGGATTTTAAGAGAGTTTTTTAAATGTCTAAGCTGACACATTGACAGACAAATTATCATACTTTTACACCAAAATGAACATCATTTAAACATCATTTTCTTTGACTGCCTAAGACGTTTGCACAGTACTGTAGGTAGATGACATGAGATTTTAAAATAGTGTTGACATGTTCTAACAATTCCCAATAACATTCAGAAGAGAACAGATTAGCATTTCCATTAGCAACACTGGTGTGCTTTGTGTCATGAAGGAAAACAGAGTAGACAAGTATAATGACTTTTGCTAATGCACCCCATAGCAGAGCACCCCCTACTGGAAATGTAGGCAATCCCCAAAGCAGTGCAAAGTGATTGAATGGGAGCAGTCGGTGCACTGCAATTCTGCAGCAGAAGATGAAGACTCCTCTCACTGCCAGTGTGTAAGGCAGGGGGTGTTCCACTGGTTGGCGCAGAGATATGGGGTAGATGGCCTTAATGGAAAATTCTGGAAATGCACCATAAATGTTATCTGGGAGGACTGGGAGTCCCTCCTTTTGACGTGGTAAGGTGTGCAAGGGGCCAATGTCAGTAAGGAGACACATTTCTCAGGCTGTCCTACAGAGTCAAAGAGGCACTAATGTGCAAAACAGGTTAAACTAACCATGTCTGATTGCATGAATGATTATGTGCAAAAAATCACCAAACAATATGAACCAAATACTCACTATCAGAAATTCATTAGTTCTAATTTCAAGTAAAAAAAACATTACTGGGAATCACTGGGTTAACCGAACGTTCAAAATAAATCACATGCACCCTCAGGTTTAGAATACATCCCCCCTCTATCTAGTCCAGTGCTGCCTCTAATGGTGCTGCCCTCTTATGATGTAAAGGAGATATTGCAGTGCATTAGATTTAATGCAAACTGAATGTGTTTCCTGTTTAAAGTCAAGGTGAGTTGGTAATAAGCCTTTTTATTAACAACGTGGACCAGTTGTTTTTCAGCTCAATTTATATCCGTATGTAAGAACTAATATTGACAAGATTAGCCCATAAAAGTAAAGAGCTGTTCTCAAGTCTTCCACAACACTCAAGTGAATTCATTTTGTTCCCAATCTACCAAAATTGTCCTTGGCTGTTACTGGTTCACAAAGAGCTGTAACACCTGCAAATACACCAGTCAGCCAGAAGCAGAACCTAGACTGCCTGCTTTATAGCATCAGAGAACCTCAGTTTGCCAAAAATACAATCTATACATTCAGCATCACATTTCAGCATCACCCCTGAGGTGGACCATTAAACCGGGACCCATCATAGCAACTCATAGCTGATAACTAATGCAGATGCTCCATAAAAACACAGGCATTCAACAACTGTTATTAAAGATTGCAGACAGAGTCATTTAATTCATGGGTATGTATATTTTTGTACATTTTGGGGATATATAGTATTATTTTCAAGCCAACTAAAATGTTTATACTTTTGTACTGCGGAAGGAGGTTCTGAGAAATAAATTCTAATGAATTATGAGAATTGGATTCTGCAGTGTTTCTGCTGTCCCTAGAAGAATACACCCGATCCCATATATACTTATTTTCATATGAAGTATCCAAAATAAGAAACTATTGCTATTGCTAATGTATGCAGTTCAGCAATTGTCAAATTCATCAGCCTGTTAAGTAAAGTTGGGTGAGATGATCCATTTTAGCAAACAGATAATATATTTTAGAAGAACTGGTCCACTTGGAGGTGGATGGATTGGAGGTGTGGTTAAAGAGTGTGATCTACGCTGAAGATGTTGGTCCTCTCTGCTCATTGGCCATGAGAAAGTCTGCTGAGGCAAGCTTGCTGATAAGCAGGGAGGTTCTTCATCTTAATCACACAATCCTGCACCATCTCCCTTAAGAGGGAGGGCCACAGCCTCTGCAGGGAATCACCCTTCAGGCTGGTTTCAGACACCCTATGGACCAGCTCACGCAGGTACTGCCGGGCTATCGCAGTCTTCTCCCCTGACTCCACAGCACCCTCCTGTGGTAGAGGACAGAATGAAGTTTGCATAGCAATATTCTCAAACAGGTTGGCAATGTGGTCCTAGCTGAGCTCTTAAGTCAATGTTGATCAAATGTGTCCCAAATTTAAATGATACCAAATCAGCTTAGGGCAAGCTATAATTCTTCTATCATGTTAATTCACATATATAGAAGGATCAACCAGAAGAAAGTTGGGTTAAACTGATCAGCTGCATCTCAATGCTGACTAATTAGCAATCCATCAGACAGACATATTTGCTCCACTTGGAAATGAAAGGCAGCAGAGCCAGAGTAAGATGTTCACCTTGTTAGTGTTTTATAAGCGTCAGCTTGGGGTGTCACAGAGCTGGATGTGGAGTCTGCTTTTGTGGAGTGTGCTCTGGGGAGTGTGCTCTTGGGGAGTGTGCTCTGGGGAGTGTGCTCTTGCGGAGTGTGCTCTGGGGAGTGTGCTCTGGGGAGTGTGCTCTTGCGGAGTGTGCTCTGGGGAGTGTGCTCTGGGGAGTGTGCTCTGGGGAGTGTGCGCTTGGGGAGTGTGCTCTTGCGGAGTGTGCTCTTGGGGAGTGTGCTCTGGGGAGTGTGCTCTTGGGGAGTGTGCTCTGGGGAGTGTGCTCTTGGGGAGTGTGCTTTTGTGGAGAGTGCTCTTGTGGATGTTTGGAGAGAGTGCGCTGATGGGACTTCTTTACTGCTTTGCTTTTCTTAAAGGAGCGTGACCCTCTTATCGCATGGAAAGCAATGGAAGGAGAATTCCTTGGTTTATTTTTGCTTCAGATCGAATACAACAGACACAACACTACGGCATATTGGCTTGTACTTGGTAGGTCACATGAACAGCATTATCACGCGATTCGAACCTCCTGATTGGCGCTACCAAGCTCCCAGGAGTGAAAATCCCAAAACCTATTTGCCAGCAGAGCAGAGGCACCCATGACAGGAATGAGGGAAGTATTTTGGGAGGGGTTCCAAATACCATCCAGAACGAGATGGATAAATGAAAGAGGAGAGTCCATGGTGTCCCTATGGGGGGGGGTGGGGGCGGTGGCGGCAGCGGTGGGGGGGGGGGCCTGCAGCCGTTACAGCCCCTTCCAAGGCTCAAATTCTTGCCTGTAAGGACAGTGAGTTCTGGCAGCCTCAGCGCTGTGAGGACAGATGCCAACTCAAAACAACTGACGTAATAGTACTGATGGGTGAACCTGGGACCCAGAAGATTCTGAATGGTGCACAACAGCTTCAGGAGGCCTTTTCCAGAGAATGTTTTCATTATTTTGATGAACCACAGGTCTCTAGTGCTTCGTCCTTATGCTTAGCTTTCACAGTCTTGTGTATCATACAAACTATCTTCTGGTTGCAGCACACCTAGTAAGTCTATACCAGTGTTTCTCAACCCACTACTCAGGAACACCCATAGGTCCACATTTTTGCACCCTCCCAGCTCCCTAAGAGTAAAGAATGTGGACCGTCTGGAGTCCCTGAGGACCGAGTTCAGAAACACTGGTCTATACCACTGGCTCTCCAAGGCTTCAGTCTCTGGCTCTTTCTGGGGGATTCCCAGGTGCTCCTAAGCTAGCAGGGCGATATAACCCCCCCCCCCCCCCCCCAGTGTATCCTGGGTCTATGACCCACTATGGAACATGCCAGGAACAGCTCACTTAGGAACAGCCTTGTGAAATCCCGGAACCACCTCAGCGGACTGATCTGAAGAAGCAGTTACTTTAAGGTCTCTGAAGATCTTACCCTGGCATCCCTACAGGAGAATCCTATTTCATCTGCTTGTTCTTTTGTTCTAAAATGATACACTTACAAGTATGTTTAATTTGCGATTTGTATCAACACATTGAATCAAGATTAACTTCATTTTGACAGGCAGGGTTCTAAGTGTTGAGGACCAGAGCTGTATGCTTCAGAATTATCATCATAATGCGATATAGGGCTGCTTTTAAGACCATAAGAACATAAGAACTATACAAACGAGAGGAGGTCATTCGGCCCATCGAGCTCGCTTGGGGAGAACTTAACTAATAGCTCAGAGTTGTTAAAATCTTATCTAGCTCTGATTTAAAGGAACCCAAGGATTCAGCTTGCACTACGTTATCAGGAAGACTATTCCATACTCTGACTACACGCTGTGTAAAGAAGTGCTTTCTTAAATCCAGTTTGAAATGTTCTCCCGCTAATTTCCACCTATGGCTAACACCTTAAACTAAGATGAGGTGAACCAAAGGTTTAATGCAACAGGGCCCCAGGAGATCTGACCTCTGTGCCCTCGACAGGGCTGTCCAGGCAGGGGTAGCTGAGCAGGGTCTTCCCCAGGCTTTCGCCTAGCAGCTTGCTGGCCTCATGCAGCTCTGGTCTAAGCCCCGCCCTCTGGCCACGTCCCTCCAGGAGAAGCTGCAGCTGGTGCTTCCTGCAGCATGGAGGATGATGAGGAGAGACGGGTCTCTTAGGTGAAAAAGGAAGTGTGAAGGTTGAAAGTGTGAGTCCACATTTGCACAAAAAAAATGCAAAAATCAGCTTAATTGTTGGTTTTGACTGTGAGTAAAGTCTCACGCTGTGGGAGATATTTTCTTGAACACTGTCAGGCCTCCAGAAATCATATCTAAACAACCCACCAGCACCAATTATCACAGCAGAAAAAGCTCTCTTAATTATGGCAAAAGCTTAAAAAAAATCTTTAGCATCTACTCTACAGCATCAGTTATGATCCACATCACAGTAGCTGCATTCACAGAAGGTATTCCTGTAGGATGTGACATCCGATGGATGTATCCGATTCATCGTGACTAATCAAGAGATACTGTACTGTTCCAACACGTTCCAACAGCCGGCATTAGATAAACCAATCAATCCAGCTCCAGCTGTAGGCTAAAATACCGGATGGGATTAGTTTGGGTAAGGAAGGAAATGCAAGGGAGGAGCTGACAGAGTCAGAAACACAGCGAGAGACCCCGTTTAAGCTGGAATGGGTGGAGTTAATGGAAAAACCTGCTATCATAGTGTTAGGACATGAAAAGTAAGCTGAGGGTTTGTAAGGAGGGACCCGCTGTAGTGCCTCAAGCAGCTGCAAAAACGGGTAAGAGCTGCTGTGCGGCCAAGCGAGTGAATGTCAGCAACAAAGAGAGCAACTATCATAACCCATTTATCTCCCGAAACTGCTTATTCAAGGCAGGGTTACAGTGTTAGCCTGGAGTCCATCCCAGCCAGCACAAAAAAAATACACCAATTCACCAAACAGCATATTTTTGGATTGTGGGCGGAAACTGCAGTGCCCAGAAGAAACTTACTAAATCATAGGAGAAAAAAAAGCAAGTTACACCCACACGTGGAGCCAGGAATGGGGTCTGAACTCCTGAACATGGTGCTGTCATGCTACAGTTATTAATGTTGTTATACTGGGACTTGTGTTCTCTGATACAGCTGTATGGATGTTACAACAGTACAATGGGTAGGACTACAGGTACGACTACAGTAATTTCAGTACTACTGCGTTTCAATGCACTGACAGCGCCTGCATCTACATGCAATGCCGATATAGCCAGGGCACCAATTAACTCTCACCAACCACATGATAGACCAATAGGCACCGCCTACCATCAGCCGCTTATTCTGAGGACAGCCAATAAGACGCCTGCCAGTCACGCGGCCTGTGTGAAGCACAAGCCGTCCCTCATCATCCAGCGCAGCATGTTAACGATTTCCCCGCACATAGATGTCAGCCCAGGAGAGTCTGATGTCTTCATCTCTCACTCTCTTGGCTCACCTCATACAAATTTAACCCTGGGGCTAAGAATGTCATTCATCTGTGTGGAGACGAGCCAGGTGACGCCCCCTGAGGGGGATCTCTCACCCGGGACTAACTAGATCGCACACCAAGGGGAATCTAACACCCAAGGCTAACTTAGCTACACACTGACAATGAGAACTTAATTCTGAGACCCTATTCCTTTGCTACGGTAACAGCATGAAACAAATTAGATTCCACATTCTACAGCAAAAAAAAAACAAGTCTTAGCTTCTCTGAGTACTGGTGGCAAGAAGAAGGGCGTCTACAAGACAGACTGACCAAAGACCACTGCCAAAAACTCAAGCATTGCACAAGGTTTAGTCTGTCAGTTTACCCACTTATATGTGTGATGACTATACAGGTCCTGACAGCCCTGTGCAGGTGTGGACTTGTTCACTGCACACATACATACCTGGAACACACATGCTCACCAGGAACACCATGCAGAGAATCAGCCATGTGACTGAAATGTGGCAAGTAGGAGTGACCAGCTAATGCATCATTGAATGAAGTTGCTTAAAGCTGCCTCAGCAGAATACTGAATTCTATGAGGAAAAAATATGCCACTAATTTGGACAATGATGCAATAATGTAATGTAACTGTAATTTAAATATATGAAAACAGAAAAATGCATCCACTCCTCTTTTAGTTCTGCTCCAATGACCTTTGCTTCAAGTCATTATACGAAAATTACGGTAGCCTAGGCATGACTGTGACTGTGCTTACAGCTTTATTTCAGCCTTTCGTACTCAATTTCTTTTATTTTAAACAACAATTTGTACATTCTACTTCAAAGATCGCTCTCTCCAGGTGTGCGTTTTTGCCAGACTTACAAAATTTGGTCATAAATGCATGTGTTGGTCAGAAAATTACATTTTTATTACTGTTGCTAAGCTAGTTTCAAACAATGTAAATTATGCCTTTATACACCATTTTGTTGTACACACAAAATCATTTGCTTCATTCTAGAATAAATTACTCTTCATTTGTATAGTGTAGGTTTGTCCAGAGCATTATGGCTTCTGCAGCTCATGGTCCAATGCAAAAATCACCCATGGTGGATTATAAATGTTAAGCAAATCCAGCATGAGCCAAGAGGATCTGTTTCTCATTGGCAATGTGGACGTTTCTCCTGCTTTGCTTCCATTTACGAATGAGATAAAAACTCATAATACGGAACCTTCTGGGAATCAGCCGTCGAAGTCAAAGGCAGAGGGTCATTTCTGTCAGGTACAGACAAAGCTGGAAATCAGCTCCACCCAGTCAGCAAAAATGTGACTATGGTCAAATTCGAGCAAGTCAAAACAACGCAGAGGAATACTGAGCTTAAATCGCTGTGAGGTTTTCTGCTCGAGGCTATCGTGTTTTGCATTACCGTCGTCCTCTTTCCCATGTCAAGAAATGCAAAACATTCTGTACAAAACAAAAAGGAAGGTCAGTGTCGGGGAAACTTCCATAGGCATTTTGTTAGTCAGCATGACGCTCTCCTGTCAGCGGCCAAGGCCATTGTCATGGATGAGGCACGACCCGACTCAGGCCTTGCTGTGTATTGATAGGGTTCTGCGCTTGTTCTCTTTGACTGTGTAAGTGTTTCTGAGAAGCTGTCAGCCTCAGCCAGGGGTGCCAGGGAACACCTAAGCCCTGAGGTGCCACCACTGTTTCCATGACCAGGGAACACCTAAGCCCTGAGGTGCCACCACTGTTTCCATGACCAGGGAACACCCAAGCCCTGAGGTGCCACCACTGTTTCCATGACCAGGGAACACCCAAGCCCTGAGGTGCCACCACTGTTTCCATGACCAGGGAACACCTAAGCCCTGAGGTGCCACCACTGTTTCCATGACCAGGGAACACCTAAGCCCTGAGGTGCCACCACTGTTTCCATGACCAGGGAACACCTAAGCCCTGAGGTGCCACCACTGTTTCCATGACCAGGGAACACCTAAGCCCTGAGGTGCCACCACTGTTTCCATGATCCCCTCCTCTTGGACCACAAGTCAACCACGAGGACCTTCTTTTGAACTCAAACTCCCTTTGTCAAGCATCCAAGTGAAACAAAAGGCTTCTTCAGTGGCCTCGTGCAGAGATGAGGGGTAATGGATGCTCTGTTTGGGATTAGTGGATGGTGGGAAGGTGGTCATCGGGGATTACCTGGGCTCCCCTAACAGCAGCAGAAGGCAGAAGCGGGGGGTTTCAGTGGCAGCGACGTGACCCAAGGTGCCAAAAAGCCTCTCTGCAGAAACCTTGTCTTCCATGGTCACCTATTGCATACATACACATACATGCATGCATGATGCTTCTCTCCCTCTCTTTTTAGCGACTTCCCACTTGAATCTTTAGTGCAGCAATCCTTATATATCCGGAAATCAAATGAAATTTCAGGCAGATTTAGATTTTACAATTGCATTTGATTGTGACTTTGTGTGGCTGCATGCGTGTACATTGTATGTGACCTTTGGCAGGTACGGCTCTAGGTGTCCTACCTCCCTACTATTGACCTTTTGCAGGTTGAGATGATGGAGGCGATATATGAGGAATGAACGCCACAGCATCAGCCTGAGTACCGGATTGCCTTCAGGGTGGATGGTCAGCTGATTCAAGCGCCTTAGCTTAGCTAGGGCACCTAGCTGTGGGAACCGGCTGATGTCTGTCTCCAGGAAAATCAGGTGCTGAAGTGAAGGTTGAGACCAGAATGAGATGCACATTTATCTCATTGAGTCTCAACATGGTGAGCTGTAGCGAGGGTCTCCATAGCTGTGAGCACTCACCGACAGGTTGGGGAACCTCACCCGGACTCGAGGAAGCATCGGCACAATGGCGTTGAATGGGATGTAGCGGAAGGCAATGGTGGTGATGGAGTCGGGACTCTGGGCAGCCCAGGATCGATCCAGGGCGTCCAGGGCTCCCAGTCCAAATAGCCGCAGTGTGTCTCCGCTCAGCTCCGCCAGGTGTCTGTCTGACAGTGACAAACTCTGTGTGGTGCCACCACTGGTCTCCAGGGACCTGCAAAGTTCATACCAAGGTAGCCCATGAGAGAGATGGAGAATGCCGCTTTTGTCAAAATGACAGGTTGGGTCAAAGGTCACAAAGGTCAAATAAATCAAAAAGTGACAGGCGGTGGGTGCAAGCCGGGTGACGTCATGAGGTAGTGGGAGGGGGGGCTTTTTTTTTTGGCTGTGAGCCAGTTGAGCGTTGGGATAGGGGTTTATTTGTATATAGTTTATTTATTTATTATAATTTAATTATGTATTATTATTTAATTATTTATTATAATGTAATTATTATTATTTTAATTTGAGTAGAGTGCTTATGAGTGTGTTGTTTTGTCTGCATCCACCGGGTGCCGAGCAGGGGGGACTGAGCAGGGGGGGGGTTAAGGTCCCAAACACTGGGTCTGAGTGGGGGTGGGTTACCTGATGGAGTGTGAGCGTACGCTGTACCACCGTGGTAAGGTCCGTGGCTTTGGAGAATCTGTGGAAAAGGGCTCTGAGAGAGCGATGCTGTGTCTGTTGCGGTACCGTGGTAAGGTCCCGTGGCTTTGGATAATCCGCAAAGGACTCGGAGAGAGCGATGCCGGAGAGCTGAGAGTTGTGCTGCGCGAGACTGAAAGAAATCCTGTGAGAATGACCAAGTTGGAGCTAAGAATGAGAGGAGGGTCTGGGTCTGACGTCCAGTAAAAAACGCTTAGCAGTAGTTTGACCGTCTGTGTGTGTGTGTGTGTGTGTGTGTGTGTGAAAGCCGACACCCCCCTGCAGCAGTAGCAGTTTGGCCTTGTGTTTTTCCTCATGCAACCTATGTACATCCCGATAGGTCAAATCCCGGTCAAACTGTAATTTCGGCCACAGATCAAGTTTGACACTTTGTATTTCAGTAAATTTTGGTTGAAGTTTTGTCTTTTCCCCCCGTCTCCCCGCCACACATCAAGTTTGACATTTTGTATTTCAGTAAATTTTGTCTTTTCCCCCCGACTCCCCCCATACCGTCTACGCAGTTAAAACGTACATCGAAATAGACAACAGATAAAACTTGACAGGCCGTATATTTCTCCTTAAATAAATCCTAAAAAGTAAGCAACCGCTGAAATTTTTATTACCTTGATCAGGGTTTCACTCCTTTGGTAAAGAGACACAAGTACCCCCACCCAGTATCATCATCATGGCCTTACCATGCGTGCCACGCCCCCCACCATCAGGCCGTGGAGAATATAGGGAGCTTTGCGCTGTAGGGCCAACACTGATTTTTTAAGAAACACAGACATGTCTGGCACTATGGAAATGAACGATTCAGCCTCACCACCACCTAAGACTCAGCAGGAGCAGGAGGAGGCTGTTATGCGGCCTCCGGGGGCTCCCAAGAAGCAGATTCCTACGAGGCGAAGACGGGTACTTTTGATGCAGCCGTCTGGAGACCTGAGAGGTACCTGGGAGCTGCCCAACGGGGATAAATTGGTCTGCCTCTTTGACAATGTTGCGGAGGAACTACGCATCTTTCAGGTCACCGGAGATGCCGCAGACCCGGGGAAAGATGACCCGCATCTGGCATGTTTTTCTGAAATGGAATGGGGAAACTTGAAGACTGTTGTTATCCCGTTGATGAAGGAGAGCACCGACCCCGACTTTGAGACAGAGACTGCTAGAATGGAGATGCACTATAGAGATGCTGACACTGGTAAACAACGGAGCACCTTTATGAAGTGGGATGCGACCGGGGAGCTGGACAAGAGAATGCTGAATATATGGCAGCTGCCTAAATGCGACTGTTGTGGAATGAGAATTCCGTTCATGATTTGGATGCGGCTGATTGAAGAAAAGAGCGATTACTTCCAAGCGCTGTTCAAGGAGAGTCGGATACAGTAAGGAGATGCAAAAACCTACGCCCTAAGGATCACCCCCCTCCCCTCACCCTCCGCCTGTATATAACTGGACGCCTTTACAACCCCCTTTCACAAACATCATCATCATCATCATGGCAGCAGCAGCAAATTACAGCGACAAAGTGTTCTCCGACGACGACGAAAGCAGCGGGGAGAATGAGGCCTTTTCACCCCCTTCACCAGCAGCATCACAGGCCTCTGATGCCGGAGAGCTCCCTCCGACCCCTCCACCGACACCGGCCTCTGTTCCTGGAGAGGTCCCTCCGACCCCCTGCACGCTTCGCTCCAGACCGGCTTTGTGCATAGGGATGCTCAGCTGCATAAAAGCCATGATAGTGGGGCTTTTAGCCTCAGTCATCAGGAAGCATCAGCAGAAAAACTGCTACGGCTGCGAGGTGGATCATCCCAGTCAAAGACAGCACCCTTGCCTGTTTCCCGCTGGCAGGAATTACTTTTACATTCACTTTGACTCTGTGCTGAGTGACCTGTGGACCAGCCGGCTGACACCCGCCTTGATCCACGTTCTGACGACCCTGGGCATCCGAGCTTCCATCGGCAGGTTGGAGGGGGCCGTGGAAGCTATCCTGTATGATCTACGCGAGGCCCGCGACGGAATGCTGGAAATCACTCGCCTGGAACAGGATCTGTTTGAACAGACCCCCGCGCTTAAGCAGATCCTGGAAGAAGAGTTTCTGAGTCGTTGGGAGGCCCAAGACTAAAACAAAACGCAATTTGTAATGGGGAACGGTATCGGCAGCGTTTTACGGGGGTTTATGTTAAATGTTTTTTTAGAAAAAGTTAGCCCACTGTTGTTGCATGCTATCGATAAAAAGAAAAGCGATTGTCGGGATGATTATACTTGTTGCTGCTTTCATAGACTGATATTTGAGATTGCTCAAGTCGGAGAACATTATCAGCGGGGAATAGTTTTACTTACTCAGCCGATGGCAGAGAGAGAAGGACAATCGTCAGAAAGTCTCATACGCGCGTGTCTATCTTGTATTCCCGACGATGAATTTGACTGTAATCACATTTTTATATTTTATGCTTTAATCGTAGATGTAGTTGCCTTTAAATTTCATAATAAGCAGCCTTTCGATGTTAATCAGATGCTTTCTACTCTGCATACATGCATCGCTGAAAAGGCCTCTATACGGACCTTACTGCATGTGACATCGCTAATCTACCTCAACAACTGTCACGGCTGTAACTACCTGTAATTGTGTACCCTTGTAATAATGTTTTTAAACTATATCTACCTCAACAACTGTCACGGCTGTAACTAATTGTATGCCCTTGTAATAACGTTTTTAAAACTATATCTTTCACTAAATGTGTACCCCTTGTAATAGCATTTTTAAAACTATATCTTTCACAAAGAAAATGTATACCAGCATTTTGAAAATGTATCTTTCACTAAAATGTATGCCCTTGCAATAAAATTGAGTTGAACAACATTGCAATAGTCTTTGTATATACATGTTTGGCAGGGTGGCCGAGTGGTTTAAGGCGTTGGACTTAAGATCCAATGGACGTATGTCCGCGTGGGTTCGAATCCCGCCCCAGCTAAAACTCTTTTCTAAACTCTACACACAATTTCATTAATGTGTTCACTCACCCCCCCTCCCCAGACAGCTATAAAACGCCGCATCCCTGCTCTCACCCCCCCACACTCTCGCTGTGTGAAAAGCATGTCTGTTGCCAAGACTACAGCTCGTGTCTTGAGCCGCTCGTACTATGACCCCAGCCAGCCGGGGTCATACGGGGGTGTCTCCAGACTGCAGAGAGCTGTGGAGGATGATACTGGGAAAAAAGTGGCTACCGATGATATCAGAGAGTGGCTGTCTACGCAAGACAGTTATACTTTACATAAGCCGGCTAAAAAGAATTTCCCCAGGAACAGAGTGTTTGTACCGAGAGCCATGTATCAGTGGCAGGCCGATTTATGCGACATGCAAGGGCTGGCCACGTACAACGACGGGTTAAAATACCTCCTTACGGTGATTGATGTTTTTTCTAAAAAGGCCTACGCGCGTGCCATAAGAAACAAGACGGGGGTGGCCGTAACGGAGGCCTTTGATTCTATTTTAACTGAGGGGGGTGTGCCCCTCAAGTTACAGACGGATGCCGGTAAGGAGTTTTTAAATGGGACTTTTCAGAAACTTTTAAAAAGTCATAAAATCACCCATTTCACCACGGGTAGTGAACTTAAAGCTTCAGTCGTAGAGAGATTTAACCGAACGTTAAAAGAGAGGATGTACAGGTACTTTACGGCTAAAAACACTCGACGATACGTGGATGTGTTGGACGATCTAATAAAGGGGTACAACCAGTCATTTCACAGCGCTATTAAAATGAAACCTTCTGAGGTCACGACCGATAATGCTCATCTAGTATTTGATAATCTATACGGTCCTCTGAAGAAGAAGAAGAAAAGCAGACGGCCACGTTTTAAGTTTAACATAGGGGACACTGTGAGAGTCTCCAAGCACAGTCAGATATTTGACAAAAAGTACGAGCAGACATTTACTGACGAGTACTTTGTCATATGCGAACGTGTACCCAGATCCCCGCCGGTGTATAAATTGAGGGACGTGCGCGGTGAAATACTCAAGGGGACATTCTATGAAGCTGAGCTGCAGAAAGTCAAAATATCTCCGAAACGCGCGTTCAAGGTCGAGAAGGTTATAGGCTCAAAGACCGACGAAAAGGGGAAAAAGTGGATTTTAGTACGCTGGCAGGGTTGGCCCTCGAGGTTTGATTCGTGGATACCGCGGTCGGACTTGATACGGATTTAATTTTTAAAAGAAAAGGGGAAAAAATGGAGGATCGCCCCTCTTTTTACCTCACGCTACCGTCAAACTCTTGTCTCTCCATCTTCCCCGATAACCAGAGTTCGGATTACACCGTGATGCTCTCGCGACCTATAGAGCTACGGGGGCCTTACGAAGTAGGACTGGCTGAAATCATGTATTGTTACACGTGGCGTAATATTACACACCCCGAAAATACTTTTGAATTGCGGGATACGGAGGTGCAGGCAAGAAGAGACGCCGATCCTCTAGTGGATTTGCCTTACCTGTACCCTCGGAAAATTAAAGTCGGATATTATGAATCCGTTTCACAGATTGTGTCAGAAATCAACGCTTCGTTAAAAAAGTTAGGTACGGAAGTTTTCTTTGCATACAACGAGATTACGCGAAGGGTTAATATAACCGGAAATCAGAAATACAAGATCAAATTTAAACCTACTTTGGCCTACATGCTGGGCTTTGAGCCCGGTGCCTGGTATAACGTAGGAGGTACCATGCCAACCTCACCCTACCCGTCCGACATTCACGCGGGATTCTATAATTTGTACGTCTACTGTAACATTGTGGATCCGCAGCACGTGGGGGAATTTGTAGTGCCGCTCCTGAGAACCGTTAAAATAGACGGTGGGTTCGGCGACGTAGTCACTTTGCCGTTCCACAAGCTGCACTACGTACCGGTGAACAAGCAGAGCCTCCAGAATTTGCATATTGAGATAAAGAACGATCAGAATACTCTGATTAATTTCTCCTACGGAAAAACGATCATCAAGCTGCACTTTCGCCCAGTGCCAAAGATCCCCGTTTAAAAAAAAAAAAAGAGAGAAAGCTGAGGGGGGTGGGAGAGCATGGCGTACCACAATTCGCAGAGATTTATTCAGTATTACACCAGTCAGGCGGGACATGGGCTCCCCGGTTTTGCGGGGAGCCCCGTGATGTACGGGCGTGGGTTGGGCTCCATGCTCAGTAGGGCTTTTAGATTCGTTTTACCCTTTCTTAAGCGTGGAGTTGATTTAGCGAAACCTCATTTGAAATCGGCGGCCAAAGGAATAGCTTCGGATCTCGCCAGCTCTGTAATCAGCGGCCGTTTTACAAACACCGGTGACCCCAAGCAGGAAGGCTCTGGTCTGCTGTTGCTATCTCAGAGGGGTAGGAAGAGAGCCCCAGCGCCTTTACCCAGGCAGCACGGTCATAAAAAACCTCGCAGCGGCAGAGCTGTCAGGATTCCCAAGTCTCGACCTTCAAAGAGAAACAGGAAACCCCCCGGGGACATATTTTAAGAGCATAAGGAAGAATGGCTCTAGCTCACCGCCTCTCGGCCGAATGCACCAAATCTGAGCTGGACCTGTTTGCGGCCCCTATGACGCAATTATCCATAGATCAGACCAATTATGTAGAAATCAACCCATTAAATTCCATTACCGATCAGGATGTTTTGGATTTCCTAATACCGGGGTCGGGCAATTTCTATCTGGACCTCAACTCTACACTGCTATATCTAAGGCTCAAGATCGTTAGGGCGGACGGCGCCCCCCTGGTTGACGCTGACCCCTGCGGTATTATACAGTACCCACTAAACTGTATATTCTCTCAGCTGGACGTGAGTCTGAACGACGTCCTGATCAGTTCCTCATCGGCCACGCACCCCTATAGGTCATTCATAGAGACCCTGCTCAATTTTTCTACGGATACGCTAGAGAGTCAGTTTTCGGCAGGGCTCTGGTACAAAGACGGCGGAGCCGACTTGGATAGCGTGGACATCACCCCCCAGGGCCCTAACGTGGGGTTGCAGAAGCGAGCTGCCTTCTGTAGAAACTCTCGGGAATTCTCTCTGATAGGCCCTGTACACGCTGATATTTTTTTCAGCGAACGAATGCTGTTAAACAATGTGGATATACGCTTAAAGTTTGTAAAGGCTAAAAGCGATTTTAGTCTCATGTGTAGAAATGACGCCGATTATGAGCTGAAAATACTGAGGGCCAGCCTGTTTGTGAAAAAAGTGGACGTCTCCCCGGCGGTGTCACTGGGTCACTCGGCCGCTCTCATGAAAGCAAACGCCCTGTACCCTATAAGCAGGGTAGTCGTTAAAAATTACACGCTGCCCGCGCAGTCGCGGGTCTGCCCGCAGGACAATCTTTTCCTGGGCAACTTACCGCGCTACATCGTTTTGGGGATCGTGGACCACGCCGCGTTCGTGGGCACGCGAAACAGAAACCCATTCAGGTTTCAGCATTGTGACCTGGAATTTCTGAGTCTCTCTGTAAACGGTCGACACATACCCAGCAAACCGTTCCAGCCCGATTTTAACGCGAGGCAGTCGGTCAGAGAGTTTTACAACCTTTTCCTGGCTACAAACAGGCATTTAAGGGATTCGGCGCTATGCATTAACCGTGAGGATTTTGAAAACGGATACTCGCTATTTGCTCTCAATCTCTCCCGAGACGACGAGCTGGACGGAGGTGCCCTGTCACCCGTCATCAGCGGCACGTGCCGTCTGGATTTAAGGTTCAGAGCCCCGCTACCTCGAACAATGAGTCTCATCGTCTACGCCTGCTTCGACACCGTGATTGAAATAAACTCCAAGAGACAGGTTTTGGTGGACTTTTAATCATGAACACTCACCAGCTGGAATGCCTTTTACAACCCCTGCTGGGGGATGCTTTTGGAGGTGTGTGGGCTAGCGATTTATTACCCACCAGCGTACAGACGAGGCCCACTTTTCTGGTCGCAAACACGCACGACAGCAATAGAGAGGGTGAACACTGGATCGGGATAATTTTGGAGCCCCAAGAGGGGAAAGCCTCCTTCTTTGATTCTTACGGTTATCCCCCCGATTCCCCTTACTATCCTAAAAGTTTTATGCGCTTCTTGGGGAGGCACGCTAGCGAAATAAGGTATAATACGCGTCAAGTTCAACACGACTTTTCCTCCACGTGCGGGGCCCACGTCTCCTTTTTCCTCTACCAGCGCTTCAAGGGACTTTCATTTCAAGAGACTATGATGCTGTACTCTGATGACTTGAGGAAAAACGACGCTCTAGTATCCAAGTTTATCAAGAAATATTCAAACTGTATTAGCCGTGTTAATGCCGATAAACTTTCAAAGCCGCAAAATGTATGTTCCTTAAAACTATTTAAAGATTGTTATAGTTGTTAGATTATTGTAGAGAAAAATAAAAAAAAACACCGTGACACCATTTATTCAATAAAATCAACATTTTATTAACCATCTTTTTTCGTTGTTACAGGCGTCTTTTTTTTCCCCACACGCATAAAACACTTAATCGCTGTAATCTATCCACGGAGAATAAGGGGTACCCTTTAAAGGCCATAAACGATATTCAGGGGAGGAATCACGCGGTGTGTGAGGGGTACCCACAAGCGGAGAGTCGTCCGTACTAAATTTTGCACGTCTCTTGCGCTTCTTTTTCGCAGGAGGGGGCGAGGAGGGTGGTGGGGGACCCCTCGCCGTGGCGTTTCCAGCGCCGTAATCTTTAAGATGGCTTAGGGCTTTCCTAGCTTGAATGTTACCGACGGTCGTGAGGGGGATGTTTAATTCGGATATTACGTTTAAAAAGGGTTCCCAGCCTTTAGGATATCCGACGGCCTGGGATTTCGGCTGGGATAAAGTTTTCATCAAATCCAAAATATGGGAACCTTTAATGGGACTATCTCTGATGATGAGTTCACCCGACTGGGTCCAACGTACTGCCCCGTCGGAATCGAGCAGTTTCTGCATGATGTACCCCACGTTCTTTCTAGCCCTGGGCGCCACTTGCTGGACAACTTCCTGTACAGATTTGTCCCTAGTCGCGCCGCCGGGCTGTCTCTCCTCCTCCTCCTCCCCCGGCACATCTCTCTTTTCCTCATCCGTTTTTTCTTTCCGCTCGGTAAGGATAATTTCTCGCCCCTGATTTTCCTCTTTTCGGACTAAATTCAGATACCTCTGTAGCAATTGGTTGTATCTCTTTACTTTTTCGTGCGAGTTCATACCCGGCTGATTTAATAAACCGTGCATCTGGGTTTCAAGTTCACCCAGGGCCGATTCCCCGATGGTGGTGGTATGCGGGGTCGCCCTCTGGGTCAGCATACGGAGTTGTTGGGGGCTCAACAGGAACATTTTTTTTACCTCGCTCATGCCGGTGGTGGAAAAAACAAACACACAAAAGCTAGTTAGCCGTCTTACTGGTGAACAGGCTTGTGATGAATGGCAGAGCCACTGACAGCAGCGGTAACAAAAATCCTCCTTTCTGAAGCACGGCCTTGCGTTTCCTCGCGACGCTGTTTTTCTTACAGGCGAAAAGCTTAATCAGCCTTTTCTGCTTCTTAAGCTTGTTAAATTGAGCTACGGATAAAGGTATACGGCCTCTTATAAGATTGAGACAGATTTCGGAGAGAGCCAAAATTATGTTATTAGATGGGTCCGAAAGAATCTTTTTACGTTTCACCCCCCTCATCCTCTGTAAAACTTTAAGGGTCGGCAGTTGTTTCCTGAGATGCTCGGACATGGCTCCGTAATGTTAAATCAATCAATCAATGGCTCGCTGGTAGAAAGAGGACGGGAAGCGTCCCCGGTAATAAACCGGTCCTGAGTCGGAACTCTTCTGGGCACGTGGCTCTTAAATCGACCAATAAATACCCGTGTGCGGGTCGAGTGGCCTCTTCATAGGCATCTAGAAAAAACTTTTTCTGCCAAGGAAACATTTGCTGAGCTAAAACTTTGATTTGCATTCTGTCCCGCACATTCTTAAACAGACAATAATAAGTAGTATTTAGGCCTATAGTCCTACTGTACTTGCCCTGGTGAAATACGTTCTGCACTAGGTATATGACCGAGATTTGACGGTGATGTCTGAATCTCGTGAACGCTTCTGCCACGAGTTTATTTTCGGACGCGCTGTCCATCAAATCATCGATGATTATCAAGGAGCCGGAGGGGAAACGCTCCTCATCTTCCCAGCTTTTAGGCAGCCCTTGTATAAATTCAATTTCGCTGATCCGATCACGCAATTCATCATAAAGCGGCTGATGGGAAGCGTAACACCACACAATTTTTTTAACGGGTCCCCCTATGAAACAGTGACTCTGATTTAACAGCAATTCTTTAGTAAAATAGGTTTTCCCCGAAGAACTCGCCCCGGCGATTATCGCCGTAAACGGCAATTCTAAACGGTGATCAAAGTCGACCTCTCTCACGTCGCTACCCATCATCTTCCAAAAAAACACTGATGAAACGGTAAACACTACCCTATTGTTTTAAATCCTTTCCACACACACACACATACACACACACACACACACACAAACCCAAAATGCGTGTATAAAAGTTTTTATAAAATCTTGTGATAAAATGTACAAAACATTTTCGTACACAAGTTACATTTTAAAACAAATGAACATCTTTGAAAAAAACAACTTTAAAAAACATCTTACTTTCATGATACATTTTAAAAAACTTTCATTTTAAAACATTTTACTTTCATGATACATTTTAAAAAACATCTTTGGAAAAACTTTTCATTTTAAAACATCTTACTATGAACATTTTAAAAAAACATCTTTGGAAAAACTTTTAAAACATCTTACTATGAACATTTTAAAAAAACATCTTTGGAAAAACTTTTAAAACATCATACTATGAACATTTTTCATTTTAAAACAAATGAACATCTTTGGAAAAGCTTTTCATTTTAAAACATCTTTGAACATTTTACATTTCAGTAACCAAAAGGCAGAGTTTCCCCGCTAGTCAACAATCTGCGTTTGTCGTAGACGACCCTGACCTTTTTGTCTAGAGGCCTATTAAACAGTCGAAAACTTTTCATGTCGCGTTCGATTTTGTTGTAGTGCGTCATTATAGGGGGATCATTCCTACATCCACCGATGTAGTTTTCAATCAATCCAATCATACTGTCAAGGTTTACCTTTTGACAGGCTTCATAATTTAGAGTTATACCCTTACATTTCAACTGTGTTTTCCCGTTGTTGAGTCGGTAACAGTAACTTTTTGGTCCCAGCGCACCCCACGAAGCAATGTATTCGTCGGGGGCTAATTCGGACGTGAGCTCCCCCAGGTAATTGCCTAAGGTCGGCTCATATTCACCCGGCCTGCTTATGTACACGATGCTGTCTGTGTCGTGATACAGCACCCTACGCCCCAATTTTTCCAGTTCTTTGTAAAGCGTCAGCCGCCCCCACGCGGTAGTTTGACACGCTATGAATATGTTGGTCTTTCCCGGCGGCACTTTGTAGGAAGACCTGTATCGCCAGCGGATGAGGGCGACCTCGTCGTTGACAAACGCGAAGCTGGAAATCTCGTACAGCTCCGAGCATAAAAAATTAAAAAACTCCCCCGGGTCAGACACTATACATGTCTGGAGCATGTTGTTCCTCTGCGCCAGTTTACCCCACAGAGAGTTAAGCAGAAGCTTGGCCACCTGCCTCTTGCCACCGTTAGACACGATCTTATCGGGCTCCAATTGGATCCCCTCGCGCTCGAGATAGTTTTCAATGTAGTCCCTGCGACCCGCGTCATCGGTCGCGTCGTCGGGGTAGCCCGAAGCCTGCTGCTTCACTTTGAGAAAGGTTTTAATGTATTCTCTAAACAGGTCGCCGCTGGTCTGGGGAAAATGCCACACTTCGTGCACCTTCACGACAGTATAGCCCCTGTCTAAAGCCTGATTGAGCTCCGCAGAGACCCACACGCCGGTCAGCGCACGCTCTGCGTCAGAATGACCACAGCTCCCCTCTTGCCTGTTGTCGATCGCGCACGTCCTGCACAGTGTAAACACGAGTTTCCCATTTGGCAGTCTGCTGGGTAGGACGGGGAAAAACAGCTCGCGCGGGGTGTTCACAGTGGCTTTGATCAGGCCAAAGTATTCATTCAGAGGTTTAAAATTTGAATGAATGATTTCCGGGTGCCCCACGGGGAATTCACATTTAGCCAGAGTGTACGGGTACAGCGACGTGAAATCCACGTAGTGGACGCGCTCTTCCCCCGTGACGTCGTAACGCAGGCGAATCGCCGACGTCCGACCCCCAAACAGCGCTTCTCGCGGCCTAAGGGGGTCAGGGGGCTGAAAGTCTGACAGGAAACTCTGCACTTGTGGGTCGTGAGTTTTAGCGTGAGCCCATTCGTGTTCCCAGATGGATTCTACGTTCATATTAAACTCTTGGCGCAACACCTCGAGTTTTTCCCTTGTTTTAACGTACAGGGCACCGAAGCTCTCGCGGGTCAGGGGGCAGACATCGTGTTCATTGTTGCACTTAGGACAGCCGTGAAACTGGCAGCCTAGAAACTCGAAAGCCCATTTCTCTCCCTCTATCTCAGCGTATCCGTCTAGGTGAAAGCGCCCCACGCGCACTTCACCCCCGCGCAGCGCGTGTCGAATTTCTATGCCGCGCGTGCGGCCCACGAATTCCAGCCACTGGATCGAGACGTTGGAATAACTTTTGTATTGCCTCCTGTAATCCCAGACGTCCGGGATCGCGATCGTATCTCTGGGCAGGAAATTTGTCCTGTAAACCAGCAACGCGGCCGAAGCGATGGTCGCCGTGGAGAAGGGGTCGCAACCTGTGAGCGTTTCAAACTCCTGCAGGAAGCGCAAGCAGCCCTCTCTCAGAATCTCCACGTCGTTCTTACAGTAAGCGATCATCTCTTTGTGAAAATTAAAGGTCTGGTGCTTTACACCGTCGTACCATTGATAAAACTTGTCGCGTTCTTTGCAGGGCATTTGCTCGGGCCCATACTGATCGGGAGGAGGGTAGGGCCCCACGTAACTAAACTTTTCCATGTCTGTGAAATGATGCGGAAAATAGCCTTTTCGCATCTGAGTCGAGCACCCCATTGCATCGGGGATTTTTCTCAACGGCATGCTTAGAAAGCAGTGACTGTCGATGTACCTTTGCTCAAACACGCTGTCCAGGATGAGAATGATTTTATTCCCCTGTGACACCACACGCGGTTCCACTCCTTCCTTCACCATAGCGTTCAGTATTATGTAATTATCAAACGCCTTTCCATAGTGACTAATGAAACACGTCCCTGTATAGTAGGGCGTCCTGAAATGTCTGAGAAAGTGCAGCGCGCAGTCTGGCCCCTCGGCGGTCATTGTCTCATTCTGATCGGAGATGGCGCACACGTAAACCGGGATATGGGTACCCGAGCTCTGGGATGTTTCAAAGTCAAAAAACACATATTTGGGGGGCTTTTTACTGCCCTCGCCGCTTTGGGCGACCGCTTTCCCTTTGTTAGATTTCTCGATTGGATTTAAATAGCAGAGATGTGGGGTGGATATGTCTGATTCTGCTGACTGCAACTTAGCGTCGCATATATTACATTTTACTGTTTTACACGAGTGCGGTTTTGGGTTCTCGGGACTTTGGTAGTAGTTGAGCCCGCAAGCTTTGCATTTTTTGAACTTGTCACAGGGGCTAGCAATCTCCCCCCTAATGGGGCAGACCCTCGGCGTACGGTGACGCTCGAAGCACATGTTATTTAAGCATCTGAGATTACACCGCTCACACACTATCCCCGGTGTGATTTCACCTTCTCTACAATTAGTCTGACAGACGTTGCAAAAATGTTTACAGCGATGAGAATGAGGCGAGTCGAACCCTTTGAAACAGCTAGTGCAAACGTAGCTCGCCCCTAAGAAGCCCTTGGCGCTTTTAATGCCGTAAAAATGCTCCTTGTGTAAAAAGAAATACACCACCCGTCTATCGTCGGTAGGTGTGGGTGTCTGGTAAATTTGGAGATTGTTTGAATAATGTTGTTGATAATACACCACTGCTTTGCAATCAATGATTTTCTCAAAATTGATAATGTCATTCAAAGCGACTGCGTAGTCGGGGGTGAAACCCGCTTTCTCCTGTAACTCCAGGCCGAGCTTTTCAGCCTCTGCGTCAGTGAAGTTTTCGTGCAGCAGATGAGCCAAATTTATGGCGAAACACGCTCTGCTGTCGTTCTGAATGATAAACATGTGTTTGGCTTTTTTAGAAATTATTTCTGAAGCTAACATGGTCTGTAGTTTACGTTTGTTTCCGCCACCGCGTGGGATATTTATTACGTCTACTATTACTTCTAGGTTGGAATCGTTTAAAATCTCTTGATTAGACTGAACCAAGCGATCCAACAATTGTTGGAAATTTGTCAGCTCCCCTTCCCCATACCGTACAATTTGCGACAACTCGTCATTTAAAAAGTCACCGCGCAGGGTGACCTGTATATAAGCTCCCCATGCGGCGTAAGGTATCGCCTCATTCACAATATTTTGAAACCCCTCGATTACATTTTCATAGTACTCGCGGAAATTGCCTTCGTTTCTAGGTCGCGGAATATTTAGAATCCGCCTAATCTGTACATTATTGAATCTGCGGCGATGCACGACCCCGTCAGGCTGGTGATCCAAGTCACCACCGCCACCGTCCTGTTCAACATTTTCAAATTGCCCCAGTCCCAAGTCATTTTCAATCTCCTCGGCATCGAGAAGAAATTCTACGTCTGACAAGACTTCCCACAATTCAGAATCCGCGGGGGACCACGCGACCTCGTCGTCGGGCAGCACCGCTTCTGCTTCAGAGCCCCTTTCATTTAACATGCTTATTAATGTCTCTAAGGACGGTAGGAAACAGGGCTCTTGGACCCTGGATTCACCAGATGCCGCGGGTGGCGAGTCGTGTTGATAAACCGCATCATTTTCATCATTATTAGCGTTGTTGATGATGTCTATTTCATTTAATAACGCTTCGGGTATAGGCGCTGGTGGTGGTGCTGGCGAGTCGTGTTGATAAACCGCATCATTTTCATCATTATTACCGTTGTTGATGTTGTCCATTTCATTTAATAGCGCTTCGGGTAGAGGAGGGGGTGTTGCTCCGTCCATATCTGATGATTCAGGTCTTGCGTAGATTTTCTCTTGACCGGTCCGCACCGTCTCTCTTGTACATAAAATAATAGAGAATACCTATTATTAGAATAAGTTATTTTTAATGAATAGCGTTTTTATCACACGTATAAAAGAAATAATATACTCACTATATGGAGTTTTCTATCCGCAGCGTCTCCCGTAGAGAAAAAAACAAACCCAAAATAGCTGAATCTCTAAAAATAAAATAATTATTTTAAGTTATTTTATTGTATGGTGTTTATCATAAAACACGCATAAAAGAAATAATATACTCACTCTATGCAGGTCCCGAGTAGTTTTCTCTTTCCAGTAGGGCAAGGCCTTGATGATACTGGGTGTGGGGTACTTGTGTCTCTTTACCAAAGGAGTGAAACCCGCATACTAAAAATTTCTGTGGTTGGTTACTTTTTAGGATTCTTTAAGGTGAAATATACGTCCTGTCAAGTTTTATCTGTTGTCTATTTCGATGTACGTTTTAACTGCGTAGACGGTATGGGGGGAGTCGGGGGGAAAAGACAAAATTTACTGAAATACAAAATGTCAAACTTGATGTCTGGCGGGGAGTCGGGGGGAAAAGACAAAACTTCAACCAAAATTTACTGAAATACAAAGTGTCAAACTTGATCTGTGGCCGAAATTACAGTTTGACCGGGATTTGACCTATCGGGATGTACATAGGTTGCATGAGGAAAAACACAAGGCCAAACTGCTACTGCTGCAGGGGGGTGTCGGCTTTCACACACACACACACATACACACACAGACGGTCAAACTACTGCTAAGCGTTTTTTACTGGACGTCAGACCCAGACCCTCCTCTCATTCTTAGCTCCAACTTGGTCATTCTCACAGGATTTCTTTCAGTCTCGCGCAGCACAACTCTCAGCTCTCCGGCATCGCTCTCTCCGAGTCCTTTGCGGATTATCCAAAGCCACGGGACCTTACCACGGTACCGCAACAGACACAGCATCGCTCTCTCAGAGCCCTTTTCCACAGATTCTCCAAAGCCACGGACCTTACCACGGTGGTACAGCGTACGCTCACACTCCATCAGGTAACCCACCCCCACTCAGACCCAGTGTTTGGGACCTTAACCCCCCCCCTGCTCAGTCCCCCCTGCTCGGCACCCGGTGGATGCAGACAAAACAACACACTCATAAGCACTCTACTCAATATAAAATAATAATTACATTATAATAAATAATTAAATAATAATACATAATTAAATTATAATAAATAAATAAACTATATACAAATAAACCCCTATCCCAACGCTCAACTGGCTCACAGCCAAAAAAAAAAGCCCCCCCTCCCACTACCTCATGACGTCACCCGGCTTGCACCCACCGCCTGTCACTTTTTGATTTATTTGACCTTTGTGACCTTTGACCCAACCTGTCATTTTGACAAAAGCGGCATTCTCCATCTCTCTCCCATGGGATCCTTGAGCTAGAGTTCCTTCAGGTTGCCTGCTTAACACCTGACAAGAGGCCAGCAATCTTGAGCCCAACACTGTTGTCTAAGAGCTACCTGATTCTAGATGGACGTATCTTCTGCTGATATTATGACAGTCGCAAACCTTGACTGCTGTCAGCAGGGGAGTATACAGGGGCGGAACCACTGGCCATAGCTGAAAACTGGTTGGCCCCCTTTGTGCCCCTCCCCCTCCACCCTAAAAGATTTTTTTAAAATAGCACTTGTCCCTTCCTGGAGTTATCAGAAGGGCAGATATAGTAACTACTATTCACTGACACCAAAGAGTTTTATATCCAACAAATTAGTCTTCGCATTCTTACATCTAATTTAAAGAAAGAGAAATAGATATTCAGACGGAAAGACGGACAATCCCAAGCTCTTGTGGGAAAACATAACAAGAAGATAATTCGCTGGTCCATTTCTCCAGGGTATCTGGCTGGACAACGTCGGCAAAAGCACTTACAAGGAAAATGTTGTACCAGGCAACAAACCTGATCTCCTTGCTGCAGAGGAGGAACCTCTTCTTATCGTCAGAGTGCCTTCAAGCTAATCTAAGACTTCCCTGGTTACATGGTAGGAAAACAAAAGTGGGACGACTGAGAGCAACTGGATGCCTGTAATACTCTAATGCAAACTGCAAAGTGTCGCATTTTCCCTGGGAAAAAGATAAGAGGCTTTGTACCACACACACACACAGAGGAAGCTGAGTGACTCTGTTCCAAGGTGAAGTAACAGGTGAGACAGAACACAGAGAGGCCACTAAGGCAATGCCAATATTTGGAGGCACAGGTGCGCTGAAAGAGGAGATGGAAAGGTGGAGGCCCACAGAAACCTAAACTGGATGGGGTCCCAGTTTGCTTAGACTGTATGGAATACCCTAGGGTAAGCTTAAAGGTGCTCTTCGACTTAGCATGGGGTTACGTTCCATCATAAATGTAAAACATCGTAAGCTGAATATGTTCATAGCACTGGATGGTATCTTGCTATAAACACTGTGAGATGTTCACGCTCATGATCGCTACAGAGTGGATGCTGCCTTCGCCCCCGGCCTCAGTAGAAAGTATCGTACGGTACATCGCCAGCCCAGGAACAGATCAAAATTCAAAGCCAGATGGCTACTGAATTTGCGTCGCTATCGCTCGATATATTGTAAGTCGAAATATTGTAAGTCGAACCACCGTAAAGCGAGGATCATCTGTACCAAAATATAAGGTTAAATACCATAAAAAATAAACCAAAACATAATTTCAGTATTCCTTAATTCAATTAACAGCAGCATCTCAACAACACAGATTACTTAAGATCAGGGCCCTTTGATTTGGTTAGAAGTTGACCTTGGGAAGCTTGGAGACCAAGTGCTAGAGCACTAAATGTTTATTGAAATCATCTTCCATCGACTCTCTTGGTAATACCACCATATGACAACAATAGAATTATGGCATGACAGCCATCGCTTAAGGGTGTTTGTAACATACTGTATGTAACTATTTCTGGGAAAAGTTTTAATGACACAAAACATTCGACCCAAAGTTGAGGTCATACTTTAGGGGACCAGCTGTCTCTGACATTATGGGGTCATATAGAAGTGGATTCAGCTGGCCACTGCAATATCTAACCCAGTTTCTTAAAGCTTGTGTCTCCAGGCACCAGTGCCCTGGGGTAACGGGCTGGCTGGTGATAGGTAAGCACCCCACAACCAGCCTCTAATTTGGCCAGCGAGGGTCTAAATCAACTGACTCCGGATGGAGAATTAGCTTCTGGCAGTGGGCCGGCGTCCAGGGAGCGACACAATTCGGTTTTCTGCTGAGCTGGATTCCTGCCATCGCCACATTCGCACATGTCTCACTCATTGTCTGCTGTAATCTCACTTGAGAGACAGCCGGGACCCTCTTGGAGAATGAACAAAACCCAAGAAATGTAGCCTAATAGGCGCTCAAAATGAATGCTAATGGTAAAAAAAAAAAACCCTCTGGCGCTGATATAGAGGCAGCATCATTTCACTGGTATAAAGGACTTAGCATTTACTGAACTCAGAGTACAAACAGGCTCGATTTTTCATTACAGGCCCTGCAACAAACTTTCAGGTCACACTGTGTCTTGATAAATATGCTGCAACGTGTTTTTAAGCCTGACAGTTTCCCAGGCCTGGCTAAGCAATAGAAGCTTGTGCCAGATCATCACAGATGGACTTCAGTGGAATGTCACACAAACTTCTTCCCAAATATTTGTCAACAGTCATTAATATACATATACGTCTCGCTCCAGGTGTCTATGTGTCCCTGCAATCTTCCCTTTTCCCTTCAGGTAAACACCCTTACAGGGGATTGCTGGAGGAAGGATTTGTACTTATCCTTGAGGAGTGTTTCTCCTGCGGTTACCGCTGGGACGTCTCTGAGACTCTGCGATTTCTCTGCATGCCTATGAACTTCTTTTCATCCGTCACCTTGGTAACAACTCTTGAGATCTACGTCTGTATGGCACCTGCTTGCTGCCTCAGTCCTAGGTGTTCTTAGGGATTATATATAAATAGCTCTGTGGAACTGTTGTCTCCACATGCTCCTATTTGGCAATAAATCACCCCCCCCCCCCCACAAAAAAAAAGGAGCTGAAGAAATCTCTCTTCTCACAGGTACAGAAGTCGTTCGCCTATCCTTGCGTGTTCCTAGCCCAGACGCACGTCAGCTTGGGATGCCTTTGAAATTGCGGGTGCACCATCTACCAAGTGGCAGAAAGTACACTTGCAGTTCCTCCATTGTCGGGGAGGTAGCGACACTGGCATTCGGGAGACAGGCCCCATTGTGCGGATATCTACTTGCTTGAAGCTGGCTCACTGTCCCCCAGTGCCCCCTGAACCCTGGGGAGGCTCACGGAGGCAGGACAGCAGCTGTAAAGCAAAGCTCTCCCCTGACTCCTGACTCTTTCCTGGAAAACAGCTGGGCGATTGTGTCTACAGGCCAAAGGGACTTCCAGCAAGTTAATTTGCTCACCTCTAATCCAAATATAGACACCTCCTCAAATTCAATATCGCTATCATATAGTCTTCAGAACACTCACTTGGCAGCTGAAACACCATCATAGAAATTTATGTAGCCTCAAACTATGTATTATGTTGCCTGAGCAGAACAATAACTCAGGTTCATAGATCAAGAATACATTTATGCAACCAGAAGTATCTGTTCTCACAGTTGAGGTACAATAGCATGAAGTCAGCCAAGTGTCATTCCATAATTATGGGGAAAGATGTTGGTAAAATATGGTAATGGTAAAACAATAAGGTCAGGCTTTGATTTCATTTGAATATGGAGACACTGAAGCGACTTTGGTGTGTCATTATGTAATAGTTTATTTAAAGGTGTGGCAAGTGTGTTGTAGTTGAATGTTGAGGTTCCGTGGACGTCTGCGGTGAAACCGGACACAGGACACCGTTCCGCCTCGATGCAGAAGGCGACGCCTTTGATGACAGTGACAGTTTTACTCTGCCTTGTTACCCGTGTAACGATGGATCATGGCCCGTCTGAGCGCTTCACTCAGAAAGCAGACCTGCTGCCAAAGGGCCAATCGAAAACAGATGTGCGAGGAACACAACGCCGTCCCTGCTGCCGGCTGAAAGGCTCGTTTTTCTCCTTTTGCGGGTCTGGGCTGACCTGCGACCGACCAACCGTGACACTAGAAAGACCTGTTTCTTTCACTGTCAGAGGTTAATCTACTGATATGTTTTCTTTTGTGGGTTTTTTTTAAATTTCATAGATCCTCCATTTACTTCGTGACCATTTATGTTAAGGTAAGGCCCTCCCTGTAGGACTGGAATTGAGAAGGTCAGGATGGGATAAGGTCAAGGATATGAGCCTCACAAGCAAAGGAGACAGGTTGGAAACTCAACACTGAAATGCCAAAGCAGGACATGAAGAGTTAATGCTTGGATAAGCCATGCATGGGTCAGTCCTGCCAGTCCTACTGCATCACAAGACCTGATCTACCTTCTTTTTGATGTTTTACACAAATAAGGCCAGAATTGTGCAAGGTTATGGCATGTAAAATAACCTGCCCCTTGGGGTGGTATGTGGCTCTGCAGGTTAGGCATTTGTGGCAGCAACTGGAAGGTTTCTGGTTCAAATCCTCTAGCTAGTAAAGTGATATCACCATTAGGTGCCTGAGCAAAGCCCTTAATCCAAATTGCTATCTGATCCTCACTTGTACATCACTTTGGACTGTCAAATGGTAGCTTTAGTAGTTTGCGATCTTTGTTCCCCTGTGGTCCTTCAAGCGCACTGCCAATAATTAATAACAATAATAATAATAATAATAATAATAATATTTGATACTTTATTGATCCCCATGGAGAAATTGTCTTTACACCTCCCTCAACTTGCTCTTTGTAGAGTAAGCTGTCTGCGAAGGGCAGCCACCCGTAGGGGCCCCCAGGGAGCTGGGGGTTAAGGGCCTTGCTCAAGGACCCACAGATAAGCCAAGGCTGGGTTTGTACCAGCGACCTTCTGATTACAGGCACACAGGCTTAGCCCACTGAGCCACACGCTGCCCCCCAGTGTCCAGTAAAATTAAGTAAAAGAAGTTGATCTGCCATACTTGTGTCTCCGTGGTCTGCAGAGTCGCCAATACAATATGTACCATACGTACCTAAGTTCTTGCAGGTGACGAAGGTCACAGTCCTGTGCAGAGCTGGCCTTCTCTGGGCAGACCTCCCTAGTCCCAGCCTTGAGGTCCTCCCAGTTTCGGGCAGCATTCTGGACGGCCAGGCGCCGTTTCTCCTGCTCCCATTGCACACACAGACAAGTATAGTGAGCAGAGGTTGGGACTGGGCTTCAAACAAGACAAAACAGGCTGCCTGTCGTGGAGCTGTGGATTGCTGACCTTTGTAACAAAGCTAAAATGATCTTTTAGCTCTAGCACACCATGACAAACATACACATCGGACCTGTAGCCTGTACTTGCTGGAGAGGTATGGTTACATTGGTTGTATTCAGTAAAAAAAATAGCAAGGCAACTTTAATATAATATAATTCAGATCAGTTAATACAAAGCTGCAGTATATATTCAACTGCTGCATGACAAAATAATAAGGGTTGGGCATGTTTCATTTGAAACAGGTGCAGCTGCCACTACTGAAAGTTCTGGCAACGTAACACTAACCTAATATATATAATCAGTCACTCACTTACAAGTGGTATAAAAGGTAATCAGTGCTGAACCAAGAAAACCAATTTGATCATCAAAGCTCTCAAACGTGCTTCATCAAAAGACAGATGGTAAAAATATACTAATAATTAAAGCCTGTTTCATTCATAACAGTTTAAACTTTACATTTTAACCATTATGTCTAAAACTCGTTGATGGTAAAACAGCAGAGCTCCTCGATAACATTAATAGACACATTACTATCATCCTACTAGCAGCACTTTGCAAGGACATCATATATATCACCTCTTTAACAGGCGATTTACAATCTTAACCATAATAAAATTTTTAATGTTTATGCACCCACTGGCTTTGTCACCCGTTACTATAGATACGGTTTATCTTCAGTATATCTCATATTTTAAATTTTATTTCACACCAGTTCTGATAGCTTCCTGCAGCTTGGCGCAAAATCTCTGTGCCCAGAAGTGAAGCGAAACCATAATTTCTATTCTACCCCCCCCCCCCAGAAGAAAGCGAACAGCTTCTCTGCACAGATGAAAAGACATTTGGCGCCTCTCAAAACAAAACGGCCAGCCAAGCCATGGAATACCAGCAGCCTCTTAGCTCACGCTGCGATCAGCAGCTAGGACGCTGGCTTCCTTCCACACACGCCCGGGAGCTTAGTCCGCTGAAGAAGTTCCTGTTTTTCTTCTTTGCTGTGTATCACAATACACAGAACTGCGTCGCTTGCTGGAATAGATACTGATAAATGCTAATCTGCGAGCCGATATCGCACTGGATGTGGGTCCGTCTGGCCTTATCACACACGCAATGAAGTCGACAACACATGCTAAGTGCTTCTCGTGTGATGGAATTGAATTTGACGCTCGAAAAGCCCCAGTCTGCTCACGTTACAGCATCAGCAGCGCTGGGATCAGTTACATGTTACGGTGCATACAGAATATAACGAAGGGAAACCAAATTTTTTAAAATTAAAAAAAAAAAAAAAAAAAAAAAAAACAGTGGAAAGATCATAAACACAGTAGCTGTATCGAAAGTAAAGAGAATTCTCAAGATCCATTTTCTTCAAGTGAAATGCATGAAAAATTGGATTTAAATGCTGAAAATGACTTGGACTCTTTTGCAACTTTCCACTCCTTTCCTGTCTCCCGAGGAACTTGGATGTCATACTTCACGATGAAATGATGGCCAAGAAGACGGGAGCACTGAGATATTTCTCACTATTTAGCAAAGTGATTGACTTTTAGGCGCTTTCCGGAAAGGCACGGTCCCTCGTGCGAATGGAACCAGCAAACTCCAGCAGCCTTGAACTGCCACGCTACCAAGCTGCTGGCACGCGTTTCTCATCTAAATAGAGAAAGAAGACAAAAATCTTCTCATAAACATCTTAATTCATTATGCCACTGCACGTTCATGCCTGCAGAACAGATAAATATGTATGGGCAGTTCATTAGCTCCACGGGCCTTTGTAGTAGTACTCTCTGGGAGAAACAAAGCCTCCTTCAGACTTTCACCTCCCTTGACTTGCTACAAGTTTATCTCGGTCTCATCGGGGCATCTGACTCATGCATCATTCTTCCTTTCTGCTCTTTGCTGCAGAAAGCTTTGCATGGCACAGGGCAGGCTTTCTAATTCAGAAATCTCCTTATGCACTCTGATCGCTCACCTCCTGCTTTCCTGAGGCTGTCTTGACTGTGGCTGATCGGTAACTATAGCAGCAGCATCCTTCCTCCGCTGGACTTTTAGTTACGGCTAAATAATATTCTGTGTGTCTAACCGAAACGCTGCCCAGCAGCGAACAGTTCCCTGTCTCTCCGTCTCTTCCTTTCATCTTCACGCAATATTAAAACCTAAAATCACTGGGATGTAGTATTCACAGATAATGTGCAGAGATCTGTCTGCAAAATTACCCAACATCAAACGGCCAACAAAAAAGCAGCAGTCAGCTTAGATGTGCAACATAGTCAATTTGTTAAACAATCCCTGAAGATGAAAAGGAGCAGAGTAATACAAAGAGATGATAAGATGGACACAGACTCACGGTACCTTTTGTACAGCCAGCCTGAGACTCTCTCGCTTTCTTTCCTCATCTTTCCGGGCCAAGAAACAGGCCAAGCGCCTGTCCTCATCCTGAAACACAAGGCGGTCATCAGTACAAGCCTTCAGGGCCCCTTGCGAGAGAAACGCCTGCGGTGTGACCCTGGTATGTTACCATGGAGAGGGACACAAGTGACAGATGACTGTGTAAAGTGCCATTGGTCCATCATGTGTGAGACACGTGTGATATTCAGATTTCCACATTCATCCAAGTTCCACTTTCAATAAACAGAGGGTCCCTTAACCATTACATTATCATCTCTTTATTTTCATTCCCTGATGAAGATTTCTTAAAAATATTAAACCACTAATGAATCCATTTCATCCGATAATCCATCTTCTGACCCCTCATCCAGTGCAGGGTACCACAGAGAGCAGGCAGTGGATATGTAAGAGGTTCCCTGGAGTGCAGTTCAAATGGGGCACTCCTGCGTATCACTGGCGTTTCCGTTCGGAGTGCAGATCCCTTTTTTACACACCATTAACCGAGTGTTACTTTTTCCCTCTGCTACAACTGCGATTTTGATCCGGCAAAGTGCAACGTCACATGTCAAACCACGCTCCTTTCAGACTTAACCAGAACTTAGCTAAACTCACTTCATCTCTAATTTAGCATGACGTAAGGCTGGCTCACCATACCTCTCTGTTCCACCAATTCAAATCAACTTAACTTGCCAAGTACGTTACAATGTACTGGTACAGTATTTTTGCTATTCCACATAGAAGCATGACACACACAGTAAAAATACTCAGGCTATAACAAATGTCGACAATACAGTACATTTTCGTTCCAAGTGTGTGTAAAGTCTATAAAAATACAGACAAAATGCAGTAACCTAACAATGGCAGGGCAGTCCAAGAAGCAATCCCTAATGATGTGATAGAAGGATAAAGTGTTACTATTTTAGGCTGCTTTATCGATCAGAAAGAAGAATTTAAAAGTGACATGGTTCAGGTTTTAATGCACTTTTCAGAAATAACACTTTGGAACAGCTGGTTGCCTTGGATGGGAGGGTCAGCGAACCTCTTCCTCGCCCTGGATGTTCTCCGAGGAGGGAGCGGTGCAGATTTGGTGAACATTGTAATTTGCGTTTGGCATATACCGCACCCGATCAGACGTTGATGTACGAGGTGATGATGCTGTCACTGATGACTACACAGAATTGTACCAAAATGGGTTTGTTGTGTTCATTTATCTTCACCTGGTACATATGACATGCGCAGCTGCACTTTCTGGTGGATGCGATCCTCTCATCCTGTTCAGTGTGTTGAAGACGGGGGTCCCCAGTAATCTGAAGGGCTCAACTATCCTGCCAGAAACCTCTTTCATTTTTCTGATAATAGGCGAATGGGGGTATTTCCACATGTACATTTTCCAGAATCTCCTATTCAGTTCAAGGCCAGTCTGAGCATGCCAGTATCCCAGGAAACATTATGGACAAGATACCAGCCCTTCAGTTTCACACATGCACACCCACACACAGAGCTAGCTATTGAGCTACCAGGCCAGAAGATATCCATCATTTCTACTGTTTGATGCTATTAAACTGTAGGATGTGGTGCACCCAGGTCATTAGCATACAGAGTAGGTGATAGAGCATGCAATTTTGGGTGCACCAGTGCAAAGACTAAGGGCCAGATTTACTAACAGCCTGTGCCAACGCCAGCCATCTTTTGGAGTTAAAGTAGTACTGTAGGGATTACTAAAGATGTACAGTGAAAAGATTGCAGTGGAAAGACATTGACAGTTAATTTTGTGACTGAAAGGAGTTCCCTTTCAAAGTACAAAATTTGGGGGAGGAGAGTACTTAAATGACTCATGCAGTGGGATGTACTATAGTTTGCAGGAGACAATTCACTGCAAATTGCAGCATTATATAACGCTGAATAAAAAGCATGTCTTATTTTGCGCTGCCCTTGGTAGATTGGATTGGTCAATATTTAAAAGAACCAATTGTGTCTGTATTCATAAACTTGCACATTTTTAGTAGATCCCCCGAGAACTGATCAGTCTCATTGTCGCCTTTTCTTGATGGTGCCCCCACGCTCAATCAACCTGCTTTTAAATCTGGCCCTAAGGTCGCTGGGAAGGTGGGAGTTGCACATTCTGCCTGGTATGGACTGAAGCGCAATGATAATAAAAATGATGGAAGATCTTAAGCAGGCAGAAACACTCTACTGTTCCAAAACCTGAGTGCATATAGCTATAAAGACTGAGACTGGACTGTGCTATGTGTTAGCGTGGGAGGGGGGACCAGATCAGCTCCAGCTGCTTGCCTGCTGGTTTGTATCTTTTAGAGCCTGAAGGCCCCCCTGTAGGATAAAAGAATCGGTGCGAATTCGTTGTCAGTCGGCCAATGGATGCTTGAGAAGGGGAGGTGGAAGGTAACAAGTCTGTTGGAAAGATGAGAGGTGGGGTTTTGAAAGTCCCAGTTCCTGATGGTCCACTGGGTTTCAAATGTACCTAACAGAGCTTGTTAGGTGTAGGTAGGTCACCATTTACACAAGAGTTTTGTTTTTAATTAGTGATGGTTTGATAGCCCTTCCAGACAGTGAAGCAGTTGTTACTGGCAAACCTTTTTTCCAGGATACTCTTTATTTCTTGGATGCCCTTATCATACTGCCGGTTTGATTTCTGGTCCATTAGTACCTTTCCTGCTGACTCTTCCTGCAGATCTGGAACTTAATTATTCATAGGGGTCTCTAAGCCTCCTGCTCAATCTTGGCGGTCTGTCACCGGGGTTCCAACAGGAGTACAGGTTTCGTTGTGTAAATCAACGTGGGGGGGGGGGGGGGCTGTGTACTCATTAAACATCATCACATGCATCTCAGAGAAAAGCACGGCCCATTGTAGCTACCTCAGATAGCTCATCAGCAGTCCCAGTGGTCCACTTATGACTTGATTGCCTGACAGACGTCACATATTTTAATATCTTTGGTCTGAGTTCCCCACTGGCTGACTATGCATCGTTTAGCAGGATGTAACAATGGCCCCCAGTCTCTCCCCCTCTCCAGCCATTTCTATTTGAGGAACTCATCTTTCAGTTGATTGCGAATAATCAAGGAGCCCGGGTGGGTATGTTCCTGCCGGCTAAATTGTTCAGCCAGCAGCTGTTGTGAGGTGCGGGGGTCCTAGATGAACGATCAAAGGCGATTCTCTAGAAGAAGTCCGTCTATGTACAATGATTCCAGGTTCACACTGCAATTTTACAAAAGAATAGGCATATTGTCATGCCGGTTTTTGTTCACTGACAAAAGACCCAGCACACTTTTATCTCCTCTGATGCACTTTTATTTTGCTTCGGTGAAAAAACGGTTTTGCACCAGCAGGGAGATCTTGAGCAGTGTTTCCATGGCCAACCAATATAATTCAACCTAAAATTTCATTGGTTTTTGAGTTTTCCTTAATTCATAAAAATGACCTTAAATCTGACATTAAAATAATGACATTAAAAGAAATACAATCATGTACCTAGTGCCCAAAAATCCAGCATCAGCTCTGGATAGTTTCATTACCATAACTTATTTTTTCATGCCAAAATGAGAATTGCTAATACTGTCATCTCAAGCCAAGCTCTCGAACTCTCAGATTGGCTCAGTGTAACTTAGCCACAGACCCGCTGTCATCTCTCTAGGTACTTATTTATCTTAAACGTCAGCACAGTGCTTCATAAATGCCATGAATCTGGTAACACCTTCTAACAAAGAGGAACATCACTGAGGGAGAGTGAGGAAGCTGCCCAGGCATGAGGTATCAGGCTGAGTAGGGAAGGCAAGCAGCTGAGAGAGGATCTAGCATTTCACTTTAGTGAAGCATGGCTAAAATTACTTTGTAACGGATTCATCAGTGAAGAGCCAAATGGCCAGGATTCAAAGAGGAGATCGCACCCCACCTAGCCAGCTGCGGGCGGCTGTCACCCTGTACTGCCTGCCTGTGACACAAATTCCTTTCTGTGTAACAACAGAACGACATAAATTAGAAGCATAACCTACAACCGTATGAATTCCTCAAAGTCAGGCCTGGGTGTGTTTTTCCTCTCAGATGTCCCAATCTGCATTGCACCATAAGGCGAAGAGTTACACGTGAAAGCATTGAAATTAATAGGGAAAATTAAACCACTAAGAGACTATATTATCGTTGTTCAAGAATAAACTCGCTGCTCTTGGAATTCGAAGTATCTATTTTTTCGGTTGACAACCCAAAGATTTTCTACACAGATGCGGGCACAGGAATACAGGTCCCACGAGGGTGTCGGTGCACGGAGATGCATACGCACGAATGCGGGCGCGCACGCGCACGCATGTGAGGATGCACGGTCCTATGTGCACACGCGGCCCCAGAAGTACGACAGCATATGCAGGCACACGCGTGTATGCACACGCCTTACCGTGACGCGCTTCATGTCCAGCTGTCTCAGGTGAAGCAGGCATCTCAGTGCAGTCTGCTTGTAACAGGCCTCCTGCGTCACCGGGTTCCCGTCCAGGGCAAGCTCAGCGAGGGAGCTGGATCGGCTCAGGCAGGCCAGGTCATCAAAACTAGCCCGGGACACAAAAACAAGTTATATCCAGGGCTGCACCACTGCCCCCGATCCTCATGTTTGTGTCTGTCTTCATATTCCTTTGCTGCCACAAGCAATATCTTGCAGCAATTAAACAACAATTAATGTCTGATTATCTTTAAAACAAAAATATGCTGCAAATTCTGTCAATGATTCTAACATAGAATACTTAACAGTAAAAAAAAAAAATGTGACCTTACAAAACTAAAATCTGATTGGTAGAGAGGTCAAGTAAGGAACAGTTTAGAGTTTCAGAACCAGAGAAGGTGGGTTCAAATGAATATATCAAAAACCTTGCTGGCATGGATTCCAGAAAGGCATAATTTAAATAGCTAAAGCCAAAGGCCTAACTAGGGCTGATCCTATGAGGGTGACGGCCGCTCAGCATGATCCCGGCAGAAAAACAGGTGAATGGAAGGAGCTCCTGTGAGCTAATGGAAGGAGCTCCAGTGAGCTCCAGCTTGGGTCTGTTAGCACTGTCACTGCGAGCGCGAAACGGGCAGCTCGTTATGCCAAATTTAGCAGACCTGCTAAAATATGCGTGTTTCTGCGTGGAGAACAGGCTGTTGAACAGGGTGTCGAGCAGGGCGTTCAACAGAAAAGCGTGAGGACCGAAAAAAGAAATTTGCCTTGAGCAAGTTAAACTGACGTAGGAAGTTTTCGGGGTTTTGACAGGCATCCATGAGGACATGAGCTCCAACACTGAAATCCAGGGAGGTAATTAATTCACATTAAGTCGCTAAGACAAGAACCTGATTCCGGATATACAAAACACACTCTCCATATTCAGCGCGAGAGTCTGAGTTTAGGCTGATTATGCAAATGAAGTAACAACGTGCGACATAGCTGATGTGTTAATGTGACATTAACCTTCGGGCTAATAGTCAAGCATGTCTGTTCTTTCTGAAACAAAGGAAGCTGAAACAATAATCATAGACCGGAGACCCTGCATAGTATAAATGCACAGATTGTGGGAAAGGATGGTGAGATGATCATTAAAATGGCTTGAGATGAAGTAGAATTTCCCAGCTAACTAGTACATTGACATGACAGAAGTGAAGACAGGGAGTAACTTAAATAAAACATAATTCACTTCCCGTGGAAGGCAGCTCTGTGCAAAGGTGTCCAGCTTAAAACTATGCAAGATGGTACTAATGTGGAAATGATAGGTCCTGAAAATCAGGGGTTAGCAGGAGAGGAGCGCTGTTGTGCGTGTGGAAATGTGACGCCACTGACACGGAGAAGCTCACGTCCAGAAGCTCACGTCCAGAAGCTCACCTGGCGATTCGGTTGCAGCTGAGGAACAGCCGCTGCAGGGAAGGTAGGCGGTCCAACTCCGTCTATGGTGAGAAGGAGATGGTGAGAGAAGTTGCCCGGTGGAGGCTGGATGCTCCTGACCTCTAGCAAATCCCCCAGCTTCTCAGTTTCCTTCAGTTTTATCCAGCCCTGGACTTTGGGGTGCCGGCTAACGTAACCATCAGCCCACCGGGGAAAATGCTGGTAATCCAGATGGCCAGTCCAGCCCCCTGGGGATCAAGAACTGTGCTGAGCTCTGGGACTCTGGCCTGCAGCTGGGCCAGGTGGACTGAAGGTACCAGCGCACACAGAAAGACACTAAGTGTCGGTTTCATTTGCAGAGCAGGAGATAACATGATCACTTGTCAGGCGGGAGAATCAGCGTGCTTCATTACTGGGCCCTTTGCTGGAAGGCAGGAGGATGCTGACGAATGCCATGGGAGCCCACATGGGAGATGGGCGGGGCTGTGGGCCACATGGGAGATGGGCGGGGCTGTGGGCCACATGGGAGATGGGTGGGGCTGTGGGCCACATGGGAGATGGGTGGGGTTGTGGGCCACATGGGAAGACGGTGGCATGTGGATGTGGTGTGTGGGCTAACTCTCCATTATTACTGCGTACACATACGGTCCTGCTACTGTTCCCTCTCAGCATGCAGGAAGCATCCGGCATAGACCCAACTGGGCCTACAGCCATGCCTCCAGTGGCTCCCCTTTCAGTCCGTTCCCCAGGGGAACAATAGCTCAGAACTTTGAGATTGTGTGGCGATTCACTGGGCAGCCTCTGCGCCAGCTTCCGGACTCCTGCCGGTTGCCCTGGTTACGTAAATCTCTGTTTCGCATGGCTGTTGTCACTAAATTAGGAAAAGGGCAACACTTATATGTTTAGCCCGCTTAGGTTAACAGTTCACCAAATGACAAGTACAAAAGGACATGCTCAACAAATAAACAAACAGGCAAACAAACAAACAAAGACATACAGCTTATTCTGACTAAAAAATAAAACAAAAAGCTGGAAACTGAAATTTAAAAAACCATCATAAAAAGAAAATCAGCAGAAATGAGTTGTTCTGCAGTCAGGACTGAATAAAGTCTTGAATTAGGCACTGACAGCAGATAAATGTATGCGGCCAAGTGCAGGTCATCAGATGATTCAGTGAGTGCTTAACACAATACTTATGCTGACAGTCGAATGGCAATAACAATGCTGTAAAGTAGCCTGTCAGAACGAGTCAAGAGTACAGTAAACATTCACATTAATCCATCTTCAATCCATTGAGTTCAATGGGTTTAAAAATGATAATCTTTACCTCTTTTCCTCTGATATAAATTGCTTCAGGATAGCTGTCGTGAACTCAAGTTTTAACTTTTGCTAAAACGCACCCCGGACACCCTATGGAGAAAATTCCAAAGGCAAATGAATGGTGTTGGAGCAAGATCACAACAAAAGCACAATAAAATGTGGCAGGCACAGGAGGTAGTGGTTACGGTCTGCTCTTTGTGGGGGGTGGAGGGGCGGGGGGGCTTCCGCACCCACGTTGGACCAGACCCAAACTTGTGCATACCTTCTCTAGCCACCTCAATTTGGAACAGTGAACTCAACAAGCCACCACCAGGGCGGGAAGCTTCAAAGGCTCATGCTGGGCACAAAATAGGCACCCCTGCTATGTCAGTCTCATAAAAATGCCACTGCACCAGTAGGCACCGTGCTCAGAACTGGAACCATGACCTGAAGGTTGTATGTTCCAATCCAGGGGCCTATGATGTAACATGTTTACTGCACCACCAATATGGCTAACTTACAATTCTTCGGTAAATTAGTGGCGTGGTCTGAACAGGTTGAGAAATTATGCTGATTCTGAGTTTAACTAGTGAAAACCTATTTATTAAATATCCTTATTTTTCCAAGATGACAACCTTAACTGTGTAACTAGAGATTAGAACTTTCTTAATGGGTCACGTTTCCACTAATACTTTAAAGGTCACACAGAATGAGAACGAGAAGCTATTAATGTATCACAGCATATAGGATGTAAAAAGAAACCCTTGTGGAGAGACAAAGTCACTGCAGACTGGTCACCCTGTCTGGTTATGAAGCAGTTCATTGCATTTTACTTGTTCTTATTATTTTTCCTAGATGGATAAAAAATGCCTTCTGAATGCAAGTTGTTTAAAGAGAGCTGGAGAATCCACTCATGTTGTGGCCTTCAAGACATATGATTAGATAGCCCAGATTTTGTCAGTTGCTTCCACATTTAAAAACTTTTTTTTAGGTCCCTGCCCCAATTAAGGAGGGTAAGAAAAGCAAATCAATCCACAGCAGCAGCAAGCAGTAATTATGCTTTTATGTGTAGGAAACTAGCCCGTGAAGATAGACACTAAATGTTCCTTCAGCTTCTCTTGATTGCCACAATGACGACAACGTCATCAGCTAACGTGCTAACATACCAAACAGTGAACAGATGAGCTGGCCTGTTAGCCCCAGAAGCAGACCCCCAACCTGCATCACCTCAGCCAAAGTCTCACGCTGGCGTTTGGGTGTGCCTCCTGGTCAGGCCGGTTCGGCTCACGGCTGTGAGGGGGAGAGTCACTCACCTCGTTCCTGACTTCAGTCACACACCAGGCGCTTGTCAGCACCATTTAATCATTACCTACTGACAGCACAGCTCCGCCTACAAACCCCTACCCCACTACAGGCATGTTATTTAGCGCTCACTCTTATGCCGTAAACAAAATTCACATGCAATGCACAACAAAGCATTCCATCATTTCTGTCCTACACAAAATGTTCCCTCCATCTTAGCAGACCAGAGACTGTAACCTCTTTCTCTACAGCATGTCAATGTCAACATTTTTTTCCTTTAGTCACTCTTCCAAAAACCCATTTTATACCTCACAAGTACGAAAAGTAAAACATTTTAAAAGTGTATGAGGATTTCTGTCCATGCAACCCAAAAAACTGGCAGCATTACTGTGTAAGGAGAGATGAGACAGAAAGAAGCTTTGGGCTGAGATATTTCCTTCCATGGAATGTTATACAAAATATCGCACCCTATTTGTAGAGGTGGAGGTCTTTACAGGGAATACATACAAGAGTTATACTCACCCTCATGAATGCACTTTATTACAAGGCGCTACAGCGATCATCTCCAAGATACTTAGTCAGAAATGAGCTGATGTTTGCACACAGAGAGTCATGGTGTCAACACTTCCACTCCATAAAATAATTTAAGAAAACAGTCACTCTGTCCTTCCACACACAAAACCTGAGACCAAGTCTGCCATTTCAATTTGTGTGTTCCTTTTGATTTTATCTTTAGGGAGAAGAAAAGAGCGGAAATATCAAACACCGTGAACTTAAACAAACCACAGAGAAACAGTGTAACCAAGTGAAGAAGGTGCCAGGGCTGTAGGTGGAAAACTTCACCAAGGCCAAGAACATCTGGAGAAAGAAAGTGATGCTAATTTAAGAAGACATGAGCATGTGGATAAGGAGTAGTGAAAGAGAGGAGAGACTGGATACAGGAGGCATTATAGAGAGAAGAGGGGCAAGGGCCAGCTACAGGGGGGCAGGACAGAGGAGGAGATGGCCAGCTACAGGAAGGATTACAAGGGAGGAGAAGGGCAGCTACAGGAAGCATTACAAGGGAGGAGAAGGGCAGCTACAGGAAGCATTACAAAAGAGGAGAAGGCCAGCTACAAGAAGCATTACAAAGGAGGAGACGGACAGCTATAAGAAGCATTACAAAGGAAGCCTAGGCTAGCTACAGGAAGCATTTCAAAGGAGGAGAAGGTCAGCTATGGGAAGAATTACAGAGTATATTGGATGAGAACATCTACAACATGAGAGTGGGCAGGATACAAGAGGCATTACAGTGGATGAAGGGGAAGAAGGTCAGCTACAGAAGGTATTACACAGGCACGAGGGCAGGATACAGGAGAAAAGGGTGAGCTACAGGATGCCTTTCAGAGAAGACTGGGCCAGATACAGGAAGCATTACTGAAGGGAGATGGCCAGCTACTGGATGCAATGCAGGGAACCAACTACAAAAAGCATTACAGATGTGTGGGCTGGTTGTAAAACACACTGAGAAAGAGGCTGGCAATTCAGCTGTCAACTGCATGTGAATACAGACTGTATACCTAACTGATACTGCAGACAGTGAAGCATATTGTAAGAAACATACATCACACACTACAGTACAGCAGATTCATTCAGTTACAGGAACTACAGAGGAGGCCCTTCCAACGACAATGTGGCTTACTGTTACTCTACTCCACAAATTTACTAATATTGAATCCTGATTTTATAATCAAGAGAAGCATTATACACACAATGAACTTAATTTGAGGAGACAGAAATATTTATATGCAAAAAGGTATTAAAAAGTGCATTCAACCAGCTTGCGGTAATACTTTGACAGGCATAATAGCATAATGGAGTATCAGCTTAGCCATTTCAAAACCGCTGCTAGAATTACCTCAGTATTTCCAGCAACCATACAATACACCTATGTATTTTTTGTCACGGCCACTAGCACACCTCATATAGCTAATCAATATCTTATTGACTTTAGCTAATTAAGTTAATTAAGTGAGCTAATTCTATAAATACATGGAATGGCTGGGGTGTCCTGAGGAGAGGTTTGGGATCTGAAGCAATGTTTATCTTGCTATCCAACGAGATATCAGTAACTTTTAGGAGAGCAGAGGAAAGTTTTACTAGTTTTTATTTTGTTACTCAAAATTTGCACATGTTCTAAGGTTATATTGTGTTTTTTGTTCTGTGCAAATGTGCACTCACTACGCACATGTCCTGTATTTATTTATTCATTTAACAGGGACAGTAATCATTGATCTACAGAACAAAAGACTTTAAATAAGCCAGAGTTAGCTCTATAGGCTAATTTTCATCTGTCCTGCCTGGTCAGTTCTTGAAAAGGCAACCTAATACCAGAATAAAACAGCTTACCATAAATGCCTCATACAGTACAAACATCTTGTAGCCCATTGAGTTTCACTCAACTCGAATCCATTGCTTTAATAAGTATTAATCCTCTTCAGTCATTACTGTGTAGAAGAAGCAGCTAAAGCAGGACTTGGCATCTTTTTGGCTATATCTGTATGCACATTGCACATCTGGATTTAGGGATGTTTGCCTGTCCTTCCCTGAAGATTTACTCAAGATCAAGATCAGTGAACCACAACCTTCACATGTTTCCACAGATTTTCAGTAGGATTCATCTGTGGGCCTTAAGTGGATCAACCAGGTACCTTTAAGTAGCATGTTTGGGGTCATTGTCCTGTTGGAACGTGAATGTTTAACGCTGCCAAAGGTCAACTGCACAGTGCAGCAGGTTCCCCTCCAGAATTTGCCTTTATTTGATTCCAGATACTCCCACCCTCTGTCTTTGGCACTAAAAAGGTTCCCCATAACATTGAGGTACCACCAAACTGTTCCATGGTTTTTCCTTTGAGCCAAAGAAATTAGTTTTGGTTTCAGTAACCCACAGAATCTTTCACCACATGATTGCAGACCTTGTCATGTGTCAAGTTGCGAAATCCAGGCTCTTTTTCATGTGGTATTTTCTCAGGCATGAGTTCTAACTCCTCTGCCTTTAAGGCGACGTCTGTGCAGTTCTGCAGAGATTGCTGACCTGTGGACAGGCCTTCCCATCTTAGCACATCTTCACCGAACCCCATACACCAATGGTATCGCCGTTCACAAGTTATTGCTGGCATGTTTGTGCTTGTATCTTCTCTGCAGTGATTCAATTGGTGTGTGGAGTTCGGTACAAGGAAATAGTTCCGTCATTAAACTGTTTACTACGAAGTCTGTGGATTATCTTATAATGAAATTTGAATTTTTCCAAATGTATTTTTTTTGGCGCTTCAATCACTACACTAAGAATGCCATATTTACTCTCATTATATTCGAGAAAAGGCCGACATTTCAAAATTGGATATCTCCAAAACTAGGTGACTCCCAGCAGAACACCCTAGATGGGTAGATAGCACTAAAGGCCATCCAAAACTCATCTTTTTCATTTTTGGGGCGATCTGCAGCTTTAACGTGAGTATTGTAACAAATGGGATTTATGCATGATAAAGAAATCTCATTTTTTCCTCCATTCATTATAAATTTTAATCAAGTTTTCTTGTGGGATAATATTCCTTCCTCTTCAGGGTGAATACGTTTGCGTATGAAAATGTGTTCTATTTAAATATATCAGAATTATAATTGTTTATTTATTAGCAAGTACTTATATACAAGGAGGTTACTTTGGCTGTCATGCAAAACAAGGACAATTTAGACAGTATGATAAATAATGTACAGATAAGTAACAGCAGATTGGGTGGATGTACTGAGGGGACACAGACAAAACCATTGGCTGTTGATGAGCCCTACTGCTCAAATGCACAAAAATTTGCCAAAGTTCAAGGGGGTGAATATTTTCCAAAGCTGCTGCATTTTAGCCCCACCCATTGCCTACCTCTCTGATCAGAAACCCCCCCCCCCCCCCCAAAACCCAGCCACATCTCCCACACCCTCACCATGCTGGAGATGCAGTTCCGCCGCAAGTTGAGTTCAGTCAGGGTGTCCAGGCCCTGCAGGTTCTCCACCCTGGAGATGTAGTTCCCTGCCAAGTTTAAAACGCGCAGCTCTGACAGGTGGGAGACGTTCTCGATCAGCGTGATCTGAGAAGAAATACAAGCAAAAGAGAGCGATATATCAAACACGAGATCGGAGGTGGAAGACTGCAGGAAAGCGCCGGCACCAGGAGTCATTATGGAGAAAGAATGGAGGGAGCAGGATGAGTGCAGCCGACATGAATAAAAGGGAAAGGTCATTATTTACATCATGATGACTTGGATGGGGAATTATTGTTGTCTGGTTGCCCAGTAAAGCAGAACAGAGCAGCATCGCCTGCTGAAGGTTTCACTAAAACAGTTCCCATGCTGAACAGCAAGTAGGCTGTGTTTACAAAAACCATAAAGTGAGGGCAGTCTTGTATTTATGAAACTAGTATATTTGTGCATCAGATGAACAACCTGAGTGAGTCCATTACTCCCCAGATAAAAGCCCACTGGTACAAAGGTTCCATTATATAAAAGATACTTTTCCAAATTTGCCGTGTAACAAATAAGATTATTGGTGAATTCACAGGACTACAAGGGGGAACGTGTTTCCAGTGACAACTGATTAAAATGTATGAGCACTCTGATTATAGATCCTGGGTTATTCATAATACAGAATGTTCTGCTTCCCCGCATCATCCCTGGAATAATCATTAAAAATGGGAAGCGACATTAGTAAAAAATGAACAAGTCCCCCTATGAGCAGGATGGAGTCTGGGCTTTCTGGAGGATAAGAATTTCAGGGCCTCTTATGAACATGATGAAGGAAGACAGGAAACCTGAGAGGATCTAAACTCAAAATCCCTCATTGGAGCTCAGCACAGTGGACAGCAGTCAGATCAAACACAGGAACCTGGGACTATAGAAGCCTCCAACAGAATTCCGGAATTTGCTTTCATGTACCTGTGCACAAAGGAAAATCAGGGGCAAACTAACCCCTCCCCTCCCCCCAACTTCCTGCCATCTAATTGTACACAAGCAAAAGTGGCGAGATGTTCTACAGTAGAAAGATAGAAACATCTGCTATCACAATGCTAGGTCACATCTGCTCTGTCCATCTTTGGCGTGAGTCCGGCCATCGGCACAAAATGACGTGTCTTTTATTTCCGCTTGGCTTTAACTGCTCAGTAACAGCAAGGCAGCCAATTAACATCAAACCCCTGTTGACAATGACCACTAAAGTCACTCAAGTTCCAAAAACAGTCTTTGAAGAGGACCCTCATTCTAAAATAAAGAGCCAATAGCACAGTAATACACACATACAGTACTGTGCAAAAGTCTTAGGCAGCCAAAGTGAGTGGTGTTTAAACAATCTTTGTGTTGGTGTAAAACTGTGCTCTTACGCCCGTCAGAGTGTGTTAGTTTAGCGATTTCAAAACCTCTGCTAAAATCACCCCAGTATTTCCAGCAACCGTACAATACACCCATGAATTATTTGACTCAACCACTAATACATCTCAAATAGCTAATCAATATTTCATTGAGTTTTTTAAACAAATTAAGCTAATTAACTTAAGTGTGCTGGTGATAAAACTTAAATACATGGAATGGCTGAGGTGCCCCTGAGGTCAGGAACTGAAGCCGTGTTCTTCAAGCCGTCCAACAAGATGTTAGTAAGAAGAAGGAAAGACGTTTTTCTAGTTCTTATTGTTACTCATAATTTGCATATGTTCTAATATTATATTGTACTTTTTGTTCTGAGTAAATGTGTACATACTACCCAGATAAATACCTTTCAACATTTCTTTAGACTGCCTAAGACTTTTGCACATTGCCATTGTATCAACGTGCTTCTGAATATTCTGAATGGTTAACAATAAGGAGACCAGCAATTCCTAAAGATCTAACAGGCATATGGCAGTGACGCATTTACCATCTTGCAGTGCAGACCACGGCTGCAGATGCTGTATGCATGCAGTTCTCATTTGTACTGATCACATCACTAAGAGTAGCAAGGGTCAGCAAGAAGCCATCAGCCAGTCTGAGAGCTGCTGGACTGTCACCAGCACTGGGCCGATTAAAGTATTAGCGAACCCCTGGCAGAGCAAACCAACAATTTTGTTCATGTCACTGAGGTACGTTGAAAGGGAGACATGAAATCGGGAAGGAGATCCTCTGAGTGTGTGGGAGGAGATCTCCGTCTGAGGTTGCCGTGGGTGATGGACATCCCATTACAAAGTGCCGGAACAGGCTTCTCAATGCATTCCTTTCTCCTAAAGAGAAGCTCCTGAGGCTGCTGTCAAACGTGACCCCTGAATGTGGGACGGCCGCCGGCAGCCAGGGACCCTCTGAGTCCCCACAAATTCCACACTCGCACAACTTCCTGTTCAGCACTCGACTGTTTCAATTACACCTCTCTCTTCTGGGGCAGGTCAGGTTGCAAAATGTTGATTGGCACAAAAAGAAGAAACAAATTTGTATGTGGGAAGAAGTGGAAAACTATACATTTACGTGTTTAGCAGATGCATTTGCCCAAGGCAACATACAAGGGAGGATGAGAGAGCAGGAACAGACAGGGCCCTTGGAGCACCTGGACATAAGGGTCACGCTCCAGAGCTCAACGGTGAAATCTCAGCCATGGGGCTTGAACTGACGACCTTCTGATCACACATATACAGATGTGCAACTCTGAATATGTGCAATTACCCTCCATTTTGTTTGTTTCTTAATTAAACCTTCCTTAGCTGAAAAGCTTGCAAACCCAGAAATCAGGCCTGTGATCAGTTGCTCTGCTGAAGAGATTCCATAGCAGTCAATGGGAATGAATAGATGTGATTTCTACCCATTGTAGACTATGGGTGGCTGGGAACTCCCGCTTGGCAAAGAAGCACTGGATAATAGGGACTGCTTGGCCAGCATTTACTGATGGAGCTGCGGTGGGCTAGCCTGCGTGGGAGGCCTCACTGGGATGGCATAGTGGGCCTCCTGTAGCTCAGGGGTGTCAGGAAGCCAGGGTTCGACCCTGGCAATGCCTGCGGAATAATCCAGCTCAAAGGGAGCCTTGTACAACATGCCGGGCACTGGGCTGGAACTAAACCACATGGAATTAAGAGCTGTAAGAACAGGAACTCAGAGGATAAAGAGGGAGTCGAAAGTATACTGCATATGCACTAACCATTATATCATTATATTTAATTTTGAAGGAGCCCTTTTACTGTGCGATGCACCATGGCAGTATGGATATTCAGGTATGATGTACGTCAAGGTGCAACAGAACCACAGCAAGCTGAACAAACCTGGTTCCCATGCAAGTCCAGAACATCCAAATTCATGAGATTATCCAAGCTGCAAATCTTCTTGATTCTGAAAAAAAAATATATATATATATCCGGTAAAGCGAACTGATTTATCAGAACCAAACTGGTAAAACAGAGACAGCGATTAGTAAAATGTCACATTTACATTCACATCCCATATAAAAGCACCTATTCACATTTAAACAGTATATTTAGATTGCAGGCCCACGTCTGTTGTCAGAAAGAAAGGCAATAAAAGACCAAAGGGCCGGCTTGTCGCACTTCCTGCAGACTGTTTACCAAGTGTCCCCCATTTGCACAGAGCAAGGCCCCCTCAGAGATACTGGTGAAGGGGCCAGACAGCAGAAAGGAGCCACATTCTCCCTGGGAGGTGCTCAGCAACCTACTGAACATGTATTAGAAGCCATGAGATCCATCCTCACGAAGCTTATCGTGTCAATCAAAGCCCCTCCTCACCGTCATCTACAATTAACACTGGTGGTGTAAAACAAGCTGAGGAATGTGTGCGGTGTGCGTGCGAGGTTCTCTCAGGCGGGGAGGGGGCCGGGAAAGGCGCCACGCCTTCATCAGGCAGGCAGGTGGGGGGTGGGGGTTTCATTCCTGCTACAGTTCCAGTCAAAACCCAAACCCACGGTATGCGCCTCATGAAAGACATCAGTAACTGCTTGGGGTAACTGCACTGAAACTAAAATTCCACATTTAATAGATCTGGAAAAAGGCCAAAGTGAGTTGAGGACATTCCTCATGGAATCCACCTCCATGATTAGCGACTGCTAATCTTTTGTGTTCTGACTCTCAGACTTAAAGCCAGATCGGATTTCCAAGGAGGCTTATATATGTATAAGTAACAAAAGCAAAATATTTTTACACATCTTGTTAGGTGTCACTACATTCCGGAAATATATATTAAGCTGGTAAAAATTCCACAATCTTGCTTAAAATCAACAGCCCAAAGGTGACCATCCTTGGATATGTGTAGAAGACTATTAGAGTAAACTAGGAACCCCCTAAAATAATTAGCAATATCTAAGACTTTTGACCAGGTTTCCTTGTACCCCTGTTTTGGGATTGTAGTTTACATATTATGTCAATATATAACCAGTACAGACTGCCTTCGACTTACAACCGGGTTCCATTCCGACAGACAGGTTGTACGATGAAAAGGACGCATGTTGGAATAGGATAATCGCACTGACTTTTTGGTGTGAGAATAAGACTGGGAGGTGCATGTGAGGTTGGGATGGTCACACGGCAACACAGTACAGTTCTTCCCCATAGCAACAACCGTAGAGCCTGCGGCACGCACTACGTAACATTGCAGTGTCAGACATACAGCCGGCCAACATTTATTTTAATATATATTTACTTTATACAGACAGACGGACAGATAGATGAATGATTTGGTCATATGTGCGATTCATTGTTAGTCACAGGTTAGGGGAGAGTTTGCATGTGACTGACCTGCATCCCCCATAATCGCCAGTTACATGCACAACTTCCCAGCAGGCAGTGCAATTAGCTTTTAATAGCCGTCCAGCTAAATTATACATATGCCATCATAAAGCGATTAATTAGTTATGGGGTAGATATTACGAGGACTAGGCGAACCCCTTTCCCCCCCTTCACACCTGTTATTGCCCAGCAGGAGCACCCGCAGAGAGCTGAGGGCAGAGATGCCGGACATTTCGGCCACACGGTTGTCATACATGTCCAAGATCACGAGGCACCGCAGGTGCGACAGGTTCCGGATCTGGGAGATGAGGTTGTGCTGGAGGTTGAGGAGACGCAGCCTCTCCCCACCTTCCACTAGGGGGCACCTCTCCAGGCCACGCCTATTTCAGAAAAACACACGTTTAGAACTTCAGCCTCAGCCCTTTGTGGTCACAGTGGAGAGTGACGCGTGTTACCGAGTTGAAGATGAATGGCATGTAACTGTACATTTTTAGGAATCATAATTGCTCATTAAAGCCAGTAATCTCATTCTTTATTGTTTAAAGCTGTTCTACACTTTAAGTGGAAACATGAACCTTCAGAAGCTTTAGCGTATAAACAGCAGTTCCAACTTCCAGAAAACATGGCTACTTTTAAAAACAGTTTTACTGCTGCCTGCAGGCAAAATACAGACATTGCACTGAATTCCTAGATGTAAAGTGGACATTCACCCATACAAACGTCAAAACTGAATTTAATATATGCCTAAATAAAGACACTCGCCAAAACTTTCATATACTGTAGATCAGTGGTTCCCAACCTTTTTTAACTCACGGCCCACACAGCCAAACACATACGTTTCCGCGGCCCACTGCAAAAGAATTTAAACGATCCCGCTTTTTGTGTCGGGTTAGCTAAGTACTCGGAAGCAAGGCTGTTAATTGTCTTTATTGAATAAACTGGTAATTTATTTAATTATATATCAAATTATGATTTATTTGATTTTGACTAGACATTTTTTATTATATTAACAATATTACAATTTCTATTAATAATAATTGGCGGCCCCCTTGCAATACCGTCGCGGCCCACTAGGGGGCCGCGGCCCACAGGTTGAAAACCACTGCTGTAGATTAACTATAAACTATGAATGTTTATCTCATAAGGCACAATCTTTTATAGGACTTTAATATTCATTCTCTTTTCTTAACAGTATTGCGGGTTTTTTGGCACAGAGAAAAGCTCCGTAAATCATCCAAACTGTGCAGATTAACATCAATAAGCAAAGGAGCGTCGGACCTTCATTTACCTGTCCAGGTCCAGGCGCTCTGGGTAGTGGGAACAGTCATCCTGGGAACAGAGGGTCTTGGGGAAACTGGGAACTGAGGTCTCCAGTAAAGGTGCCATATCACCTGATACAGGAGCAGCACAGACATTTAAGTCTCCAGGGGTTTATGGATCATTCTCTCAACTTAAATGTCTTTTTCAGACTACAGTTGTATCGCAGTGCTTTCTCTCATAATGCTTCATAGCCAGAAGAGTGATGTCAGCGTACCTGTGGGGTGGGAGAGAAGGGTTTTGTTCGGGGTATAAACGGACCCCACGCTGTGTGCTCCATGGGCTGGCCTGGCTCTGTATGCTGGGGGGCCTGCGTCCGCTGCCAGCCTCGGGTAACTGCGGGGGGTAACAGCAGGAGGGGGCAAAAAAGCTCGCTCCAAGCCCACAAACTCAAATGCCAGCGCAGGTACCCGTGTGGCCCTTCTGTCACTGTGAGCAGTGCGCTTGCTTTCTGCAACGAAGCAACTAGGGATTATAAACCACAACGTGTGCCATGATTTCATTACACTTCTCAAAAGGGACTGATGAAATGGTACCTTGCCGCAGATTGGTCACCTTCAATGAGTCAATAGAGAGTTCTCGGGAAGCGTCTTTAGGGAACCGTGAGTCCAGCTAAAAGATAAATAAATACAATTCATTGCCGGATAAGAGATATTGAAACTTGCTTAGAAAGTACATTTTATTTCCTGTTGTTGGCTTTATTTAGTCAGTATTTTAAAGTAAATTCTAACAGAGACCAAATAATTATAATGCATTTTGAAATTATTCATTATTGACATAACTGCAAAAAAAAAAGTATCAATCACTGAAATATATTCACCTGTCTCTGGGCATGTCTCTCTGGTAAAAGTGAATTTAAGGCTGCCAGTTGTAATTTGTAGCTGTTTGTCTGCTGGAAAAATTGTGAAGGAAGTTGAATTAGAATAAAAGGTAAATTGTGTGTAAATGCAACTGGTGCCTGCACATGGAAACTGTAACTTAATATGTACCCCAGACCCGAATACGTGTCTTCCAAGCTTTTATTTCTGTTTATTTTCCCCATATTTAATATATGATACACGTAGATGCATGTGTGAGTTTAAGTCCGCCTAGCTATAGATGTCGTTGTTGTCTAATAAAATAGGCTATTTAATTATTTAAACTTTGGGAATTATCAGGCGTTGTGTGTTCTTTCTCCGGGAGGCTTCTGAAATATTAATTTAAATGTGATGACATGTGACTAAATGTTCACAATAAAATGCAAGATACAGATCATTATTTATTCACCGTAACTTAAAAAAACATGCATGGTAAAACTTACCGCTTGATTGAGAAATCGAGCCGCATGACTGCTCTGATGCTTATAAGGCCGCATTACAAACTTGACTTAAAAACATTAAAAGTAATACTGTCTTTTCTATGTTGTTTATTTCTTTTAAGTCAAGCAAGATGTTTAATCTTTGATATACCTACATACCCAAGGTTCAGAAATTTCTGTTACCACGGTCTTACAGTCCATCATTTATATCTTTTTAATCCTTCTCAATCCTTTTAAGCATAAATATGGTCTCAGTATTTGGGTTAAATTGCCGTAGCAACGGAGATATTTTGTTGTTGGTTACCGCGACATCCTGTGTCACCGCCAACATCTTCCGGTATGAACACGGCGCGAGTACGAATCATTATGGAATCATTAAATCAAGAAGGTAAAAATATTTTAATGAAACTGAAACTCTCGTACGTGCTGCCTGGGTTGGTTCCGGGCTGGAAGATGGATGTACTGTAGTTGGATCATCGAATAGAATACGTATATCTAGACCTATATTTCACTTTGTTAATCAAAATAAAACGATATTGAAACAACAATAAACAGTAATAATTTTTGAGCAAATATTTTCTAATCAAATATTTTGTAGCTAAAACCTTTCCCATCGTCAATCCTTTGACAAATGAATGGCAAAGTCGTAGGACTATTATCTTTCTTTATATAAACATTAAAGCTGGTAATGGGCTCATAACCTAGCTGTGTAAATTATACGTTATATATCTGGCTTAGAACTGTAACAATTCTGTTTTCACAACCCCGATAGTTAAATGGAATAACCAAACCTAATTCTGGCAGCTAATTCCATGTGTATCAATAAGTAGCCTAATGATAACCGAACTCCTAGACTCGCCTTAAATCTGAACGGAGTGAATGTCAGACATTTTAAAATAATTTTAAATCCATATACCGGCGAATCAATACCCATTTCTAGCTAAAATTTATATAACGAGACGGTTCAATGAAAACAGCTGGCCATGTGGTAAGAATATATATGCACGTGTCAAACTATACTAGGGGCGTCTTGGTCCCTTGAGCAATGAAAGAATTTAATATAAGTTGTTCTGGTAAAGTTTCCAGTTGCTTAACGTGATAAAATAGAAAGTAAATTTACATAATTAAGCTAATCAAATTTTTAAATCGTGTCTGTCTGAAACGGTCGTACACAATCCATTTCAGTGTGGAATTAGATCAGCGCGACGGTTCATGAAGTAGGCCTATGGCAAATATAACGGACTATTCATCTTGCGTTAAATAAAAGTATCAAAATAATTGGATAACATGTTTTCAAGCTGGCACATCTTTTTTTTTTTTTTTTTTAAACATATGATAGTCTCTTCACTGGGTTGGCATTTATCTTTACCTTCTGTCGACCTGTGTGCTATTAAAAAAAACTGCGACTCTATATAATGATCGCGCAAAAATGGAGTCACCAGGTGATGAGGCATATCACATCGCCCACGGCCTCTCAGTGTGTCAACAGAAGTTGTGGCACAAACCCTCCCCGGCCAATCAACAAGACATCCACCACGTCAAGGGCTGTTTCTTACAAATTACGTGTACAACTCATTGTTCATTCATCAACTTCACTCTTCATAAATGCAGCATGATTGACAATTAGGCCTATTCACTTTTATGCATGTATGGAATCAGTCATCCAGAATATGTAGATATAATACTGTGTTTTCCCCATTTTTACAGTGAATAGACTCTACACCGGTATGCTAAACTTACGTAAGTTATTATATCATTCCCTCTGACAGGAATTATAAGCATGTTATCTGTTATGCTTCACATGTTCCACGCGTTGGTCTTGCAGTACTTTAAGCATATTATATGAATCACCATGCAAGAGATCATGTGCCGCGAAGACACCGGCGTGAACGAAACTGCGTCTGTTGCATTGTGTAACATATAGGCAAACCGGCCTGCCTGAGCGATCCTGGATATAGAAATCTATAAATAGCTCATCTGACTCAGAGGGAAAACGTAACAAGTGCCTCTGGTGAAACGCGGCATTCAGCGAACGACAGTAAGACACAATGCACGCCTCACAAAGCACGGGGATTTAACAAAACTGCATCAGTGAAAGGAGCTGCGGAATGTGGGAGTGAGAGACAGAGCTGTAGATAAGAGATGGAGATAAACCGAACATACATAACACAGAAAGTCATTATTTAAAAAAAAAAAAAAAAAAAAAAAAAAAACATGCGATGAGGAGAGTGGGAAGGGAATTCTCCGCCCTCCTGAATCGACACCTGGTGGGGGGGAGGTGTGGTCTCTTGTTAAAATGGAAGTGATTTCTACTCTCAGCGCCACTATGGATTGACTCAAAACTACCACTGACCCGATATTTTTGTGACACACCTCCACCAAATACCCACACGCTTCATCTCCACCAGACTCAGTCACCGGCCACTGAAGGATACGTGCGGTTTATTCATTTTTTTACACTGCACTATAAAAGGCAGAGAAACCACAACACATGCAACGGAAAAGTGCAGATCTGTAATCTGTCATCATGCAGACAGCAAAGGAGAAAGTAACCTGGGGGGCTGAATGGGCCATGTTTGCACGTGACTTACCAGGCGCATCTGTGTTATCAAAAAAGGGGCGGGGGGCAGGACATTTACAACACACTGATGCTGCTGGGGCTCCGTGTCAGCTGGTGGTGGGTGGGCAGCCTTTGCGTGGGGGCTTGACATAAGGGATGTATCATCTCACACCATGGAAGAGGGCAACCATACACAATGATCAGATCAGTCATGTCCAACTCTAAGACTGTCTGTTACCAAAAAATACACAATACTAATAAAAACTATAAGAGCATAATATAATAAACCACAGCGCAATCAGATAAAAACGGACCAGTAATTCAAGTGCAGTTCCAAGTTCCTCGTCCTTAAAATAGAAATCTTCCGGCCACCAGTCCGTCCCGAATGTTAGAGCTTATTATTCAATTTACAGATTTAGAAAACAATGATTGGCGCACCGCTTCCCCCTGATTGCACTCCATTGATGCCACTTAAAATGGAGGATTTACTTCATTACTTGGTTATAAAGAAACCACTTAGCCAACAGCTGGGTCTTTAAGGAACCAAAAAGAAAGAAGAAGAAGAGGAAGACACAGAGGAGTATGCATGCGCTGATATGCGTGTTTTTGCGCTGCCTTTCTTTGCTCGCTCCGTCCCCCTGGTGGCGTGGGGATGAGTGTGGGGGGGCGGCATGGCCCAATCCAAGAGCCCGATTCAAAGGGAAAAAGCCTCTTACACATCAGGAAGTGAGCGCGCAAGACACGTCCCTCCCCTTCGCCTCCGCCGCTCCTAGTCTCGTCTCGCCGGCCGCTGGCCCCGCGTCGCCCCGGGGCTCTCCGTGGGGCAGGATCTGGGAGCTGTGGCGAGCAGCGGAGCGCGTCCTGGTCGTCCCCGTCCACCTCTACCGGCGGCGTTGTCGAAAGGGACGATCGGCGGACACCCCGTATCCTCCCGTTCGCAACTCGGCCGCTGACGGGGGTGGCATCGGGCGAAGCGCGGCGGTGGCGACGGGGAGCGAGCGAAGCGCCCGCGAAGAGGAAGCGGACAGAGCTGCGGCACAAGCGTTAACGGCAGGCAGCATGAGCGCCATAGCGGCGGCGGCTGCCATCCCCGACTGCGCCGAGCCCACGCCGGATGCAGGTGACCGAAACGTCTCTACTGACAGTCAGCTGCAAGAGATGGGCACTCGGGTGCGGATAACGGTGGCCATCCAGGCGGCTGAGGATGAGGATCCCGGGGAGGACGCGCAGACGAACCACCTGGACTTAGCCGGAGGCAGCTGCAGCGAGGACGACTTTGGAAGATCGGATAAACACGGGTAATTTAAACAATGCATAACTTTTTTTAACATCGCAAAAAATCCCCCGCAGGTTAGGTTGCCCTATTGCTTGAGTTTCAGAACTATTTTGATCATGCTATTGAATGAGCAGAATTATGGTACCGCTATGATTTGTGTAACTTGTAATACTCGTATTGTTAAACCTTAAGTATATGTAACATTAACCTCATTGACGTAAATAACCAAACGGTCTTGCTGAATTAAGTCTGCCGCCTCACCTTCTTATACTTGTTGCTTAATAGCCTTGCGTCATGTCCTGCTATGCATTTTGTATTAATAGCTGACGGTACCGAAATACTCTACGTGCAATGCGTGTATTTTTGTATTACATTTCCGATTTCTCTGTAGTGTAGTCATCTCAGGCACGCAACCTATCTTTTCAGTTTCTTTCTTCGAGGTCAGGGCTTTGAGTTGAATCAAGGGGAAAAAAACCTATTTAGACAGAATGCATTCAGCGTAATTAGATTTTGCTGAGTATTTTCCCTGTACCTGAGGGGAAGTATATCATGAGTCACGGCTGGACGGATCTGACCTGAATGGTGCCGCTTTTGAGGTATCTGCGTGGGAGTTCTCCCGGCAGTCTGCTGTGGATGAGGTTTTCCCCTTTATACACAATTTTACAAAAGCTTAACTGTGGCATGCTTTCTGCTGTGACGTACGGTAATGCACTGGATCCATCTAGGCAGTTGGAGTAGAGCTTCCTGGGGGGGGAGGGGGGATGGTGAGTCATCCACTGAAGTCCAATTTAGAACTTGATTGTTTTTTGGTAGTAAACCTGTGGATGGATTCATTAGATAAATTCAAAATGAACTGCTTTGCAGTTCAATAGTTTTCCTGTGTGTGTGGCACTTCATGGGTATAATGGGTCACATTGGTGGCTGAGGTAACCTTTTTGTTTATGGGCTTTTTCAAAGCGGTGTGGGCACAAGTGGTGGGGAGATGGAGGAAGAAGAGGAAGAGGAGGAGAGTTGGGTTCCGCCGGATGCAGAGCTGATGCAGAAGCTGGTGGCCCAGATCGAGTACTACCTGTCTGATGAGAACCTCGAGCACGATGCTTTTCTGCTGAAACACGTCCGCCGCAACAAGCTGGGCTACGTCAGCGTCAAGCTGCTGACCTCCTTTAAGAAGGTACCGCCTGACAGCCACGCCCCCGTCATGAGACTGACCAATGGGCTAAAGCCTTAGATGACATTGGAATTTACTGCAGGCTGGTTTTGTCCCTCTGAAGCAAAGGCACTTATTTTGATACTTCCTGGCGTCATAGTTACGGTGTCATTTTAATACTGCATTTAGCTGTGTTTTTGTCTTTTTTTTTTTTTTATATTTTTTTAATGTCAGCGTGCAAAGCCTTAAACCTGCTGAGAAAGCCATCTGCAGTAATGGCAGAAACGAGTGCTGTGGCATTTCACGCGCAGCTGTGTCCGTCGCTGCGAGAACGAGTCGCCTAAACCCGAATTTGCCAGCAGGCGATGTTGCTGATCTCGAGAGAGTGTGGTGTCTGTTTCAGGAAGCACGGTTCTCACCGAACAGGATGCTTCTGCGTTTGCATCAATCTCCTGTTCTCTGCACGGCCTCTCGTTTCAGGTGAAGCACTTGACGCGCGACTGGCGGACGACGGCGCATGCGCTGCGGCAGTCTGCGCTGCTGGAGCTCAATGAGGAGGGCCGCAAGGTGCGCCGGCGCTCGGCGGTGCCCGTGTTCGCCAGCGAGAGCCTGCCCAGCCGCATGCTGCTGCTGAATGATCTACGGCGTTGGCCTGAACTGGGGACAGCCCTGATGGGAGGGGAAGGGGGCATGGCTAATGGAGGAGGAGGAGGAGCCGAAGGGGGTGGTACCACCCAACAGGAGCATCCAATGGAGGTGCTGCTGCGGGCCTTCGGAACCTACGGGCCCATCGCCTCTGTGCGCGTCCTGAAACCCGGCAAGGACCTAGCGCCTGACCTGAAGAAGCTGAGTGGCCGCTACACCCAGCTGGGCACGGAGGAATGCGCCATCGTGGAGTTCGAGGAGGTGGAAGCCGCTATCCGGGCTCACGAAGCAGTGGGTGGCGGCAGCCTGGGGGTGAAGGTGGTGCTGATTGGGACCAAGCCGCCAAAGAAGAAGGTGACCAAGGAACGGCAGAGGGACGAGGGCAGCGCCGCCAAGAACCGCTCCCTGAACAGCCGCGTGCGGGAGCTGCAGTACCAGGGTGACGACTCGGCCTGCAGCTCCTCCGAGACGGAGAGCAACCCCACCTCGCCCCGGCTGGCCCGGAAGGCACGTTCCGGCAACAAGCTGAGCCCCACGGGTGGCTCTGGCTATCAGCAGAACCACTTGAGCCCCACGGCGTCACCGCGCACCAGCCCCTGGTCCAGCCCGAGGGCCAGCCCCTGCTCCCAGCGCCGCGCCCTGTGCACTAACAAGTCTCCCCTGGCTGCAGAGGGCCGCCTAAGCCCCGATTCGGGACGTCGGTGGGCGGACTACTCCTCAGACAGCAGTGTGACTCCCTCCGGCAGTCCCTGGGTGCAACGGCGCCGCCAGGTGGCTTCCCAGGAGAACAGCCCATCAGGCAGTCCGATGCTAGGCCGCAAGATCCAGAACGCAGACGGGCTCCCGCCAGGGGTTCTGCGCCTCCCCCGCGGGCCTGATGGTACCCGTGGTTTCCACAGTGGCTCCATGGAGCAGCGCTGCAAGGCTGTGGCCCCCCAAACCCCAGCTGTGTAAAGTGGGAAGTGCCATACTTCTTGATGACGCCCCCCCCCCCCCCGACCTTGCCCATTAACTTTGCAAAAATAACTTCTTCCTACCCCCTGGACGATGGAATATTTTTTTATTTTTCTTTTCTATTCCAGTATATAAAGTATGGCAGATCTGTACCAGCACGTTTTGGTTTGTCTACATGTTGACTTGGTTTGTGACCTGTGATTATATGCTATCAATGGCCTAACTGCAAGACTTATTTTTTTTTTTCTTCATCCTGGTTTCTGAGAAATCCTGACTGTTAAGAACTCTTATCGATTTGGGGCCATTTGCTGATTCATTGGCTTTCGTGTAAGAAAGGGACCTCAACTGACAGTGACACACGCACTTTGTCAATGTCCGTCTCTAGATGGATGGCTTATCGACGGAAAGCATCAGCGAAGCATTTTCCATTGACCTTTTGCAAGTTTGACTTGCTGTTTGAACGAAATCCTTTGTCACACCAGTGGGGGATTCTGTTATCCCTTGCATTTCTTCCTTTTTTGTTTTAATTATTATTTTAATTGGTGTGACTTTTTTTTGTGTGGAGCATAGGGTGGGGGGTGGGTGTGGCTTGTTGGTAATTTATAGGCTCAGTTGTGACTGGGGGGGTGTATCATGTCTGATCTGGGCCAATGAAATGTGTATGTGTCCTTGTAAAAATAAATACTTTAATTGGCACCCAAAAGTCTTTTTGGTCATTACCAAATACTTGGATCCCTCAGTATTAAAAATGCCAGTGTGTGGGTCTCTCTCTCTCAGAATTCATATCCATAGATCTAAATGCGTTAATTATTCTGTAAGGTGCTTATTTACAGATGAATAGTATAATCTTTAATGGAAAATACCCCTGACACACTATTGTTTAAAATTAAATGTGGATCATCACTGGCATTGGTTGCATGGTGGAACTAGGGCCTTCACATAGTAGTAAGTTTTTTGTGGGTTTTTGTTTTTTTACTGCATTTTTCCCTTTTGGCTTATTTAATGTGCAGAAAGTGATTTCCCAGAGAGGTTTGGGGTTCCTGCTCTCTAGTCCTGCATCTCAGTGACTATAGACCAGGGTTTGCTAGTCTTTTCCAGAAAGGGCCATTGTAGGTTTTTACTCCTTAAGTAGTTTACTAATTAGAGGACTGATTGGCTGAAGAGATCTCATACTGGGTCCAAACAGCTGACCAAAAAATTACCCTTAAAACCTGCATACACACGGGCCCTTTGCGGATGAGACCACCCACCCCTGCTACAGAACTTCAGCACCCATAGTGGGGACTGGCTATTCAGCTGATATAGCTTTAAAATTCTCCAGCGTCGCCCAGATCTAACTCATGAGTCGTCTTCCACAGCTTTGCTTCCTCTTCTGAATCTGCAATGCAAAATAGTTCCTCACATCGCATCTCCAACATCAAGTAGTTTTAGCGCGCCTAGGTCTGACAAACTCTGGCATTTGCCAGTGACGCAGGTAATGAACATTGAGTCAAACGCAAACACCCTCCCTCTGTACAGTGTATTGTTTGCAGTGAGCTGCTTCGCAGTACCTTCAGGCACCATACGTTCACTTTTATAGAATAGAATGCATTTTTTAAGTCATAGTACAGGTACCAAGTACAATGGAATTCAATACCTGCATGCCTGTATACAGGTGACTGAGCTTTGTGTCATAGCACAGGGCCAGCCAAGGGGCCCAGAGATATTGAATATTCTGCTGGTCATGAGATTCAAACTGACAACCTTCCTGACACAGCCAGGCAGGAAGGCATAACGACCCCCTAACCTGAAAACAAGGTACTCCTATCACAGGCAGGAGAACATTGACATAATATGAAAATTTGCAGACTTTCCTAGCTCCAGATTATTAGCATACAGAGAAGGCAAAGGTAACTCGAAATCAATAAAATCACGATGCAGTATAAGGAGACAACCCACAGTACAGTTCTGCCATAAATGCACTGGATTTGTGAGCCGCTGCATGTGTTTGTGTGTGTGTTGTGTCATGCTGCTGGTGTGACAGTGTGAATGTGGGAGAGGCAGTGTGAAAATCTGTCTCCAGCTCCTTCATCAGAGCATGTTTCTCTCTCGCTTTGACCCTCCCACGTCTGCGTTTGTGTGTGGAGATGGGGGAACTAAGAAAATTCGACCACGCCTGTGCAGCATGCAGCAGTTTAAACAAGTTCTCAAATTCTTTCCCTTGAAGTAGAGCTCAACGTAAAAACAGCCGTTCACTACCAACTTGTTGGATTGGAAAGGTCTGTAAACAAAACTGTGAGTAAGAGAACCTCGTGCTCTCCATGACTAACCTATTTTGGCCGAATAGCAATAATGAGCATATAATAGCCTAAAACTACTTTCTGTCTCTAGGGCTGAAAAGCTCTTTGATATAAAACATAAAAAACTCATAATCAATCAAGGTCTTCTCTCTGTGTTAGACCCGTGTGACTAAACATGTCGTGTAAAAAGAACACTACAAAGAAATATAGGACAAAATCATCTAAAATATGAAATGTATAATCAACCGTGGGGAAAGGCTCAGCAACGTACCTCAGCCGCACCACGAGCATCATCAGCTCCTATTAAATCTGTCGGCACAATTTTGGACCCCTTTCATGGTTCTGCATTGGTTTGTACACTATAAAGAGTGCTGTCTGTAGCCATTACGGAAAAGACAAGGCTTTGAAGCTGACTGTCACACACGTAATCCTGCTCCCCAAAGGATTCAAAGCATAATGTCTTATGAATCCTATACTGGCTTCCTTTCTCACTTTCTTCAGAGGGTCATTGTTTCGACGTGTTTCAGAGTTGGAGAGAAAAGCGATATTTATCTTGGTAGCGGTGCAGTAAAAGTTCTCCATACCTAACAATTTAAATTGTTTACCTACACTGGTAATCAAAGTAACTCCCTGTCATATGGCTCTACAGATGATCCAACACAGAACATAAATTAACAATGGCGTTGCCAAATATCAGCATCAAAACAACATAATATAGTTTATAGTTTGCCAGCTCATGAAACAGAACACAAACTGTCAACTGGCCTTCTTACAACCAGCCATTGTGTCATAGTATCTGCTGTCGTTACAAGCAGTATGATAGATTGCAGTAAATATGTCAAATGTTGAAACAATCCAACAATATTATTATTATTATTATTATTAAGAAAATAAAATCTTTGATATTAAGAAAATTGAAAAAAAAAAAAAGATAATTATTATTAGTATTATTAGTATTAATAATAATAATACTACAAAACCACTAGTCCTTTCATTTTAAAACTCAAGTACTCTGGAGAGTAACTTTCTACTTACTGGCTCCCTCTTGTGATGTGTGCAGCTAGACAGCGACTGCGCTTAGCTCTGTAAACAGTATTAATCTAGCTGATTAGTTTTCACCACATGATACGACCAGACTTGACAAAGACGATAAATCCAAATCCTTGAAGAATAAATAACCAGCGTGTGATCAGACGTCCACGGCATAATCTTTTTAAGGATGATAATTGATTTTTAACACTGCAGTTACATAACACTATGAACGAAACCTTCTCAATCCAAATACATTTGTATACTTTAGTGCCTCGTTTCCAAGCACATATTTCCTTCATTGCATTTTATTTACATATTTCAGTGTAGTAAAATTTACTTTATTTACAATACTTTCTCACATCAAGCTGGGCACTGCCAAACTAATCAACAGCAAAGTGCCCACAATCATAGCAGCACCATGAACCAAACCACGAGTACCATCGACACCTACATTTCTCCAATCTTCTGTAACACATGCAAATTTTTATGGCCTGTAGCGATTTTTACTTCGCTAGGGCACACAGGAGTCATGTTAAACCAACAGGGGAACATTTAGTGGTATATCTACAGGGCAAACCTGATGTTTTTACATCATCACAAACATTTTAAACGCCGGACTGAAGGCGAGGACCTCCACTGCTTCTGGCCAGGAGTTTCCACGACGTACACAGGCTTTAGGTCCCTACCCCAAATATTTCTGCTCAGTTATGCAGGTCACCAGATCATTTTCACACTTTATTTATAATTTGCACAGAGAATATTTTCCTGAAATGGATTAACAAACGGGGAGGAAGTTCCAGAGCAAAGGCGAAGCATTTGGTACAGTAGTATTACTATGCATAACCCCAACTGGTTGAGGTCCACTGGAATTAGTCGAAAATGTATGCAAATGTTCATTAGAGAAACAGTCCTGAGGTGCACACAAAGTTCTTTGCTTAAGTGATGAGAAGCTACTTGAAGCTGCTCTAGAAATTCATCTCGGCGAGGCCACATTCCCCACATAACTGCCAAATTAAGTCATAAAAGCTACACAGATTTTCCAGCGATTTCTGGCTAAACTTCTAATTCAAAACAAACACTCAAACACTATAGATATTTTGACCAAAATCCACCGTTTAAAAATAAAGATCAGAAGACCTGATGAAGTACTGGGAGGGGAATCAAATTTAATTGAGTTTCTCCAGATAAAAATCAGCATTGGATTGTTGCTAAAAACCACTTAACTGACATGTGGCTTTTTACCGACGTATGAATGGAGAATAAGCAGACAGCTTCATAGCCAAAAAAATAACTTTAAAAGGAAACAGCCAAACAAACAGGAAAAACATAAGTTAAATTCTGTACATTAGACTTCCCAGAAGTCTTTTTAACACGAGTAGAAAAACTCAAAATTTTAATTTCCAGTACTTTTATATATAAAGGTGAGATCTTGAGGAAAACAAAGTTACTAAGTCATGCACTGGACAACAGACTCAATAACACATTTATCCTTCTTTGCTATCATTCCACTAAATTTTACACAGATGCTTGTAAATCACATCAAAGATTGTTGCACTTCCAAAAACTGAACCGTGAAAAGCATAATGCCACAACCATTGTGTTAGAAAATGAGCCGCTTGGCTGGAAGGTCCAAAACGGTCTTCGCCAAATACCTTGATGTGGGTAAATTCACCAACTAGCAAAATAAAAGGAAGAGCATTTTTTGCCCATAACAGTCTGAAGAACCATCCTGTTGTCTCAAATCCCAGAGAGGATTGTGACTAACAACTCCACGGGACAAAAACTACATCTCGTATCCAAGATTTCCATTTTAGTGCTTCCAGCTGCCAACTTGGATATCTCCTGTCCACCGCCCACCTTTCCATCGATCTAGTGCAGTTCAGCCATCTTCAGTGCTCATTTTCAGGGACTCCACACGCCATGCACTCCATGTCACAAACAGCCCACCTCTTGCTGCCTCCGTCACCCCCACCCAAGCTGGTGACTCTACGCACCCGGTGAAAAGACATCCGATCTCCGACCCACGGATTCCGGCTAACCTCGCACCAGGGTGCTCCACCTCCTCACTCCATGGTGGGACACACAGTGGGGAGAAAGGAAGGCATGCTGAGGAATGAGTAGGCCCAGTGTAACAGATTTCCCATAATGCTGTATTTTCCCACGGCAGATGGGACTGGAGTCTGCTGCAGTGGGTGTTTGGATAGGAAGGCGTATGTGAATGGTTGCATGTTGATGGAGGTGATTAGAGTCCAAAAGGGTGGTGATGGTGGGGCTGAGGGAGGGTAAAAACTTATATGTAGAGGGAGCCGTCTGCTGGCCCCACATATCCCACTCCAATCAGTAGTACATCTATCAAGGTCCATATCCCCAGGCCACCAAAGCTAAACAGCTTTCCAAGGCCCTCTCGCCACTGACCCAGGTAGAAGCGGTCCGCCCCAAATCCACCCAATGTGATGCTGCAGGAAAGCAGAAAGGGAAAAGTCTAGTTAAGCACTACTCTCTCAGCCCATGATGGTTACATTTTTGTTGTTTCACAGACATTTAAGAAAGAAGCCTTTTTTCACTGGAGCAATTCCAGTTACAAACCAAATTGAGGGACAAAAAGAAGCAGCACTGATGGCCACCTAGGACTCAGCATCCATGTGCTGACTTCAGAGAAATTATTCAGTAAATCTAAAATAATGTTACCCAGTTACACAACAGGATATTTCACTGTAGAAACTAGGTTATTCAATTCTGACTATTCTGTCTCAGCCATTAATCACTATGATCCTTGCTTTATTTATAATGGGATTGATAAGTTTAAGTGCTGCTGTAAGCTGTGAGGAAGAGATTTACTTCTTTCAAAAACAATGCAAAGAAACGGTCTGAAATAAAAATGTGGGGCAGGTACCTGAGTGCCAGGGCAGTGGACCACTTGTATCCTCCGGTCCAGTTGCAGAACAATCGTTTTGAAAACTCCCTATTCCCTGCAAAGTGACAGTTGTGTGATTACCACAGCTAATATTGCAACAACGTGGGTCACAAAGATTACAGGAAGCTGTAAGCGACTGATCATTTCAAGAGTGTTTTGACACATGAAGTAGCCACAATGTCTGTTTCATTTTACCCAAAAGGTATAAATGGACCAAGGACAAGTGAGTATGACACATGATCACTGATTTGAAAGATGGGGTTTCAGGTAAAAACCTGTAAGCTGTCCAGTATATTCTGAGCAAGACAAAATACCACCATTAGCACTACTACAGATTACTAGTACGATGCACAATCATTTTGGATGAGACACTACCAGTCAAAAGTTTTTATAAAAACAGATTTTCTACATGCGCATGTTATTCACTTAATATTTACTAGAAATGCACTTAATATTCTTTGCTAACAAATAAATTTAAAGTATGTTCACCATTTGAGTTACTTTATTACCAAGAAAATGTCACATCTTTGATTCATCAAAGTGACCTCCTTCAGCAGTTATAACAACAGAAAAAAATTATGGCATTCTTTCTACAATGGACGTTAAATACTGCTCTGTTTCATGGGATGAAACAGTTAACTAGTACATTTAAAGTTAAAGGACAGCCTACAATTTGACTGCCATCACCACACAACCAGGTAACAGGATGTCAGACATTAACTGTTACACACTCTTTCCATGTTATAAAGCAAATTTGTTTCATTTGATATATTTTCATTTATTGTTGTTCACTTAACTTTCCAATGCTTAACAAGAATAAAAAAATCTGCATTTTATGAAATAAATGGAAAAGTGGTAAAAACAAGACATATGTATTATTGCCCTGTGTGTGGTTTGATTACTGGGAATCCCCACCCATGTGACTCGCAGAGTCGGGACTGACCTATACAGTGTACGTGCTCCAGGACTGTGCAGGTGGCTATGTAGCGCTTGCGGGGACAAGACACAGTCATGCAGTTGTTGGAGTTGGAGCACCGGTAGTGGGAGGGGTCCAGCTGCCAGCAGAATTGGCAAGTCAAGTTCAAGTTGAAGTTGGTCTGCGGCTGGCCTGATTCCCCCTGGAAGCAGAACATGACACTTCAAGATAAAAAAAATCACTGAGCGGGGGGGTGGGGGGGTTCCTTGAAAATTCACCACACGGAAATGCATGACTCCTACTTTTCTTGATATTTGTTAGAAATGTCATACTTCTTGGTCAGGACCGATGGGGAAAAAATGCAAGTATTGCAAAAGAAATTTAAATCTAAATTATTGGCCCAGACAAATTTCATTCTGGCTACAGCCCTAAATTAGACAGAGGCCACGCTCACCAGGCAGTGGACGCCACTCCTCGCAGTGCAGGAGAAGGATGCTGGCTTGCCGTAAGTGCAGTTTGTGTGGTAGGTGCAGTTGACACAATCTGGAGGCAACTTACTGCACAGACCCCTGCTCGGGCACTTGAACACGTAACTAGTCACAGCAGGGGTAGTTGCTGGAGGAAGAAAAATAGCGTGTCATTCACAATATGTATATACTGTATACACCATGTGAATCATCGGAGATAGAGCAACACTCACTGGGGACAGATGATGGCGTCACAGGGCTTGTGATGACTGGGCTTTGCTGGGCAACTTGGCTGGAGGGGGGCTCCTGACTGACATGGGGGGAACTCAGGTACCCTGGGAAGTCAGAGACAGCTCCATCACATGACAAATGCCTACATAAGCCTAAAATGCATACTAATTATTAGACACGTTTATGATCATTTGAAAAATGTTATTCTATTTTTGTTATTCTGGATATTTACATGATCTGTATTTACATGATCTGATCTCTAATCGTAGAGTGCGCTTGGCTTCACAACTGAAAGCGGACTCCTTAGCTAATTGCTACAACCATTATGATTGCTACAGATTTACTATAGCCCTGCTTAGCTCTCGGTTACACATTTAGCCATTAGATATGATCAACAGCTGCAGTACTTAATAGATATCGTTACTGAAGATGACCAAGGAAGACAGCCTCAACAGGCAATGTCTGACATAGCCAGCTAACTAGCTAGCGACATTATACACAGGTAACTCAGCCTTATGACTTTAAATCATCAGTCTTAAAATATGACAGTTTAAATATCTTGGACTGAATTCTTCATCTGACGACAAGTACAAATAAAGATGACTAAACGAGTTAAACGGCCGTTTTGTTTCGGCCAATTAGCTAACTAGTCAGTTAGCAGGTATGCTAAATAGCTGATACTGAAACAGGTAACCTGTTTAGGTACCGCAAGTAAAACCAGCAAATAAATTTCAGTTAAGGCTGTGCGGCTGACTAGTTACTGACCGTTAACCGAATTGAGACAGAGGTCCAGAAACACCAGCAGCATAATCGCGTAGGCCTTCATAGCGCACCGGCCTTGCCGTGGGAGCCGAGCCTGACAGGCGGCCGCCATCCTGACACACAGCGCACGCCTCGCGCAGCAGCCTCGCGCAGCAGCCCCGCCCCGAGTGCCGCGCGCCCAGCCCTCGCTCCGCCCACGTCACCGCGTATTAACACTAGCTTTACTATACATCGGAGAGAATTTGCGTTAATTCCTTGCCTCTTGACCCCCTGGGGTTTGTCATGCTGTGGCAATACACATCAGCCACACCTGAGAGACCGGCAAATTTGCATTTGACTGCTAGCGCCACTGTCACAGAGAGGTGGGGGAGGGGTTGTTCTGAAAGCACAGGCCTGGCTTTGCTTGAGCAAGAAAAAGGTTTTGTGTCTGACCCTCATTGGAACTTTGGGCAGTGTTTATGTGTGTGTGTGTGTGTGTGTGTGTGTGTGTGTGTGTGTGTGTGTGTGTGTGTGTGTATGTATATATATATATATATATATATATATATATATATATATATATATATATATATATATATATATATTGTTTTTGCTCCCATTTTTCATGAGCTGAACTCAAAGATCTGAAAGATTTTCAACATACACAAAAAACCCATTACTCTCAAATATTGTTCACAAGTCTGTCTAAATCTGTGTTAGTGAGCACTTCTCCTTTGCTGAGATAATCTATCCCACCTCACAGGTGCTGATTAGGCAGCATGAATAATGTACAGGAAAATGGGGTACTTATTTGCAAATGCACCAATGACAAAAGCAGCCAATGGCAGGACTGTACTGTGTATAAAAGTGCTGCCACAGAGCTGCATGAATCATTTCTAAACGTGATTCCTGAAGAACAACACCAGAATGGCCCCTCAAGACCTGCCACGCCAGAAAAGATACACTGCGCAAGCTGCTTTGCTTCTGATGCAGGAAATGGATGACGGCGAGTCTGATGGCGGCGATGTTTCATTCGCTGTAGATAGCTCTGATTTGTCATCTGATGAAGGCACCGACTTTACAAGTACGAAAGAAGAGCCGTGGTATAGGGAAGAGAGATGCCAAGCCAAGCCTGACTGCAAAAGATGGCTCAGTTTGGGTGCATCAAGAAGCCGGACAACAATTTGAGACAGTGCATAGCACATCCTTCACTGCCAGCAGTGGACCCACAGAGTATGCAAAGCGTGAAGTCACCAGCGTGCTGCAGAGCTTCCTGTGTCTGATTGACATTGGGATGCTGCTGACCATCAGAGAGTGTACGCTCCTGCAAGGCCGCAGAACAAATCCCGAATGGAACCTGTCAGTGTATGAATTGATGGCTTTTCTATCAGTTCTGTTTTTCAAAGCAGTTATGTCTCCAGTTGGTGCCATGGTGGACTCCTGGTCGGAAGACTTTCTGGTGCCAGCAGTCAAGGAGACAATGTCCAGAGACCGCTTCATTAGAATTATGGCAAACCTTCGCTTTGACAACAAGGACACCCGTGCTGAGCGTGTAAAAACCAATAGATTTGCAGCAATTTCTGATATCTGGTCACGCTTCACTACAAACTGTGTAGCAAGTTTCTGCCCAGGACAACACATCACAATTGATGAACAGCTTTTCCCAACAAAGGTCCGTTGTCCATTCATACAGTACATTGCCACCAAGCCCGACAAATTTGGAATTAAATTCTGGATGGCCACAGATTTGGAGACGAAATATGTTTGCAATGTATTCCCTTACTTGGGAAAGGATCCTGGTCGTCCCACAGGTGAGAAGCTGTCAGAGAACGTGGTGATGCGTCTCATGCAGCCATTCCTTGATGTGGGCAGGAATGTCACAACAGACAACTTTTTCACTTCATTATCACTGGCACACAGACTGCTTCACCGTAACACCACTCTTCTTGGCACAATGAACAAAGTCCGGCGTGAGCTTCCACCTCCAGCAAAGGACACTGCAGCACGGGAACAATTCTCCACATCGGTGTTCAGAAGTGGCAGTGTGTCATTGACAGTGTATGCTCCAAAGACAAAGAAAACAGTGTGTGTTCTGAGCTCCATGCACCAACACGTGGTGCCCGGGGATGACAGAAAGAAAAAACCAAACACAATAACAGACTACAACTATATGAAGTGTGGTGTTGATGTTTTGGACCAAATGGCACGCAAATACTCGGTACGAGCAGCAACACGCAGGTGGCCAGTTGCAGTGTTCTATAATATGCTGGACTTGGCGGCAGTGAATGCCTATGTGCTCTACAAGGCATGCACGGGGTACACAGGTACTAGAAGACGGTTTCTGCATCGTCTAGCCATGGAACTCCGAGGGCGATTCATGCAGGAAAAGGAAATGCAGAAAGAAAAGGCTTCTGCTGCTGCTGCTGCTACTATAGCCGCTGTTGCTGCTGCTGCTGCTCAGGCTGTTGTGCCAATGTCCTCACCCACATGGACAACGCAGTGCCAGGCACAGCAGAAATGCAACAAGAATCGCAGCAAGTTTCGCTGTGCAAAGTGCCACAAGTACACCTGCGCCAAATGTAGGGACCAGGATTACTGGGTCTGTACAGCGTGCAAATAAATAAATCACATAAATAAATTTGTATTTCAATTTGACTCTGAATGTTACCCGTTTGGCTGTTTTTTTCATTTCATTTTTTAACAAATAAAACACATTCTTGTTCTAAAACATTCTGTGACAGTTTTTCTTTCATAATTGCAGTTTAGTCCGTGTGTGGGACATTTTGTGTGAATAAGGTACACAATCAAGTCACTGCTGTGAATGTTTCTCTGTGAGTTAGAGAGTTCCGGGCTGTAGGTGAATGGTGTGAACAACTGCAAATACCTTACCTTGGAGAGTGTGAACGGGTAATTGGTGCGTTTACACAGCAATTACAGGAGGACAATGGACTGGCTCAAAATGCTAATTTGTCTCCAGGATTATTTTTTGTCAGTAAAGCTAGTGCTAAAGCTACCTACAACAATGACGTGGACGCTTATAAGATAAACTAAAGCTAGAAAAAGCATCCCATAGGGAAACCCGATTACGAATATTCTGGTGCGATGCTGTCGGTAATCGGCATCGATTTGACAGCGTCTGATAACAGTAACAAAAGTGCAAGAACAATAAAAAGTGCGATGAAAGTTATACCAAGACAAATGCTATGTGGAATTTTGTTGTGGTATGTGCATATTATTGTAGTCTGCTGTATAAGTGCACTGTATCAGGGGTAGGATAATTATCCCTTATTTTCCCCTAAGAGCAAGCAGTACAGGGATCATGGCCTCAAAGAAAAACTGGAAAATGATTTTAGTGTCATGGAGTGAAAGAAAGGAAAAGTAAAAACTGAGACAGTCAAGTCATACTGAGATGGTAAAGTCATATAAATTCGATGCCTTCTTACATTGCCAGGGAATTTTTGTTGTTGGGTAAAACATTGTCTCAGAACATTATAAAATTTTTAAAGGTATACTGAAAAAAAAGCCACTGAACAGATAAGCAGTTAGAAAATGAATGTGTGGTAAGAAATGATGTAATTCGTTAGCAGACTGAATTTCTCTCGTGTTGGACAGCATCGGGGATTTACATGTAAGCTGCCAGTACTGTACCTATTCGTGTTGTACACAAAAGGTATCAATCGCAGACGTCACAAAACAACCGGCATCGAAAAAGGCTGCCAATACATCAGTATTAAGATGCAAAACAGAAGGGAAAAAAACACAACACTTTGCACTGAAGGAGTTTATTCCCTTATTCCCAGAGTGACGGGGAGATACAGGGTTTCACTGCACAATTCTTTGTCCCCCCTCATTATGGCGTCACTGACAAAAGGCAGACAGTATAGATCTGGCAGAGCGACACAGCAAGTCTGCTGCATCTATACCCAGCAGTGGCATTCTGCCAACATCTCGCATAACATCTTACATTCCCTTCCGATCAGCATTTGGACAAATATTACAGCACAAAATACTAACCTGTCTGCACCCTTTATTTAACTTTCATTTTACACCAAACTTTTCTAAAAACATGCCCTACGCTCCATTCATGGAATTTAGTCATGAATAAACAACTGACTGTAGTGATGCTGCCTCAACACCTGGGCTGACAGCATTCAGTCAGATTGTTGAGTAACAGCAGTAACACTGATGACATTATGTGTCAAAATTACGTTCCTCTCCTTGCCATCCTGAGCCATTATATCTTGGTTCTGATAAATCTGCACTTCCTGCTTCTATTACTCTGTTTTTCTTCCAACTCAAACATCGTGAAGTCCCTCAGATCTCCAGGTTTTCATCCCCAGTCTCAGGGAACCCTGCAGCGGCAGGTAGATCGGGATTAACTCCTTGCCCCCTTCCTCAGAACTCCTCCTCTGCACATCTGCAGCGCGACTGCTTCAGGAGGCTCAGTCTGGCTAGGACCTCTGCCACTGGCATCTCGCCGTGGACCTTGTTGTCCCTCGTCCGCACGTTCACGCTGTTCGTCATCTTCTCCTTTTCCCCCACCACTGTCATAAAAACAGGTTGACACAGTGACAAAGGGTGTTTAACTTTCTGCTCCGTAAAGGAAACTGTACCAGAAGCACCATATTAAATTGGCTGCCACACAGCACAGAAAGGAAACAACTGCATTACACTCAAATGACTTTTACTATGTTTAAGATTTTATGCTTGAATCCCTCGTGCCTACTATTTTGACGGAAATCCGGCTTCTCTTACCCAGAATGAAGTTGTACTGGGCCAGCTGGGCATTGCGGACTTTCTTGTTGAGAAGGCAGCTGGAATCGAGGTCAGCATCTGCCATAAAGCCGGCCTCCACAAACTGCTCACACACCTGAGTGGCAGAGTAACGTTACTTCAAATACGGAGTTTGAATCAAGAGCAGACCAGACATGACACAGACGTGGGGGGGGAATGAGGCTTTGAAACCCAAGTGAGTGGGATCATCACACACTGTCAATCACTAGCCGACTTAAAAATCCCTTTGTTCACGCTGATGTTCTAAGTGGGTTAACCCAAGCAGAGACTGACAGAAATCCTACCCAGCAGGACTTTGTAAAGCCTATGTACTGCTACACAAAAAGAGAAGCTTCTGGAAAAGCAGAACAGACAATTAAAGGCGTAGGAGGTGTACCGCTTTGGCGTATTCCTCAAAGGAGGGGTTGACTGGTACCAGCATGACCTGACGTGGAGACAGCCAGAGAGGCCTATGGAAAGATACAGACCACCTGACTATGATCTGAACAATTTTTACACTATTTTACACTAATTTGGCTCAATCACACAAAATGTGAAATTTAACTAGACCTGTCAACAGAATGTTCAGTTAAACACATGCTGGCACACTAACACGCACAGAAATGTCCACACCCTGATCATTCTTCTGCTAAGGTGTAACACTCACCACTTCCCAGCATAGTTCTCAGTGAGGATCGCTATCATCCTCTCCACTGAGCCCAGGATGGCACGATGGATGATGACCGGCCGTGCCTTGTCATCCGCATCTTTCCTGCAGGGACCGTGGACAGCAGGAGTGACTATGGCATTCAAGCATGTTCCCAAGGCTCAGGCTGGGCACTGTTGTCAGTCGGAGTGATGGTTCACAAAGCTTTGTTTAGCCATTTGCCGTATTTTTTTGAACCCACTAGATGGTGCTCTTGGTTTGCATTGGAGCATCCTTTGACTCCTTTTTTTGAATAGAGAGCACCATCTAGTGGGGTCTAAAATACAGCAAATGGTTCATGAAGCTTTATTTGGCTATCACTAGTCAGAAGTCTCAACTCACACTTTATGTGTGAGCCATAACTAAACAGAGCCCACGTCTGAAGACTTACCCAACAAAGCTGAGGTCAAAGCGTATTGGCAACTGAAAATCCAGCTGGATGGTGGCACACTGATGGTATCGTCCAATGGCATCCTTGATCTTAATGTCAATCTGAAACATCACACCTACACATTGTCATTACAGGGCCAGATACCAGAACCTTGATCTATGTACCAAAACAATACATTTCTAGAAAAAATTCCAAATTCAGAGAAAGATCAAACCCACCTTGGGACCGTAGAATGCTCCATCTCCAGGATTCAATTTCCATGGCTCCCCAAATTCATTCAGGCTGTTCTCTAATTGCTGTGGACAGAGAATACAACACACACTTTAAGATGTACACAGAAAGTCTTCTACTGGCCAGCGAAGCTCACAGTACTGCATGGGGTGAGGATCACGCAAGCTTTCGTTTTTTCCAGATAGGATCTCCAACCCAACATTACCTTCTCGGCCTGGTCCCAGATAGCAATGTCACCCAGGAACTTCTCTGGACGTGTGGAAAGGAACAACTGGAAGGAGAATCCAAAGACATCATACACACTGCGAAGGAAGTCCAGACATCCCTTCATCTCCATCTCGATCTGTATGAAAAAGAGCAAAAAGGAGTTAGGAGGAGAGTAACGGTGAACAGGACGGTGTCAGTGGCAGCAACCCAATGCTTTAGAATCCTGGCCTGCCTGAGGTCAGTTCTTTATGATTAGGCTTAATTGAATGAATGACGGAATCATAATCTTGTTTCTCTCCAAGGGCATTTTCATAAACCGCAATAAAGTAAACAGAAATATTTCTTGATTAAAAATGACTGGATATTTCTGAATGTCACTGATTTTTTTTCCCCCCCGAGCGAACACTGTTTTATTCATTATATGTAAATTAACCAACAATTACTCATTCTTAGCTCATGGAAAAAAAATCAACGAAAGTACTTAGAAATAATTGCTGTCAGCTATTCAAGTTCAAATTTCACAAATTATCAAATAATTTGGGAATGTTTTCACAAGCATGTCTATAAACAGAAGTTGTTTGTTTTAGCAATTTAAAAATTGTACCACCTAACTCATCAACTGGCACTCCAAAACAATTTAAAGCATATTTTACATTACATTAATTTCTCAAATCACACCTAATTACATAATAGCTCACCTGTACTGAAAACCAAGACAGACGAGTAACAACATTAAACTAAAACATTCATACCAAACGAAGACTAATTCACTTGGTCATGCAAACTTCTTATTCATCATTCTGACAGTTCTGCCCAGTGTAAAATGCAGCTAATCAGTAGTCCCTACCTTCCAGAGAGTATAGATTAAGGGATCAGGAGACAGATCATGCATCAGGCCTGCTGGCCTGGCCTGCTTACCTGCTCCATGGCGCAGAAGATGTGGGCATCATCCTGCTGGAACCGCCGTACCCTGGTCAGGCCCGTCAGCGTCCCCGACAGCTCATTGCGGTGCAGCACGCCAAAGTCGGCCAGCCTCAGTGGGAGCTCCCGCCACGACCGTGGCCGGTGGCTGAACATAAGGCTATAGGAAAAGGGAGAGTGCCATCACAGATGGGGTTACAAATAGGGCTGTATGGGTTTTCCCATGGAAAGTCGGAATATTTTCAGAATTCCTCAGTTTAACTTCCCATGTAATGGAAAGTTTCTGGAAAGTTTCAGCAAATTTACCACCCCTTCGCAACCCTAGTTACAAATAAGCAGAACAGTTTGGGAGGGGGTTTAATGCCTTACAACCTGGACATCAAGCTCCACATGATGATGGAAAAGTCAGAAAAGCATGGCATGCTGGTTAACAAATTAGTTAGAAATGGAGATGAGTTAACCAACTCAAACTACTGCTTTAGCAGACAGCTTCATCACTAAACAGCTTACAATACAGGCAACTGAAAATTCACAGGGAACAAAGATTACCATAAGAACAGAGCATTTCCTGGTAATTGAACTGGCAAACTTTGGCTTCCAAAACGTAAAAACAACAATCTTGATTCTTTGCACAAATGTAGTCATAGAGCAACTGAAACTTAGCGTGAGGGCAGAAACGCTATCACACCCACCAATGTCCGGGGCAGTTCATGGGCTTGAGGGCAAAAATGTCCTGCTCCACGGGGAAGGAGAACATGTTCTCACTGTAGTGTTGCCAATGGCCAGAGGTCTCCCACAGCTTGCTGTTGTAGATGCTGGGGCTGGCCACCTCCTCGAAGCCCCTCATCCAGTATTCTTCCTGAGAGAGAGACAGCATCAGCGAGCAGCAATGGAACGGCCACGAAAGCTGCCTCATCACACGACACCACACCCACCGCAGCATGACACACAAGCTAACATGCTAGCACGCTAACACAAGGCTCATCTGGTATGCTGTCCCGTCTTAGCGGGAAGCCGAGAATCCGACCAAAGACCCTGCACGAAGGACCCAGCGGTCACAGGTGGGCACCGAGGGTCGGTAGATCACTGCTTCACCTTGATGAATTCCGTGAGGGTGTTGTACAGATAGGCCCCCCGGGGAAGGAAGAAGCAGCTCCCAGGGCTCAGTTCATGGAAGAAGAACAGCTCCTGTTCCTGCATCGGGAAGAACGGGGACATGCAGACTGTGGGCGAGCGTTTGGTGATTGTGCCGGAGGAGCATTCAAAGTGCTAGTTAAGAAAGACAAAACTCCTAAAGATGTGATACATGGAAGCTTCTCATTGGCTGACAGCGTGTGGCAGTCGTGCCAAGTCATGTGAAACGATGAATATGACCAGTGTAATAAACGTAAAAGGAATATGGAAATGAATACATCAGGTTTTGCATAAAAATTAGAGAAATGTTTCCTTGTCAGCCACCTGCTGCATGTCCAGCAGGGAGAGTGGGGTGAGTCAGTCTCAGGACCAGCTGGTGCAGGCAAGACTGTCTGGCATAGCGTGCTGTCGGTCAGAGGGCTCCCTCTGCTGGTGGCCTCAGGAACAGTGGCTAAGGCTAATGGCTACCTTTCCAATTTTGCGGTGATCCCGGTTCCGGGCTTCCTCCTGAAAACGCTCCCACTCCTTTAGCATCTTGGTGTCAGGGAAGGAAATGCCATAGATGCGCTGCAGCGTCTCCATGTCTGAGCGACCTTCCCAGTACGTCGAGGAATTCTGAAGGCGTGGCGGAATGACAGAAGCCACGTGACTTCACATAACAACGGCAACCGCCGAAACAGCAGGCGGCATACTGGGGACACACCTTGTAGATCTTCATGGCTTTGATCTTTCCAGTGTGTCGGACATGTGGCCCTCTACACAGGTCGATAAGGGGCCCGCATCTATCACAGGAGACAGCAGAGGCGGAAATGAGATGATGTCATCTAAGATAGTGTCCGGTACAGACTACAGATCGACAGCCAGTCGCAGGGTGTGTCCTACCTGTACACTGTAGTGGTGGGGGTGGTGACCTTCTCATTTAAAATGCGGCACTTGAATTTGTTATACTGAAATACACACAAAATTAAACTAGGTGTAAAATTTTCTAATAACTTCAGCAGGAAGCAATATCCACCAACAGACTGAGGAAGGTGCAGAAGAATTAGATTAACGTTTGATGGAACAATATCCAATAGGGAGACAGTGTTCTCACCTTGAACATCTGCAGCAGCGTCTCCTTGCTGATCTCCAGCCTCTCAAAGGGCTGTTTCTCCTTCATCACAGTCCGGCAGATTCCCTCCAGGGCGCCGAACTCGGTGCTGGAGACCCCCCTGGCCAGGATACACGAATACGGGGGCTCAAACCGGAGTCAGGCAGGGGACTCGGCGGATAAGGGACCATGTCACGGCTCAGGGGAGCCTCACCGATGTCCGTCCAGGAACATGTCGTAGTAGAAGCCGTTCTCGATGGGCGGCCCGTAGCACAGGCAGCCGCCGTAGAACTGCTCCATGGCTTCTCCCAGGACATGGGCGCTGGAGTGCCAGTACACCTGAGAGAGAGGGGAGGAGGAAGAGGAGCCATGGGGCAACGGGGAAGGAAGGTGTGGATACGACGGGAAGAGGAGGAGGACACCTACGGCCCGGGCGTCTTCATCATCGAAGCGGAGCAGCTCCAAGGCACAGTCCCTCTCCAACGGCCTGTCCAGGTCCCACAGTTCACCATCCACCCGCGAGATCACAGCGCTGTCAGCGAGGCCCTGGCTGAGAGAGGCACCGCTGATGTATCTGCAGGTACTGCAACGCTGGAAAGCCCCAGTCTGACAGAGACTCTGTAAGGGTGTGGCTGAGACCGCACTGCTGCACCAGTTACCATCACTATGTCAGTAGCGGCCTGACTGGGAGAGACGCCAGTGGCATATCCAACAGCCAGTACCTGGTACTGAGATTCCCTGCCACTAGGGGATGAGAGCAGCAGATGCTGTAACTCAGGCAAACATAACATTTTATTTATTTAGTAGACACTTTTATCCAAGTGACATACATTTGAGAAAGCAGGGTCACACAGGCCCTGTAGCAACCGGGGGTTAAGAGTCTTGCTCAAGGGCCCAACAGTGAAATTACTCAACTTGACCCTGGGATTCGAACCAACAACCTTCCGATTACAAGCACAGTAGTCTACCCCACTGAGTCACACACTGCAATGTGGAAATGACGTACAGGCTGTTTATGGGCTTCTACAGACTCTTCCACACACCCCTGGTACCTGATTTTGCAGGCCAGCTGGTAGGGGCTGGTCACCCAAGACTGGGCCTCCATAGTCTTGCCATCGGGCAGCTGCACAGTGATGGGCTGGCTCTCCACGGCCCGCTTGGCCAGCAGGGCATCGCTCTCCATCTTCAGCTTGTCGTACAGTTGCAGGCGGTCAGCGACATAGGCAGGCCAGGGGTGTGGCTGAACACAGAGCACAGGCAAACCAGTCAGACCAGAGCCACTGAGAAAACCTGAACGAATAACGTGAAGCAGACAATCTGAATACAACAACATCCAGTTTAATACGTCTATGACAGATAGGTAATTATCTGGGGCTGACGCTGGACACACCTCTAGTTTAAATAAATGGATAACCAGCTTAATCAACGACATAAGTCTGCTCACGATACCTTGCCAAGGCGGAACCCCACAACTTTTTAGACACATGCTGTACTACTGCTAATAATAATAATAATAATAATAATAATAATAATAAAATAATAATAATAATAAACATTTTAACGAATGCTAATGCTTATACCTCTTTCCTCTGAGGAGGTACCTTGTTCATCCCATTGGTTTTTTCAGTCTTTTCCGGCTTTTGCTTCTCATCCTTCTTTCTTAGAGGCACAGTCTGCACCTGTGACAAAACAGTCCAGAAAGATACTAAAATGAATACGATGTAGGCACGCACAGATTTCGCTACTTTAAAACTGTGAAGCAGATATTCAGCAGGCGAGAGTTTAGCAGTTTTTGAGAGAAGTACTAAATGATATAGAACCGCTATTCCGACTATCAGAGGCATTGCACCCCGATGGCATTCAATGACGGGCTATTTCGAGACACCGGCTGTCACTTGGACGATCTGTGCTGCGGTGCTGCAATCGCGATAAAGGGCAGCATTAGGGACGCTGGGACACGCTTAGCGGGGGGCGATCGGCGTCCGCTCCGGTGCTTGCCTGGGTCTTTTCTCCCTCCTTCTCCGCCTGCTTGCCATGACATTTTGCGGCGTGCTCCTGGCCTTGCGCTCCCATTTCCAGCTCCGCCTGAATCCCCCGTCGCAGATGTACGATGCGATACTTGAGCTTTTCATTTTCGGCTCTCAGGCCTTCCAGCTCCGGGGACGGGGCGAAGCTGTGCGCGGCATTCTGTTCACCGCACAGTCCTTCCAGCAAACGTTTCACCTCTAAGCTCAGCTGTTGTATCTGCTCCTCCTGAGCTTGCAGGCGCGCCGCCATGCGGTCCGCCATCTTTAAATGCGCGCACTGAATGACGGCGCCGGGACTCCGGGTTCTACTTACTAAGGCGAATGAAAGTGGCCACACGGCGCCCCCTTGCGGTTGTACAGTAAAAATCTGAGGATGCTATATAATTGTACGCGACTAAACTCAATCAAATGAAAATAACTTAAAAATCTTCCGTGAAAAATCATACTTCTATATAGTTTTCGTATCCTCTGCTGCTCGTTTTTTATTACAGTCCTATATATTTCTGGGCGTCCTCCCATTGACTTTATAACTAATTTTTTTATATTATGCTGTTATTGGTCTTAAAGTAACATATCACATTCCTATTGTTGTTGCTAAAGATTCGCTAAGGGCATTGGGCCAAATATGTTGTGAAGAGCACTACTATTTAGATAGAATGATGACGTAAAAAATCAGGCGACGCGCCTTGACGTCGCTGCCGGATCCGGACACTAGAGGGCGCGGTTCCCCCGCAGCGCCAGTCGACGTCAGGAAGCAGCTGATGGCGTCGTCATCTGGTTTACAGCAAGTCCAGAAATGCGAATCGTGATGCTGGATTTGCTGTTCTTGGTAATAGTATAGTTTGCTTGTGTAGGCAGTCATACCCCGATATACCCAGGCAATCAATACAAATGTTTTGTGGGAGACCGTAAAAAGTCTTTATACGTAAAACACACTGGGTTTACTGCACGGTTGCTTATACGTGATACAGGAAAAGAGTGGAAGTGATATATCTGGCTGAATTGCATATATACACAACTGTGATCTTATCGCTGGTAGCGCACACCGTCCTGATCGCGGGTCGTCCGGTCGGGTTCGTGCCGCTGGAGGTATGGCTTCCGGCTTTGCTCCTCCGAAACTGGCCGGCTTCATTCTCACCGAGAAGCTGGGCAGTGGCACGTATGCCACGGTGTATAAAGCATACAGGAAGGTTAGTGCTGCACACTCATCTAGTTTCATAGAAACATTACTGTTGCTGCTGTTTATTTCTTAAACTAAACCGAATAGTTTTCTCTTTGGTGTGTGGAACAGGTCTGCGTTTAACTAGAAATATGATCCGGCAGTGTATGGAGTATAATTCCTGGGTTTACAGGGGGACAATCGAGAAGCAGTGGCCGTGAAAGTCGTAAGCAAGAAGAGTCTGAATAAGACCTCCATGGAGAACCTGCTCACGGAAATCGAAATCCTGAAGACGGTGCGACACCCTCACATCGTGCAGCTGAAGGACTTCCAGGTAGACGCTTTTTTGGTAGCTTCACCTAAAACAGAGGTCCTTACATCTCTCTGAAGGACCACCCTAAGAGAGCACACCCCACAGATTCCTGATGTGGCTGGCAGGTGGTGTCCCACTAAGCAGTGAGCATCTTCCACCTCTGCTTTGCAGTGGGACTCGGAGAACATCTACCTGATCCTGGAGTGGTGCTCCGGAGGAGACCTGTCCCGCTTCATCCGCAGCCGCCGTCTGCTCCCAGAGAGGGTAGCATGTCGCTTCCTGCAGCAGATAGGTGAGGGTCCACCATCAATGTAAGTGTAATCCAGGTGGCTGGCTGCTCCTGCCTGTTGGGATATTATTCTGAGGAATGCGCGTGTGTCGGAATGGTGACCCCTGTCTCCGTTCCCCACCTGCCTACAGCATGCGCCCTGCAGTTCCTTCATGAACGGAACATCTCCCACCTGGACCTCAAGCCTCAGAACATTCTTCTCAGCGGCTCCGTGCTGAAGCTGGCAGGTGATCCTCCTCCCTATGGGACCCCCACACATCTGTGACCCCCCCTCCCCCCCCCCACAGTAGACTCCAGTCCTGGGGGGCCGGAGCCCTGCACATTTTTTGGTTTCCCCTCATTTAACACACCTGATTCAACTCCTTGTGCTAATTACCACACAGCTCTTAAGCTGAATCATTTGTGGTGGAACAGGGAAAGGGCTAAGCTACACAGGGCTGCGGCCCCCCAGGACTGAAGTTTGACACCCCTGCTGTAGACAGTCAGTGACAATTAAAAATTATACATAGTTTCTGATATTACACGCCTGACTACTTTCCCATGCTCTAGTACACTGGTTCCCAGTCTGGTCCTTGGGAACCCACAAACAATCTATACTGGGAGGGAGCAAAAACATGGACCGAGAGTCCCCACGGACCGGACTGGGAAACACTGCTGTAGCACATTCATTTTCAGTTTTTATTGAGACAAAATAAGCATATGTTAGTTTTGCTCATCCGTAGTCTTCAGTAAATATACAAATATGTTTTAGAGCATTAACTGCTAGACCGCCAAAGCAGCTTCAGCGTGGGGGTGATTAAATAGTCTCAGCCTTGATTGGCAGGCATCATTCCACCCAGAAATGTCATTGGCCTCCACTCAGCTCACAAACTCCGCACTTCCTGTGTTTGTAAATAGTCAGCACTGTGATCATGTTCTTCAGACAGGCTGAGCCACGTGCATGAGCTGCTCTATAAATATGAAGTAAATGAAGGCTTTAAAGGCCCTCGCACCGCCATCTTGGCTTGCTGCTTATATACTACTGTACAGTTTTTATTAATAGTTACTGCAACTCCCTGCATTTTCCTTTGTGTGTGTCTTTAGACTTTGGCTTTGCACAGTACATGTCCCCCTGGGACGAGCAGAGCGCCCTCCGCGGTTCGCCACTCTATATGGCTCCGGAGATTGTGTGCCGACGGCAGTATGATGCCCGGGTGGACCTCTGGTCCGTAGGCGTCATCCTGTACGGTAAGGTGCCCTGCCCCCTGCAGTCCTGTGGCCGCCGTTGCATCCTCAGCCTCCTGACATATCTTTATAAACACTGTGTGTACATTATGTTTACTCACGTCGACACTGTGACCTTTGGATCTTACGTACAGCACTGTGCAAAAGGCTTAGCCAGTCACAGAAAATGATGTGTAACTGATCTTCACGTTGCTGTACTATGACATTATGTCAGTCAAAGTCTGTTAGCTTAGCCATTTCAAAACAGCATCTAAAATTACCACAGCATTTGCAACAAGTATATAATACAGCCATGTCTTTTTCGACACGACCATTACCCCACCTTGTTTGGCTAATCGATATCCCATTCAGTTATTTAATAAATCAAGTTAATTTATTGAGCTGGTGGAGAAATTTAACAAACGCATAGAAAGACTGGGGTGCCCCTAAGGAGAGGTTTGTGAACCAAAGCAGAGTTTACCTGGTTATCCAACAAGATATCAGTAACTTTCTGGAGAAGAGATGAAATTCTTTGTTTATTTTTATTGTGTTACCTTTAATTTGCGTATGTTACAATGTTAAATTGTTTTAAGCAATTGTTTTACGTTTTGAGCAAATATACACATACCAAATATATACATACCAAGATTAATAGCAATAAACATTTTCTTTACTTGCCTAAGATTTGCTCAGTGATTAATGTACAGCAATTCATGGCCGTCTGTCTTGCACAACTGGACAGGGTGTTTGTTAATAAATATTTGTACTGCGACTGTACGCTGCACATAATTGTGCATATTATTAGACATTGTTCCTCTTAGGGCATTTTTCCACCACACCAGATACCGTACTGCTGGTATTTTCCCTTTTCCATTTACTCGCAGTCGAGTTCCAGCACCTAAAGTGCCAAACCAGATGGGGTTCTTTTCTGGTACTTTAGGGTGGGACTTGAAAGACTTTCTTGATTGGTTGATTGGTTATGCAAATAGCCTGCCGCTGAAACACAATACAAACGGCGCCTTGAAAAGAGTTACAAATTCAGAAAACAATGATAAATTAAGTTATAAAAAAACAGACACAAAATTGGCTTTGCATAGTAGTGTCCCTGGGATGAGCAGAGTGCCATCCTCGGTTCACTACGGAAGTACCAAAGGTACAGTACCTGGTACGGGGGAGAAACGCCCTCACATTTGTTCATATTCCAGGCTGTATTAACAACTTTATTACTCCTGTGTATGCTTGAACAGTAGTTATATATTGCTTTGTTATTGTATGTGTCTGTACTGCAGTTGTATTCCACACGTCTGTACTGCAGTTGTATTGCACACGTCTGTACTGCAGTTATATTCCACACATCTGTACTGCAGTTGTATTCCACACGTCTGCACTGCAGCATTATGGTTTACAGTGCAGGTTGCTGACTGTGTGCTGGTTTTGTGTCCCTCCTTTCATAGAGGCTCTTTTTGGACGTCCACCATTCGCCTCTCGCTCATATGTGGAGCTGGAGGAGAAGATCCGTAGCGACCGCGCCATTGAGGTGAGCGCGTGTTTCTTGGCTCCTGTAGCTCAACAAGAATGCCATTATGCCAACAATGCAATGGTTGTGGGTTCAAATCCCATGGAGCACATGTTAAAAAGTAAATTATAACTGTTCCTTCTATTATAAGTTGCTTTGGATAAAAGCATCGGATACATGTAATACTGTAAGAATGTAAATGGTCCATTCTAATAAGCAGAGCTATGGACCTGAGGCTGGTTACCTGCAGGGTATTCAAAGGCTTTTTCCCTTTGTTTAGCATTATGGTTTTCAGAGGTAGCTCAAGGTGAAGGTAGCGCTACCTGAAGGACACACAGGTGTAGGAGAAGTCATTAGGCCAGGAGATCATGCTCCTAGCAGGGGGGGGGGCGGGAAGGGGGTCTTGGCAATCAGTCTTTCCCTGAGGCAGGTGGTTACCCTGTCACTGCTGGAACCGGACAGGAAATGGGTTGCGTTGGCTTGGGGTGGGGGGGGTTGGTTTTGGGGTGGGGCTGGGAGGTGTTCTGGAGCTGCGTCCCGACGGCTCCTGCTCCCCCCCCCCCAGCATGCGGACGCCGGGGCCGCGCTCTGGTCCCGGCCGGCCGCCTTGGGAGTGTCGCGCTGTGGTTTGGCCCGGCACTGCAGCGCAGGGAGGTGCTATTTATACGGACCCTTCATGTCGGCTCCCAGGCTTCCTGGGCGACGTTTGTACACGTCCGGCCGAGGTGGGCTGTTTCTTGGACGATGGAGGGTCATGGCGGGTGGTCTCCTGGCTGTGTTGCAGTTGCCCGCCGGGGCCAGGGTGTCCCCCCCCTGCCGGGACCTGCTGCTGCGGCTGCTGGAGCGCGACCCCGATGCTCGGATCTCCTTCCCCCAGTTCTTCTCGCACCCCTTTGTGGACATGGAGCACATGCCCAGCACAGAGAGCCTGGGCAAGGCGGTGAGGAGGGCCGGCCGCATATTGATTTGCTGGGGGGGGGGAGCATAAATATAAAAGTGGATTCACAGCCTTTGTTAAAGCCAAGCCTAGTGCCTGTGGGGGGAGGGGCAGTGCTCATACATGTCAATCAACAGTATAATCAAGCGACCACTGTGTGATTGGCTACCTTCCCGTAAGTACAGAATGTGCAGGCCAGGCTCAAAACAAAGCCTCGCCTATATATAAAAATATGGTTGATTCTTCACTGGGTCTTTCGCAGGATACAGTGAAAGGCGAAGTTGTCACTGAGTCCATCGTCTGTGCATTATAAATAAGAATGGTGTGAGCATAGGAGAAATGCAGGACTGTATTATAAATAAGAATGGTGTGAGCATAGGAGAAATGCAGGACTGTATTATAAATAAGAATGGTGTGAGAATAGGAGAAATGCAGGACTGTATTATAAATAAGAATGGTGTGAGCATAGGAGAAATGCAGGACTGTATTATAAATAAGAATGGTGTGAGCATAGGAGAAATGCAGGACTGTATTATTAATAAGAATGGTGTGAGCATAGGAGAAATGCAGGACTGTATTATTAATAAGAATGGTTTGAGCATAGGAGAAATGCAGGACTGTATTATTAATAAGAATGGTGTGAGCATAGGAGAAATGCAGGACTGTATTATTAATAAGAATGGTGTGAGCATAGGAGAAATGCAGGACTGTATTATTAATAAGAATGGTGTGAGCATAGGAGAAATGCAGGACTGTATTATAAATAAGAATGGTGTGAGCATAGGAGAAATGCAGGACTGTATTATAAATAAGAATGGTGTGAGCATAGGAGAAATGCAGGACTGTATTTTGAAACGTTGCTGTTGTTCCCATACCCGCCACTTTAGAAGGCGCTAGTGATGCAGGCCGTGCACAAAGACCAGGATGGTGATTGGCCGGCTGCCCTCTCCCTCTACTGCAGCGGCCTGGAGCACTTTGTACCTGCCATTCACTGTGAGCTTGCAGTCGCCCCCACCCCCAAGACTCCCCTCCAAGCTCCCCAGTCCACATGTTTGCCCCCTCCCAGGACTGTCTGGCAGTGAGCTGGGAGGGGGGGTATTAACGTAGACCGTCTGGGGCTGACCGGCTGAGAAACACTGCTTTAGGGGGATCGTTTGATTTTTAGTCACTACCCACAAATTACAGTTTTCCTTTTGCTTAAGGCCTCTGTTTACAAATCAGCAGGCGGTTGACCGTGAACTGGTGCGACTAATAATCGAAAAACAGCACTGTGGTATAAAACCAGTCAGACTCAGAGCTGAGCGTTTCTGGGTGACACCGTGACACGCTCTTTCACACGCACGCCCAGGACAGGTGAAATTTTCCAGCTGATTTAGATTCAGTTTAACAACCTCTTGTAATGCTAGTTTTGTCACTATTGCTTTCTGCGTATTCTTTCTACACTTAGGAATAAACCACTGAAGGCTTTTCATATTTGATCTCTGTATTGCTGTGATGTCGCTTATGCGTATGCTGATGATCTGTGGCTATATATATATATATAGTTTATGTATATATTGCTATGACGTGTTGCTCTGATATACAGTCAGTGGCCACTTAGGTACATTTCATTAAGGCAATCAGCGAATCGTATGGCTGAAATTGAGCACGTGACCTAAGTAGTTAAATCTTCAGGATAAAGGAGAGTAGCATTCAGTATCAACGGCAGCTATCGCTCAGACACCTTGTACAGTATTATGAGAGATCAAACTACAATGTCCAGACTCATCAGATCTATCAGGACGGCAAAGGGGGATCCGTCCTGGTATTATGCAGGGTACTTAATAAAGTGTTTTTTATGTGTGATTGATAGTGTCTCTGATCTCAGTGAATTGTGTGAGCTGTGGAAGCTGGTAAAGACATTTTTGCGTAAATATAACTCACAAATCTTTTCCCCTGACACAGATGAGACGGACAGACAGCGCAAAGAAGCCTTGCGGCAGAAGGTGTGTGTGAGTGTGTGTGTGCGTGTGTGTGTGTGCGTGCGTGTGTGTGTGTGTGCGCGTGTGCGTGTGTGTGTCTTTGAGAAAGATATAATGTCAGGGCATGTTGAATTTACACTTTATACTTAATTTATACTTAATTTGACTGGAACACCAGTTAGCCTCTTTTCAGCTCAGCCATAGAGGTTCACATTTTTTTTTTTCCATGTTCTTCTCTGTTTACATGTTTCGTTCAGGAAATTATATAGCGATATACAATGTTATTTGCCATTTTAGGAGCCATTTATGCAGAAGCTCAGATAATTACAAAGGTTTCACAAACTCTGTCTCGCAGCCATATGTGTGCTTGTGTCAGGTCAATCGTGAGGGTGTGACAGAAATACTCTAGAAAGCCGTTACTTTTTAAGGCCAGACATTATCTGCTGGCAGTTATAGAAGGGCAGCTGGCTTGTGTTCTTATGCGGCCTGAGTCGGTGGGGGTGTTAATCATCGCTTCGGCCGAGAGTCTGACTGCGAAAACACTCACTGGCCTCACTCAGAGGTTTCAGCTGACATCAGCACATGCTGGTAGAGGCACCTGGTCCCACATCTTCAGTGTGTTTTAATGAGAATAAAATCTGCCTTCGTACATTTGCAGGGTCAGTCTTGAGTCTGTCAGAGTAACATTAATGTACGTCTGCACATTTGAAGCTGTTATTTTTTTAATTAAATAATTTTGTGAGTGTGTGTGTGTGTGTGTGTGTGTGCGTGCACGCTCGTGCGCCAGGTTGTGTGAGTCAGCAGTCAGCTATGTTTTTTCATGGGGAGTGTAGCTGTGTGCATTTGCTTGAACGTTTGCTCCTCACCAGCGTATGCGAGTCTTACCTCCACCCATCTTCTGCCAGGTTCACCAGTACGTGTCGCGGGCAGAAGAGCTGAAGGCTTTGGTGGCCTCGGACAACAGGACGAGCTTCGAGGAGGCGCGGTCTGCCAGGGGCATTCTGCGCGGTAATGGGGGGGGGGGGGGAGTCTGTTGGTTTTGTCGAACTGGAGTCACAGGGCACTTCAGGGATGACGGGGATCTTCCATTCTGCTTGTGCTCAGTGAAGCTCGGCATTCGTCTGTGAATGGTAATCCTCTGCCAATAATCTAAGAGTGGAACACACGTGCAACCAATCAGAATGCCGATAGTGTTTATCACACTGTTATAGATCCTAGTGATATAGATCATGTCTTCTTTGCAGCCTTGGTAATTAATCGAGTGGGGGCCTCCAGTCCCCCCCCCCCCCCCCACCCTTCCATTGGTAATCTGCAGTCAAATCAGAGGAGAAGGCATGTTCACAGGGGCTGTTCAGGCTGAGCCTGATCCTCCACCATAACCCCCTCGTTCGTCTCTCTCGCTCTCGCTCTCCCTCACCTCACCATCCACGCAGAGATGTCCCGGGACCAACCTCGTCTGCTCGGCGCCTTGGAGGTGGCAGCCGCTGCAGTGGCCAAGGCAGGTTTGGGCCTCTGGGGGGGGGGGCATCCAGCTAGATTGGGCATTTTTACACATTTAGCAGAAACATTAACATAATACCATTTTGTGTTCCCTGAAGGTTAACGTTGAGAGGTATCAGAGAGCTGTGCTCTGCTGTGTAGATCAGGCATTACTGCTGCCTTTGGGTGAAGGCGCCCAAAGAGGGACTCCTGCTGTCTCTGCCCTGGCGCTGCTCGCTTTTCCATCCTGACCCGCTGTAGCCTGGTCGTTTCTCTGTCTCCTGCCAGGAGGAGAGTGGGATGGAGGACTGGGACACGCTGGACCTGTACCAGCAGAGCCTGGGCGAACTGCTGCTGGCTTTGGCAGGTAAAAGGCCACCTGAGTGCTGTCGTCACGCCAGGGCCTCTCCAGACCCGCTCCAGCTGGCCATGCCGTGTGCGGAACCGAAAATAAAATAAAGCTAGCATCAGCAGACTGGGAGCGTATAAAGATACAGAAGCGGACTCTTTTGTTCTGTGGGGTAATAGAGCCACACACAACAGTCCCATCTGCATCCCAGCTTAGGGGAAAAATGCAGTGAGCATGCTCCAGCTGAGAGGTCAGAGGTCGTGGGCCTGTTGGTGACGGAACGAGCTGCGGACGGGCCCCTTACCTCTCCTTTCCGTGGAAGGGCCCCCGCTTGCTGCGGCCTGGTGTATATTAGCTTCCCGTGGGAGGTGAGGGATTAATGGCGGGGAGGAAGCCAGGAGCCAGACGAGTCCTGGAGCCCGGCGTGTGCGTGTGTGTGTGCGTGTGTGTGTGCGTGCGTGTGGCACGCAGCCCTGGCCATCTGGTTCCTGCTGTGAGCGGGAGGCTCGTTCCCCAGCACTGCAGCGTGCTGGAAACCAGTCAAAGCTATTATCTTTAACCAGGGAGCGTTTTGCATGGCCTTGCAATACATCTGGGGGGGGGGGGGGGGGGGGCTCTTACTGAGATGCGAGATCCAGATCGGGGCTAATTTGGACAGTGGGTCTGGTTCCCATCATGCTTTGCAGCTGTAGGCTATTTTATTTTTCCTGCTGTTTTCTCTTAGACAAACTTGCATCAGAGCATCTGGCGGCTAAATGGGGGGATTTTGAAGCTTATTATTCCGGTATATCTGACATGTTGTCTTTTGTATGGGTATTTCACAACAAGTTCAACTTTAGTCTCTCAGCCGGCACTTGAACCAACAACAGGTCTTAGCCAGGAGATGTGAGATGTTCTTTAACTTGGTGAAAGTGAGTGTAGCGGGATTATAATCGTGCTGATACTACTGTCTCTCATCTCCTAGCGGAGCCCCAGGGCCGGAGAAAGGAGCTTCTCCACGCTGAGGTGAGGATTGTTTCTATACCCAGCAGGATCTGGTCGAACCCCTTCAGTGACAGTGACACCACACTAACCGGAAATGCCACGCCGAGCTTTAATGCCATGCAGCACAGATTTCCTGTCAGATACGGAAGCATACAGCAGGACTTTTGGCCGGCTATGAAGGAGTCTTTACACCAACCTTATCCCAAACTCTCGCTTCATTGCCCTGTGGAAGCTTCCCTACTCACTCCTGACTCCTTTAAACTCCGTTACTGGTGGCCTGTCGAGGCCCTGCATCCTAGTACTGACCATGAGATCGAGGCCCAGATTCTATACCAGGCCCTGTAAATTTCCAATGTTATTCCCCGAACACCAAAATATTTGCATATTTTGCCGTGAAAACCGTTCTCCACCGATCAGTGGGCGTCCTCTGGCTTTTTAGTAGGTTTGTGTGTGTACATAAAGGGATCCGCTCTACTATTATGAGATTTTTGTTATTCCTTTCATTTAGTCTGCAATAATTCAGTCGGTTTTGACAACCGGCCCAAAGAAAGATTAAAGTCTGTGGATCGCTGGGCCCCTTCATTTGAACTTTTATGGGCGTCTAAATAAATTCAGATGCTGCCATAATCTAATGCTTTGCTCAGAAGTGTTGCAAATATGAACCATATGTGAGAGGAGCCGAGCCTGTCGGATAGTAATGGGGCCCCATGTGTGAATGGTGAGGTCTCGTTGAGGCCTTGGGGGGGGCGCTCTGTCCGTGGCCCCCCCTTCACGTGTAAATCCGGCTCCTTGCAGATCAAGCGTCTGATGACCAGAGCGGAATGCCTCAAAGAGCATTTGAAGGTATGTCGCCACGGCGACGCGTCGACATGGTGAATGTTCCATAGCAGCCTGGGCTGTGTCGTGTGATTCTCCTCCTCCTCCTCAGATGCGTGATGCGCAGACGGACGTGTCCCTGGACAAGGAGTGTCTCGCGGAATCGGTGCGGAATTGTGAGTGTCCGGTGACGTCCGTACGCCACATCACCCACCCCAGACTCGGCCGCCCCACTCTGGCGTGCAGCGTTCGTCTTCAAAGACCTAAGTGGCAGGCACGGTCTGGCATGCACCTACTGCACTCTCGTGCGAGCGACTGGGCGTGCACGTGTATTGGCACAACCTCATACGCACAAACGTGGGTTTTCCTCTCGCCAGTGAAGCCTTTTCTTGACAACGGCTCAAGAAATAGAGCATTATGGCAGGTCATGGGTTCGAATCCCATGGAGCATACATACATTTTATCCCTTCGTTCTACTCTAAGTGACTTTGGATAAAAGCGTCAAATGAATCAGATTTGGAGCTGACAAAGTCCAAAGACATCAGGGCTAGAAAAGATAGTGTACCAGACCAGGCCAAGGTTCACTGTTGACCATGAGTGGAATTTTAAAGGGGTTAATACAGTGTGGAAGCAGATCAGGACACCTGCTGATCCAAGATGGATAACATCTGACCTGAGGCTGCATTGCTCACATACCAACCACATCTGTTTGCCTGACAGGTGGGACCACAGCCAGACTAACAGTTTGCACTTACCTTTGAAGAGGGCTTATTGTTTTACAGAAATACTTTTAAAATCCGTACAAATGGTACGGAATCTTCCTGATTCCTCGCCATCTTCTCGTACGGCCACCCCAAGTGCATGCTGGGACGTAATCGTCTCTCTTGGTGTGATATGGCCGTAGCTGTGTCAGCGATTGGCCACTGGTACTTGGTCTGCGCCTGGCAGCATAATTCAGTCAGCCCCCCCCACCCCCACCCCCACACACACACACACACACACACACCACCTTGCATCAAAACAGCAGCTGAGCGAATAAGTAGTCAAGATGGCTGTCTCCCAGCTGCCTTCTTTTCCTTCCAACACCCCACAGAGTATTAATGCCTCCTGTTGCAGCCCAGAGCAGATTTAGTGAGCGAAATGAGCCCCTTGTTTTGGTTAGGGGGGGTTGGGAGTTGAGAAGGGTACCCCTTGTTCAGATGACAAGGGGGGGTAGGCAGCTGTAGCACCGTTTTTAGACACCAATCAGTTCAGTCCCAGTCACATAGCTGGCGCTGTACGTGTTGGCTGAACACATCACCTAAGATTTTCTATAAAGTACTGTGCTAAAGGGAGCTAGAAGAGCCCATCATTTGCTGGGATTGAACAAGCAACCTTTCATTTACAAGGCTGTGTCTCCAGCAACCACATGACCTGCTGGAGTCTGTCAGAAGATGGGGAGGTTGTAGCATTTAAACATAATTGTTTTGCCATTCTTAAGGATCCCTCTGGTTTTAATGGGGACTACATAAACAACAGACTGCTGTGCATATAAATACTTCCATCCATCCATCATCCAACTACTTATACTGGTCGGGGGGGTGGGTGTTGGATCCTTTCCCAGGCTGGACAGGGGCTGGGGTTGGGGTGGGGGCTGGGATACACCCAGAACATGTAGTACCATCCAACAGTCTTAGGCAGTCAATGTCTAAATTTGCTCGGAACAAAAGCACAATGAAAACTAGCAGGAATATATTCTGTTGTCCCAAAAGATCTTATTGGATGGTTAGATGAACAGCGCTTCAATTCCCAAACCTCTCCTCAGGGGCACCCCAGCCATTCCATGTATTTGTTCAATTTCTCCACCAACTCACTTAATTAATTTACTTATTTAAAGTCAATGACGTATTGCTTAGCTATACGAGGTCAAAAAACACCTTGGCGTATTGGATGGTGGCGGCACTGTACTGTACTGTGGTGACTTCAGGAGAGGGTTTGAAATGGCTAAGCTGACACACTTTGACGGACATGATGTCATAGTCGTACACCAGCGTGGAGATCATTAAAACGTCATTTTCTTTGACCGCCTAAGACTTTTGCATAGTACTGTATGATTAGTATAAATATGTAAAAGGGCTGGCAGAAATGTATTCACTTTTTAAATTAACTGTGCATTTGTGACAGTGGTCATATTCACACAGATACACATTTCTCTGGCGTCTGCTACATGACTGTGATGCAAATGCTGATTGAAGCTCAGGTCTGTGCCCCCCCTCGCCTCCCCTGCATTCCACAGCGTGCTGTCTGCAGTGACCACCATACTCCAGGGACCTCAGACGACGTGGTGAACCAGCAGCTGTCCATACAGCACCCCCCCCCCTTCCAGGGTCCCCTCACACGCCGGGCACAAGCATTTACTTTTGCATTCAGCTCTGAACACTTCTGTAGCACGAGGTTTGCTACTTTTCAGCTTTTTCTGGCCACAACGACTACTTTACAAAAAAAAAGCATTATGTCTGTCATATCAGAATTGCATGCACACTACCGCATACAAGATCAGCTGAAACTCACACATGAACATGAAATTGTTTTTGTCTGTACCTGGGGGACATCCGTCCACACCGTTACTGTATCTGAGCACACCGTCATGGCGGCAGTGCGCATCCTTACCTCCTGCACACAGCCATGCAGCGCAGCCATGCAGCGCAACCATGCAGCGCAACCATGCAGCGCAACCATGCAGCGCAGCCGCGCGGCACAGCCTCGCAGGTGGACCTAGCCGCCTCGTTCACCTTTTACATTTATTACTTTAGTCAGACACAGGTGACACGGGTGCCGAGCTCGTCGGTGACCCAGTATCCACAGGTCCAAACCCAACAACCCGCCTCCGTCCTGCTGATGAGAAGTGTGCTTCTCCTGAGTTGCGTGAACGAGCCGGTACTGCAGCGTGTCGTCTTACCTACGGTGTGGCCCCATTGAATGGAAACGTGTTTCAGTTGTAAATCGCAGTATGGGAATCAGAATTCTGCACGAAAGCCTTAATGGAGCTGTATGTGTTCCCTTCGTTTTTTGTGGTGGATGATTTTTACAATTATATTTGAATTAATTTATTAAATCTCTATTGCAATGGACAGTGTCAAATGTTCTGCACCTCTTGTATAATTTGTATTATGATTTTAAACCTCAAAAAAGGCACCCCCCCCTTTCCCTCTCCCAGCTTAAGTAAATATTTTGTCTTTCATATTCATTTCCACCGAAAGTCCTTTTGAAAAATATATGCTTTCATCGTGTTTCAGGGAGGGCCTTTATAATACAACTTTTTGGTTAAGTCAGTCGTAAAACATCGAAAGGTAAACTTGAAATTCATTAAGAATTCTCAAAATTAGACAAACTTTGAGATCTCAGAAACATTTAGGAAGATCTTGACAGGAAGAGTTTACATACAGAGTTCACAGTTAATCCCATTTCCCTGGGACTCTCCAGATTGTCCTGGCTCCCAGTACCTTTGTGCAGTGGGGAGTCCAGTTCAGAGCAGTCAATCCAGCATGCCTTTGGTACATAGTGCAACCAATTCCCAGTCATACCTTTTCCTATAAATCTGCCTGATTGGTTGTAGAAACATCCGGCTATTTTGTTGAATGTCCTTTGTTACATTACCGTAGATACGGTCTCAACTAAGCTGCACTTTATAACACCCACTATAACATCCGTCACTGTAACCTTTGAGCCCATCCAAGACTAATAGTCCGTTAACCTTTTGAAATGTAATCTGAATACCGATGCTTGTTTGCTGTCGTAAAATCATAAGGAGTGAGGACACGGTTCAATCTTACTTGGAAAACCATCTGAGGAACCCCGGGTCTCTAGGGCTGCCTGGGGGGAGTGAACTCCGGAATGGCAGGAGTAGATGCGGCGTGTCCGAGAACCCCGGCAGTCAGTTCCATGTTCCTGTTGGTTCCGGGGACGGGCTCATGGGCCTGATTTGGGAATTGTGCTGGGGGGGGTATCGCTCACAGGTGATCAGGGGGAGGACCCAGGCACAGGCCAAGGGGGGGGGGGGGGCACACACTCCATAGGTGAGCCAGTGCAGACCTTCTGATTGGCCTCCATCTCAGCTCCACAATATGAATAGCACTTGGACCTCTCACATCTCCCGTATTCTTCTCCCCAGGGCTCAGTAAATATCCTAAATAAGGGGGGGGGGGGGGACTGTTGAGCGGTCAAATTGGAGAGCTGGTTGTTGTGGGAAGGGGGGAGGGGTTAATCCTCAAGAAGCAGTGGGTCTTCAAGCCAACCCCCCCCCCCCCCCCCCCCATTTTACACATGCCAACAATCCTTTCTGGAGACACTCCACTGCCATGAATGGAACATTGTGTATGCATGGGACACAAAGACCCCCCCCCCCCCATATCATCAGCACACATGAGAGGCTGAGATTGGTATGGAAAAAAGCTATTCAGTGAAAATTAATAAATAAACAAATGAAGCTCTGCACAGGCCTGGCACTGTATACAACCCCCCCCCCCCCCCCAGAGGTTGCTGCGTGTGCGTTTGTTTTGACCAAGTTCCCAGAGGAAGCTGGGGTGGGAGCTGAGGGCACCTGCCACACTGGTGGGCGGGCATTCCAGTGCCCCCCCCCCCCGGGGGCACTCTCACCCCACCCTAATGGACAAGTAGGGTGTGAACCTTCATGAAAGCACCATACAGTTAATTACCTGGTTCAAATCTCACATCTGCAGCCGTTTCTACACATTTCCAGGAATCGAGAACGTTCAGTCGCCCTACGATACTAGCTAACACAACTCCTTTTCTATTTCAGGTTAGGTATATTGTAATACAATAAATATAAAATCAGTATAATATAAACGATAAATCCAGAAGACCTTTAAGCATAACATTACATAAAAACAGTTTACAATGCCCCCAGCTTTCAGTTACTCTAAACTCTGGTACCGTTTTATCATTCACCTGCCTACAAGTGAACCTTTACAGCCACTTCTGAGACCGCCTGTCGAATTTTATATTACAGTAAATTACCTACAGTTCTGACCAAAATATGTCGGATAACCACCTCCATTTTACATGGTGATCTTTCAAACATAAAATGCTCAACTATGCCTCCTTCATTCGCAACAGAGTTCTGTATTATACGATCTCGATGTATAATCACAGCTGGCGCCAAGTACGCCTACGTTTCAGCGTAGAGCCAAATAAATAAGGCTTAAGTACAATATTAAGGTGCTATAGTGACAGTCGCACTGTAGCTTCACAGTTATTGCCTCTATGACAGACTTTGTCCAGTTGGTTTTACGGATGTAATTTTCACATCTGGAATTTCAATGAATCCGAGACTTTACTTCGCACTTCGTCACCTGGCGCCAGATGATGCTGCTAGTATTTCCGGAGACCATAAGACCAACTACAAACTGCTAATTAACAACTAAAATAAATTAATGGGCTAACAAATTAAAATAAAACACGTCTGACTACTTAAAACAATGGTAACGTAATTAAGTTTACTTGTTTTATTTAACTGGGTTTTTTTTCTTTGAGACATAAATATATTTTTTCTATACATTATGTAGATAATGTTACACATTTACATTTTCACATGGTAAGTTAAAATCAACATAAAACAGAGTCAACGCCTCAGCATATATAGGAATAAATATCACATTCGTCAAGCCACTTTTTATCTGATGTAAAGATTACAATACTGGAACATGAGTATAATCCGAAAGAAAAATGCGATTAACGATAAATCCATACCCAAAATGATCGTCTTATAAAAATGAGTTACAAAAATATCAAGAACTGTACCCATAGGAAAATACATGAACAGACGATTGCCTTATGATATTAATATATTCATTACAAAAACTCTAAACAATTTTCCATCTCAAGTGTTACTGCCTGAAAGTTACCAGTTACGCATTTCAACTATTTCGCAGAGGTCTGAGAACTATATGAATAATTGGAAAACAACCTAAAACTGCCACACCTAAATACAAAATTCCCATGCAACGACCATAAAGGCTGATATTTCTTCCGTAAGGCGCCAATTCAAAGTCCGTGAGAGGCTTCACTTATGCGGGCGGAGTGGCGATTAGCGGGGAAACACTCCAGTTAATTTAACCGCTTTATGTGATAAAGTCGCCAATTCTACCCGACTTGGCCGCAAATATCTCAAGTGCGCCCGCTACAATGGTGCCGAAACTGGAGCGCGTCGCTGTTTATTTAAAGTCTTAATAAAAGCCGCACACTTCAAGAGGCACTGAGACGAAACAAAACGAGTGGGAGTGCAGGAGGACTGTATTCTCTACGGCTGCATGGCTCATCGAGAATAAAATAATAAAAGGTTCACCTTCTTTGTATTGACCACTTACACATTTTTCTAATCTACTTCCTTTTTTAAAACTTATTACGGCCAATTTTCTCTTGGCATCAGCTTATTCAAACGGTATTTTTGTTAATAGCCTACTGGGGGAAACGAACGCGTTTGAACGGCCACTTTAAAGTTCGTCTCTAAGAAAACACGGATAAATACCGCGCTTCATGTTTACAAGCAAGCAAACCCAAATTTATGGGCTCTGGTAACGACATTCATACTTCCATAATTTGTCCGCAGTCTTGCGGAATGCGTGCGAAACGCAGGCAGACGTTTCCCTTAACAAAAAAAAATGTGCTCAAAGCTGAACCAATTAACTAATTATGATTTTAAAAAATAGCCGATTAAAAAAATTCTTCCCCTGTCATTACAAAAGTCTGCTCCAGTAGACAGTGAGAAGCGCCACTGCGTGTATCTGGGCGACTTGGTGCGATAACGGCGAAAAACCAGAGAAGGAGGTCGCAGCGTCCGAGCGCGTCTCCAGCCGGTCCGTTTTCGGGTCGTAGTCCTCGTCTTCGTACGTGTCTTCAAAGTCCCCGTACGACGTAGATAATCCCTGGTCCACGACGGAGCACAACCTGTCCATGTTCTCCTTCACCACCTCGCAGAATGGCCTCTCCACGCCGTCGCACACGCAGCGGTTCAGCAGCACGCCGCTGGGGATGAACAGCATCCTCTGTATTGTGCTCTTGCACTTCGCCGAGCATTTCCTGCCGTTAAAAAGCTGCCCGCAGTTGGACAGGTAGTCTGTCAGGGCGGCCTGGCAGTCAGGCTCCTCTTCGCATCGCTGGCGGGCCTCCGTGCACCCGATCCCGCCTGCATCAACTGGATACCTCCGGGGGAGGCACGGCTCGATGGCGCGTTTAGTTCTCCTGCACTGTACGTCTTGGCCGCAGTCGCAGGTCTCCAGGTCCGGCCCGTTGCGGGTTTGGTTGAGTCTGACCAAGGCGCCGATGCAGTGGCTGGGACACTGACGCCCGTTCCCCCTGATGTTCGCTTCGCAGGCGGCCAGGTACTGGTTGTACGCCAGTTCGCAGTCTGCCTCTTGCTGACATTTAAGCAGCGCTTGCCAGCAAATATACTGCGCGTGAAGGACCACTGACCAGCCCAGAAGCGCCAGGACGCTGCACCAAGTTTTCATCCTGAGATCCCGGGCTTCAGTCCGGCGATGAGCGAACCTGGTCCCCCCCCCCCCACTTTATTGCACTAAACTTTAGGTTATATAACAATTCCTATGCGAATACGCGTCCATGAACATGTCAAAGGACTGGACGGCATGCTGCTGCTACTTAGAAAAGCAAAGCAAGATCTGCCTTCATGGAGTCCTGGCTGGTTCCGTGCTTACACCCCCGTGGTCGAAGTTTCAGCGACTTTACTTAGACTCCTTTCGTCCCATAACAAGGCATCCCACCTTATGAATTTAAACCAACAAGTCCTCCACGGCTCTACTGGATTATAAACAAATTCCTCGATACTATTCCGATCGCTTTTTTTTTTTTTTAAAGGAGAAACAATGTAGGCACCCAAGCTCCGTCCGACATTCTCCACGTCCCGGATTCCTGTCCCTGCTATAACTCATCGATTTGTTTGGGTATTTCTGAAATACTCCCCCCGGGGAAACGTGCGTCTCTCCAGCGCCTTTCCCTCGCTGCCCAGCGTCTTTGTCCCTCTCGCTGTTACGCTTCACGCTTCGTTTAGCCTTTTCCCCTACGTGCCCCCCCTCCACTCCTTTCCTCTCCTCTCCTCTCCTCTCCTGCAAAACAGAAAAAGGAGAAGTTTGTCCTCCTGCCCCCCCCCCCCCTCTCTCATTTACGGTCCCGTTAGACGATTGGCCGATGCTCCAAAATCCGTCGTGGGATACATTTCCATAGCAACTCCAGTTTTTGGCAAGCCGCGCGTCACATACAGGATAAAATGCTTAATTTTTTTTTATGTAACTCACAGATTGTGTGGTCCTTACTCGCAACGCTCTCTCCTTCTTCGATTAAAAGAAAAGAATGAAAAAAATAAAGAAAACTGAGAAGTCTCCAAATGGGAGGCAGAAGTCCCTGATGAAACATTCCACAGCTAGCAGCTCACATGCGCAGCTCACCGCATTAAATTAAAGCGCAGGAACAACAAATCTGTTTCTGTTTAGCAGTAAACCCAAGAGCAAACCTTCGGCACAGCTCTATACCATGACGTCCTTGCAAAATAAATTTTAAAAGACAGAATAACTACTGCCCTGCATTCCCCTCCCTTTCCCCTTCCGCCTCCCCCGCTCTCTTAATTCTGGCGAGTTTCTAAGCTCTGATTGATTGGACTGAATGGAAAAGAATAGTATTTTCTGGCCCGTTTCACCCTTTTGTGTCAGACTGGCCATGCAGTAGCCCTGCGTTTTTCCAGACCTAAGACTGTTCACGCCTTGCAGCCAGGGTATAGAGGAGGGGATCAGCATCAATATATTTTACAGCTCTCTCCATTCAAACCACACTTGAAAACTGCCAATAGGGACAGGACTTACTGCCATTGAAATGGTAAATAACTTGATTTTTTTCCCCCTCTGTAAGCCAAGGAAAAGCCAAAGCAACACCCGGGCCTTCTTGCTGTTTTATTGACCAAAATTTCAGACGGAGAAACCAGGGACGCATTTGTGTAGATGCAGGTGGCAGAGCGAATGTCACCGACTCTGCTACGTGACGACGGCAGGAGCCAGAAACACAGATGGCATTGTCAGCAATGCTGTGGTATTATTTTGTTGTTGTTGATGCATTCTGGTTGTAATTAATTTTTTTTTTATAACGGTTTATTGAGGAAAATGGCCAGGAAATAGCTTGAAGTTCTATTAGTCTCTATATCCCAGCCAGATTGATGCCCATTTTACTCGCTAAATAATTCCTGCCCTTCAGAATCCGTCTTCCAGTGCTCATTAGTTTTCTACATACCCCAACTTCCTTCCAGTGAAGGACCGAAATGGAAACAATTGCCAGAACTGTATAATCGCTTCTTGTTTATCGTCGCAGAAGACAGTACCGGCTATTGAGGTTGTTTATCAATTCAATAATTATTTTACATACATCTGTTGAGTTGTAGGCCTGCATACCAACAGTTCGCTGTTTTTACATCCATGGTTCGTAGGAAAGTCAGTAATTAGAAAAGTTTTAAAGATATTTAACTGTTCCAAATTACTATTTATTAAGTAGGCCTATATTCATAATTCAAAAATATTAGGCACATATTTTATTTATTATCAGAAAACAATCGTGATATCGAAAAAATAATGACTACCATCTGTACTATGCAGACAGTAGCCTAAAAATACGTAGGCCTATATGAACTGCTGGTGCATTAGATATTTAGACACTTCTCAACGGTAGAATGGTAAAAACAGTTAAATCCAGACTGATTTACGTGCTTAAACATAAAGACGCAAATAAGTTACGTTTATGAAGAATTAACCATGTTTTAACAATAGAAAAAAGTAATCTAATATGTGTTTATGTCGCCATCTGCCGTTATGTAATGATATCGACTTTTCCGTTTCAGCCGCGTTTTACAGACCTGAAAAATCGGTTAGGCGACGAACTCACTGACGGGCATAGATTTGAAACTGAAGCGGGAAAAGGGCGGACTTCATTTTCATAATTTTAACTGTCTTAGAAATTGAACATTCTAGATAGTTGGCAAAGGGTACATACTATACGTCTAAATATAAAATGCAGGGTTGGCGCCCCTGCCTTGCGCCTGTAGCCTTCGGGATAGACTCTGGACCCCGCGTGACACTGAATATGACGAGGGGTTCCAGAAATAACATGGGTGGATAAAATGCAGTGAACTATGCAATCAAATTGTGAAATCGTATGTTTCTCGTTCAGAAAAGCCTAATTAACTCGCTGTAATTGACAGATATGTGCCTTCCTAGTTTACGTGTTATGTGAAAAAAATATATTAGTGGCATGAAAATTGCAGATATTTGGTGAACAAGCATGGAGTGCTGCATGATTTAGTACCGAGCGCACTGGTCTTCTCCCAGTATAAGCTGCTCATAAATCGATTAGTGCTAACTCACTGCTAAGGTCTTAGCATCTAATAAATTCAATTAAACCACACCACCTTCTAAACTGTAAACATACAGATTAGTTGGCTATAAGTATACACACACACACGAGAAATAACAAGAAATCCCAAGTTGATATTCCTAGTATATCTTTATTGAGCTCAGGTAAGTTGTTCCAGATGATTAATATTGACAATATTAAAGGGTTTTTGCGATGCTTTTGGCTGCATGCAAAGCACAACCTGCACAAACATGGGCTTCAGGTCATTTTTAAACTATTGTTCCACCCCAAAGAGGCTCAGACATGACAGCAAGACCAGTAACTTCATAAAAATAAATCACTTAATGAGTGAATCAAAAATATATAAATATGTCACTACAAGTATCACAAACTGCACATTTTCATTACCTGCCACAGCATTTTACCAAATAGCCAATATTTTCAGAAATTGAAAAACAGTTACACCTGGGTGGTAATATTATGTACTATTACAGCTCACCTTCATCCATGAACACCCAGGGATTGTCTATCTCTTACTTTAACTAATTATACTTAGACAAGATGAGGATTTATTTTTTAAACTATTTTTTGTAACAACCGACACTCAGTATAAGAGAGGGACAACCTCACTGACTGAAAGCTGAACACACTAATTAACAAATGGCGATACAACAATGAACCATCAGCACAAGCACTCACCGTCGACATGGACAGAGAGATGGGCTTCGGGGGATGGGATCTCAGTGGGCAGTGACTGGATGACAGGTCACACAGCGTGTCTGCGGATCGCAGTGGGACCTGCCAACCAAGCAGTGGACTGCAGACACTGTCGGGTCAAAGGCTGCAGGCGACACACGTGCCCATAGCAGCCAACCTCCCAGCAAACACACTGTCACAGGGTCTCCCAACCTGGTCTGCAGGGACCCGCAGACAGTCCACACTTTTGGAGCTGAGATGGAGCAAAGAAGGCATCTGTGTGCCCCGAGGACAGGGTTGGGAAACACTGGACTGTCACACCACCACTGCAGTGTGTGGCAACTTTGATAATTTTGACCGCCTGATTAGATGAAGTTTGTTTCATTGACTTATTTATTTCTTGATTTTTCTGAAGTTTTTGGATATTTTCTCTGTGGACATTATATAACCGTGTTTGTGTATTCATGTGTGTAGGGCAAAATCAAGACACTGGAAAACAAAATACTTGTCTTTGTTCATGGGATTCCAGTGTATGTATGTGTGTGTGTGTGTGTGTGTGTGTACACAGACACGCAGACACACACACACACACACACACCTAGGATGTTGGCATTATGCTACTATGCCTCATATATCAAAAAATACAATTTCATTTCAAGATTTCATACACAAGTGTGTTAAAAAGATGAGCTTTGATGGAGTGGCAATCCTGCCTCATACCCTGTGTTCATCATAACATAGATGGATGGTTGGATGGATGGGGGTTTACAATGAATACAGTTTTCTTACTTGGATGCGGACATGCTTGACGTTACCCTGCTTGAGAGTGACAAAGTAATGAAAAAAGGAGGTGAAGAAAAATGGGATTGAAGTTAAATTAAATGAGGAAATGAGACTATTTTGCTCGTTCTGAACAGTTCCAGATAAATTCTTCACCAGACTGGTCAACAAAGCTATAATCTAACTCCTCGCTCTTTTTGTGTTTGTGTATTTAAATGGTTTGGCCTGAATGGCTGGTGTTTGTTGGTTTGCATGTAAGTTGACTTATGTGGTCACGTCTGTGTTGGTACCAATGACCGTCACCGGCAGTGACGAGGGTGCGGGAGGCGGGTCCCCAGGAGCCAGGGGGGAGGCGGAGTCACAGATCACATGACGTCACACTTCTCGGCCGAGTGCCGGAGGTCTTCCAGCGTGGACTGTGCTTTGTCCTTCAGCTGGTCCAGGTCTACATTCTGGATGTTGCCCAGCTGCCCAATGACTGACCGCTTGTGGGTCTTCTCCTGACTGTCCTCTGCGATCATCTTGGCCAGCTCTGCTGGCAGCTCCACTTCCTCCCCTGCTTGCTGGATTTGTGCATCATCCAATTCACTCTGACACAGAGGAGGGGGCAGGGGTGAGGGGGGGGGGGGGGGGCAGAGACAGGGGTGGGGAATGAAGTGATTGCATAGCTTTGCGTTTCGGGATGCAGAACCATGACTTTGCCACAGAGCAACACAAATTATTTTTTAATCTTCTGGAAGGTTTGATTAGTAACCACTTTGCAATGCCAAGCCCTTTAAAGCACAAAACCTGGCATCACACAATGCAAATTAAATTGCTTTGGCAAATGTTTATAAATCGGATAAAAACATTTTAAAATGTGTGAGCATATACTAGCTGTTCTAACACTGCTCTTTTAGGATCTATCATTCTGCTCTTTTATCGTCTCTTTTAAAAATAAATCAGGCACATATCTAGTCACCTTTGGCAGTCGGTATTTATCCCGGAAGTGGGTCCTGACCGTGGCACGCTCTGCCTTCCGCTGGGCAAAGTTGGCATCTCTCTCCTGCCTGGGGGATGGGAGACAAGTCCCATGTTGGTGGTGGGCTGGCTGAACTACACATTAAAAAACACCCACACTAATACATAATTACACACACCCCCACCCACCCCCCCCCCCCATCTCACACCTTTTAACACAATCGCGACATACACGCCCAGCATGTGACGTCAACTGTTACAGAGTGTGAGTGTTATATCAAGACACCTATGCAAAGGGGGGTGAAGCGATCGTACCCATGTGACTGAACACGAGCAGCACTACTGAGGGTCTGAAAGCGACGCTGCTCTCGAACGTGTGGGTGTCTGCTAAGGGGATAATCCCGTCTCCATCACCTTCCTCCCGAGCAGGCAAGGCTGCACTTGCAGAAGCTTCTTAGCTCAAGTGCCGTTCGGCTACCCCCCCCCCCCCCCCCGGAGATTAAAGTGCGGGATTTAACCATCACTCAATGGACCTTCAGCATTAGCCAAATAGTACGTCCCGGTGACATTGGCCCCCTCATAATTATCATAACCATTAAATAAGATCGTCTCATAATAAGCACAGATCATGCTGTGTTTTTTTTTTTAACACTTTTCCCGTGAGGGTTAATGTGTGCAGGTGGGTGCAAAGGCATCGCCAATGAGGTACGGCTCGTAGACTCCTGTGAGACCCTGTCTAATTCACACCGTCAGCCTCCCCATGATGGAAGGCTGCTAAGGTTAATATTATATAATATTCTTCCATTAATGTGAAGGTTTTGTTCAAAGTTTCATCCTTGTATAAAGATTTTTTCTTTGACAATTTAGATACATTACCTTGTTCAAGGGTACAACAGAAATTCCCCAGAACTACCTGGTTTCAAGGCCGTGTGTTTAACCACCATGCTTGCTGTTGTTCATCTTCTGAATGGCTCGCCTAATATGGGACAGTGTCCCAGGGATTAACAGTGACCAGCAGGGGTGACAAGAGTAGAAGTAAGAGTAGTCCGCCAGTCCTTGTTATAAACGTGCCCCTGAAAGTGTTGGCCTGCAGAGAGTGCTGCTACACACAACTTCGGCCAGCATTGGCCATCCCGGTGTTAAGGAAAATCAGGCTGGCGAGCAAGCATCTGATAAACGCCCCCTGCTGCCCAATGAGCGTAACTAAGTGTTGCTGTCAGCTGAATGGAACCGGCAAAAGTTTCAAGGAGGAATAGGCAGTGTGAGGGAAAAAAGAGGTTACAAAAATAATTACTTCACCAACAGTTTGTTACAAGACAGACCCTCTGTTTATGCAGCAAAAGCTCAGATAACCAAAGACCCGCCCAGACGCAGATAATCCAATGGCAGCCAGCCTTAAGGATCCTGCTACATCCTGTATCCCCAGCTTCCTCAGTTCCATCACCCCAGAACTTACAGTGCATTACTGTCCATACTATGTAGGTGAAAATTTAACCTCAAAACTTTTTTTTTTCATATCAAAACTATGAATTTTGGTCTTTGTGCCAGCAGGGGACAGTATGGAGGCCGCTTGTTGTACACTCACAGACTGACAGCGAGCCGTTATCCAATCAGCACATAGCTGGTGTTTCTTCAGGAGCCCTTTATTACACCTCTGGCGCCACACTAGCTACCCAGTATGTTAAAGGAGCGTGTAGCTCAGTGTAGCTCAGCGCGCCGCCGATCAGATTAGCGGTGCCGCGGCTGTGAGCTCGCACACCCAAAGCCATTAGCGCGGGCTTGTGCTTGATGGCACCCACCATTTCTGAGACTGAACATGTCTAGAGAAGGAGATGTACAGCTGTCGTGTCATTTAAAGAGGGACTTTCAGGGATGGGGGCAGTGATAAAGTACAACAACAGTGCATGAAAAAAAACACCTCTGGAATTAAAGTCGGAAACAAAGAAAATTTCTTTTTTGACCTCTGTGCTTAAACATTGTGTATTAAAGACTTACGTTTTTAGCTTTTCCACTTCAGTAAGGTACACAGCACCTTGTTGTTCATCCATCCATCCACCCACCCACCCATCCATTTTCTGATACCGCTTATCCTATTCAGGGTCGAGGGGGATCCAGAACCTATCCTGGAGGCTACGGGCGCAAGGCAGGGAACAACCCAGAATGGGGCACCAACCCATCTCAGGGTGCAGCTTGCTGTCTTAACTAGAAATTCAGTGTTAGAGGATAGAGCAGTTTATTAACTAGCTGTTTACCTTTTCTAGAAGTAAAATCTGGACGATATAAAAAGCAGAGCAGGTCACGTCGCCCTGTGAGTGAAGGTCACAGGCATCACAGTCTGCTCCGTAGTGCATCATGTAATTACACTTCAGCCTTTCTTATCTAAACCAGTTTTTTTTTCAAATTGGGATAGATTGGTATGTACAAGTGCAATGGAGGGTTATATAAATGACAAGTCAGAAAGGTTCTTCAAGAAAACTCTTTTCTCGGTCGTGTTATTTTTAGGACAGTAACGCACAATTGCCAGTGTTAATTTAACAAAGAACCGAATTGCATAGCACTCACCGTTAAATGAAACCGTTTTTCTCATTGTCGTGTCTCTTACAAAACGTGGTCGGTTCAAAAGAAATATATGTTTGGAACCGCAATTTACTCCACACCTTAGACACACTGCGTGATAATGAGCGGGGCTCCATCTCTCATAACCTTGGATTTCACTGCAAAGAATCAGATCAAATTTGTTTCTGGATGCAATTGTAAAATCAGGAGATATCATCAATTATCTGCATAACTGTTATTTAGTCCATTTCTGTCTGAGCTAAAAATATTACATTTAAACTTAAGGTCTTAAAAAATTGTTTCAATAATTCAAGCTGTAGGATAGCGGAAACGAATTGGAAAATATTACTTATTATTTCAATTGGGTTTAACTAATGAATTATCGTGGGAAAAAATGAAAACGATATTAAAGGCACAGATTTTCAAACTTGAAATAAGTGATACAGGTTGCCTCCATAATTGCATCTCTCTTTAGGTAGGTTATATTAATTTAAATCAGAATTGAAAACATTAATAGACGAACTAGCAACGAGACAGACTAAAAAGAAACGAAGAATAAGAGATATATCGGACTGGAAACCGTCCTGTGCGCGCAGCAGCTGGTTTAAGTGAAGGCGGTGGATGACTGGGATGGAGAGACTGGGGCAGCGGGGCAGATCGCAGCGGGACTCGGGAATTAACGCACCACATGCCTGAATATGCATCCATCCACAGAACGCGCCCACAGATCAGCTTCCGAACCCCCACTACGCGTAAAATACATCGCATCTCAGATTAAGTAACTATCTGCGTCCTTACTTTTCCTCGAGCAGCTGCTGTTGGTACTGCTCATACTCCTCTTCGGTCATCCCTTTGGAACCGGCTTCGGATTTCTCACCGTCCGATTTGTCGTCCCCCAAAGTGCCGGTCAGGTTCTTCAGCTGTCCCCCCACCATGTGCTTCACCATGAAAGCCATCGCCCCGCCGTCGAAGAGCGCTCGGGTCCAAGATCTGAAACGGCTCCTTCTTGGTACCGAAACTGTGAAAGTTGTGTTAATTCAAAAGGTGATTATTTTTGGAGTTTCAACAAACGTGCAGAATATACTGTTCCCCAAAATAAACCTATCCGTCCTGTATAACAGGCGAGCGCTTCTAAGCCCGAATGAACGGACAGCTCCTGTAGATTGAGAGGTCAGGTAATAGACTGGATTCCGGCGCTACAGAGACGAGTCAACAAGTTTCTTTCTCTTTCTACAGCCAGTCCCGTTTGTCTTTTCTCAGCCACACATCCCGCCGGATCAAGCTATCGTCTGTGTGACGCCAGCCGCACGCACGGCATCCCGTGACTCGCCTCCTGATTACAACTTGCCGTGGATGCAGATCAGCATCTCCCGCATCCGAAAAGGGACCGAAGCGGAGACAGGGACACGTGACGTGTCAGCGTGCGTCCCCGCCATACATCCATCTCCCTGGGACCGGAGCGCAACTGGATAGTACGCGGATTTAAGTACACATATATGTTCAACAAAGACGCTTTATAATTTCATGACAGAGAAAAGCAATCTAAATCGATTATAATTTTCACCTATACACTTTTGGGGGAGTGGGTTCGGCACTGGCCCACTTTAACACTGCACCTGAATAAAACTGACTGGTCAGTGTAGTGTTAAGAAATACCGGTCCTGGATCAGGCTGTTAGGAGCGGTTGTCTGCTGTTCAGATGGAACATTCCTGCGGGCAACGCAGTGTGTAATTGCATTAGCGGGGAAAGTCTGCGTAAACCTCAGCAAACATTTGCCAGCGCACCTCAGCGTGTGGAGCCTTTCTGCCCCCTACCACAGCCCGGCTGCGACCAGCCTTCTGCCTGCTCATGTTTGTTTGTGGTTTCCTCTCATTTAGCCGTGCAGGATTTCACAAGGATTTAAACATGTTGACCCTATTAAATCGCACATAACTCATCAGCGAAAGGGGGCATTTGCGCAAAAATTCGTGTCAGACCAAAATAAGCAAAAGGCATGAATAAAAATGGAGCAGAGACGGTCGATATGGCTTGCATTATCATAGCAACTGTGACCAAGCTTGTCCCATTTAACAAAGATAGAAGAAGCAGAGGTGTCAACGTGCTGAGTGAGGTTATTTCGTTACCTTCAAGCACATTAAAAATTCGACGTAAATTGAATTTCGGCTTCATGGGTGATGAGAATAATGAAAATTACATCTGCGAGACGCGAGAAATGAAAGCACCAGGGGAAACATGCTGTCACATGAAGCCCCGACCTCAAAGACCAGCCTGCGGATTAAAGCGGGGCATGTCTGCTTTCCTTTTTTTTTTTTTAAAGATCGACGAGGCAGCGACAGCCACTCGTGACGTGCAGTATCCCCCCCCCCCACAGCTGCGTATTATGGCGACATGCATGTCACCGACGACAGTATAAAAGATCACGTGGTTTAAGTACATCCTTAATGTATACATTTGAGCAGGACTGTTTATAATCATGTATAATAATTAGGGAGGCACGTTTTTTTTGTTCCCTGCATCCGTCCATTATCTAGTGTTGGGTCACAGCGAACCCGGAGCCCAGGCTGTACAGGGCACGATGCAAGCAGCAGAATAAAACTCCGCTCGCTGGCACGGTGGAATGGGAACGGTGGCTTTAGTTGTCTTCTGCTCATAACAAATGGTGCTGTGAGTGAACTAGTAATGCATTTGCATAGAAGTTTAATAATTATTTTTAAGTTTCACGATTTGTAAAGGTGGGACAAATCAACAAGTAGCTCACCTTGGGACAAGCCTCTTAAATTATTCAATAAGCTAACTAGTCCATCTGCACCAATATTCTTGTGGGTCCATGCACACTGTGGTGGCAATACCTATGTATGGAGTATGGAGTTTGGAGTCCCCCCCCCCAAAAAAAATCTAAACATGGAACACAACTGAAATACAGCATCAGAAACATTCCCTTTAACAAGGGAATGTTAAAGGGAATGTGTTTGGCAGTGCATAAACATATACATCCAAGCTGCTTATGGAAGGAATATGGCTTTCAGGCATAAGGGATGTGCATTTCTCATTCAAATACCTGGTTGCACTGGGTGAAACAGCACTTTGAATTATGCAGACTTCAGTTACTGACATCAAAACACTGTAATGTTTCACTTAAAACCATCCATCCATCCACGCATCTATTTTCCAACCACTTATCTTTGGGTGGACTTGGAACCTCTTCCAGACAGTATTGTGTGCGAGGCAATGGTACAGCATGCCTGTCTAATGTAGGTTGCGCACACACACACACACACACACACACAGGTTTGTAATTATACCTTTGTGGGAACTCTCGGTTCATTTCTATGGGTAAAACCCTAATCCCAACAGGACGACCTTAACCACTGCCCAGCCCTAACCTTAACCACAAATAACCAAACAAAATACGAGACTTTTTGCATTTTTAGTTTTTTTCTTATTGCATTCACAGATCTTTGTGTGGACCTGAAAAATGGTCCCCACAACGTTAAAATAACAGGTTTTTATTGCATTGTGGGGCATATTTGGTCCCCACCATGTAAAGTAAACATAATCCACCCACACACACACACACACACACACACAGACAATCACAGGCAATTTAGTGACACCAGTTAGCCTAACTGCATGCCTTTAGACCGTGGGAGGAAGCCCACATGATCCAGGAAGAGCATGCACAGTGCCTGTCCCCCCCCCCTTCAAACAAGTGTTATTTATATAGGGATTGGCAGTAAAACAAACCACTGCATTTTAAGTGCTAATTTATCATGCTAACAGCAGATTCGGGTTATTATAACATGGCCAGCAGGCACATGCATAAACCACGGGCATGGAATCAGGGGACACCCCCTCGGCCATTAGCCGGAACAACCGGCGGGCAGGGCCTGCAAGACCGAGCGTCCGCGTGTCCTTCAAATCAGCCAGCGCCCGTGGCATCTCCCCCTCCTCCACTGGACTCACTGGTGTTGGACTGTGCTGTGACAGCAGCCCGTAGAAGGGGGCAAGACATTGTTATTTGTGTGAGGAATATTTACCAAGTGGGCTTGAGCACGGTCAAGGGCTTCCCCAATGCTCTCAGAAGGTGATGTGGTAATAAGATGGATGGACGGAAGTACTTACCTCAATGGTATAACAGCAGTTCCCATCCCAAGATATGCACAAGCAATAACTAGGCTGAGGTATTTTTGCTGCTGATACGCAGACTATCTACACTGCACAAATAGCTCAGTGCAACAGAGGAATCCCACCCTAGTAACAGCATAGCTATGGATGTCTGAATGCAATTCTGTGACATTTTCACCCTGCAGAGACGCTGTAAAAAGGTAGTAGGGGGGACAGGATGATTCCAAGGGCCCCTGATTGATAGGACCCTGAAAAAATCTGGGAATATTATTTGATTAGTCTGGATTCTAGCAGCCTAGCAGCACTCCTACCTGCCAAGATACCAGACTACTATAGCTGGGGGTTCAGGAGGGGATCACAGAAGGTCGGGGTGATTCTCAGGAATTGAGGGCAGGGCAGGGAGCCTGGCCTGTGATTGTCAGAGCTGAGTGACTGACCTGGCTCCACAGCCGGTTGGCCAGCAGTTAGCGGTTAACAAACACTGCTCTATCGCCACGGGTCGGTGAAGCCACCTGCCATGCCGGGCTGCCAATCACATACTGCCTCATCACCTGGAAGCCTCAACCCAGACCCGGTCTCTCACCACTCCGCAGCGTCCGAACTTTGACAGTGGTATTGGGGTGGTCCCCTGCTGGGGCAGGAGGGGTGTCAACGATAAATAAAATTTGTCAGTCGGGGTAGTTGGCAATGGCAGAGGGTGTCAGCTGGGGGGGGTGGGTGGTGCTGATTCTTATAAGGTGGTCATTTCAGGGGGACCCACCCCCCCTCCTCCAGGCGTATTTTGCAAATAATTTCAAGTGAAATGTAGGAGGTGCAATGATAAGTGTTTCCTCTGATTGCTCAGATGCTTCACAGATCAGTAGTGCTCGTGTACGGCTCGGACACCACAGCGCCCCCTTGTGTCACCGTCTCTCAGCGCAGACAGGGCAGCAGCTGGAGTCAGTCGAAAGGGCGTCTCCAAATTCACCAGAGCGCACATGGCTTTTCTTCAGGCAGAGCGGAAGGTGAGTTACATAATGGGGGCGGCGGGGTCTGGTTTGAGCCAGCTCCGGGGTCGCCTCGCCTCTCCCCCTCCCGCGCCGATATTTACCGAGGCCTGGGCAAATTTGTGAAGTACAAAGGGAGAGTGCTGGCCATAATTAAATGGAATTTGATAACCGGAAAATGCTCTTGCAGCTGAGTGACTGCAGACAATGGGGGGGGGGGGGCATGAGACAAAAAAGGGTGGTGGTGAGGGGGGGGGCTCATTCACTCAGGGTCACAGCCTGGGACACGAGGCTTGGTAAACGAGCCGGAGGTCCATTAATATACGGGGGCTGAGTATTTTCAGCACATCACGGAACGTCTCGGCGTTCATAATCCGCCGAGTCGGAGATGTGTGAGCGCGGAAAAGCCAGTCGTGTCTGGAGGCAGCTTCTGGAGAGAGACGCGATTCTCTCAGGACCAGATACCCGCCCATTATCTGAGCTGCGAAGGTCCTTCGCATTATACAACAGCAGCGTCTTTTCCCCGTTAATTTGAGTCTGTCATCTGGCGCCGTCCGCGAGCCAAGTCCAGAGCTCGCGCCCCCCCCCCCCTCCGCTGCTGAAGCCGCCACCGAGCAGCAGACACCCACACGGCCCAACGCGGCAAGTGCATCTTTTCACGTGGGGGCGGTGTGACGTACAGACCCCCCTTTCGACACCTCCACCGTGAACGTGACCTCCTGTCAGCCCTTCAGAACACGACGCAAAATGACTCTCCAGCGACTTGCCAGCGAAAACATGGGCTGACAAACAGGGGTGTCGATTCCAAACCTTCAGGAAAGAAACCCAAATAAACCGTCTGGTGTTGTGAATTAGCCGGGAATCCCTCACACGATTACACATCGCGGCTCTTCATCAAGCTACTGTCTGAGAGCGGAAACGCCCTCAGACCATTTTATGGCATCTCATGATGCCCAATTTCATGGGATTTTTACGCCATATTTAGGTTTCTTGAGAATTCAGGGATTATTTTTAAAAAGTGAGCAAGAAAGAGAGCTTTACATGACAGTTGAGGCTTTCAAGTGAACACTAACAGAGGAACTGCTTTTCCCACTATGGGCTGCTGACTAACAGCGGGGGGCCCAGCCCATGGCCCCAGAGCTCTCCTGAGCTGTGCCCATCCTTGAAGCTTGCTGTGGGCCCCCAGACTTCCCCACCTACCACGGTAGCCACTCCATCCTGGAGTCTTGGCTTCTTCTTTACCACCCCCAGTCCCCCTGGCCAGGGACACCCCCAGTCCAGGCCCCAGGAAAGGGATCAGTCATCTGACACATCTGTCCAAAGCAACTTATAGCAGAAAGAGAAGGGTTGCAATTTTATGCATGTTGTCAAGGATTCAATCCCACAACACTCTACTTGATGAGCTACAGGATCAGAGCCTCTACCCAGCCTCCAGAGTTGGTCTCCAACCTGGGTGTGAGAGGCTGCTCACTGACGTTAACGTAGGAGAAGCAGATACATGACGGACCACCAAACTGAACCACCTCGCGCAGCTCTACAGTACATGGGGCCAGTTGGAAGCTTCCATCCTTGTTGCTGCACGCTGAGGCACTAAACCTGAGCTACTTCACTACCCAGCTGGATACACTAAACCCAAATCGACATAAGTCTGACTTATGCTTTCACACTAATACAGACATCCCCACCCTTTTCCTGTGCAGTTAGAATTTTATGCACATTTCAAATTATCCATTACCAAATGTACGGAGAGACGTCATGCTACAGATTACAAGTTAAACTGAAAGCTGCAGGAAATGGTGAAACCATTCCAGCGGACCGTTGCATCGGCTTGCAAAAATCTGACCCTAAGAAGAACTGGCCGGGGTGTGCGCGTTAGCGGCTAATCATAAATGATCAAAGCGAAAGGCAGACAAAGCGAATGGAAGGAGACACAAAACCTTCAGCTTACAACAGGCCTGAAAATAGCACTGACACATTATCTTGGCGCGTGCATAAGCCAGATTCACACGTGGATATTTTTTTCCGGGAGCTACTATGAAGGCAGGATGGCAGTTGCCAGGCCCCCGGCTGTATGGTTCTCGCTTTTTCTCTGTCCCTCTGTCTGTGGGCGGAACCAGATCTCCGCCCCCTTCCAATCGCCCTCCGCCCCCCCCCTTGAGGGCCAGCCGCGGGACCCTCGCCGGCCGGGGGAGTCCGGCTCGTCCGTGACTGACGGCTGTCAGGGTCGATCGTGTCACTGCAGACCCGGACCCTGCTTCCCTGCCCACGTCTTCACAGGAAGCAGAAGGCTTCACACCCTGACCGTTCTCTCCAGGTACCGCAGCTTTCACACTGTTCACTGCAGCACTTGGAAGGGGAGGCGGAATTGCTAAAAGTAGGGAAACAGTGTTCAGGTGGAAGGTAAATCATCTCATCAGTGTTCTACTCCCACACGTTATCCAACTACAGCGATGGCAATCATTATCGTTAGCTATGTTAATCCCAAGCCAACGTCTGGCATCCCTGCCCCATATGAACGGCCCATTGTGACCATTTTAAAGAGCATTCTTTCTAAAAGCTGCATGCATGGCCGAGCAAGCTAAAGGCTGGCGCCACCATGAGTCACGAGATGTCTGCAGCCCCTGGGCTGACGGCCATGCCCTACCGGCTCCTGTCTTCTCTCTCAGGGCAGAAGTCAGGGGCCCCAGCCTATCACAAGCAATCAGATACACATCGAGTGACCCCTGACCCCTGTTCTGTCACACATGCTGCCCTTAGCCATGGCTGTGGGTGGAGTCTGGCGAGGTATTTAGGACACTTGGATTTTCCGGGAATCTGGATGTGTCCTGGCAGGCGGGAGGGGGTCACCGCAGGTGAACAGGGAAGCTCCGGGGGCCAAAGCCACGTGCACACTCAGTGTCCCCCCCCGGGACCTGTGTGCGTCCTTCAATGCGCCTCGATGACTTTTCCGCTCAGCACCGATCAAATGACCTAGATGCCATGAGCAGACAGAGACCCTGGGCAAATCGCCCCCCTCCCCCAAGATCAGTAGGTCCAGGTGTACTGTCGGCTTCAGGGGGTTAACCTCCTCAGGGAGTAGAGGTGGAGTGGAGGAACAAAAACTGGAGGGGGGGGGGGCACGCATCCCTGAAAATACATCTTATTATTATAACATGACATCTCACAATGGAATCCTAGTAACTGAATGTAAGCCACTGCCAGACTGCATCTGAACACATTAAAAAGATCCCGCATGGACGGCTCACCATTATGGGTTCCAGGCTCAGCAATTGGCACGCATGTTTGTGCAAAAAATGCGAGTAACGATGAAACAATAATGGGCCGTGTAATTAATGCAGCTTAACAGCGGGTCGCTGTTAGACCCTGCAGGAAGATGGCCTGGCTTTCAGCAAGGCCGTCCCCTTAACCACTACGCCATCTGCTGTCAGCAAGGGGCAAGTACATGGCAGGCTACAGATCTTGGGGCAAGGAAGGCACACCCAGTGTTTGTGAGGGAGATGTCGCTCCAAAAGGCCCTGGGGCACCATGGGTCTGGATTGGTGGGGGGGGGGGGATCCATTAGAGGTCAGCAATGCGGAGCCTCGGGTCCTAAAGGGCGGAGGGAAGGAAAATAAGCCCTGACAGCTGTCATGGGAAATAACCACCCCCCCCCCCCCCTTCCCCCAAATCCTTGTCTCCAGGAACCTTGATATTTCGCAAATTCAAGCCTAACAATTCAGCCAGCACCTTTGCCCCCCACCATTGCCCGGACTAGCTGTTTGGCTATTTAAAGATCCTGAAACCATCTCATGGTAACGTCACAGACCTGGGGGGGGGGGGGGGGGTTTGTCAGTATTTTCTGGCTCCTCCCTCCTTCCCCCCCTTTCCTCCTCTGTCTCCGACTCTCGATGCCGAAGCTCTGGCAGGTCATTTTAAGTCGTGCTGGGAGATGAAATTGAAATGGGAAAATCAAGCTGATTCTTGTTAGGAGATGTTCTGCTGTTCTATTCTCAGAACGTATTTAGGATCCTGAGCTTTGGTCATGACTGTCAATCTGGCACCTTAACTGAATAAAAACAGCAGCTCTGTTTTTTTTTTTTTCGCCACCTTGCCGGGTTTTAATTTAAAGCCCGCTAAGGAACGTTGGTGCCACGTCGTGCGGAGTCACATTTAAGCGATCAGCGCAGATCAAACCACTCTGCAGCAGATGCCGTCTGAGCGAGATGCACACAAACAGCTCGGGTGCTTCTCTGTCAATCACGTGTCGGGGGGGGGGGGGGGCTCAAATGTCAAATGATCGGGGCCTAGGGGTTGGCTGAGACCATTGCAACAGTACCTAATACTGCTTACCCCAATTAAACTCCCCCGCAGAACCCAAGCACTGCACTATCAGAAGAAGCCATGGAGAAGGCAGCACTGCACAGCCTAACATGGAAGCCTAACACTGCTACCTTAGAACCCAACACAGTAGAGCCAACAGTAGACCTCACAAATTAAGAGCCAGTCCCTGTAGAACCCAATAATGAACAGCCAGTATCTGGAAAACCCCACATTATATGTCCTAACACAGTATTACCCAACACTGCAGAGTCAGCTCCAAAAGAAACCAACAAGTGAGAACCAATTCCTAGGGAACCCCATCACTGTACTGGCTCAGTATTGGCCAAGACTGGAGCACCAGCATCTGGAGAACCTGGCACTCTAGTGCAGTGTCACCCAATCTGGTCCTCAGGGACCCACAGTAGGTCATATTTTTGCTCCCTCCAAGTTCCATGCTAGACGGTCCACATTTTTGCCGGAGAGAGCAAAAACGTGGACTGTCTGTGGGACACCGAGGACCGGATTGCGAAACACTGCTCTGGAGCCTAGAGCCCATTAGAACCCAAACTCATATCAGCCAAATCCATCACTGGAACCCACCCCTCCACCAAAATGGGCACTCGCCCGCAGGACAGACTTCAGCGGCAGGAAGGCTAGCTGCAGCAGCGGCAGGCAGGCTGAATCAACGGATTATTTTTAGGCCGTGTTGATGAAGTGGGAGGGGGGCATGACGGGCGGGGAGAGCAGACCCTGTCAGCCATGTGCCTCTAGTGCCCCGGACAACCGCACATTAGCATGGCAGGCTCAGCCCCCTCCACATCAGCACCAGTCACATGACAGGGAGCTTCCCAGTGCCTCTTAACCAGCGGGGAGGAGGGGTGGGGGGTGGGCTAGAAACACACCCCCCTGATGGCCAACGTGAAAGGTGCAAACCTACCTGTCAGAAATGCTGGCCATGTATGTAAAAACACAAGGACCTTTCGAAGTGCTTCTACCAGAAGGTTGCTGGTTTGAAATCCAAAGTCGGAAAAGGGATTTCCCTGTTGGGCCCTTGAGCAAGACCCTCAACTGCGATTGCTCTGGCTAACCCTGCTGCTTTCTCAACTTTGGATAAAAGGATTGAATCAAATGCTTTAAATAGATTAGATTGATAGATCTATAGACAGACATGATGTACATTTTTCATTCAAAAAGATGTGCACTTGCACAGCTGTAAATGTCCTGCAAGAGGTTATTCTGTTGTACCCTTGAGTTTAATGCTCAGGCTGAACGGCTCCAGGACAAATGCCAGAGCATGCTAGTCCTTGATGTCTTTATAGAAGAGTTACTCGCACTAGAGCAGCAGGCAAAGGTTATAGACAAAGACCTGTGACCTGAGGAAGACCCTGCCACTGCACAAACAAGTGAAAGCAAATTTAAAAGGAAACTTAAGAAGTTAAACAGTTGCTTTAAAGGACATCAATTACTGGCACCTCCAGGTGGGGGATTCCGGTCGTCCCTTTTGGTGTGTGGGCCTGCATCCCAAAGTCATGCAGCTATGGTGAACTGGCATCTCTAAATAGCTCTTAGTGTGTGAACGGAAGCTTGAGATGCGATCAGGAGAGATGAAATCTGATAAATCGATCATATACCATTCAACAAAGTAATGAACGTCAACGTCTGGCCTTATCAGCTGTTTTAAATATATCTCGGCAGAATTTTGACTCATCTCAAGAAGAAAATCGTCTCAGATTAGTTTCTAACCCCAATTCATCCCAGAGCATTATGTTGGGTTGAGGTTGGGGCTCTGTGCTGATTGAGAACATTCTACTCCGAACACCAAAATCATCTCCTGTAATTACAAGATGGCCAGTGGTATTTGGTTGGACAGTCGAGATACAGAATAGCAGCTTCAAGAAGGACTCTGTTCTTGCACTTTAGAGGAGCAAATCCAGCTGTATGTGGGGGTAAAGCCACACAGGCTGCTGTGGACTGATACATCAGCTAAGCCTGACCTGAAAATATAAGAAGATACAGTGATTCATGGGAGATGGAGCAGGAGAAGTTCACACGTGTTAGAGCCTGCGGTGCCTGCCAGCGCCAGGCAGACAAGCCACGTCTTGTGCTAAACCCCCTGTGAAATGACTTCAAAGCCTGATTCTCACCCTATTCCCAGGTCGGTCCGTGCCTTTCAGGCCCATATGCCGGGTGTCTGCAGCATGCCGGCTGGGCGGAGCTAAAAGCGTCCCCGAGGCAGCGTGGTACGTATCAGAATAACTCTGTTTAAGGAAAATCATGGCAAAAATTACACTAATCCTACCAGGCGTCCGGATTCGCTTCCCGGCAAGATCCCCAGTACGGACGTCAACACGTCAGAGAGAGAAAATGCGCTCCCCGCATAAGCAATGAAAGTGAGAACAGGATAAAAATAGTTATTTTGGAGCCGGGAGGGGGGGGGGGCTTCACTGGAGAAACTGCAGCTCTGTGTGATAGTCTGGATTAAGGCAGAGTCACTGAATCCCGCCTCTCAAATTTGACATATTTGACAGAGAAGGAATAAAGAAAAATAAGCATTTGCAACCAGTTTGGGTGTGTCAAACACTGCGGGCATAGCCTACTCAAAAACTATCCAAACACACGAGATCGTTGCACTCAGCATGAGAGCTTGATTTGCGCTGCCACCTGCTGGCTCCCTGTGGTACATATTCCCGTTATCAGCATTACCATTTGGTGGGATATTTCCCCAGCCCCCCTCCTCCCCCTCCCGTTTCCCTTTATAGCATAAAGCAGAAAAGGAAATAAATGGGAGCCCATGAAGCAGATCCTATTTGCACGCAATTTCCTGTAACTGCAGAAATGCTGCAAGCAAAGGAGCTACAGGTGTTCATATCACCCGAAAAGGGCGTTTCCTCTTCTGCGTACAGGGCATGCAAAGTCATACATATATAATGTATACTGTATAAGCCTGCCGGAACCCAGGCGGGAGAATGATTGGCTGTTTGCACTAGGAATATGAATGTTAAAGCCAATCACATTCAGGGACTTCATTCCAAAACTGCAGTGATGTCATACAGACGAATAGAGACGTTTCTAAACTCGTAACAGATGTGTGTGACACTGGGGTCTATATTAATGGTACCTACAGACAGTACATGTAAATATAGCATCTGGGAGTTTTATGCCTTGTTAAAGCCGAAAGAGCTGTACTTAGTGTTTCAGGGGGATGGTGAACGGTGGAGGCTTCCTATTGGACAGGGGTGTCACATGGGGCAGGGATTTTGTTTACTGAAACCGTTCAGCTTGATTTTAACGTTCCGGTCACAATAATGATGAATATCTATCTAATACACGCAGGGTGCCCGTGATAGGCGAGAATCGATGAAACTCCAGGAATGACATCGCTAATGCAGGGGGAAACTTCATACACGGCTCAAGAAAAAGTAACATTGAATCCAGGAGCGTGAGGCTATTCAAGTCTGACTGCAAAGCAAGTTTTAAGGAAGATGAGTGAACATTGGGGTCACACTAGAGAGGAAACACCAGAGGCAGCGATCGAGCGGGGGGGTCAATAGTGTAGTGAGACATCACACGGGGGTCACACCTGCGTACGTGTACACGGTTCTGTTCCAGGTCCTGTCAGGTGGAAGGATTTATTTGTAGTCATGACAGCAGAGAGAAAATGGCGAACATTGAAAGCTGAGACGGCAAACCGAACAAATGTCTCCCGCGACAAACAAGCACAGACCAAGGCCAGCACCGACTGCCGGCTACCTCACAAATCCTGGTTTTTGTCCTTTAAATAAGATTAATAGAAAAAAAAGTCCACTTTTCCTTTGAAACATTTTTGTTCTGCGTGCCTAATGCGAGTGTCCTGCAGGCGCTGCCACTCCACAGTGTCACACAAAAGTGTCTTTCTCCCCCCTCGGGGTCACCGTCCGTCTGCTCTCCAGTTTGGTCGTGGCGTCAGTTCTGAGTCTGTATTCGAGGGCAGAGGGTGGGAAGCGAATGAAAAGCAAACCAATTTAAAAAAAAAAAAAAAAGGATTCATGGGAAATAAAGCCGGCGCGATGTCAGGGAATGTCAGGCCTGTAGGGGGCAGTATGAGGAGAAAAGTGCTCTGTGATCTGGAGGCAGGCTGGCACAGAGCGACAAAGATGGGCCATATACTGATATGCCACATGACATGGTCGGTATGGAAACAAGGGGCTGGCCGGGTGGGAGGGGCAGCGAAGCTTCAAACAAGACTAATGGTGGGGGAGGGGGGGGCAGAGTGAGGAGGCCACAGTCTCGGGGGGAGACATGCATTGCCAGGTATTCAGCAGGCTGCTCCCCCCTCAAAGGCAGAGTTCCTCGGCCCGAATGTGCTGCAGCCTCTCCCTCAGCCAGCAGAAGCTGGGCCGCCCCTCCGGGTCCAGATTCCAGCACTGCTTCATGATGTCATAGACCACGGGCGGACAGTCATCCGGGGCGTCCATCTTATAACCTTTATCTACACGGGGCACCACATCCTTCAGGGCCTGGAGGGCAAAAAAAAGAAAAGAAAAAAAATGGATGGGGGACAAGATACCATGGAAGAAGGATCGTTTGTTCCACTTCTACCTAAAAATTTCAGAACCGTAATATTGTAAGCAAACTTGCCTAAAGGTTTTGGGGTCAACTCCCTGGATAAGCTCCGCTCTAAGATTTGAACTATGGGACTCAACGTGATTTGCCAACAAACTAATAATTGTTGAAAAAAAAATACACATGGAATCCAGAACCAGGACAGAATATTCCAGAAAGAGCAGATCAGACAATTCATGCAGGTCTGGGGAATTGTGTATAATTTGGGCACAAGGCCATGAGTGACAGGTGCATCGAGCAGGCATGTCGTAAACAGGAGGCCCCAACAACACAGGCACTCCTGGGAAAGTGAGCCTGTAACCAGTCTTCTGCTGAAGAGAGACTGAATCCAGTGATTAATTAAAAAGTGCCAATACAGAGGAGAACTACAGATGGCTCTTAGGACGGGCAGGCGGGGGTGTTCTGGCTTTAATTACAATCCAATCTGCTGGCTTAACTCAGGATTATTAGTTAATTATTTGCACTAATTATCGTGATGCATATGCCCCTAAATCCAACATTTATACAGAGCATTTCCCAGGGAGATGACAAACTCAATGTCAGATAGCTTAACGCTTACAAAACGAGTTAACAAAATGGGAGTCTGAGTCTCCGGGGAAAATGGCTTTTTGCTGCTGTTATGGCTGAGCTTCCTAGCAGAGGAACGTAAATGAAAAGGCACAGCACGCCAGCTCTGAGGCCCGGCCGGGCGGATACTCACGATTCGGGGGTAGGGCACGCGCCCGAAGGAGTAGATCTCCCAGAGCAGAATGCCGTAGCTCCACACGTCAGACTTGGTGGAGAATTTCTGCTCAGGCAGAGAGAGGTCATCTGTATTAGGACTTATGGAGGGAGTAAGTTCTCTCTTACACACACACACACACACACACACACACACACACACAAACACACGTAGGGTAAACATATCCTTATGGGGACCTCTCATTCATTTCAATGGGAAAAATGCTAACGCTAACTATGACAACCTTAACCCCCACCCAGCCTTAACCATAACCATAAGTAACCTAACAAAATACATTTTTAGTTTTTTCATAGCAGTCACTGATTTTTATAAAATAGAACTTTTTAAGGGAAAAAAAACGGATATTTATCACGTTATGAGGACATTATGTCCCCATAAGGATAGGTAAACCCGCTCGCACGCGCACGCACACACACACACACACACACACACACACACACTGAGAAGAAGCATATGACAGACAGACAGACCATATGAAAATATTGAAAATAGGTCAGAGCTGCATCCAGGCGTCACTCAGCTGGGAGCCCACCCCCCCACCCCAAATGCCACGCTTTACATTTGCCCCTCGCACCTTCTCCCTCAGGGCCTCCGGAGCAGTCCACTTGACGGGCAGCTTGGCCGTGTCTTGCATGGAGGACGCCTCCTTGGTCAGGCCGAAGTCGCTGACCTTGGCGATGTTCTCGTCCGACACCAGCACGTTCCGCGCCGCCAGGTCCCGGTGGACGAAGTTGTTGGCCTCCAGGTACTCCATGGCGTCACACACGTCCCTGTCGGGACAGCGGCCCAGCTGAACGAGCAGAGCTAACGAGAAAACCTCCGAACGGGACACATCGGGAGCTGGCAGGAGCTCGGGTCACATGACAGCTAGCATGGAGTCTCATTGGATAAAAGCTCCATGGCAAATAAATACAAACACAACCAGAGCCCTCAACTGACTGCTATGGTTAAAAAAGTCAGATAATTCACCTCAAGTGAATTTAAACATGGATCACATTAATATCAGTTTATAACTGCTCTGAGTTATTAGGTACAACGTATCACAGACACTGTGGAAAGCTGAATACTTCTGGATAATACTTCTGGACAATAAGTTAAATTTTAATCTCTAACCATTAAATCTTTCCCTCTTTGGACTGTGAACAAAGGGTCATAAATATTGACTTTGAAAAAGGAGTACTGGCAATAACCAGTAGAGGGCAGAAAAGACATGAGTTTAGCGGGAGGCTCACAGAGAGAACTTGAGCAGGCAGTCCCTTCCCAGTACCGTCCGACCGCGAGATCGCAGGTAATCGACAAGACTGCCCTGTTGGTAGAGAGACATACTCAGTTCATACACTCCTATCATTGTGGGGACTCTCCATTCATTTCTATGGGCGTAACATTAATCCTAATTTTGACGCTAACCCACACCCAACCCTGCCCTTAACCACAAGTAACCAGACAAAACAGGATAAAAGACTTTTGGCCATTTTAGTTTTTAACTGCACTCACAGATTTTTTTTTATATAATTGAGGTTATCAGAGAACCAGACAAATGGCCCCACAAGGTAAAAAGTAACACGTTTTACTTTATTGTTGGAAACCTGACACACACAAAGTAACAATTACAAAAAGGCATGCATGGTACACACACACACACGCGCACACACACACCTTGGGTATTTCTAAAACATTCTGACAGCACATTTCCATATTGGACTCATCACGTTATTGATGTAAATGTTTTCTCTTCGGCCCTGTTGTGCTGATGGTGGGTGGGGGGAGGCTGACTAGGTCACTGACCTTGGACATGTACTCAGTGACGATAAAGAGAGTCCCCGTCCCCTCCACGATGACACCAAGGAGCTGGACGAGGTTGTTGTGCCGCAGCTGCCTGCAGAGTGACGGATGACAGTCAGACACAAACGCAGGTTCAGTGTCACTCACACGGACAGACAGACGGACAGAGACGAACGGGCCGGTGGGACTGACGTCATGACCGACGCCTCTGCGATGAAGGCCTGTGCGGTGGCGTCGTTGTTGATGCACTTCACTGCCACTTTGGTCCCTCTGTAGTCACCCACCATCACGTCTGTGGAGAGCGCGAGCACAAACTAATACACGGAGCCGGGCTCCCACTGTCGTCTCCACTGGACTTACACTGCTGCCTCCACTGGACTTACACTGCTGTCTCCACTGGACTTACACTGCTGTCTCCACTGGACTTACACTGCTGCCTACAGCAGCATCATGGGTAATTTTCAAATATCCAAACGGCGCCCAACTTGGGCTCCGAGTAAATGTTTGTTATAGAACTACTCAGCCCAGTTTCATCCCATTTTCAACAATACTGCCAACAGGAAACAGCAGCCAGGCACAGCCAGACGTCTGAATGAGTGCTCATACCTGCCGACTCCCCTTTTCCAATGCATTTCAGGAGTTTGAGGTCCTGTCTGCTCAAGGCCCACCCACCTGAAGTGAGGACACAGGAATGAACTTGCTTGGCTAGATAAGAAATGCTTTTATCAAAACTCAGACGAGATGCATGAAGCTGCATTACGCTCAAACCACCAGCAGGGGTCACCGCACAACACAACATGCTCTCAGTGGTGAACCAAAAGGAGTGAAACAATGAGTCTGAGCCTGCAGAAAGCAGCACAAGGGGTGCTCTATCATGTACGCGCCAGAGTGAGGCGCTACAACACCTAATACGGCATGGTCCGCACTGCTCCTGCCAAACAGGCAAAGTAGAGCACATTTGACACTGAGACAATTCCTTGGTGGTATCGAAGGCGATATCATGGACCTCGGGAAGCAGAGCTTGCACCACACCCGTTGGAAAAGATCCAGCTCCTCAAAGCCGCCCCCCCCCACTCACTTCTGAAGAACTCATCCTTAGCTGCCACCGTTCCCTCCATGACTTTGGGGTTGACGAGTCGGGTACAGAGGCCGTCTGCGTCTTGGGTGTAATGCTGTGAAAACAAACACAGTCAGAGCCTGAACTCGTTCTGCAGAGGGGAATTAAAGTCGGGCACTCAAACCCTTTTTAGGGCAGACTACGTGATTAAGGACATCCTCCATCCTGCAGGTGCTAAGGCAGGCCGACCCACGTGTTGTTATTGTGTCTGCAAACTCATGGCCCCTTAATTCAGCCACAGCACCCTTAACCGCAGCAAAGTCAGCCCAGACCATCCCCAGAGGACTAGTTACCTTTAAACATTCTTGTTTGGGTTGGTTTATGGACCATCTTATTTATAAATAAATGCAGAGGCAGTATTTGCAGACTACGCTTCTGAGCGATGCACAAATTATCTATCAGAGGGAAAAAATGGTGTTGAAATAATCAGTCCCTCGGCCAGTCATGTGCAGAATAATTAAAGAAAATTAACAGGCAGTGGTTTTAATTTAAAGATATAAGATGACAGTTTGCACGAGCAGCCCTGAGCAATTACTGCAGTGCGATATTCAAATAATTTCTGTTCCGGAGAAAGGCATCCATTAAAGAAAAAGTGTCAATTTTTATTCAGGCTCTAAGTTTGAAAAGCTGATCGTCAGCAGAACATGGCCGTCCTTTCCTTTCGGGGAACGAAAAGCCTTAAAGCTCAGCACTCTGACAAATTACAGTGACGGCAAGGGAAGAGCACGGGACGAGAGACAGGCCTGCTGTCGCCTGCTCAATCCTGCCGCAGCAGCTTCAGTGTGAAAATCACATGGGGCCAGCAAGTCATTGACAAACCAGGGGAGTGACGGACTGGCACAGACTCGCACAGCAGGCCTCTCGCTCTCTGTGACCAGTGGTCAGTTAACTCCACCGATCAATGGCGTTAATCTCCTGCTGAGGGTCTCCGAGTGCTGGGATCAGGAAGCCCATCGATTGGCTAACCTCACTGGTCACTGCTCCGTACCTGGGGGGGGGGGGGCGGGGGGTTGATAATCCGGGCCTAAAGCCACACTGCTAAAGTTTGCACAAAGCCAGCATAAACGTTCAGAGAGATGAGTCTGCTCTCCACTTGGGCGGCATCGCAGCAATATGGTATATAACTGAATTTTGAAATGTTGGGAGAAATTTGCTGCATTAATCAATCATGGCAGCTTCCCCCCCCCCCCCCCCACTTAGCAGGGTACGTCATGGGGGGCCGCTACGCAAACGGCAGTATTGTGTGGCATGCTGAGGTACACTGTCTGGTATGACTGTATGAAAGTTACAAGCCTGGGGTGAATCTCAATACCAAGAACCCAAAGACCGTATCTGTGGTAGAGACCGGTCTTGTTAACTTGCCTTCCAGGAATGAACTTGGGGCGCAATGAATCATGGGATTGGCCTCGTTTGGTGAAGATGCAACCGATGCATCCTTCATATTTGGGGTGAGGGGCAAGAGCACCATCTGAGGATTTTGACCATCCTCTGTACTTCTGTTCTTAGTATTGGAACTGGTCTTCAGTAAAGGAAGATGATGTAAAACAGGAACACAGGAACACAAGTATAGTAAAGTAGGCATATTGGGTGGGGGGGGGGGGGGGTGCTAACCTCCACGAGCTGCATGAGGTTGCTGAAGTACTCCTCCTCGTCGATGGACAGCTTGCCGTCGTGGTAGATGATATGGTAGTGCTCCACCTTGCCCTCGCAGCTGACGCACAGCGTGTAATCGCCGGGGAAGTTGGTGCTCTCGCGCACCAGGAAGAGCCCCGTCTCAGGCGGACAGAGCAGCTGCTCTGCCTGGTCACGCGTGATCTTCCCATGGAACCAGCTGTGGGGGGGCACACACATGGAGGGTACGCGCGGATACAGACCCCGGAAGGGGCTTGAGGTGCATTACGATGGAGGATGGATTGGCAACATGAAAAGGGAGATATGGGAACAATCCAGGGGGTCGCATTAAACACTCACCCCCCCCCCCCCTTAAACCCAGAGTCCTCCAAGCCCCCAGAGATGCAGTAATGAGGTGTAATGGAGGGACACAGAGGCCACCCAGGGCCAGACCCCGCCAGTCCCACACGCTCAACAGGGAGGCGCTCAGTGTAAACAAAGCGTAACCACGGAAACGGCAGGAAGCTGAAACAGGCCACGGGCAGTAAACAGGAAGCCACAAATGAGGAGTGCAGTTTGCTTAAGTGTGGCTTGTGGGGGTCTCTGTTCCTCTATAGAGCCTGGCTGCCCCCTTTCCCCTCCAGCAGAGTGAATCCCCCCCCAGCTGTCAGATGTCCTTTTGAATCCTACAGCTGCAAGACAGCTATAGGCGGCAGAGGGTCAATTGCTGTCGTCCCCCCCCCCCCCAAACACGGCCATTGCTGACCGAGACTCAGCCCCTCACACAGCCCCCATTTCAAACCCAGAGACACGTCAGAGGCGGCATGCAGCTGATTGGCCGACTGGGAGCCACTCTGCTTCCACAGGGACGTGATGGTGCGGTTGCCAGGCAACTGATCATATGCAATAGGGCACATGCACTTAACAACCACACACTGGGGCTGTGAGTGACAGAAGAGGGTCCTTCACTCATCACCGGCTTAGAAAGCCAGCTTTCTGTTTAATAATGTCTATTTCTGGGTTTGCAGAGCATAAACCAAGTTACCATTTTGTATCCCTCAAAATACTAAAGATTAAGTCATTCTGTCTTTATTAACAGCTCCTACACTGTAAAAATGTAAATAACCATCATCATCATCATCATCACATACAGAGGTCTCACATCTCCAGGGTTTAGTGTCTCATTCCTGTCCCCGCTGTATGTGTGGAGTTTGCAAATTTTTCCTGTGTCGTGCAGCTACTCTCTTGATACTTCACTGTCATTTTACGTTTCATGTTTGCATTTTTGATTTATCAGAGTCAGACAGGGTCCCTGGGGAAGTTGGGGTTAAGGGTTTCGCTCGAGGGCCCAACAATGTCATGGTTACTCTGCTAGCCACGGTTTTCGAAACTGCAACCTTCTGGACTTGGATGGACACAGGTCCCCAAGCCAGTTAGTTACAAACCACATCAAAAGAATATCAACATGAGGAGGACTGGAGCATTCTTACTCCAGCCGAGCTCATATTTAATGTCAGTAGCCGGTACCCCGAGGTTCATAAAAAGCTAAAAGTCTGGCTTATCAGCATTATTAATACATCCCCAATCAAAGGAAGCACTTTATACTCAGGAAATGACCGTGTGGCGGCCATTTCCCTCCATTCTGTTGATTTGCTGATTTCATGTCATCAGCTGAAGTGTAATGTCTGAACCGTGAGGCTCTTGGATGTGAGCTGCCCAATCAAGATTAATTATGGGCAAAAGTGATAGCCTGGCACGTCTGCCCCGCCCCCCGCCCTTCCTGCTCCTGACAGCTCTACCCATCTGCATGTGGCAGCTCCCCGCTACGCCCCGAGCAGCCCTACAGGGGGCAGGACTTCAGCACATCGCGAGACTGCTGCCCTTGGGGGAGGTGGGGGGGGAGGTGGGTGCTTTGTAAACAGCATCAGTAGGTGTTCGGCCCATACGTCCATTATTGCAGCCACTTCAAAAAGGCAGTTTTATATCTGACTCTTTGAGGACGGTATTTAATTATGGAAAATTACCCAGAGATGCTATTGACACCCCTACGTCCCACAAGCTTGTGTATCACGTGACTATCAGTATGCATAAACAGAATCAGACAGAAATATAACCCCCGCCCACCGCCCCGCCCACCCACAAACACTTACGGCATGAGGCTGAGTTTGCCCCCAGACTTCACGCCCTGCCGCTTCTGGACATAGTTGGCTGGGATGGTACCCTCACCCCCCACTGGGTTCCTGGCCTTGTACCAGTTGGGGTCCTGGGGGGAATGAGGAGGAGGCAGAGGCGTGAGCCCCTGCTCAGCCAGGAAGCGAGAAAGCAGGGTCCTGAGTAAATACGGCACGACAACCGCGTTGCCTGACATGTTGACGCGCTGCTGCGGAACTCGGTCCATTCGTCCTGCCCTCTGCAATGTCGCGTGGGCGGCTCAGTTATAATAATACTCCCCTTTCTGTGTGTATGTGAGTTTCCTCTGGATGTGACAGTTGCCTACACAGTGTAAGTGAATTAGTGTGTTTATATGCATGCGTTTGTCCTGCGATGGGCTGGCATGCGACGGGCTGGCATGCGACGGGCTGGCATGCGACGGGCTGGTGTCCACGGCCCTGTGCCCTGCGCTTCCTGGGATAGGCTCAGGGTTCACCGCATCCCTACTTCAGCTGCGTTATCAAGGAGGAGCCGGTTACCTTGGTGACGCCAATGATAGTGAGGACGTCTCCCTTGCAGAAGGGCAGGTCCTGCACACTGATGCCCTGGAAGTTGTACTTGGCGACACACTCTGTGCCAGGTGGCCACGATGCCTGCGTGGGGGGAGGGGTGGGTAAGAATGCTGTCGGGGGGGGGGATCTTCAGTGGAACCGGACAAACTGTGTGTAACACAACTGCAATATGGGCTCTCGTATGCTGTGCTCTCAGGGTGTGGAATGGTGTGTTGCCATGGTTCCGCCAGCGCCAGACCGGGACTCGGTGCTCACCTGGACCCCCGACATGCTGAATGGCGTGGTCCAGCAGATCAGCTCTCTCAGGCTTCACAGGGCCGGACCATCAGAGCTGGGAGGGGGGGGGCAAAGAACAGACAAGGGTTCAGTTGAGCCTCCGTCACACCCATCAGGGTCACTCATCTAACACCCCCCCACGCCAACTCGCTCATCTGTGCTTCTGCTGCTATAATCCTGAGGTAAGACACCAACAGCAGTGAGGGGGGGGGGGGGCTTGATATGGAAAGGAGAAGCATAAACCACCAAGGGTGGCAAATTATGCCCCCCCCATGCCCCCACTCGGCACCGGAGCTTCACATCTACACCACATTGAAGGGGAAGCGGATGGTGGCACTGCAGCCCCCTGGTGGATTCCAGGCGCCAGGGCAGGTGCCCCAACTTTGTCACCATGACGGGCATCTGAACAGGCTGGCATGGGGACTGGGGTGAGAGCGGCGCTGCTTTCTGGTCGGGCCGGGCGCCGCCTCCTTTATCGCCCGCCTGCCTCAGCTACCTGCTCACCCCCTTGTCCTTATTTTCTCTCGCTGCCGCTTGTCCCGCTTTTCCCGTTTCCTACTTACCAACTGTGGGCCGGCCCCGGGGCCCGAGATGCGGACATGTGGATGGGGAGCACGGTCCACTGATCTGGAACCAGCGAGTCGGAATCGTCTTTGGCGGTTTAAAGCAGAGCGGCGCAGTGTTACCTCATCGCGGTGACAGAGGTTTAAAAACGGCACGGAAGGATGCACGCATGAGGAGAGGCAGATACAGTAACGGCCGTCTTCTGCGACAGAGAGATACAGCATCGGGGCCACATTTAGACCCCCCCCACTGAGCACGGGAACGAAACTCCCCAAAACTTGTGACAAACCACCACTCATGACAGCCCAACTCATACAAATAGTCAACATTCCACTATGTAACGGCAGATTTTTGTAATCTTCAAACAGAAATTAAGATAAATCATAGAATACATTTTCCCGTCTTGAATGTGACCTTGTAACCAATAAAAGTGAAGACCGATAACTAGCATAACAAACAACTGATATTAAAAAACCTACAACACCCAGGTTGCACGAGTTATTTACCCCCAAAAAACTAATTCAGGGATGGTATGTGGATCACTGGGCTAAGCCTCTGTGCCTGTGATCGGAAGGTTGCTGGTTTGAGCCCTGGCCGCTCCAGGATGGTCATGTGTGCAAGGCCCTTAATCCCCATTGCACACTTGCTGACCCTGTCCTGTGAGATCCCCCCCAAGCTTAATTAATGGAGAGAAAGATGGGGTAGGTGAAGAGAGAATTTCCCCGGGGAGATTAATGAAGTATCCTATTGTAAAATAGGTCTTTGTATTAGATTAAGTCTCTGTTCACAATCTGTAGGTCTCAGCCTTCTTCAGGTCAACCCACAGGTTCTGGACTTAGGATCGAGGTTTGGTTTCTGCCTGGACCATTCTAATATTTGATTTTCCTTTACGGAAGCAAGTCCTTGGTTGACATAATGATGACTTAAAGCAAACATACACATGTGAAGCTGAAGTTGGTCTTCAGCTTTCAGGCAGCATACAGTACTTGGTATTTGAAGTTCTTTCATCTTTCTTTCCTAGAAGCCTGGTCCCAGCTGAAGATTATCAGCCCCAAAGCCTCATGCAGCCGCCATCAAGCTTCCCAGGAGATACGGCTCCCTTTGGAAGATGAGCTGTCTGGTTTAATGTCAATTATTTGTCCTATTAATTACCCATTTGTTTCCCTTGGTTGTTGGCTGCCAGGTCAAATTACAGAAGGAAAAACTGTCTAATTTCCGGCTTAATGTCACAAAGAGACACCCTTTCAATAAGAGGACGTAGACTTTTTATATCCTCAGCGCAGAACACAAAACAGCTCAGTGAAAGAGGTACAGGGGAAATAACATCATCAAAATAGCACCGGCTGAAACAAAAGTGGCTAAACCTGTTTGTCGTAAATGATTACCTGTTAATAGGCTGGCGTAGGAGGACAAACAAGAGAGAAAGGCCGAGTTCTGCAGTCCCTGTCACCTGCAAACCCCCGATACCACTCTCGTACGAAAACCGGAGACCATAGTCTGACTCTCAGCAGGAAATACATGCCAGCAGCTACGGATTTGTGTGGATGTCGTGTGGTGCTGAGCTGCCAAAAAGAGAGAGAAACAGCCACCCCAAATCCCTGGCTACCAAATTATTCATTTTTCAGTGATTCGCAGAGCTTTCACAATGCCATACAGGAACTAGCAGATGAAAGTTTCACCGAACCATGACTGTCACAGTTGTGCTCATAATGTACCAGGGACCTTTCTGGGCATGTTCTAGGCGATCCGGAAAGCGTGAGAGCCGTGGATGCTAGCGGAACATGCCCTGACAGAGCTGACAGGCACCAAGCCTGGGTTTGCTTTATGATTATTCTGAGTTTAACTCCAGTTTGATCCAGTGGAAAATGCTTACAGTCAGCTTTACAGGTACCAAGAAGCCTATTTTGCAGGTCTGGCTTGAACCAAAGCTAATTATTAAAGATAGCCTTAAAAAGATTATTAGGATATATCACAGCCAAACTCAATAGAGTGGAATCATCTGTGGGCAAATTGTTAAAATACGTCTGTTCTGGATAAAATGGTCCAGAATATTTTAATTTTCCTTTCTAATCTTGGTCATTTCTAGCATATGGCACATGCAAAGAATGTCTGGTATTACTGTAGCCAACATCGCTGTGATCAGCCTTGGTCTTTACCTGCCACTGCCCACGAACCGCAGTCATTTTAACGTCAGCATTTTTCGACTAATTCCGGTGTGCATGTACGATGTCACTCCCATCGTCACCCATCTTTCCAGAGTAACTAAAAGGGATCACTAAAAAACAACACAAATAAAAGCAAAACAACTACAGAGACTCTCATAACAAGGATATAAAAGATGATGATGTAAGGGAACACCACAAAGTAATCAAGGAAGGCACGCTTTTTAACACACTGGCCTGACCAGTGAGCATTATTCAGGGATGACTGTCTTTAAAAAGGGCGGCAGATCAAAACAAGTAGGTGGCACCTGTTCTGGAAACTTCCTCATGACCCAGACAGAACAAACTTTTTCTGCTATGACAAATGGGCACAACATGGAAGAGGCCACAGCCCGATCTAGTGGTGGGGTTGGGGGACGGACACTGAACGGAGATGAGATCAACCCCAAACCCCCCCCCCCTTTCCTGGCGGCCAGCTTCCTGCCCGGCTTCCCCTCAGACAGGAAACCGGGGCACCGACGGTCGGTGCTGAAATTCTGGAATGTGATGTCACTTCCTCAGCCATGTGCTTCTTCAGAGAGGATGTCCTGGACATCCCAGAAGTAATAGCACTGCCCTACTCAGGACCAGGCAGGTGGCCGTTTGTCAACAGGCCGCACGACTAGGACAGCCGCATTTAATAGCACGCCACACTGGCCTGTGTCTCACTGCATCTGTCTATATCTGTGTGTGTATTGAGGCACGCAGGAATGGCAGTTATTCTGTGCGCCTCTGTTCCTGGAATCTCCACACCCTGCTAGATAATTAAAAGGCGCAGGAAGTAAACACGTTGATTAGAAAGGGCGCAAGAGTGAACACCGCTACATGCAGGGCACTGCGCCAGCACACTGCACTGCTGCCGTCTTCCATTAGAGGGCCACACGCCGGCGACCTGCATAGGCCACTAAGGATAAGCCCCACCCACAAATCTCACCAGAGACACGCCCCCATCCTCACTGCCAGCGTGCAGTGAATCTGCATGCTGAGCACGCTGGCCAGTGCTAGCATTTATCATGTTTATTTTGAGGTCAACAATCATTTATATTACAAGTTCACTGCTCTAAGATACTGGTAGTTCTACTGGCAGTATGCAAGAAAAGCCAAGTCCAATGTAAGACGTTTCGCTAGGACCTATGGGATGCTGTATGTATGCTGCATGGGGTACAAACTGCATTTCTAAGGCGGGGATTTAATTTAATGTTTGTGCAGCTGTGTTTGGCCCCCAGAATTATCTTGCACTTGTTTCTGGCCAATCAGCCTGGCAGCATCCAAACTGGCTCCCTGGCAGCTGCATGCCCGCGAGGTATGTTATCTGTCCCACTCATACATCACAGTGTCTGTCACATAAATAAGTGCTTCAAAGAGCAACGTCCAGGAGTGACTGACCCTCTGCGGCTGCCGAGGGCTGCATGCCCAGGATCAGAAGGAAGCAGGAAACTGGTTTCCCTTAGAGCCCAAATGGCGTAACGCAATGTGCAGCAAGATAAGGGAGGGGGCTGATCTCACGCTTCTGGGAATGTCAGACTCCGCTAGATTAAATCAAGGCAGATTAGCAGAGCTGGGAGTCACCCAGTAACAGGTTAACACAGGTACGAGTACCAGGGTGCAGGAAAGGAATGAATTATATGAACAAGATATCGAAACATAACATGACCCAGAAAATCATTACAACAACAATCATAATAATGTTATATATGAGTGGGAACAGAAATGACTGGATGATGACATGCTAACAGGCATCATTAGCCAATGAGAATTAATGTCACTGAAGTGGCCCTATCAGCTTCACATACACGACTCAGAGGCGGGACTCCGCAGGGTGGTCGGGGCTCCCAGGCAGAGCCGGCTGCCGCTATCAGGGCCACGCTGTCCCGCTTTAACGCACCGTTTGACGCCCGGCCGCCCTGCTGAGGGAAATAAGGCTTTAAAAGCTGACAGCGGACAGCAGATCTCTGCCAGGAATAACCCAATGGGTGAGCGATGGACGACCGGATTGGCTGACAGGAAATGAAAATGCCATCCATAGTACCCTATCATTAACGGGAAGGTCTAGGAAGGGGCTGCCTGTTTAGCATCTGACTGAGACAATTCACCGAGATTACCCCAGGAGGGAGGAGCAGAGCGGGAGGGCGGTGAGGTCAGCGCCATGGCCGGGGGAGGGGCAGGCTGCCTGTTCCCCTGACACACCCATGTCCTCCCACACACCCCCACTCCGGTTCAGCCGGATCCCGAATTAACCAGTCGCTGCAGAACCTGGTCACAAAGCGATCATTAGCAACGCTGAGTCTACTTAGCTTATCGCACACACGCACACCCCCGTACGCACGTCCGCGCCTCCTCCAGACCTAATTACTCCTCGAGTCTGAGAAAGGAGCCCCGCTTCCCAGAGGCGGAGCCAGCAGCCCAGGCGTCTGCCCGACCCCGTTACGAGGCTCATCTGCCGGAGAAGGTGCAGCGAGATTTACTCTCGAATCCCACGTTTCACAGAAGACATCTTCCAGGCAAAGTTGCCTATGTGCAAAAGCTACAGCAGCTCCGTTCCTCGCCTATCCGGCTTACATTTTCTAAATCCCTTTATTGTTAACGATGTCTCTCTGCTGGCATAGAAACAGGCGGTCTGACCCACAAAGAAAAAACAACATATGAAAACCTCTCCTCCCTAAAATTAGCGCACAGTGCAGAGCGGAGCTCTCCTCAAACTCGTTAGCTGTCGGTCGCTCGGGCTGATAAGCTCGCAACTTGGCAGCTGCCTGAAAACAGGGGACATTTTTCTTTCGACCGTCACCAGAGGACAGCGAGGTGCCAACCGAGGCAACTGCCCAAAGGTCGTCAATGATGTGCTGAGTCACGGAAGTGATTCCAACAATCTCATTACTCAGTCAGAATTGCAGAATTTTAAACAAAATCAATGGAAGTTTCCACAAATTATGAAATTCCATTTGTAAATTCCGAATCTGTCTGGATTCTGTCAGAAGATGGGAAGTGCAGGACTATTTTCCAGTCACTGCAGGCCTACGACCAGGAGTCCGAGTAGTGTTTCAGACAGGAACACAGGGAGTCCTCCTTCCTCCAGCCATTAGGTGAAGTGGTTGAACAAGGGAGTTATATTTAGGTCTATTCAGCGAAATGGGGGGGGGGGGGCATGCACAAGGCCAGGGGGGCCACCATGGTTCCTGAGCAGATAGTCTGTCAAAGGCTGGGTCATATGGTCTCCAACACCCACAGGAAAGACGGTGGCTTCTGCACCGGTGGCATAGCGTTACTAGGACTTCAGCCGAACCAAGAAGCGTAATGCCAACCCACAGCAGACTGAGATTAGCAGCAAATGGCTACTCTGCACCCTGGTGAAGATCTGAGGAGGTGTAATTACTGGGTCCCCAATACTACTTTTTTGGGTCTAACCGATTCCTCCTCCCAGAACAGCTGGTACAGAACCTTAAGTCTTACAATCCAATGGGTCCTGAGATCCCACGGAGCAGATCTGACGAGGTGGATTCTAACCCTGACTGGGCAGTGACATCCTGCCACATGCACTGGGCCAAGGCTGCGGTTCTGGGGCTGGAGGCGTCCGACAGCCTTGCTGGGAAGCTGACCGCAGGCGTTAGCCAATTCCGGCACTGTTCCTTGGTAATGGAAGTCAAGTGATGAAATTACGCTCTGTAGGTCAGCCCACAATAACCAGAAGGCTAAAAACAGACAGGGGAAACTGCAGCCCTTTCTGTTTTTGTTTGGGGGGGGGGGGGGGCAGCCATGTGACCAGGAGCAGCTGGGTTGCTGATTCAGACAGATGGGCTCCCTGATGACTCACAGTGTGCAATATGAACGGCAACCAGAGTTTCTGGTTCCCCTAGAAATGACAAGACTCGCCTCCTATCGTACGAGATGCGTGCAGGCAGGCCGGGGCAGCACAAGGAGGGATGCAGCGTGATAGAGCTAGACCCAGTGAGGGATGCAGCGTGATAGACCTAGACCCAGTGAGGGATGCAGCGTGATAGACCTAAACCCAGTGAGGGATGCAGCGTGATAGACCTAGACCCAGTGAGGGATGCAGCGTGATAGACCTAGACCCAGTGCCAGAAACCGGCCTGCTGTTCACGTCCTGAATTAGTACAATGGGTTAGGCGGAAAATGCGAGCTTATCGTCGTGCCGTATTCGATGAGCACAGAAAAGTCACACGCGAGGCAGCTTCTGTTAACATTGCTGCACGTAGCCATTTGTTAACAAAGTCATCTGACAATAGGGGCCCACGCAGAGATTGTTCCAGATCTGTGTTATCACTAAAAGTCCATCTGTTTTGTTCACAGTGTCACAGCCAAGCTGGTGATGCGCCACGCTGCCACACTGTGTCCCATTAGCCGAGTACAGGCAGGTCACTGGGAAAGGCCCATCTCTGTGCGTCTGTGACTGAGGTCAGCCAATCAGCTGCTCTCTGTACATCTAATTCCTCCAGTCAGAGGTATAAAAGCAGACCGAGGTCGAGGCGGGGGGCTAGATGTAGTAAGCTTGTGTACGCTTATTTTTTTTTTCCAAAACAACAGGAAAAGTACTCACTGGCAAGATGCATGACATGCATCCTGGTTTGAAAGTGTCAACCAATGAAAAGCCTCAAAAAAAAAAAAACCGCAAAATTTATCATTTGGCCACAAAGCTCCGGAGAAACAGGAAAGAAAAGGGGAAAAAATGAACTCTGACCACAGGAGAAATCCCCAGGGCAGAGTGACCAGTGTTTCCATGACAGCAGCTACTCAAGGCCAGTCACCCCCCCCCACCCCCCAGCATCTATTAGCGAGACAGCAGCTAGACAGAAATTAAGGGACTGAACGCATCAGGACAAAAATCACACCCTGAAAATGTACAGTATTGTAATATCCCACAAACATTTAAGCCTGAATAGGAATCTGCACACAACCTGCATTAAAAATGCCCTAAATTAAGAAATGTTATTTTAATTCTTTTCCTGCAGATAAACACCTTTCGCTAAACATTTTTTTCTGCTTTATGTTCATTTCAAACTCTGTAGCGGTTTCCCATAAACGAAAAAGTATTATTAATAAACACAGCTGTTAAGAAGAAACCTTTTAACCGTTAGCTGACAATCTGAGTGTGGAACTGAAAATCAAAACTTGCACAACCATCTGAAAGATACTGAGGCCTTTGTAAGAGCAGAACGCTTCTGTGATGTTGGATTGCTGTCCCCAGCAGGAAGTGACCTCACGGTGACACAGTTGCCCCGAAACTGATCGGGCCAGAAAAACCACTCAAGCCGCAGGATTCTCACCATCCCCAGACTGGCTTCCGGATCTGGGATCCCCGTCCTCACCGGTGTCTGTGTGAGACGGCAGAGTGTCCTCCGTGACGGCGAGGACCACAATGACATCCACAATCACACCCACCTCTGCATTCTTTTATTTTTTATTTTTTTTAAAGTCTCTTCCTCTCTTTCTCAGCCCACACAGCTGCACTGCCATTTCCCGTTTTTCCCCAAGTCAAAGCTCTGACGGGGCCCCCCAACGGTCACGACCTATGGTCTCTGTCACCTGCAATGCCCCCTCCAATGCGTTTCATTACTGTCCTTAAAAGGGCAGGGAAACTTTCACGCATAATCCACCTCTTTCAGGGTGCAGGCCCAGAGGTGTCCTGCACGCAAGCCGTGCTACACCTCCCCAGGACCTGCTCCCGCCCCTTGTTACCGGCCAATGAGAGACCGTCTGGCGACGTTCATTGCCACTTCAGCGGTGACCGCCAGAAGCACCTCCCTGCATATCCCAGCAACCTAATTTCAGCATTCCGGGTCAAATCAGGTGTTGTTATCATCCCGTCTACAGGACGATTACCCTAATTACACTGCCGGAATCCCGCATTCTTACCTTGCTTATGACTTTCAGCTGCATCGGTCAGAGTTCAGTCCAAAATGGCAGATGATCTCTGTGTTTGATATGGAGCTGTGATTTCCTTAGTGTGTGGAGGAGGGAACCCTGACTGAATTCCAGGGTGGGGAGACTTGACACCCAACACAGGACAGGTTCCTGATGAGGGAGGTGATGTACCCACCATCTCAAGTTCCTTCACACCATTCACTGTGCGAATGGTCCCACTTGGATCACGGGCAGTCATACCCCACTTAATTAAACTGAGACAGGGGGGTACCTTATATCAAATGCCACAAAATTTGCTAGGAACTGAAACTTCAGAAACCCTCAGTTTCTTTAAATAGTGTGTTTCAGTACATCGCTTGCCAAGAAAATTGTCAGCAGTTTATAAACCGTTCCTGCTAAACGAAAGCTGGCTATTGCGGCATTTGTTGAACTCAAGCCAAGCCAATATATTACTCCATAAAGAGTATTTTTATATATATTCAATTGCCTTGCTGTCGTTTTGCGTAGCAGGGAGTACGTACTTCCCAACTGGTAGAGCAGCCACGCTACGTTTGCTCCTTTCCCACAGGCGGCTCATATATTTTAAATGATATTTGTTAGTCTTGCAAACATGCTTTAGGAATACAGTAGTACCTTGCGACAAGAACTTAATTCGTTCCAGAAGGCTGGTCAATTTGCGATTTGGTCGAGGTCCAAGTCGAATTTCCCCGTAAGAAATAATGTAAATGAATTTAATGTTTTCCAGAACCTCAACTGATTGCCTATTTAAACGTATCCACTTAACTAATGATAAGAAGCGTTAACAACATAAAACTAATACACACATGGAAAAGCAATAAACATGAAATAAACGAGAGTTTATGAGCACTTTACCTGTACTGATGTGAGCTGATGGCATACTGGAAGTGGCAGGTGGAGAGAAGGAGGGATGGAGGGGTTATTGTTTGGAAGGGGAGACGTGTCTCGATCTGTGCAAGTTTTAACAGGTCTGGTTCCGAGTTCTCGGTCGAGCTGCGGCTAGATTTTTCTCGACCGACCAGTTGGAACTCCGATATGTTAGAGCAGATCGCGTCCCGACCCATACGAGTTTTAGCAGGAATGGTCGAGTTCCTAGATCTAGGTCGAAGTACAAGTCGACAAAAAACAACAACAGACCTGTTCGATGTCCGAGTTGGTCGAGTTCAAAGGTTCTAACGTATGGGGAAACTTCCCTTTCCCAGTGCAGCCAGATCAGTGACCAAAAGTCTACACATCTGGGCGCTTTAATGGCAGGGATCGACTAAAGCATATGTTCAGATTTCACGTTTACCACACCTCTCAAAACCATGACAGCAACGAGCAAAGTCACCCTGTCAAGCCGAACGGGCAAAATTAAAAGTTTAAATGAATGACGTATGCGCAAAAATTTGCGCAAGAGGCGCACGAGGGAGGGAATGAAGTTCATGAACTTGCATTTACAACAGCTGCACAGCATGCAAACCCCGTGCACTTATCCACCAGTGGTGCACAGTAAACAACAATTATTTTATATAGACGGGATATTAATGAGTGTGCATTTGAGCTGTCATCATACCTCGTCCCACTATGCACAATCCTTTCCGCTGCTGAAAAGCGTCTGAAGGGGATTAAATGCTGCAGGGAGTCCAGCTTTCGCAGGGCGTCCGCAGGGTTTCCATCAGCACGACGATCTTGGGCAGTAACACAACGGCGTGCAACAGCAGCAAAACGGATTTTCAGGTCGCAGCAAAGTATGTAACTACTAATCTCACTACAGCTATGTAAATCAGCAGGTTAAAGGCGCAGATGCATCTTAATACGACTTGAAGAGATATGCTGCACAGTGCCGCGGGCGCAGAGCGAAGTGTTCGCCTTTGTCAGCCGGACTTTGTATCGCAATGCTCCGAATCGGTATTAGGTGCTTTTGCTGAAATCATTTGCTGGAAGAACAATAAATAAATTTTAAAAACAGGACAAGAGATTTAGTTGCCGCTACACTACGAATCACACCGTCCAAGCACAAGCGTCGAGCCGATCTAATATCCAGAGATTTTTAACAGAGGTATGAAAATAAGAGCAGCCACGATACTAGTACTGGTCCGTCCGAGGAACACCAGCTCGCGGCCTCCAAGAGGAAATTCCGCCCCCCCCATTCGCCTGGCTGCACTCCGCACGCATGCGCTCTGTTCTCCTATGGAAAAACCTGGCGTATGTGCGCCCCCCTCTGGAAAACAGAGCATCAGAATCTCACCCGAATTGACACTTCGATGACATGTCTCCCGCAAATTGTCAGTTAGTAGCACAGCATTAACACCGGGAAGCGGCCTTCTGAACCCTGTCTCTGTGAGAGGATCCAGGCAGGAGAATGTGGCTTATTAATAACCTGAAAACTGACCTTTGTTGTCAAACGCACAGGGATAGTTTAATCATTATTATTAGTAGTAGTCTGCCAGCCCTGATCTAGGTAAAATGTCCGGATCAAAGGGCTTTACTTAAAGGATAGACAGACACTTTCCTCACTGATGCTGGAGATGGTCTTAATGCTAATTCTGTGTGTGTCCTTGCAATTTGGACCTTGTGCTTCTTTAAAAAACCATTTTCATTGTCTTCATTGTCTTTATTTTGTCAACTGCAACTTACAGTTCAGCCTCAGTATGTGTATGTTGAAAAACACCATTTGTTTCTCTCAGGGTCGAGGTCAGTGGCGGCAGGGAACACAGTATGACAAACCTGGGCTTACAGGCTACAAGTTATTTTTTAAAAACATGCTAGTACTCAGTGCCCTATCTATCAGGGAGACCAGTTAAAAGGGAAACCAACACGTACATAGTCTTCGAGATCAGGACACAACTGTGGGATAAACAGGAAAACAGTTTGTGGGTAGAGGGAAGGTTCATACCGAATATCCATCCATCCATCCATCCCACCATCGATCTTCATGGTCGGGGGTCACCGGAGGAAAGCATGGAGCCTACCCCAGGAAGCGGGGGTACGCCCTGGACAGGATGCTAGTCCATCACTAATAAACACACAATCATTCACTATGGACTAAATAGATAATTAAATTAGGCGTTTGGTCTGTGGGTGAAAGCACACATGAAAAGGACATGAACACACATACACACACAAGCAGGACTCGAACCCCCAACCCTGGAGGTGAGAGGGAGTGCTACCCACTGAGCATGATATTTTAAAAAGGTGCAAGTGTTTCTCCAGCAAATATTTCACTTTATTTTTCAGTCTTAAATTACAACTCAACATAGCAGAACAAAGGGTCAGTCAAGTTCAATAACAATTTATCTCAACGTATACAAATGGCATCAACTCCACATATAACCAGTAATAAGGCTGGGAAGAGGCCAAAATATATAAAAAAATAAAATAGAGCTCATGGGGGTGCAGTGAATGAACAACAGAGACGCAGAGTTGCTGAGGAAGAGTGGCTCACAAGCAAGAAGAGATCAGCCAACAGAAAGGAAGGCAGATATCCAGACACGACAGGTCATCATCCGCAGGCTCTGCAAACTGCTCCCGGAGATGGAGGAATGCAGGGCCTCACAAACTCAGCTCTTCTGAAAGAAAACTTAGAGAGACCTGGGGCGCGGTACCTGGGGCGCGGTGTGACGCCGCTCTCATCCCAGGCAACAGTTTGAAGTCATACTCCCTTACAGTGGTTTTGCTGGCCCTGCCCCTCCCTGCAACTGGAACAGCTCACTTGGGGGTGGGCTCAGACACAGGAGACAGACTTCTGGGGGGGAAAAAAAAACTCGGAACCTTTGGTTCGCCTCGATTCCATGCAGACCTCGCTGATCATATGCACGCTTTTAGCAACAAATGGCTATGGAAGCTAAGACAGATGGAAGTTACAGCTAATGTCTAGCATCTGTCAGCAGAAGAAGCTAAAGACTTAGCAGCATTAAGTCTGTTCCCTAGTAATGCTTTAAGTACGAACTGTGCTCCTCCAGGGGAATGTAACGCGACAGCACTGTTACTACCTAACGATAAAGAAACAGAGCAGGGTTTCCCAATCCGGTCCTCGGGGACCAACAGCCGCTTCATGTTTTTGCTCCCTCCCAAAAACGTGGACTGTTTGTGGTTCCCCGAGGACCGGACTGGGAAACACTGCCACAGAGTATATGGCCCATTTTTGGGTGGCCGGAACAGCAGAGACCCAAACTGTCCGTGTGTGTTTTTACCTTATTATTTACCCTGATTCAAATAATGGTCCCTGGTCACCTTTGAGTCTTATGCTATTTAATGCTACATAACAGTAGAACGTTTCACGAAACAGCATCACGCATCTGCGCACGCTTGGCTGCTACAGACAGTCACATGACGGGGACATAAAGAATATGCAGTGCAAAACAGACCTGCTTGCTCTATGGCAACGCGAGTCACAAATGCACATATAAATCTATGAAGTCATCATCAGCATCATGCCACAGCTGTGTCAGATTAACGGAAGACTCTTGTCACTGCTTTGCTGGACTGACGTCAAAAACAGCATAGAGAACACAAACCAGGCAGCCAGTGCACAGCTGTTCCAGCTGCTTAAAACCAATGTAAACTTTGCAGTCTCTCTTCAGTCTTTCTAAACTTTCAACAACCAGAAATGCAGAGGATTTGCACAAAAAGAAAAAAAAACTATTCTTAATCATTTTTCATACATTTGTAACAGAAACAATATCAAGAAACAAGATCTTTGGAACCTACATTAAATAATAAGAATGTCAGTAGAGCACAGTGAGACACGAATGGGCAGCTACAGTCGGAGCTGTCCTGCGGATTTCGCCAATCAAACCCGAGGCAAACACACTCGGACAGGTCCCTGTGGGCTGCACGTTGGCCAATTCCTGCTATAATGTTAACCATTTAATCAACAGCATTTTAAACATATTTCACCATAAAGCATACCACACACCTGAAGAGCAACTATGTTGCCACGTTTTCACCTTAAAAACATTTCAGTGAGAAAGGCATCTGAATAAATGTACAGATAATGTACTGGGACCAGTAACACGGAAGGAAATTGCTGGAAAATCAACCAGCAAACTGGGGGGTCACAGTATGCCAACCCTAGACTTAAGGGTTAAAGACAAAAAAAAAAACTGCAAAGTCTGAAGTCCACCGATCCATGGATGGTGGGAAGGTTCAGATCCACAAGGCCGAGTCGACACCAGAACCTTCCGGAGAGTTCAGGACCATGTTCTGTGCGATTAAGTGGAGGTGATTCAAACCCAAAGTCTGTATACGGAAAGGCTGGTGTTCACATGTCACAAGTGCAGTTCCACAAACGCACAGCTTCCCTATCAGGTCACAGCTGGACAAACAGCTCACATACTACCAGAATTTAAAGGGACAGTACACTTGTACATGTATAGGAAGATATCTGAATTAAACCCCCCTTTTCTTCAGATGCAGCTGTTTAATGCAGAAGTGAATGTGGTTAGATTGGGTAGAGGAGCAGAGACAGATGCGGGAAATAAATAACTGATGAGGACGGAGCGGAAGGAACATCTGTGCTGAGAACAGCCCAGCGACACGTCTCTCTGCATGCAGACATTCCAAGGCTATCGAACACACGAATGCTGATAATACGTCCCCATCACTGGGGAATTCACACTTCTGGTGGGCTTTGTTGGTTGTTTCTCCTGTGACATGTATGACCTGTATAACATTCTCTGGCAGTCTCTCAGTCCCCATAAGACTCATGGTTAGATTCTTAGTCTAAGAAATGTAGGTTTTGCCACCTTCTCATGAAGAAACATGGATGTGTGAGTAACTCCCAACGCTGGCAAGAAGAATCCGAAAGCATATTCCTCCAGACGGCCCACGCTGCCCGGCAGTGTGTAACAAGAAAACAAGACCAAAAAGCATTAATAATAAACCAGTCAAGCGCATCTCAGAACCATAAGATTCCTGCACTGGGCAACTGTCAGGCAAGCTGTAAACACGTTTGGCTGAGGGTGTGATGCTTGTTTTGTGACGGAGAGAGACAGTCTGACTAAATAAAAAAGGAGCTTCATTCACGAGGGCGTTTCTCCTCAGACTGTCCATCCTTAAGCAGGAGACGAACAGCAGAAGACTGTCACTGTGCCTTTTATCTCTCCCAAACAGCAGCTCTCCATCTTCCCGGGGGGAGGGGGGGCAGGTCACATCACAGTCATTCCTCCCCCCAGAAACAGGCACGTTCAGATGTAATCTCCACCAGGGCCTGTCCCAGGCCCACGGCACCCCCGCCTGGCCCCCCCCCACCCCCACCTATGCCGGGTGAAGGGGGATAACGAATTTGCAGCCAAAGGGCGAGCGGTATGTGATGCCCACCTCGGGGAACACCTGGCGTGGCAGCCCGATGTCACACAGGTAGACGCGTCCGGCACTTTCCGCCAGAGGCAACGGCAGCCCCAGGGAGAGCGACCACTTGGCCTCCACGGCCTGCTCCCGGCCGCTCACAGGCGGGTCGATGCTCAGCACAGGGGCCCGGTTCTGGTTGGCCCAGTCGGCCGCAGCCCGGTACCAGGGCTGTTCCCTCAGGAAGGCATTCTCGTGGCAGTCCAGGCAATTGATGACCAGGTCCACGGGGCCGTCGGGAAGGTCTGCCAAGAGAGGAAAGTGAGCCGTGCAGAAATGCAGAGTTCCAGTAGAGGGCGACATTGCATTAGACTTCAGAGTGCAGGCATAGTGATGGGAGAAATGTGGCTTTCTAACAATGGGAGGGTATATTTGCAGAGCCAATCAGGTGAGCCTGTGATTGACAGCATAATAATCACACCCACCTCATTTCTCCCTTCATTAGGCAGCAGCCCTATTATTCCCAGCGAGATTGATTGTAGCTCAAATCTGAAAAAGGGGACCCACAGGCCAAACCGCCCGACCCACCTCTCACGCCCGACACCTGCTGCCCACCCGTCTTGCCAAAGAGCGTCAGCTCCACCGTGACGGCCTCCAGCATCTTGACGAAGTTGGGCAGGAAGAGCACCACCTCCACGCCGTGGTTGGCCAGGTGGCGGCCACAGCTGATTCCCTGGGCGCCCTGCACGTGGGGTCCGCAGAGCAGCACCACTGTGGGGCGCTGGTGCACGTTCTTGGGGGTCAGTCTGTGGAGGGGAGACGCCCACATTTCTGGCTCATATCCATATCAAGCCCCTGGACACATGCCTCTGCGCAGCATATACCGACTTGCGGCTGCGCCTTCTGTGAGCAGGCATGCCAATAACTGTGAGGGCTGGATTCCTGCCCATTCTAGGGAATTTGATTTAATCTTCACCTGACACAAAGCTCAAAGAACAGGTGAGCTGACCAACTAATCAATTACATCAGTAAATCAGGAAAGACACTCTTGGGAGCTCTGGGCGTAAAGACAGAGCCTCTGGTCTGGGCCTTCATGCTCTCAGGGGCTGCGTTTCTGAACGGCAAGCCACCTCACAGTGTGCTTCAGACACTAATGGAAAGTCCTAGCTAGGGTTGCTATAGCGGATCTATAGTCAAACACGGCTCTACAGAGCATGTAGAGAGCAGCAGCTGATACCCTGAATCCTGGGGCACCTCCCCACTTATGCAGACGCTCAAGCATGATGACAAAAATCAGTGACCGGAAGATCTAACAGAGGGCACTTCTGCATGATGTCACAGAAAATCCAAGAGGACAGCAGAGTACAGAGGCCCCCTAGTGCCAAGGCTGGGAATTACTGTATACCAATCGTCCTCCCATCCTGACTCACCTGTTGGGCCCGCCGAGGAGCGTCAGCGCCATTTGGCTGGCACACACCCCGGTCATCTCCAGCCGCCGCTCCAGCGACAGTCCCAGCCTCTCCGCCTCGGCCAGCAGGCGCTTGTGGAGCTCATAGGGGATGCTGGGCACCACCAGGCCCGAGTCTGAGAGAACAGGGAGGAGACGACACAGGGATCAGCCTGGTGAAAGGGGGGCACCATGGCTAAGGCAGCACCCTCAGAGCTGATTGGTTCTAGTTAGGAGAACACACCCTTTTGCATTTACTTTTAAAGGGACAGTTCACCCCAAAATCGAAAAACACATTTCAGATATGTTGTAGGGCGATTTATTCATCGATAGTGTCAGTTGTGGTGAGAGCTGCCTAGTTTAGATAAATACTGGCCACAGAAATAGCAGTCTTCTAATAATGGGACTAAATGGCACTTTCTGTGGTAATTCACGTAGCAAAAAAAAAACACATTTGAAAAGCTAATCCGCAGACCTTGCAGCGAGCAGTTTAATGTAGGAACTAAATTCTTTCTACTGAACTCCACACACCAACTGCATCAATGCGCAGGAGCGAGCGCCGGGCCGCTTGTGACATGACCTAATGTAAACATCCATGGGCTCTAATGTTAGGTAGCTCAGTGGTGCTAGCATTAGCAATTAGCATCAGCTACCAACACTAACAAATGGCAACAATACTGTCTTAGTTCATAGTAATTATAGCTCATCTATACTGTTAGCTCACCTAGCTCAATTGAGAAGGCAGAGTCAGCCAGTCCCTGAACTAATTGGGGGTTAAAAGCCTTGATCAAGGGGCTCAATGGTGAAATCACTCTGCAGACCCTGAGGTTTGAGCCGGTGACCTTCCAATCACTGACACGGTGTCCGCTGACCTACACACCGGCCCTTGGATTTATACCCAGTCAAGCAAAACCATTCAAGAGCTCAGGGCCAACAGACAGGGAGCCAGAATTAAGACAGCGACTGAGGGAAGCCTGGCCTGCTATCCACCCGTTTCTCAGGATGTGCAATGGTACGTGTCGCTTTCAAAGCAAGAGCAAAATCACATGCAATCGGCTCCGGTGAACATCACCGACCGGGAATCGATCGGGCCACAACAGAAGGCAAAGACGCCGGCCTCGACGCCACGGCCATAAACGCTGAATCAGATCGGGAGGAATGCGTAGTACAATCAACAATTTCTAAAAGGACGGGGTGTATCAAGAACAAGCATATAAACAGATCCTGCTTGCTCTCTCTTTTCTAGGAATGACGAGGACATTCCAGCAGTGTGTGTGTGTGTGAGTGACTGTGTGTGAGTGTGTGTAAGCCGTTGACTAACCCTAAGCACGCAAGTGCCCCATTCCCTTGAGGAATACTTCCTCACGCGAGCTGCCCCCCCCCCCGTCATCCATTACTCTCCACTCCCTTCCTCTCACTTGGCAGCCATTCCCACAGCCTCCCTCCCCCCATTACAAGCGAGGGCGTGAGGTCATACGAGTTTAGCCAGCTCGTAATGCATATCCAATTAATGCCTGAATAAATCGCCGGAGACCACCCATGACTGGACGAGGCAGCACCTCGTCGGAGTGGGCGGGTCTGAGAGCTGAGCCAATCACGAGGGGGGCCAGCGGCGGGGAAAGCTTAAGATCCTTTAGCTGATGGAGATCAGGGGGGAATAGTGAAACTTGCCCCCGGTCGAAGTTCATATTATGTCCTACTTGTGCTGGGTTGGTCTGTGCGATGCAGCTGCCTAACCACGTGAACACACACGCACGCACACACACACACACACACACACACACAAGCACGCATCCACACACACATCACCAGTATCCATCAGCTGCAAAGAGTCAGACAAACCCTGTTGCTCAGGATTAAGAGAACTGAGCAGAGATATGCTCACACCAGCCCTGCACTGTCACCGTGAGGTGGCATGATTGCTACCTCCTTTTTGATTGCAGCTTTAGATGCGTTGAGAACGCCTCCCTCGGCGGGTGTGCGCAGCCTCACACACTCACACACGCACACACGCCCACTCACAGCACTGCACACACGCAACGCTCAACCTGCTCAACTGGGTCTCTGGGGCAGGAGCTCTAAAATAAACTGAGCTGGAAGCGATTCTTCATGCATGATCACAAGGCGGAGCTGAAACTAATGTGCTCCATGGGGGGGCAGGGGGTGGGTGTCTGGAACTAGGCCACGTCTAATTATGCTTGGCACAAAAAGCACAATGGTGCACTTTCGCACACACACCTCTGATTGTGATGCCACTAAAAACACACACAAAAAGCCCCCCCAGCTCATTCACAGAGGGACCCATTTAAAGGCGGGAAGGCAATCAGTGCTGTAGGGTACCGCCGACGGGCAAGACCCCGCGGTCAGCACTGTGGCACCGAACGCGCCGAGGCCGCCTGCCAGCCGGGGGGGGGGGGGGGGGGGGAGAGGGTGTCCGAGGGGCCCAGCCGGCATGCATTAAGCGGGGGGATTTAAGGCCTCAGAGGACCCACAATTAAAAGCACAATGGATGATGACCTCGGTCGAACGCCGGCGTTTTACATTTCGTACAAGCGTGCAGACTCCCTCAACCTAAAATCTAATTTAACCGTTTACAGTGACAAGGGCAATGGGTCACTGGCCTCCAGTTCTTCCAGTTTTTGACGTGCAGTTTATGTAAAGCCAGCTTTTAGGGAACCTGCAAATTACAGGGCTGGGGTCTAAGGGCCACGTGGGGGGCGGGGGGCATCTGGGCACATGCACACGCCCTCCATTGCCATTTCTGTCAGTGCCGTGCCATGCTGTCGTCCTTCCATGCCTCAACACATCCCATAATGAAGTGCTTCAAAAAAAACAAAAAACAAACAAAAAGCCTGCAGGAGGCTTACGAACGCCATCTTCCCACAATGTCTTAAAAGTAATGGGAAGAAAGGCGGGGGGGATATTGACCTTAACTACCCAACGTCCCATGAGACACTGCCAGTGACCCACAGACGACTCTTCAGAGCAAATTACGCTTTGCTTCTGATACTATTCTGATAATAGGAGATCAGATCTCAGCTTGTGGAGCAAAAGTTCTCCCAGGTCGCACCTGGGACTCACATGCCCCACCAAACATCTCAGCCTCCTACTGCAACGTGGCATTTAAAAGCACGAACATTGCAGTCAAAATGGCTGACAAACAGCCTAATGGCAGTGATGGGGTTTGCTAGGGGCCCTGCAGGAGTCCAGCACTTCCAAAGCTGGAGAGATAACGACTCCTGCAGACCTGGAGTCCCCCACAGCAGGTGGGGACGTGGCCAGACTCCTTCGCAAAAAACAAAACAAGCATCAACTAAATGATCTGTCCCACTCCTCCCTTACTGCTTAAACCGGGAGCTAAAACAAGGGCTCCCTGCTGTAACATGACGGCCCCCCCGGGTGCAAGCAGGGTGCTTTGCGCTGGGGCGACACCAGGGGGAGCCAGGACGCCCAGGTGTCACTCCAGCTGGTTGCACAGCTGCATGACATACACATCCCAAGGCATCTGGGCTGCTGACAAAATAGGGCTGTTTTTATAGACTGAGATCCAATTACAAGCCTGTTTACCGCCAACAGTCACTACCGGCTATTAACATGATAAATGTGGTATTTGATTTCTTATTGGTAATTTATAAAGAATAAGTCAGAGCTGTGCAGAGTTAACTTGGTGCCGGGGGCAGATGGGTTGGGTGGGGTGGGGGGGGGGGGGGGGGGGGGGTCGTACCGGTACAGTACTCCTTGCCCCCAGGATGGGGCACAGCGATCTGGCGGTACACAACAGGAACGCCCTCCAGGATGTTCTCGTCGTGGCGATAGCGAGAGGGCGTGCGCTCGCCGGCTGGTCGGGCCCCATTGCCGCGACGCTCCAGGGTGTTGATCTCCGAGAAGACGGCGGCCTTGTCGAAGAGTGCCAGGTTGCCCTCGAAGTCGAAGTCCGTGTCCAGGCCCTCGTCGGTGCCGTCGCCGAAGCACTCGTCATCCTTCATCTTCATAGCCCCCCCGCCGATGCCGTTCTTGGCCCCGTTCTTCTTCGGCGTAGCTTGGCTCGCACCGCGGCTGCTGGAGGACCCTGAGGAACACAGGGAAATGGGGGGGGGGGGGAACAGAGGGGTGAGGTAACGCGGACAAACATGCAAGCTAAACAAACGAGTGTGGACTAAACAAAGGAAGGAAGACAGAAGGAGCCCCGGGGGGGGGGGGAAGAGACCCCCAAAAGGGGGTCCAGGAGTCTCGTCTCATAACACACCAGTCAGGAGCCTCCCGGACATCCCGCGGCACGTGTCTGACAGCAGCGGGCAGCACGACACAGAGCGGTGGCGAGAGTGTGTGTGAGTGTGTGTGTATGTGTGTGTGTGTAAACAGACCGGTGCAGTATTAACCACATAATCACACACACACACGCGTGCAGCCAAAGCAGCCAGAAGAAGAAGAAGAAAAAAAAAAAAAAACTGGAAAAACCTGGCGTTCAGCTCTGACGGCGCTGCGCTCTCACGCTAAGCGACACGGTCTCACGCGAGCTGCTGCCGTGACAGCAATGCGCTCGGCCTCTCAGCTCCTCACGCAGATCACGTACCGGCCCGCTGAGGCCGCTGGAAGCCGTGTGCGCTGGGGGGAGGGGGGGGTTTCACACTCACTCTGTCCACACATAATCATGCTGCATGTAACCAATGGAGAAAAGGACGTTGAAAAAGATATTAATGCCTGAGCTACAGAGGTGATGACAAAAGAATCATAGACCCCCCCCCCCCCCAGATCAGCCCCATAAACCCCCTTTAGCAGGGAATCAAACCCTCATCATGCCAAGGAACCTGCCGGAATTTAAACCAGCACACCCGGCCGCATCCTCATCACCAACCTGCGGGGGGGGGGGGGGCGTTCCCTAGCACTGGAGGGGCAGACTGGTGGATGCCTCACGGTGCCAAGCTGGATGGAGAGCACCCGGGTGGCTAACGAGCGCCCGCAAGGATGCCAGGTATTAGCACTGCGCTTTAAAGATATTAATGATTAAACATCGCATCTTGGGAAAGCCTGGTGTGAACAGTGTGGCGGGATAAAAAATGAGCCAAAACACTGTAGCAGAACTAATAACCAGTGAGTTAAGGAGCCTATGGGAGAGGAGCTGTAGGCCGCTAAAGCTAAATGCTAAAAAGCATTACAATGAATGGCCATCGCTACCATGGTTACGGAATCAGAAAGAGAAGCTGCGTCATGACAACGGAGAGGGGTGATCTATTCCCAAGTGGGGAGAGACAGAGGTCTGGAGAAAACTGCGGGGTGTGGAGGGGGTTAGCCGCCCCCACCACATCCAAAATAACGAGCAGATGGCTGTGCTGCCATTTTTGCCGCGTTCCCCAGCAGCCAGTACATGATTGCGGCGAAGGGCCTGGCATCGCGTGTGAGCACCCGACCCCCCCCCCCACTGCCCCCGCAACTTGGCCAGTGGCCCGCCAGCGGACGAGCTGCGAAGGGGGTCGGCTGGGCACTTCATAATTCCTATCGCCTCACGTTTCCAAGTGTACTGGGACAGCAACTTCCTGTGGTGCCGGGCGGGGGGGGGGTATTTCCTGTGCAGAGCAGCAGGGGTGGCGTGCTAAGGGGAAGGAGACCAGGGGGCACTGAGGCACGTAAGCATGGACTTGCATAACCTCCTCTTTAAGTTGGGATAGGGAGGTGGGGGAAGGGGGTTTGGCAGGGGAATGTTTATTGATTTTAGTCACACTCTTTTGCAAAGAGGAACTCCGGCCCGGTCTTTTAGCACGCTATGGGAATCCAAGAGTCGCCACCACCCCCGTGACCAACCAGCCTCCCCCCACTGCTGCATCGGCTGCTGGAAACAGCTTCTGAAGAAGCACGTAGATCCCCCCCCCCCCCCACATACAAGAGGAGGCAGAACACCTGGGAAACACACCTGCACCAGAACATCATAGGGGCAGGTCCACGAGTCTGCCAGGGGACAGCGCACACTGGCTCTAAATGGACCAGCACCCATCCAGGCGTTGGTTTATCTCCATATGGGCCTGGAAGGAACTGGGGATGCTCAAATGCTGTGGTGAAGGGCAGCTGGGTGAAGAACCGCGATGAAGAACGAGAAGTAAATCCATGACAGGCAGGGTCACAGCTGTGTGTGTCCTCATCCTGAAACTGTCCCCCCAAAAACCCGTAAAATTTCACGAGAGACCACAGCCCAGTTGAGGAGTGTGGCTCGCATCTGCATAATAGCTCTGCAAGGACACAGCGCTCGGTCCAGCCGGCCCGCTCACCGTAACCCGAGAGCGGCTGGGCTGCCGTCCAGACACTTCAAAGGAAACACAGAGCGGCAACATGTGGCTGCGGCAGAAGCAGCGGCGAGCTTCCTCATGGCACGAGGCAAACAAAAGGTAGACAGTGGAACATGAGTCCGTCTTCAATGATGCGGCAACAAGCAGACAATCACGGCAGACAGGGGCATGAGAGAGAGAGAGAGGACACACCCGTCTGTGTCGTGAGCTCCAGCGACAAGGGGCCATCTTTTAAACCCCAGACCATGAGAAAGCAGGACAGACTGGCCAATCTAACGTGCACAGAAGCAAATGGGCCCGTCTCACCAGAGGTACCAGCCACACGGACGCCGTCCCTAAATTGCAGAATCCTGCCCATCTCTAGAGCCAGCATAAAAAGCGACGTATAAATACCAATTCCCAGTGACAACAATCAAGTGCTAGTAAAAAAAAAACAGGTTTCAATTCAGTCCAAAGGCTGAAGACTGTTGAAGGATACAGATTGTATTTAACAAGTTTAGCAGAGGTACTTGAAGTGAGCCTACCCGTAATCAACCAGCCAAACGACACTAAAAGCAGTCAGTGATTACACCTAAACTTAAATGAAGTTTCAGTGTTTTTAAGAAAGTCAAAGTAATTTCGTTTTTTTTCACAAGTATGAGGCAAAACATAGTGCTTCTTGTGCCAAGATCAACTACCACAGCTAAACCCTGCTGCTTCCCTGAAGCGAGAAGAAACCCAGGACAGAAAAGGGCGCTGGATTACATAACAGAGGCGAGAGCTTGGGAGGATGAACCTTAGGGAAAACCCCCAAGTCCAACCCGCACAGAAAGAGGAAAAAGAATGTTTCTGCTGTGATCACTGCCCGAAGGAAATAACACTGACAAGTAAATAAGCTGGTTGGACTTTAAAATGGAAAAAAAAAACACACACTGCTGTTCTTTATACATCAGACTATTCAGAGAACGACTTCAATCGAAGGATTTCTGACCAAACACGACTTTTTCCATTGTCACCCAGGATCGGCTTGGCATATTACGACCCAATAAAATAGTGAATATCGCCTTGCTGTTGAAAACTCACATCTAACAACCACTCACCATTTACTCAAAATGTTATCAGTCCCTCTTGCCAAGAATAATTTGAATGGATGAGGAGCTAGAGACAGACTGGAAACCCTATTTACCTGCCATGCTGAAATCTGTTTCAGGTTTTATTAAACTGAAATTTTTTTATGCACATAAATCAAAACACCCACTTAGGCTTCAGGACTTTGAATGACAATTTGTACATTTATTTCCTGTTGTTCTACAGTTTCATGTAATTGTCAGAGCATTTCCTCATCACTGTCGTTGCAGTCTAAACGGCTCCTTACCCCCGATTACATGCATCACGTGTGATACAGTTTCCTTCGTTTCAACACCTTATGACTTTCCACCTAATCAAATACGGGTGGAATGAATCGATCCCTCAAGAAGAATGACTGTCATTCTAGTGTGAATCACACTTCAGGGGTAAAGAGGCTGTGAGAGTGGAAAGTGTTCTACTTCTGTGATACGAGAAACATCCCATCACACATTTAACCTGCACCACCCCTCCCACCCCCCACCCAACTTACAGGAGTTGTGCCTTCGGCGAAAAACTTTGGCCTGCCCAGGGCCCTCTAGGTGGCGCTCTCCGTAGCTTTTGGAACACTGCTGCGGTGAATTCAGCCCCTCGGATGATCTCGGTTCTCCTCTGTGTGGCACCGGCAGCGGGGCGCTGCTCGCCTGGCTCCCAACGCGCCCGTTTCGTCCGCTGTGCCCAATAGGGGCAGGGTTAGCTGCTGGCCTGGTGCCATTTTGAATATCCAGGATCTTCAGCTCTTTGATGTCCATGGCGCTGCAGGTGAGGCCATACACCAGATCAGCTTCCCATTACATCACCGTGACATCAGCCCACTTAAAACAAACGTGACGCTCCTTATAGACTACTGCTCATAAAGAAGACCATGATGTAATGCGTGTTTCAGGTAGAGTCATCATAAACTGTTCCAGTGGCTGTACTAAGGCAGGTGCCTCCAGGACCCTTATGGCCGGGACTGAAAGGTTGAGCAGAAGCTTCTAACCCCAGATGATTAGGATCATTAACCACCAATTAAAAATTAAATAAGCTATAACTGCAGCCAGGACTTTCTAACGTTCTCATATTTTCTTATAGCTATATATATTTCTGAATTTTTCATGCTTATTTTGCTAACTTATATTTTTTAACTTGGGTATCTTTCTACCTTGCTCGTTGCCCAGTCTGGCACAGCGGCAATTTCATTTCACTGCTGGCGTGCCACTGCATTCATGGATGTGACAAATAAAAATCTTGAATCGAAGCTGTGCCGTTTACCAATCAAACTGGCATTACTAAAGCATCATTCTGCCCATGGGGTGGGGGTACTTTAAGTACAGCAGTATATTGGACATGGCTTTGCGATAGCCCATAGAGAGAAAAGAACCTTCCTGCTGATTCTATATGTCAGTGATTCCCAATCCAGTCCTTCGAGACCCACAGACAGTCCAGGTCAGAGCAAAATCATGGTCCGACTGTGGCTCCCTGAGGGCTGGACTGGGAAATATTGCCTTATGTTCATGGCTTTATTTAGAAATGTGCTATATCATCATACACTCATTGGCACAAAGCAGCTTTAGCTACTGCATCACCAAAGGCTCATACCTGAATGTGACCTCTGGAACTGGGCACCTGATACCATTGTGGAAGGGCTGCCGGAGAGAGATGGTTTGGCTGGACTGGTCCACTGAAGACACCTCCCCCTGATACACACCTAATGTTGGCCCACAGTTGATCGACACCAGGCTTCCCAGCCAATCTGCAGCCATGCTCTCTGTAGCTGATCAGGACAGTCAAGTCAATCAAAATGACTAAAGCGAAAATGTAAAATTTACTGCAACCACAAGGAATCCAAAATCTGCATGTTTCCATAAGGCTAAAATACTAGAAGCTCAAGGTGGGACTCGTATCTAGTAAAAGTGTAATATTAGCTCAGTGTACCGTAATGCTGCTGCACACCACTAGGGTGGACGGTTCACATTTTGCCTCAATTTAGCATGTTCTTTCCATGCCAAGCAGGTTTCTTCCCACAGTCCAAAAACACATAGTCAGGCTAAATGGTGTCTCTAAATTGCCTGTTAATGTGTGTGCCTGCATCTTATCCAATAAAATTACATTCCGCCCAGGAGGTATCCCAAACTTGTGCCCAGCCCTGCTATAATTGGCTGCAGCCACCACCCCCCTCCCCCTCAAACCCTGAGAAGTGACTGGAAGAGGAATGGATGTAATATTACTAAGCAAAGAGAAAAATATATTTCCAATACAGTTGTGTCACAAGCTGCTTTTAAGTTTACAATCCTGGCAATGTCTTACTATTAATACCCGTCATCTCTTTACATGAATTTTTCAGGTCTCTAATCTGAAGAGCCGAGGATATAATAAGGGAATTACATATATACACAAATAATGAATGGCTAGAAAAGTTAGCAATGTGTACAAATCTCGGAAACCCCGAGATATCCTCAACTTTCTAACCCTGTTAGTAAGTCACAATAGTTTGCGAGTGCGAAACACTTAACATTTAGTTAAAACGATTTATTATGGTCATGGGTAGTGCGTGGGCAAATTGCATACAGAGAATATAACTGTCGCTAACCATCGCTAATAACGGATGACCATAAACTAAAATGTCTTCAAGTATGACTATCGCCGTATCGGTGCCGAAGGAATGGTTTAACGATACATGTGCCTGACGTTTTAAAAACGTGAAGATAAACAGTTAACCAAAGTACCTACCTTATCAAAAATTCAAGAAACAATAAACAATTGTTTTGGAAATGTGCTAGTTTAAGGTGTTTTTTCCAAAGTCCAAAGTATAGGATTTTCGATGCCGCGATTCGGCAATTTACTTCCGGGAGATTTCCTTACATATTCGACGTCACTTCCTTCAGCCGCGAACCAATTGCGTTAAGGGAGCGCGTGCAGCTGGAGTTTCAAAGGAGAAGGTTTCCGTTAGAAATGTGCCGGGGTTCGGAATGGACCACAGAAACACCACATGCAAAAGTTCTTTAACTTTATAATAATGGCTGTAAACGCAGCTGCAGATAGTTACATTATGTTGAATTTAGTTTGTTTTAGCTGTTAATGCGGTCTGACAAGCATTTAGATGTGAGAAACTATAAATCAGAAAGCGACTAACAGTTCCAAAAGAGGGAAAGTCGCGTATCACTGGCACATACAGGCGGACGCGATTAAAGTACGGCCACAAAACTAAATCAGTAACACTGTGGCCCAGTCTCAACAAACGATACGTCGTGAAAAAAATCAGTTTAGCTGGTACTGAAACCGCTTGTTATCTGTTTCGAGTTCGCAGACACATAATCTGGAGTAAGTCCCCCAAAGCCTGGAACCCCAAGCAAGCGGGAATTCGGAAAATGAGTTCTCTTAGTCTTTTTTTCCCCAAATTCATATGGATTAATATGAGCTGGTATGTGTGATATAGTTCTTTTTTGAGATAATATTTTAAAAATTCCTTTTAAGAGCTATTATAAATTAAAATATCAATGATCATTTTAAATTAACACAAATGTTTTTTAACGATTTTGAGCTCTAACGTTTTCATTTAGTGAATGGAATGTTTTCGGTTGTATAAGAAATATGTAGATCACTGATCCGAAAACACAGTTAATAGATCTTGAAAGGGCAGGAGAAGTAGAATAGCTCAGCCATGCACACAATTGCAATTCTTGAGTTGAGAAATTTGTAGATGCTTATAATACTGAGAAATATGAGCAACTGTATCATAACAATGATTAAATGTAAAGTGCCTTTCAAGTACATTTTAAGTTTAATGTTTACAAAAAAAATCTCAAATCTGATCTGTTCCAGTCATCCTTCCTGTGAACTACTCTGTCTTCACTGACTTTTCCTTGGTTATGGTCTCTTGGCAAGGCTGGATGTTATTTTCCTGTATTGTGTGGTAAGAACCCAGTTCTCATGATTTGATTAAGCTAGCTTTTCTGATGTTATGATTCTTTTTTTGTACAACATTTTCTAACATAAATGAATCAGTAAGCAATTCTGAATTACTGTTTTAGCTGGAAAAAAAAACACTTGGACATATCAATTCACAGAAATGAGAGGTGATTTCCATATCTATTTTACATTTGGAGAACTCCAGAGGATGCTTTCAACACACAGTGTTGGTTAATATGGTTAAGTCCAAACCTCAGGATTATATAACAGCATAAAAGTGTATGAGACCGTTTAATAGAACTAGAATACATCCCTTATGATATTCTCATATTCTGGGTTGATAATGCCACCATACACACTGCTACACAAACCCAAGTGTACTTTCATAAACACCAGAATGAAGTCAAACACCTTCCTTGGCCTCCCATAAACACCAGACCTAAATATTGAATTGATTGAACTTTACATTTATGCAGCACTTTTACCAAACCAATGGGGAGCCACTTCAACCACCACCACTGTGTAGCATCCACCTGGATGATGTGACGGCAGCCATGCTGCACCAGTATGCTCACCGTACAGTAGCTAAGATTGTGAAGGGGCAGGAGAGAATTCACCAGGTACATAAAGAGGATGATCAGGAAGCCGGATTTGATAGGGCCACAGTGGACAATTTTTGCCAGGACATCAGGGTACCACCCCTACTCTTTCAAAAGATGCCCAGGGATCTTTTATGACCTTAGTTTTACATCTCATCCAAAAGACAGCACCATTTTTACAGCTTAGTGTCCCCATACTGCACTGGGGCACTGAGATCCACACGGACCACAGGATGGGCCTGTCAGCCACACCAACACCTCTTCCAGCAGCAACCTTTTCCAGGTTGTCCTCCCATCCAAATACAGGCCAGGCCCAAACCTGCTTGCTTTCAGATGGAATACCTGGAAGTTAAGGAGTGTAGAGCTTAAAGTAGATTTCTACCTGTTTAATCCCATCACAGAATTGGTCACTTTTCTTGAAGAAGGGTCTAATATTGCACTGCACACAGTTTCAGATTAGTAAAACAGTATTTCAATATGCATTCAAGGAAAATGCTCATTTGTTTAAAACATCCTTAATATGAATGTATTGGGTGTTTACAACGTTTTGCCCACTCCGTCTAGGCGCTACTTGGTAAGTATGTATATTTATATTCAAAAAAGAAATTCATTCTAGTACTCTCATTTTTAATGAATGCAAATGTGTTAATTGTTATTGACACTGCAATTTTGAAACCACAATGTGCAAAATACTATGGCATAATGCTACAATTTTTAATTGTGATATTTTACAGTAATTGACACATTTATGTAATTTCCCAAACATTTATCCAGCACATGATTGTAGGTATTGGACTGGAGCCTATTCCAGGCAGCATAGGGCACAGCAAAGGAGAACACTGGACAGGATATCAGTCCATTATAGGACATAAACACATTATGATCTATTTATAGACTGTCACCTAATTGCACTCCACTCACATTGGGGGGAGGGGGGCTGGATTGTAACACACCTACTATAGAGGTATCCGACCAAAGTGCTGTTATGTAATCAGTTGCTTGAACTTAATATGGCACTGAAGGAAACAAAACAGGCACAAGAAAAAATGAATAAGTGTTTTATTCATTTTTTTTGTCTTACGTAAAAAATGACAGTGCTCGTAGGAAACAACTATACACAATTAGCCTCTTTACACATGTGGAATCAGAAAAGAATAATCATGTCAGTCCTTTATTGCTGATTTTTTAAAATGACTGACGTTAAAAATGAGCAGAAAATAATACCATTTAAGAATAAACTTTAAAAACATTCAGCGTCCTGGAAACACAGAGCTGTAGTAAAAAAAATGTTATATATACAGCCCTGGAAAAAATTAAGAGACCACAGCACAGTTTTTTTTTTTGTTTCACTCATTTCTCAATTTATGAGTGTGCATCTGAATAATATGTTTATATATTTTTTCAAACTGCAGCCTGGTTCTTCTCTATTTTTCATTAATGGAAAGTTTCTTCCTTGCTTTATGGGTCTTCAGTCCTGCTTCTAGGAGTCTGATACGAACTGTCCTAGCAGTGCACATCACACCTGCACTTAATGTTTCCCATTCCTTTTGAAGGTCACTTGATATAATCCTCCGATTCATGGGGCATTGTTGGATAAGTTGATGGTCATCTCTGCCATTAGAAAGTTGCTTCTGCCCTCTACCTGGCTGCCAGTGTCTTTTGTTT